>NW_024104343.1:2400000-3000000 GCF_003945595.2 Pipra filicauda | reverse complement strand
GTACAAGGAATAAGTGATATAAATTATTTCAGTATTGACTGAAGTGAAAACTGGAAATGAAGTCTGATTTCAGATGAGTGCCCTAACCACTTCACTACAAATTCTTTCCAGTCCAATGAATTTAATTTTTCTGTTCAAAGCTGAGCATGATGTACAAAGGGAGCCCTGTGCCAAACGTGCTGGAATCTGCTGTTTGCTATACCCTGTGATCTCCATGTTCACACCCCTTCAAGCACATGTGTGATTGTATCATTTTATTCCTCCAATCTCTAAGTTTCTCCTTATGAGGAAATTCTGGGTAGTTAATTCTGTTCTTCAGATGTTGGAAGGATTGTTCTTGCTGGTTTTTGCAGCCACTGATTTTTTTACTTAAATTTATCTCCAATGTTTTAAAGCACCTTTGCTCTTTACACACTTGAGGTTCCTTTATTTTCCGTGGCCTGCAGGGAGGGGTAGTTTAATATACCAACTCCATATCACACGTGATTTTAAAGAGAAAAGGAAAAAGCAGAGATAAGAGAAAAGAAATAGTAATAAGATCACAAAGCTGCATAAACCAGCTATATGCACTGCTAATGTGTTCTGTTATATTACTCTTATCACTCCAGATTCCCAGGTTGCCTGTTTGCTTTTGTTGACTAGTTGCTGTTGCATTTCCTGGAGACTGTTTGTTCTGAGAAGCCTCAGTGTGAATGACAGTCTTATATATTAATTCAAGGAAATTAGGATAAGTAAGTACAATACAGGGTCTCAGGTGCGCTGGTTAAGCAATGTGAAAGAACAGATTTAAAATGTAGGACAGTTTACAGTTCTCATGATGCACCGTAGCAAAGCAGTCATTAGAGTTCTAGAAATGTTTCTGCTTATTTTCAAAAAGTATGTAAGCTGTAAATTGAATGACAGATAAGTTTTGCATCTTGGGAAATGTGTGATTAAATTACTGCAATTTAAGATAAAACACGTGAAAAGTTATCATTTTGGCACGCTATTTGATAAAATCATCCTCTCCTATTTACTCTGCAACGCTTTAGATGTTTAGTCTGAAATATATGCTTGTGCCCCTTATCCAAAAATATGTGATTCCTGTTGGAGTACACGGTATCCAGTATTCCCTATTGTTTTTCAATATCTCCTCTGCAAAACTATGTCAATTGCCTTTTATATTGATGCAAGACTTAAACAAAGGGTTTGGTGTTCAGAAGGGTATAGCTTCTGAAAGCATGAACATAATGACAAAAGCATAAAAGGTGGTTTATGAAGAGTGGGCCTTTCCAGTGAGGATTCTCTACTGTCTGAAAACACCTTTGAGCTCAAGCTACTGTCTCCCATTACAGTGATACAGACCTTCTTGACTTACTATTTTCTCAAAATTTGTCAGAATTACAAAAACCTCTAGTCTACCTGGCAACTTTGGATGAAGGTGACAAGGTGGATAAAAATTTGCTAATGGGGAGATACCAGAATGATTGCTGAAGTCTTGTTTCCTTAGTCAACCTTAGCTTTAAAAAAATGGGGAAAAAATCACAGTGATATGAAATTGAAGTTTATTTACAAAGAACATAATGAATACCAGAACTGTGTGTATTTGTTGCTTCAGAAAGACTTTCAGTGAATATGAGTCTTTGTACAAACCCCACACAATTGAAATGATAGTCATATTGATAAACATCAGTTTTACAGATTAAGGCCTATCGGGTTGTTCTACAGCACTTAATTAATAGACAGTTGACTCAATCTTCTTTCTGTATTGTGTGTGTCCTTTACTCTCTCCCTCTTAATTTTTTTTTCCCAATTCTTCTCTAAATATTAAAAGTAGAGACTACTCCTGCATTTGTTTCTGAGGTCTGACTTGTGGCTACTGGCTCTTTTTCTGCTTCCATCCTGTCTGCACATAAGAGCATGAAAAAGCGATGGACAGACAAGTCATGCTGCAAATGAACCCTTGGTGATCAATAGGAAAATTATTTTTCAGTACTTTAAGACCTATGAGAATGACTGAAAGGTAAAAAGAGACATCTTGTTCAGAAAATCCCCAAATCTAAGTATCAGGCTAGAAGAGGAGTAAAACACATAAAACATGATGAGTGATCATCTTCTAGTCTTAAACAAAACACAAGCTTCCACTACAGCAGAGGATTTTACGCAGTATCTCTCTTATATGATCAGATTTAACTTTTGTGAACTTCTATACGTTGTTCCATTTAGTCATTTCCTGGGATGTCTGTTATTTAGTCTATCTCTAGTTCTGGAACTCTCTTACCCACTGCTGAAAAGGTGAATCCTTTCTATGTAACTTTTGATATCATGATTGCTTCATAACAGATCCATCCTAAATGTAAAATTTCTAGTATAATAAACTATATACTTGCTCAATAAAATAAGAAACTGAAAAATCTCCTGCCTGCACTGCGATGGGTATCTTGACCCTTTCATAATGCTTGAAAGATCAGTAGAGGTAGAAGGGTTATCTTCTCAAAATTAGTTCAGGAGTGAGAGGAGAAAAGTAAGTAGACAATATATTTCAAGAAGTTGGTCAATATTTTAATTTTATTTTTTCCTGATAGAATCAGATTTAAGTGATTTAAGAAAGATCAAACTGGACTCTTGAACAGTACAGGCATTTCTGTAATCATAGTGAGAAATCCTTTACTCCATATTGCAGAATACCACATCTCATGCCCTCAGGCCTCATTTTAAGTTCCTCTCAGTGACAATTACCCAATGTTAGCATATGAATATGAATATGACACGCCTTTGCTTTTTTTTTTCTGTCTTTTTTTTTTTTTTGAGAAAATTTAGAAGGGCCAATTTAATTTTTCTTCACCAGCTACATCAGAAACTAAACCATGGTTGCCACCAACCAGGACAACTGGTATTCATAAGACATTACAGTGTTTTTCCTCACTCACACTCACTCCTCCCCCCCAAAAAATCCCCCAAGATTTCAATACATAATAAATATGTTTACATATTCCCCTAGAGAAATAGGGAAACAAGAAGAAAACCTGCTGGACCTTTAATGCTTATATATGAACATCTGCTCAATTAGAGCTATTTTCTGACACCTTTTTTCCACTAAATAACCAGTTAAAGAATGTGCTGTATCAGAATCCAAAACTAAATTCAGAAGTACTTTATAATGGGTTATCCTTCCAATGTCTAATATCTGTTAGTGACATAAAGTTAAAATGTTTTAATTAAGAGATTACCTTAACAGTGCCATTAACAAATGCCTCATAAAACATTTATGGAAAATCAATTTAGAGCTTCTGCACTATCATAATTAAAAATTTTCAAAAGTCCCTAAATGATTATTTACATAACAAACCATAATGGCTCTCAAGTGATCATTCATATCTACCACATAAATAACATCCATGTTTAGAAGCTTTGTAAAATGCATTTACCTAGATGTTCCAATTTACATGCGAAAACTTTGCTTGTTCATTCGTGATGTCATCAGATAATCTGGTTGTTTATTTTGGTGTTTTCTTAATTTTCTCATTTCTGGAAAGAAACATAGCGGTTATTTTACTTTCTAGGTTTACTTTTTATATAGGTACCCTAGTAACTTATTAGCACCTGTAAAACTTAGAAGGACGCATGGACTACATGGAAATAAAGTTCTGAAAATTGTGGTTTCAGAACTTATATCCTAACCTGGTGCGATATGTCAGAACTAATTTCAGC
Organism: Pipra filicauda; assembly: GCF_003945595.2. Classification (NCBI taxonomy): domain Eukaryota; kingdom Metazoa; phylum Chordata; class Aves; order Passeriformes; family Pipridae; genus Pipra; species Pipra filicauda. Next base: position 2,996,310 of record NW_024104343.1, on the reverse strand, counting down.
TTTTTGTGAGTGAGACAGTTAGGCACAATACAAAATAAAAAAAGTGATATTGCTTTACCGAGTTTATTAAAAGATGCAAAACAAAAATAAGAGAAAGTATTTTTTAAACAAGTCTCAGTTAATAAAATATAGTTTTAGGAGTGTTTTCAGAGAGATCAAGATATTGCTGAGCATTTTTGTGCAGAGTTTCTTCTTAAATAAGATGGCAGGAACATGGTTGTTCTTGCCTAACAAGTCGATGAAGTAGACTGGCATTTTGAACTATCTGAAGATGGGGTCTAATTCAGTCTGTACTGGAGTAAGAAATAGTACAGAGGAAAAGACAGGACCTAAGATACTTAGCCTGCACACACGCAAGTTATGCTAAATATTTAATCTTAAGTAAGTGAAAAAAAGATCCAGCTTCCCCTCAAAAAAAACCTTGAAAATATTGAAGACCACAATATTATTAGTCTCTAGTCAGAAAAGTTTAGCATAGCAGATAGTACTAGATTGTCACAAACTGCTAATACTTTTATGTGATTATAAACCAAATAACTGTGTCATCATTACATATCACCAGTTAGGATTTTCTTTTTTATCTTCTTCAACTTCCACATGTTGGTTATTTAGGGATCTAATCACCCAGAGCCATGATAATTTGCTAAAAGGTAGCTAAAGAATGTGGCTACAAAGTGGAAGTGATCACAAAAGTTTAACTTGCTGGTGCCATACTCAAAAGGATGTCAGTGCTTACTTAGAATTGTGCGTCAAAAGACATCATCAGAGTTTTATTCAATAACAGATGGATGACCTGTATTTCTTTGACTAGTAATTGGTCAAACAGTTGGCATTAGTATACATTTCCAGTGCCATAACTGAATTGATCATTTGCAGAGCATAGCAGAGCATCTGGACACTGAAAAGCTTTTTAATCTTTCCATGTTATGAGTGACATTCTAAGAAATGCCAGGGAGGCAGATAAAAACTAGTAGCAAAACACGTAACCTTTGTTCATGGAAATCATGCCCATGACATCAGATGAACACTTAAAACTGCAATACCTACTTAAAATAGAAATATGAGATAATTTTTCGTTTATAGTCATGTTTTATGACAAATACAAGCAGCCTCATTAGAGTGATTTGTTATCAGCTTCCACTTCACAATTCAATTCGGTCAATCACAGTTTAAAGTGTCATCTGCAAGAGTCTACACTGGACAAATTAGAAGAAATAATGTACTATACATGTACTTTGAATGACTGAACAGCAATACCAGGATTCATGACATTGTCAAGGAGACTAATCATTAGTAAGCTCATGTGTCTCTAAAACAACTGCAATAGCCTTTTCACATCCTGAATCTATTACTAGTTACATCTCCTGAAGATGTGCCACTGCCACCTCTATATGCAGAGGTACTGTGTATGAAAGTCAAAGAGATCTAATTGCACACAGAATAATATTTTTTCTGAGCATCAAAGCAGAAAAGATCTTATCAAGTCTGACTGAACCAGAAAGATTACCAAGTGCTATTTACCGTACCCTGACTCAGAGCATTAAAAAGTTAGTCTCACTAAGCCATGGATATGAATTCTTCTGTACTTTAACTCAAATGACTTCACAAAAATTACATCAGCAAATCTGATTTTTTATTAGGTTTTGTTTGTCTGGTCAGTAAAATATTATCGGCCAGCTGAAATGGGCTGATATTGAAAGCATTGGAAAAATGGGAAATACTACAAGAAAACATGCACTGCCTTTCAAAATACTATATGAAATCATCAACACAATAAAGAAAAGTTTAGACATGGATGAATAAGTCATAGTGAAAGGTAAACAGTGCTGCCAAAAACAGGGATGTATAATAGGCAGAAAATTCAAGTGAAACTTACTCAAAAATTCTCTTGTTTTAACACATATTCTTTTAAAACAAAAGACTGAGGAAACCTGCAGCCAAATACATGTTTAACTACTGCAAAGGTGTTTATATATTTAAATTTAATCAGTTGTGTAAGAAAGGGCATATACAGAAAAAAAATATCCTGCCATCCCTCTGGGAGATATATAAAAATTTTCTCAAAGATAGCTAACATCTGTGCTAGAAGTAAAATGCTTGTGAAAATAATTAAATTATCATTAAAAAAATCAAAGAAGTAACAATCAAGACTTTCAAGCTGCTATAATATTTGTCTGTGTGTTTTCAGATCAAGTTACTTTGCTTTTAAATTCTGTTCTTAACCACTACAACAGGAATATCAACACATCTATAGTGCCAGCAAAATTATGCAATTCCTATCACAAATCAGTAAGGGTCTTATTCACTTTTTCATACTGTAGATATGGTCTGTAAAATGCTGTAAACTGAATGCTGTCAACAATTTGCCAGATAAGATAAAATAGTTGATAGCCATTGTATTAATAAGTGATTACAGATATGAAGTTTTAAAACTTAACTATAATTTATAGAGCAAACTTACTGCAAGTTTTTAACTGCCTTATGTTTCCAGCAGCAGATTTCCCTTTGAAACAAATTTTCTTCATCATATTATCTTCACAATGACATTCAACAATGTTGAACATTTTTATATTCAACCACTCATATTGAAAATATCTACAATCATTAAAAAGTTTAATGTTTGTGAGCAATAAAATTCATACTCTGCCTCCTTTTCCAGTTCATGAACTGAGTCTGGTTTCAGAGACTATATGCTGCACCCTTAGTACTTAAAAATGTAATTTGATCCCAAATATGATAATCCCTTTAAAATCCCCAATAGCAATCTGTTCCTCTTACTCTCCAAATAAAGATGAACAAGCCAGCTATTTAAAGTATGCTTAGCACTAAACCTCCATGGAAGATAAATATTCAGTTTTGTGCCAGGTTTTGAGGTTTTCCCTTTGCTTTTCGTCTGCATTAGAATGCAAGGCAATACTTTTTTTGCACAGTATCAAAAGTGTACTGAAATATCTATGAAGAACTGAGTTATCAAATTTGTCCATTTTTTTTCATTTTTTCTCTCCACTCTTTTCCATTTTCTCAAACATGACAAGCTACTAGAAGTTTCAGGATTTTTAAAAAAATCCTTAGTTTAAATTTTGCTAAGCCACTTTATTTCTGTGAAATATCACATTCAATAAACCCATGTTTCAAAACAATTTCGTTTAAACAAAAGGATGCCAGTTATCTCTTTTTATTACTATACACATCATCTCACAGAAGAGCATTATGGCTTATTGCAGAGAGCATTATGGCAAAAATGGGGGGCAGAGGGTTGCAAAAATTCCAGAGTAAAGAGCTCTTCATTTTTACATGTTTGTTCTAATGCCTTTCACATTGCTGTACATAGAACCATGTTCAGCTCTTCAGTGTAAAAAAATGTCTAACTCATTATCCAGCTGCTATCTACAAACTTTTGCAAAATAGCATCTGTGTTTACACAAGCAGTCGTTCCCAATACATCTGTACATCCTGCACGTGGTAGTGAAGTCTCTGCACTTGGGTCCTCTTCTATGCAAGCACTGCACCTGCCAGATCAAGTGCAAATAAAAGTCTAGTCATATCTGGCTACAGATGCTTTCTGAACTTTCAAAACACTACTAACTCCGTAACATGATCTTCATGTGGTAAATGTTACTAACAAAGTGTTCTTTCACTTATGAAATTCCAACCAAGGATATTCATAGATTTTCCCTGAGCCAATAAAGACTCCAAAGTCTTAAATGCAAAATGAAACCCATGTATTCAAACTTTTACATTATCTAAAAGCATGATAGAATTTAGGTGTTGTTCTTGAACCATACAACACAGATACATACAGGTGCTTTACATTTTCACTTGCTCCTGTTAACCAGGGTGCTGAAGAAAGAATAGATGTCTGTAGACTAAAAGAGTTAATTCAGCTCCTGTCAGCTTCTCAACATTTCGAGAACCAGACGTCTGCTTTTCTGAATCCATAGCTTGTCTCCTCCTATTTCCATTTTGAAAGTGACTTTTGATTTGCAGACAATGACTTTGTTCCCTGTTCCAGATGCTCTTTTCCTCTGCCATCCTTCTGCCTTTAGCCTAAAATGTTACCTTTAGATATGGTAGGTGCAGATATGCTGAAATGCTGACCCTTGCTCCAATTTTTGGCTGTTATCTAGCCTTCCTTTTGACTGTCATATTTACTATTTGCTTTTGATGTTAGCTCATTTATACTGCGAGAACAGCTTCTGTCCTGACATGGAACCTCATGCACACCTAATTTCTGAGCCTGATTTCTGAGCACTTCTCTCATTCCTAATTTGGTCATAACATTGGAAAAAAACCAGAAATTACGACCTTACACTAGAATATTATTCTAAGTAATCTTTCTCACTAATTATTGAAACTGTGTGTTGGTAAATAGTGCTTCTATTTTCCTCCTTTCTTTAAATAGTATCACATATTCTTTCTCTGATGTCTCAAAAAAACACATGACTATGAATTAGCTCAGAAATCTCAGTGCCAGCTATTGGATTTTTCTTAATACTCAAACTGCATTATGTTATTTCCATGCTTACAATAAGGAATGTATATCTCATTCAGCTCTCTCCTGCTGCACTAAAAATCATAATCTATCTGTTTCATGACTACCAGTTTAAAAATTAGATAGCAAAATTCTTTTTATTTTTCAGCCAAGCATATATTTAAATATTGCATGGATCTGGCTCCTTTCCAGCACACATTTTATTAAAGCCATCTGTGAAGTAATTATTGAACACGCTAAAAACAGCTTTTGAGAGTAGAACAATGTGAGTTTTGTCCAATTTTGATTCATGCATTGAGCTTTGACTAAATACTACATTCCAAGAATTCACTCCCTTATGAAATGGAGTCTGAACAACTTCAGACCCATCATTTCTGAGAATTGTGAGAATCTAGGTCAAGGACTGATTGCAGCAGAATTAACTCACATAAAGGAGTATGCTTTTTCCTAAATAAATAGTGTGCTTTTAAGCTTTGATGAAGGCAAAATAATGAAGAAAGCATAAGCAAAGCAATTCATTTTGAGAATAAAAACATACAGTATAAAATTCAAACTATATTGCATATATGCCTTCTTTTTACAGAAGTAAAAAGTTTTGTTTCTTTGGGATTTGTAATCTAATGATATTCTGACAGAGATGTCACATATTTCTGATGAATTTCCCACCTTTTATTTTTGTGTCTACATACGTTTGGATGTATACTTTTATACCATATGAGCTCACATGCATTTGTAGGAACATCTGAGGCATTTTTTTTAAGTATAAATGATACACAATTCTCTTCAGGTCAAGCATGGCCTAATTTTGATTTCTTTATGATTACTCATATATTTTCTAAAACATAAAATTTACAGTTCTAGCAATAAGGTTGTATTTGGTAATGTATTTCTGCGCCAATGGGTAAAAGTATTTAAAACCCTACAGACATCTATTGCTGGCTAGATGCAGACTAAATGCTCCCTGTTAAAAGGTGATTAGAAATTAATATAACTATCCCATACATTCAGAGCTTGAGATTTGTAATACGTAAAGAACAATCATTCTTATAGGGGCCATGCTTGTGAATGCCGTATTTAATTAATGCTCAAGGAAAAGTGAAAAGAAGGAGGAGGAAAAGTACTGCAGCTGAATTTATTCTGAATTTGTAGTGATGTTAAACATTGCATGCCGGGTTTAATGGCATGTATTCATCTAGCTAACACAGTGTCTTACTGAGAACAAATGCTTCTGCCTGCCTTCAGGACATGAGGATTTTGAAGTGAATTTGGGAGTGCACAGTGGATTTCTATTTTATTTTCTCTATTGATTTATCCTAGGGCTGCCACCACAAACATCCAAGCTCTTCCTTGTATGCAGATCAACTTCGTGCACAGGCTACACAGAATTCTTCTTTACCTGTAGTGATGTCTTTAGGCTCGTGATTAGAAGGATGCCATGCAGCAGCAAGTCGTGCCCATCATTTATGTTGAGACTGACACTTTCCTTTTCATTCCTAGCTGCTACTAGTCTGAGAAGATAAAAGTATGTGTGTTTTGAAGATATTACATGCAACAGATACTTTTAAAAAGAGTAAATACTGGAGCAGATTAAAGTGAAAGACTGAAATCTCATGCTCATCCTAAACAAATGATTTGGTATCATAGCAGGAAATTTGAATATCAATACAGATGTTAAAAAATTTTAAAAATAAATTAATGAAACAAAACCAACAAAATGCTACAGTGCATCAGTACAGCACAAAACACCTTAATACACATGAATATTACCCACTGCAGCAGTCCCGGGTCAGGCTCTTTTTGGACTGGAAGTTGCAGCTGAAGGAACACAAGATCGGGAAAAGAACAGGTTTAGATCCTACCTGCCCAACCATGGCTGCTGTTTGGTAAACAAACAGAGAATAAGCCCCAGCTAAAACTGGCAGACTTAGTTATAAGCCAGTCTTCAAGCAGCAGGAACCCTATTGGGCCAGTAAAATAAATCTAAGAAGTCAGGAAATACAGTGTCCCTTACAGCCTTCTGTCCTTAGCTACAAAGGCTGGACTTCTTTGCTTGTTATTTTTACAAAGCTCAGCTGCTAATTCAGACTTGACACGATCATGAATAACAAAGGCCTTTTTGTGTGAGTGAGAGTTTATTTTGTTGAAATAGAAATCTGGGAAAATATAAAATGTGTATTTCTCTTTATATCAGTGAAAATTTCCATACTGCCAGTACAGCAATATTATCTCAGTCTGTACAAAAGAGTAGCATACACTGAATGTCAAACTGAAGTGCTACGTTATTTAATCTTTATCATTTAACTGTGAAAATGTAAACACATAAATACCTGCAGATGGGAAAGTGCCAGGGGCAAAACAATGTGGGTGATGAGCACGACCCAAGGACATCCCATCTGTCTTGACCCAGGCACTGTGGGACCAAGGCCTCTCCAGCTCTGCCCAGACATGGCACCAGCCACAGCACAGGGCTCTGCCCTTCCCATCTAAATCTTTACTATGACCTTTTTTTCCCCATCTGCAAAAACAGACATCAGCAAGTCCCTGGCCCTGCACAGCCTCAGGCTGGGACCTATGCTGCCAGCTCTGGTTCTTGGGGAGCCTGCACTGACTGTCCCTGTAGTTCCCTGGGGCAGGGTCCTGTCCTTCCCAGCAGGGCAGCCTGGGGCGAGCGCAGTCCCAGGGGAGAAGCCAGGCCCCAAGCATGGCAGAGCAGTGGGGACAGGGGTGGCTCACGGCCAAAGCCAAGGTGGCAGTGGCCATTGCAGACTTGGGGATCAGCCCATGTCTCTCCCCATGGCCACCAGCTGGACAGGGCTGCCCATGCAGGCTCCAGGCCCAGAGAGGAGGGACACACAGTGTGGTACATCAAATGGCAGTGCTGTGGTCATCGAGGCATGAGGTGGGATGCCCAGCAAGCATCTTGAGGGAGATGCCCTCCCTTCAGTGACACCATCTACACTGGCCATTTAGGCACTCGGTGTAGCAGTGGGCACCTCTGGAGGACACAAGCCCTGCAGAAATATGTATCTTCCTGTCAGTCTGTGAACATCTCTAAGCAGCTCACCATGGAACAAGCCTCGGTGGCTTGGGTGACGTGTGTGGCTTTTCACCGGCTGCAGTGGCTGGATCTTTTCCAGGTTGCCTTCCACATCCATGTCCATAGGCAGCATGCCAAGAAGATTTTTTTAAATGGTTGCATTTAAACATCCTTTAGTCTTAAGGAATGCTGCAGTTTTGGTCTTGGTCCTTCTCTCCGTAATCTTTGGGAACACTACAGCAATTGTAGGAAAGTTTGTTTTCCATCTTGAGATGGTATTTACACAACTAAACGATGCCTCTACTCATTCCAACACTTCCCAAGTAGTTTCAAATTTCTGCTCCAGTAGTAAAGCAAGGATAGCATAGGATGATGTTCAGCTTTGGGCAAACTATCTGAGTTACAGAGCTTCAGATAAAGCACCTGTGGGCATCTTCACCAAGGATCCCTCCTACAGACTTCAGCCTGCATTGAGCTCCCTGTTAATGAAGATTTGCTCATTCTCTTCATAAGCTGTACTTGCATCTTGGCTGGGGTACAAAAATGTCCTCCAAGTCAGCTTTCAGAAACCATCTGATTCTTGCAGTAAAGAAGCAGTACTTGGGACCGGGATTCTTGAGAACAGCTATTTTCACACTGTGATGACCACTTTGGTTAACAGGCTGCTGTAGCTATCTTGCCCTTATCAGAAAAGGTAGGCTTTTTGTCCAATTTCACCTTTTAAAAGAAGGCCAACCCTTCAATAAGAAGGCAGTGGCATCTGCTTTGGCGTGTGGCACAGAGTGATGCGATTCATTCAAACTCTAACGCTGATGATCACTCAAACGAATCAAAGAATGTTCTTTGTGGCTGGCAGAAGAGGATTCCAGATCACGTCACTTTAACAGCTTTGAAGCCTGAATTAATGACCTGATATTTTGAATTTATATTGGTCTGTTAGATTTAACAATTTCCCTCATATATCAATAACAAAACAATGTCTCAGTAGCACTCAGTAGCACCTGCAGAAATGGAGACTTACCATGAACTGAAAAAAAATGTTTTGACAGCCACTTAGAAAATAGAGTAGAGACCTACATCTAATTTCTGAAAGTCTCAGCTGTGATGTCACCCTCAAATAATCACAACATAGTAGCAATAACATATGCAAGTGTAAAGTACAGTTGAACCTTTTCTATAATTGTATTAAATATTTTCTGAATTTGCTCTGTGTTAGAAATTAATAACTTCTCAGCAGTTTTTTGAGGAAGGTTTCCTCCTTTATTCTCCATGATACGTTCTATCTTACATAGATCTACTGCATCAGGAAATGGCAAAGCCTTGCTGAAGTTCTGCTTTTTCTTTTTCAGTAAGGCTTAATAGAACTGACAGAAAGAACAAGAATGTAATAGAAACAGTAAATATTTTCTCTGTGGGGCCTGCAAAAAAGAATGTAATGCTTTAAATTTCATAGATTTGTTTTAAACTTTTCCTGAAAAAGCAGCAAGACATCCCTGATTTTCTAGTTAGTCTAATAAAATTATGAATATCTTTCTTGAAAGAGACCATTTTAATTCTAAAAGTTTTACTGCGATTCCTAATGTAGCACTGAGTGGCCATTCATGAGAAGAAGGAAACCATGCCAAATCTGCAGAATCTGTCTTTTTCCCTATGCAACCAGTATGTTCTCTAGGCTAAAAAAGAAATAGGACAAGCAACTATACCACTGAAACTGATTGTCAGGCTCTCTGACTCAAAATCCTCATTAGGAAATGTAGGCTAATAGTACTTCCTAGAGACTTGAGAGATGAGCTAGGATTTGTGCAACAGCTGTGTATAGGTAATGTACCCTATTCACCTTCCATCATACCAACTTGTATCTCAAAAGAACCATATAGTGATTGTGGGTTGTATGTGTAGCCTTTAAAATGCTACATTTTTTGCTTTTCTACATTCTCCTGAGGCGTAAATGTCACTTTCTTGATGGTTCATAGACCTTCAGGGCCAAAAATACAGGAATCTGAGATGACACAACACAACTAAGTATAGTCCAACAGACATCTACGCTGCAAAACTCTTTTGAGATAAAAGCAATTTAATAATTGAAATATTTTTCTTTAAGTCTCAAAAACAATCTGTTTTCAGGGTATAAACATTTTCTTTAAATAAACAATAATATAATAATAACTTAAAAAATCAGAAAGATAAAATTAATTTTAAACGGGATGAAATAAATTTTAGCTTTGACCATCTAATAATGAAATTTGTGAAAAGGGCAGATACTGATTTTATGGATTGATTTAAGTTCAGCTGCCATTTTTTAAGTCTTCATAGAGAGGTTATAAATATGTGTTATTGGCACTGGGAGGTTTTATGAATGTGCGACTACATGCTTAGATGCTAATATCCTATTAACCTGCTTAGGGAAAGCATATCTTGAACAGATGAGAGGAATTTCTGAGAACACTAGGATAAAAGTATTTGCACTCTTGTGAGAAAGATGCAGATTAAGAGACCTTTCTGAAAAAAAGTCATTCAGGCAAAGAACATACAGGGGAGACATTATTTTTTATTAACTTTTATATTTTCCTCTTTTCACTGATTCTGCTATAAGAATGTCGATGCAGTTGGTTTTTTTCAAAGAGGCAATTTGACTCATTAAACCAGGATGTTGCACTTCAAATATGCAACCAGTTACCATGGCAACAGTTTTACTTAGACACACAGCTTATCTTGTTTTAAGGAGTGCAGCCTGTTGTTATGGCAATTTGGAACACCTCTATTTTTCCCCTACATAGAAAATAAAACAGTAGTTAAAACGAGTTCAATAATTAAAAATCGAAACCTGATTTAGTATCTTTGAAAGCTTCATTCCCTCCAGCATTCTGCCTCCTTATTTCTGCTTCTTAGTTTTTTCCAATCTTACTCATGATACATGAGGAGAGATGTGATTCCTGACACTTCTTTCCTTTCCTGTAAGAAAATCTTACTGCTGCTTTTGTTGTGGTGACATGAATTTGAAAAGACAGTGCATGCGGTTTTTCCTGTACTTTATATATCCACAGAAAGGACACGGGAAAAATAATCTGAAGCAGTTCAGCATAGAGCTGATTGTAGCTTACAATATAAAATACATATGGCTGGCAATGAGAAGGGTAGCAGAGGCAGCTAAATATCTTTTGACTGTTATTTTATGGGTGACTGCAGATGTACGAGGGGCAGATGTTTTCCATTTTGCCTAGAGCAACACAAATCTGAGCTCGCAGTGAACTCGTACATGAAAGAATAAAACAGTGATCATCTCACATAAGGTATCTACTTTAAGTACTAGGTATTTTTTAGCACTCTGCCAGTATTAGCTGTTAGTTCCTCCTACAGCCCTATGAAGCAGAGTGTTACTGTTTATCACTCTGTTCAGGTAGACAGAAGAAAACCAGACTCAGGAGTGAGACACCTCCACAGACACCTTTGAGCATCTGGTCTAAGTGACTTCCAGAGAAGTAGCAGCACAGGGTGGGACTAGCAGTCAGTAGCTGCCTGGCTGCTTCCTAACCAGCAAGTCTCTAGATGACAAGTTCTTTGAGAGCTGGTTTTCAGTGTCCACCCTTACTCCCTGACCTTTCTATCAGTGAAAATTCAGCATTAAAAAGCTGGTTTGAATTAGAGACATGCAGCCCCTTCTGTATATAATAGAGGTATGCAAGCAGACTGGGGAATTGAATATCTGAGAATTTAATCTTACTGTTAAAGAGGTTAAGTAATAGCTTCTCAGTTTCAGATTATTTCATTAGGGTACCCGGCTGTCAGCCTCATGCCTTCCTAATTGGAAGACTTCAGCAATATGACTATTCTCTGTGAAATTAACTTGCTTGTTATGTCTCTTGATTGCTATCACTGCCTTTCTACATTCATTTTGATTCCTCTTTTTTTTTAGTCCTATTTTTTTCTTTTCTCATGTTCTGTCTTTTTCTATATTTCTAGGCTTTTCATTTTTTCAGAAACAAACTTGGGAATTTAACATTTCACAGATAAGGTTATTAAAATTCAATTCAGTAAGATAATAATAAGAGATTAACAAGTGATAACAGAGAAGAAACACATTTTATTAATTGGTTCAATAAACAGTTAATTTCTGCTAAATTTGAGAACAATCCCTACCAACCCTACATATGATTTCTTTATACAACCATTAGTTGTATGATAAAATCAGCAGATTCTAATTTGTATGTTAAAAATTATTCTAATTTAGCTTTTAAAAGGCAGCCATATAGCAAAAGAATATCTGTGCTATTTGCTCAAGCTAAGCAAAAAGAAAAAAAAGGCAGAAGCTTTTCTCAAAATAAGAACTTATTTAGACCTGAATCTTTCTTATACGCACATTTTTAGATCACTACAACTGATGTCCAACTTTTCATTTATAGGCTATTGTTACCATTATCCCATTCTCTAACACTGTCATCAATGCTTACCTTGCTATCATGTCTGGATGCTCCCAGCAACTACACTAAATAAAATCCAGTTGCAGAAGGAATGCTGGGGAACATGATATAGAGATACAACAAACTGAAATGGCGTTTCAAAATTTTGCTAGATCCTTTCAACTCAGGCCAGTCCAATTACTCAGCTTGCTCCCATTACCTCCTTTGATAGAAGTATTTGATTGTTTGATGTTGTGCACATTATCACACTTGGAGCTGGTTGCAGTTTGCAGTTGCTTTATGAAGAATCATTTCCATAAGGAGGGAAAAGAACAGCACTGTGCAGACTTAAGTTGGACAACATAGGAGTTTAGTCCCAAATCTCACTTTTGTAGTTTATTGGAAAAGTAAATTTGACAAAATCATCCAACTATCAAGTTCTTTTTCAAGGGCAGGTGGCCATCATTGCTATTACTACTTTACTGAGTCAACAATAATAGCAGTGAGATATGGGATCAACCTAGAAAAGTATTTCCAATAATAGTTTCACTTGTTTATTGAGCAGACTATTTTTTTAATAGCAGGACATTAGAGATGGTTCAGCTTGCAAACAGTATGTGGGCCAGAACTAGTGAAGTAAGCAGGAACAGCTTTTAACTACACTAGAAACCTGCAACATCAGCTGAACATGATGCAGAAATCTTTGAAACAACAGTGCGATTTGCCTGCAGCTCCATCTGTACCTATACTGTAGAACAGAATGATTCTCTGGGGCCACTTGACTTCTGTGCCTCTGGTGCTAACATACTGTTTCTTCTTATTGCTCTCTACTTCCTTCCTTCCCAGAATCCCTTAGCACAGCATCCTAGATCCTCCAAAGGTATGATACTACTATCTTCCCTCAGTCATTCTCATTTTCCTTCATGCTTCATAACTGCAGGATGTGCTAGGAAGGTTTGCAGAGCTGCTAGCCTATAGGAATCAAAGGGATGCCAAAGCACCCAAAAAAGCAAGAAAATAAGAGTTTCCTTTCTTCTGAGGAAATCAGTGTTTGGAAATTCTGTGGCCTGAAAGGAGCTACACAAAAATAGCTTGGTAAAGTCTTTAGGTGTGGTACAGAATGGAGAAAATAAAAGGTGAAAATAATTTTGAAATTGCTGATTCCTTTTATTGAATTTGATATATTAACATTCAAAGTTTTATCAAAAAATAAACACTTGAACGATTCCATTGTTACAGGAACTAACTTCATAGAAAGCCCTCCTTGAAAAAACTAGTCAGTTGACAGTGGGAAACTTGACTAGATTGATAGTGGTGAGAATTCATGGAAAGTAAAATGAGGACACACTCAAAAATAGAAGAGACATTCCATCCTCCATTACCAGCCAGCAGTGACTGTGTCTGTCCTCCCTCTGTCTCTCTTTATCTGAACCTGTACACCAGTTTTGTCTTTGGGGTTGCAAGGAAGTTCTGTTTTCACTGTAGTCCACAATTATTTATGAGATTGCCTATGTTGGGACTTTTTTTTCCTCCCCATCAGAGCCAAAATGGAAGAAAGCTGATGACAGCAACAGGCCTTCTGCAAAGTATCATGGAGGTGTAGAGTTAGATGTAATTTATATATTTAAAAGTTTAACAGATCTAGGAAATTAGAATACATAATCATTCAGATATTTCTCTTGCACGACCTCAGATTTACTTTTTCCTTTGTCAGCAAAGTTTGAGAAAGGAAAGAGACTGAAAAAATTCAACTCAACCCTATGAGCAAGTGGAGAGAATTTACTTTGTTCAAAAGTGAGAAAGGTTGTGAAGCCACACTGACAAGACACCATTGCATGACATGCTAAACTAAAGTTGTAGGTTTTCACTTGAAAGCCTGTCTGGCTTTAGTCACCTGCATGTGTTTAAATGCACAAAACTGCAGTCCATTCAAACTTAATATGGTCCACTTCTGACAATTGTACCTGTATTAGGTTTACGTGGCCAGGTTGTGGTAACAGGGGGACTAGAAGGATGGCTTCTGTGAGAAGCTGCCAGAAGCTTCCTCCATGTCCGGCAGAGCAAATGCCAGGCTGCTCCAGATCCGCCACGGGCCAAGGCTGGGCCGGTCAGAAATGGTGGTAATGCCTCTGTGATAACATGTTTAAGAAGGAAAAAAAAAGTTATTGTGCAGATGTAATTGTGGCCAGAGAAGAGTAGAGTGAGAGCATGTGAGAGGAACAACTATGCAGACACCAAGGTTAGTGAAGGAGGAGAAGGAGGTGCACCAGGTGCTGGAGCTGAGGTTCCCCTGCAGACCATGGTGCAGACCATGGTGAGAACAGGCTGTGCCCCTGCAGCCCATGGGGGACCATGGGGATGCAGAGATCCACCTGCAGCCCAATGAGGAGACCTGTGCCACAGAGGGTAAATGCCTGAGAGAGGGCTGTGAACCCATGGGAAGCCTGTGATGGAGCAGGGTCCTGGCAGGGACCTGCAGATCCATGGAGAGAGGAAATCATGCTGGCACAGGTTTGCTGGTAGGATTTGAGACCCTGTGATGGACCCATGTTGAAGCAGGCTGTGCCTAAAGGGCTGCACCTCGTGGAAGAATGACCTACATTGCAGCAGTTTGTGAAGAGCTGTTGCCTGTGGGATGGACTCATGGAGAAGTTCATGGAGAGACTCCAGGCTGGAGCAGGGGAAGGTTTTTCAACTCAGGATAAAATATTCATTAATTTCTATAAGTTTTTTTTAAAAAAAAAAAAAAAAAGAAAAAAGATATTATTTTTCTGCTATGGTTTTCAAATATATTTCAGAATTTTTCTCAAATATTCTTTTAGCATTTTTCCACCAAATTTCACATACATCTGTAAACTAAAGTCATCTGTTTACCATGAGAACAGATTGCTTAAAATTGCATATGTCAAAAAATAATTGGAATGAGTAAATATCCTAACCTAATATATCCATATCCTACCATTTTTTATTGAAAATAGATTTCTTGAAAATTTTCTTCAGGAAGTCAACCTAAAACCGAGATTTTTCTTCTAAATCATTAGCAAAGCATTCCAGCAAAGGAGAATTCAGATTCTCAGATAAAGACAAAATAAGAAAGAGACCTGACTGTCAAAGACTGTAGGGACAGCCTCAAAGGTCTCAAATGGCAGCTCCCATACTGCCCTTTTAGTTATTCTTCAAGCCATAGATAATAGTATTTATTTAAAATAATATTTTTTCTTTTAAAATCCACTTCTAATGGACTGCATTTCATCTTTTCACTAATGTCTATGGATGCAATGTGTCAGTTATGCGTTTTTATTTTTTGTTTTTAAAGCTAGGTTTGATTCATTCTCATCTCCTTGGAAACAACTGTACAGAGTATACTGAGGTTTCTACTTTAAATGTTTCTGGAGAGTATAAGCACACCCTTTTTCTCAGAGTGCCTGTAGAGTGTTAATCATGGCTAAGTCACTTAACAGTAATATAAATATCCAAATGGGCTTCCTTCTTCAAGAATTCTACCACAGTCCCATTATTAATTAATGCAGTATTATCTGATCATAGCTGTCACTTCCTTGTCTGTACATCATATTACATACCCTGAATTAGTATAACACAGTAATCCATAATGAGAGTCAAGTCTGACAGAAAGAAAATGTGTTTGTGGTTTTTTTTCATATTCAGACTGTTTTGGAGGAACCTTTGCCAAAATATGATCTTCAAGAGAATTCACACAGTTTTCTGTCCTATTCTACAAGATTTATCTGCTAGTTCTAATTCCTGTGGATTTTTGTGGTTTCAACTTCTCTTCCTGTTTGAACCTTAGGGAACTAACAGTGTTTGCAGTAGTCTTCCACCTCCATCATGGGCAATAGTCACTAGCTGTACTGTCAGAAGATTAATAACCAAGCTACAGAACTTCTTACAACAGAGAGATTCTAGGTAATTCAGCAGAGAACAACCACAGCTGTAATTACATGTAGAGAGACATCACAAAAGGGTAAGGTCTGCCGTCTGCAGCCACTGGCATTAGTTAAATTATAAATGGATGCTATGCTGTTCCTTTTAATTTTTTAATGATCAAACTAATATTCCATCCATCTTGCAAGAAATTTTTATTTCGTATTTTGTTCTGATGAAATTGCGACATAACGTAGAGTATTAGCTTAAAAAATTGCCTCCTCCATTTTTATTAACTGGATATGTGAAATGTCTAACTACAGAAAATTCTATCCCACTTCACTTAAATTAAAGGCACATTTTAAAGCTAAAGTATGTTTAGTCACAACTGTCTTTTCACTGTGTTATAGTTAACCAAAACTTCAGATAACACCCCCATAATTTAGTCCTAATAGATATGTTACTGTGCTTCCCAAAGTATTTAACTATGAACTTTTGCCTTGTAGGCTACACTGCCACAATTTCACTGGATTGTTTTCAAGCATAAGTAGCATACATTAAAATAATTTTTTTCCTCTAGCCTTCTACCCAGTGTTGCATTGATCTAATTAGCTGAAATACTTCCTTTTTTCTCTGCTTAAGAGTGACCAGAAAGGGTTTTATTTTATCACAAAGAAAGGACATTTCAAGAAAATCAAGGAGCAGGGTCTTTCTCTTTTTTTTCCCCCAGGGGAGAAGGTAGTCTCCTAAAGAATTCAGTTTCCTCCAAAATGAAAACTCCATCCCACCATTCAATTTAAATTCAGACTGCACAGAGTAGTCAAAAATATACAGTGGCAGAACAATTGCTGGCACTGTAGCAGCATTTTAAAGAGAGTGTTGAATAAATTTAAGATACAAGAAAAAAATCAAACATCTACACAGAGTCCATTTTACTGTGTTTGACATGTATGCCCCATCCTAAGCCAACTAGCATCTCATTTGAGAGAAATGGAACATTGGCAATGGGATAACAGGAATATTGGAAGGTCACATGCTAGATGCCTGGGGTTGATGTGCAGAGAACAGCTGGACGAGGGAACCTGCCTGACATTTTTCTCTCCTTCTCTGAATCCCTGGACAGACCTTCTGGGAGTCAGACTGTGGCCTGGGGCTGTGAGAAGCAGGAACAAGCTGTCTTCCTCCTCAAAGTGGAAAAGGTGAACTGCTTAGCTCACTGTGGAGAGAATAGCAAAATCTTGCTCTTTCCATTCACTTTGATGAATTCTGTTGTATACCAGCATTTGGATTTTAAAAACAAGTCTTCTAATTTGCACCTTAGCTCTACACTGTGGATTACATGCGATGCTTGTCAGAATGATGGGGTCCTTGACACTTTATGCAACTGAGAAGTCCTGCTGACCCCTTGAAGGAAGCTACATGAATCAACTGATCTGGCGAGGATAAACAGCCAAGAGGCTCAGCAGATGTCATAAGGACAGAGATGTATATGCTTTCAAAATTCATTTCCACATAAATATGATCTAACAGATGCAAGAAGAAGACACTAGTATAGAGCTCTGCTCTGAAAAGTAGCCATATCTGCCAGTGCACTAAAACCAGTCCTGCTGTACATTGTGAATCACATCAGTTCATGTTGGTGAAAAGTTTTATACGTTATAGCCTTGGTAAAACCAACACAATTAATTCTGAACAAGATGCTGTACCATTCCCCATCCTATATCCATAGAGGTCTTTAATCTATTTAAGCATGTCAGTACCAAATACACTAAGGTAATTGCATCGCGGACCTAACAAAAGGGCATCATTTCACTTGCAGCATTTTTATGACAAGTGATTATGTGCAACATGGAAAGAAGTCAAGAGTTTCTAATAGCCAGGATGGAGTTTGCCGAGCTGCATTTATAGGGGGGAAAATCTGCAGTTGTAAACATGATTATTTTGTGTGACAAAAGAAATGCATACTTCTAAATGTAGTTGGCCATACTGAGGTTTTCATTGTGTTGACTGCATGAGTAGGAAGCAAGGCTACTGCAGAGACAGTAAGAGCCTCCTAATGAGCAAAATTTGAAAGTCAAATACAGCCTTCACTTCTTCTAAAACAGGTTTGAACTGAGTCCCTCGGAGAGCCTGAAGACAAGCCATTGGACTGGTCACCAGGATTTATCCATGACAGAGGCGAGCACTGCTCTGCTACATAACCCCACAGGGCTCCTCTGTTCCTGACTTGTGATGACATGGCAAGGAACGGGGTGGGGAGCACCCCAGAGCCTTAACCACTCACTAGACCCCAGAAACCTCCTGCATTGGCAGACTGCTGACTTCCTCAGTAAAGCAGGCAATGTGCCAATCTGAAATTGTGCTGTCTCTGTGCCAAGGTTTGCTTCTGCATAACTACTTGCAAGAGCTGTATTCATGAAGCTGGAAGATAAATATAGAAATGGCTTTTAAACCTAAAACTCAACTGCTGAGTAGCTGATACCATTATTTAGTGGGAGCAGAATCCCCAAAACTGATTTCCTTTAGTTTTTGCCAAGGAATTTAATGCCACATGCAAAAAAGTAGTGTTTTGACTTTGCTTATTCTGGCTAGAACCAGTTGCCACTACAGTGAAATAAATCATTCTATAGATGGTATGAAAACTATTGAAGCTCAAAGTGAGATGCTAATTAGTGATCTGACCACTTCAAGGTCCAGGAGAGGCATTTCTGTATTCCAGAGAGCCTTTTAAATCGTCAGATTTGACACAAGGAAAATGAAATGCATAAAGAATTGGTAGCTCTCTCCAACATATCCCAAGTCCTTCACTGCCTTATTAAGGTAAAAGTTGCCTGAAATCAGTGTTTCATATTTGTCATGTATCAGCGAGATTTGATTTGACAGGATGCAAGATACACATCTGCTAATATTACATAGTCTGTTCAGCAGAAGTCAAATGGTTAATTAGAATACAAGAATGTTGAATTGTTTCCTTGGTGTTCTAATGTGTTCTATTAAATTTGTTATGAAGAATTTTCCCAATACCAATGAAATTCTCTGTTAGGGCACAGGGACTGAGCAATTTTTTAACATCTGGTAAGAAAAATTACTTTTTAAACCTCTCTTGTGACTTCCCCTTACCATCTCTGGTGGAAATAAAGAATCATCTACTTCTCAGAGTACTTAGCCTGTCTATCTTAGACAGCTATGGAATTCATACCCCTAAAGGGGAATGCTTTAGCTGAGCTAAACATCTAGGCATGATCACTTATTTTACATACATCACTAAAAGGCTTTTTCCATACTGCATGTGTACTCCTTGACTTATAATACTCACTATGATTATTACATTTTCATTGTTTGCCTTTGCTGCTATGGTAATACTATTGAGTGAATGCCAGAATCCCATTTTGATCACTTGTATTTTATTTTTCAAGAGCATCTGATGCTTTGCGAGGGCATTTTTTTTTTAAGAAGGTATGATTTATTTACATAAATTTCTACCTGCTTATATGATGTACAATGTCAGGTAAGGAATAGAACAGAGAAAGAAACACAGAATAAATTATGTTAAGAGCAGAATAATGACTATGATACCATAATACCTGTCTGCTCCAGATAGCATTTGGGTAATTAAGAAGGAATGTTTTTCACCATAGGCAATAGTAATTTTGTCCTTGAAAATCTAATCTCCAGAGGGCAGGGATATGGTTAACCCAGCTCTACACGTAACATCCAGAAGAACAGAAGCAACCCTGAAGAAGGCTCTAAATCTAATTTTTTATTTTTTTTTTTTAACTTCACCGAAAATGAGGTTGTATCCCAAAGGACACAAAATGTGCTATAGGACACAATTAAAAAGGAAATGTGCTGAGTCACACACACAGACTTCTAATGTCTAATACTTGAACACAAAACTCAACCTTCTGGGAAGAGGAGACTTAAATTTATGACTTCTTGTGAGAAATTTTTCTTAAGTTCTTTTCTGAAGTTCCTTTAAATAGGTAGCCTGTTTATTATGCTTTTGGGCTTGTAGTACCTTGAGAATGGAGCTTTAAGCTCACTTTTTTTCTGATCATTTAGCTTTTGCTAAAATGCATGAATTTTTCTATGCTGATTGGGAAAGGAGGATAGGATGAATGGAAAACAAAAATACAAACGTAAAGACAGAAAATAGCAAGAAAACACTTTCAAGAAGTGGCAATGCAACGGCTTTCTGTAGTCATCTTTATTACAGAGCTAATTTTGTGGATCAGAAATCCTTTAAACACCTGAACATCTAGGAGCTTTTGAAAGCTGATAATGATTATACCACATGATCTTTAGAAAGAATAAAACGCTTTGTGGAACTCATGGAAAACTTTTGATTATTTTAGTGTTATTTTATTGTGTTACTATCTAAACTAAAAGAAAACCTACAAACAAAAGCCACACACCCCCACACAAAATTTTGATTCTAGGATTGCAACAAAGATTAAATTCCATGAGGCAATAGCTTCTAGTCCTGAAAAATCTGAAAGATCAAAGTATTTCAAACTAAGTCAATCTACCTGTCTAGCATACTCTTCACAAGGCTGTGTTGGCAACAGATTTTTTTTTTCATTGGGTGTTTCAAATAAACTATTGTAGATAAATAAAATCTAATATTTCTGGACATGGTGAAAATTCATGTAAGCATTATCTGAATAAAGTGTGGTGGGGTTTGACTTTTCCATTTTGAGCAAAGGAACAAACCATCAAAATATTTTTGGAAATGAAAGCTCTACCCAAGAGATTTAGGACTGATGATTAGGATTGGTTAGTTAAATACATCTAAAGAGAGATGTGTTTAAGATCCATGGAGACCCATCTACTACCACAGAAAAGCACTTGTAAAATGAGTTCGAACATGTAAACAAAACAAAAAAACCTGAGTTGGCAAACTCAGTTACTTGTTTCTAATGGAATATTCTGGACCCCCAAATTGTTCTTTTCTAACATTCATAAACTTTATGCAAATATCATAGACTGTTTAAAAATAATTCAAAAGAAACCTACAGTAGAAACACTCCTCTGGAAACTTATTTTATCATCCACTGTATGGGGGCAGTAAGAAGGAAAGAAAGATGAAACTGAAAAACTATCCAGTAATGGAGATAAGGTGGTGAAACAACCTGGAGAAGAAGAAAATGACAGTTCCCTGTTTTTACCATGATATCTCAGAATCCTCACCCCTCTCCACCCCCCCCTAGAAAAAAAAGCAAACCAAAAAGTAAACCATAAGAAATGCAGAGAAGCAGAGCTCACTGTGGTACAAAAAGAGCAGGTGGTCAGGAGCAAGGTTTGGAATAAAGTCACAGAAGCCACTATGCAGCCTCAAAAATCCTAGCTGGGATGCTAGAGCAACTGAAAGAAATCTTCTCTGGTGAGTATGATGTTAATAATTAATTTTGGTTTTATCTTTAGCAGTATTTTTCTATTATGCAAATCTATGTTTATAAATACCATTTTAATTTAAATCTACCTTAGACTTGAATTCTTGATGATCTAATACAACAGAGCCATTTATATAAGAAGCAGATTCAAAAAGATATTATTGGAATAGGTTTCCAAAGAGTTACAGGGTAAATCTCTGCTGAAACTGCACGAGACGATATGAGAGCTGATAGCCAGAAGTTCAGAAGATGTGGGCTCTCAACAGTCAGGAAAAGTCTCTGGCATCATGACAAGGCAGAAAGTGGTTAGAGATTTCACAGCAAAGATGAATGGACAGGCCTACAGCTGATGCAAATATTGCTTTAATAAAATAAGCCAAGATGTTCCATCACTGAAGGCTCTGCGCCAACTTCTTCAGTTCAAAATCTTAAATTCAAAATACTGCTTTTCTTGGCATAAGCACAAAAATGGACAGAACAAGAAGAAAAATTGCTAAATAGTTTTAAAAAACTCTACTAGTACCCTTCATAACTGATCTGGGAAAAATATTTATAAGTCCAGACATCCCCTAAGGATTGTTAATTTCTAAGAGATTCAAGAATAGAGCCTGGTTCAAAATCATAAAGCAGTTGCAAAAATTAATTTTGAATGCTCGTGTTCCCTTATGCAGAGTTTGCTTTCTAATACATAAATACTTTCAGACTGACATCCAGTGTAACTTACATCTAGTTAGGGATATGCACTCACCATTACTTCAGGGGATTTATGTAACTGTTTTTTTTCTCCTGTCCTTCAAAGACCATCTACTTGGACAAACAGATATAAGTACTCCTATGAATTGTTCATAGGTCTCATTTTCTGAGATGGGCCTTTAGTTGCCACCAAGATCTCTCAGCTTTCCTGACTATTCTTGATTAATTTGTTATCCTCAATATATTCTCTTTTATTAACCAACCTATTAATCTAACTGTCCTTTTCTGATAATGTAATACCTTCATACCCTTATCAGCTAAATTAATTTTGATGCATTGAAACAATCACATAAATCTTACACTGTAATGTGAGATAAGATATAAAAATGCAGCCATGACAATTTAGGTACGAACTCATTTTTGATAATGTGACACATGATTTTGAGAAAATTTGGAGGCTATGACTGCATCAGTGCACCAGCTCTGCAGAGCAGTGTAGCTGGTGTTGGCAACCTCACATCAAGGTTGTAATTATAACTCTGAACTTAATGCATATCAGTGGTCAGAGTGCATTCTTTCAGTTTCTATTCAACATATATATACTCCAAAATCATTCCACAGTGTGAACCAAAAATTAATAAATAGGGGCGATCAGGAGATTTCCTTCTCTCTCCCTTCCGCACACTAATGTAGATGAATCTTGACTTGCAGGTGCTTTGCAGGGTTCTCTCAATTCTTTTCTTAAAATTACAAAATATCCATTTCAGTATTACCAGAAGAACAAAAGTTTTGTTCAGCTTTGTAGATGGTCAGGATATCACCATTGGTGTTTTGGAGCAATGGTTAGGGGTGATTATACTGATAGTGGAAGTAGAGAATTTGCAGAGGGTGCATAGACAAAAGACCACACAAATTCCTTAGATCTCTGTGTACCTGCAAGCTATCTGGCAAAAGATGACAAAGAGAGAATTTTATATTGGAAAATCAAGGTGTTCAGACAGTGACATTGACATTTATTAGCTGCAAAACTAACACAGGAGCTACCTGCAAGCTAATCACCACATGGAATAATAGATCACTGTGAAGCTCAGCTGTAATACTTTTAAATGACCTCAGAAAGCTAAGATTCACCTATTTGTACTTTATCTGCACATTATAAAAATATTAAATGTGGTCCACTTTCAGTATCTGAACTAAAGCAAGAAGGAAAAATCCCAAATATTCTTTGGTTGTCGAAGTGGAAACATTTTCTTATAGCTTATGCCTAATAAGAATTTGATTTCTGAAACTTTTAACATAAAATCTTTGGCTATTTCAGGGACAGACATCTTTATAGAGACAAAGATTTTAAAGATTTAAAACAAAAATTTGCCTTCTAGCAAAAATGAAAAGTATCAGTACATGTGGCTTTATTTAAGAGAAAGCAAGTGTTTCTAAATACTTTCTAGAGGCATTTCAAAGTCATTTTCCAAATATGCAAATGAGATACGTATAAATTGTTAGCAGTGTAAGACACATTGCTACAACAGCAGGGATACTTGATACTATGGAATTCACACATCACAGTCACAAGTGTAGGAAGAAAGTAGAGCTTTGAAATCTTGAGGGCTAAGGCCCTTTATACTGACTTGTCATTTTAAAAAACTTTTTTTTGAAAAGAGGAACATTCCACAAAAGCTGATGAAGAGTGAGAAGGCTTCTATAATTGGATAGAATGCACAGTAAGCTAAATCACAACTTTTCTCTTAAAATGCCAGTACCTTTTTGTCATGTGACAGTCATCCACAGTGACTCCAGGCTACTTCATCTCACAGATTCTGAAAATCTGTGTGGAAAACTCAACAAGGAGCCCCAACTTCTGTTTCTTATAATCCATCTACTGTATACTTTCAGATTTTTTTTTTCTTTCAGAAGAATGAACACTCTGGAGTTCCTTTTTCAAGCAACTGATGAGAGCCAAGCACTCAGCCTGGAACAACGGGTGAACAGAAGGTGAAGGATGTTAAACACATAGCTAGTTTGCTTATCCTTTTGTTACTTCTCTGGGGTCTAAAGAACCATCACTGTCACAAAAGTCTCTGTGCAGGACCTTTATACAAGGATAAATTTTATTTGATCTTAAATAGACTTTAAAGGCACTGAAATTAAATGCATGTCACTGATCTCCACCCTGGGAAACTCTCCAGTAAAAACAGGCTGCCTATTTACTAGGCTCAGACTATGTGTCACACACATAGTCACCCAACCTTGAATTATATTAAATATCCTAAATACAGTGTCTAGTATGGTTCATCTAAACTAAACAAGGAAGATAATGATACAAAAGCTTGGATCAGATATAGACAGTCCTTTTAGAATAATGGAGCATATGCTATAAGAATATTTAAGTAACATGCTTAAGGAGCTATTTTTCTGGCAAATACAGCTTCTCAGAAAGAAGGATTATTTTTCTCTGTATTCTGGTCAGATTAACTGGTTTTGTCTTATGCCTTTTATTAATACAGATTTTCACACACTTTTACAACTAATTTTTAAAGGCTCCAAACTGAAATCAAGATGACAATAATTCTTCCCTCTTTAAAGAGTCAAGAAGCATGTTCCTCCCCCCCCTTCTGCCTCCTAAGGCAGGCAGATATCCAGTGTAACAGGGCAGTATTCCCAAATTCACTTTCATTTAAAAATTTCCTCAATTTTTTCCTGCAAAAATGATGTTTCCAGGCCTCACCTAATGATGTGGTTGATTCAGTGTAGTGTCCTGCAATTGTCACTTCATCCAACTACTTGCAGGGCTCCAAAGACCAAGTCTGATTCCAGATCATATTGTGAAAATGTCTACTCTGAACTTGGTAATCACACCTTTCAGAAAGGATTAGACATTTTTAACTATTCCTATTGTGTTTCCAATGAAATCACTGCTTTTTTTGTCTCTTACATTGAAATGTCCTTGTGCTCCATCTGGTATTAATAGCTAAAGTCTGTCCCCTTGTCCTTATAAAAAGAAGTAAAGTCTGAGCACTTAGCTGTTCCATATCATTTGAACAGCACTTTGCTGCCTTATCATTACAGACAAAAACATTACAATGACTCTTTTGATGTAGCAATTGTAAAACTCTTTCCACTAAAAGAATGAGTCTGAGGCCACTGTTTGATAATACACCAATAGATACCAGTTCCTAGTGGTGGCATGAAGCGGCACGATATGGTCACACAGGGATGCATGCACTTACCTTCTGTCAATATTAATAGATGTCATGGGGCAAACTGCCTGAAGGGTACAATTAAAATTTTCCCTTAAGAATAGTTTATATCATGCTTAAGAAGATTTGATATTCCAGCCACTTGAAACTACTTTAGCTTCAGCGGCCTTTCTATTCAAAGTTGTTTTGAGGTGCTTGTCACATATCAGAAATACTTCATGCCACTCCAGCTCACACTCTTAATAGTTCATTTTTTTTTCCTTTGATAATTTTGCTTACACGTGTAAGAAAACTTGTCAGAACATTACTCCCACAAAACATCTGGCATGGAAAGGGTAATTTGGAATGGACTGAAATTAAGGTCTAGTAAAGGTTGTTTTAATTTAGTAGTACTTTAAACAACTGCAAACACCATCCAGTGAGGAACTTCGTCATCAGACACCACCCCAAAATGTGATTTAAATGCAAACTTCCACTGAGCATCTTGATTGTGGATCTAAGCTAGACTCACTGGCACTAAATGTGCTGCTGTAAAGCAATTTTTGTATATTTGCTGTTATTCTTCAGTAATTTTGCAATCTTGGACTACCATTACTTTGTCTTAGGTGTGGATTATCTAATGTTACATATCACAGTAATGGTTCCTATTGACATAAATGCAAACATAGTTCAAAGACCTACTGGATACTTACATACAATGCAGTATTTTGACTTTTTTGTTCTTTGATTGTTTAATAATACCTGGGGAAGAGTCTTTCAGCAGAGTAGTTTAAAACTCTGTGGTTTCCACTAGCATCAGAGTTCCCTTCTAGGCACTTACGTTGATCATACCACGGCTTCACTAGCAGCAGGTGGAATGATGGGAAGGTAAAATACTAGGTAAGAGAACAGCATTATGCAAGGAGTTAGTGTTACCAGAGCTGAATGACATTTTTCAGACAATTTATTTACTGGAAGCTTCATTTCAAATTGATTGAGATAATACATGGATATAGAGAATAGTTATTTAAGTTGACGAAAGGGATAGGAAAAAAAGAGAGGGATATAAGTTTCCAAAGAAGTTGTAATTCTTATATTGAACTCTTTTTCAACTCTTTGATTTAAAAAAAAATCCTTTTTAATTTTTGCCAAAGTTTTAAAAATAAAGAATCTGCAAAGACATGTGATCTGTAGATAAAATCACTAACTGACTCTTCTTTTTACCACTTACATTATGAGATAGACCCAAGAGCCATTACATCCACTCTCAGGAGAACTCTTACTGCAGTTTTATGGCTTAGATACAGTAGTCCCAAATTTAACTTTTTATTTCAGGATCTGAACAGATTAGGTTTGTAGAAGTACAGGGCTAAGACGATAGAGAGACATCTTCATTCTGATACCTAAATTTTTGGCATCCTACTGTAAGGAGGGGGAACCCGCCCTTAACACTCATCAGCCTATCTTTTGTGCAGTATATTTGTACAACTGGGGTCATATTCACACTGCAGATGTGGAAAAAAATAAAACAAAAACAAACCTGGTAGCACAAACCTTTGGTTTCCTGAACCCCTAGATAGTGGTTGACATACATTTTTAGCAAGATGTACAGCTTCCCCAAGATTCTAATAATCATTTTCCTCTTTGCAGCTTATCTGTGCCTGAGACCCAACCCTGGGAGTAGCCAGTGGCTGAAAGACATGCTTTGAGAGTCCACTGAAGCTTTGAAACAAACTGTTATGTTTCAACATCTGGCCTATTGTAGCTACTGCAGAGGTTTCTACTGTTCATGCAAAGGTCAAAAAGCCTCATCTGTGTGAGTCTTGCCATGTTATTTTTTCATGCCTCACTGCGCCCGTGTGAAAAGTGTTGTCAAGTCAAGCCTATCCCTAAAAGCAGGGCAAAGTAAAACAGCAGTGGAGAGTATAAGGAATGGGTAAGACAGCTGCAGTTTTTCACAGGAAACAGCAATAGAGTACTTTGCCTACCTAGGTTTTTCACCAAACTTCCCATGATTATTATCAGCTATGCTGTTTTCACAAATGAAACCACAGGTTAGGGCTGTATTGATGAAAAGCATTATATGACATTAGTATTTTAACTGTTGTTTTCTCACTTCCCACTCATGAAAATTGGTTAAGACATTGCAGATATCTGATGGCAAGAACAGAAAATCTGGAGTTTTGAAACAAAATATTTATCCAGACGTGTTAGTTTCTTACTCAGGTTGTATTAATTATTTTTTTTCTGGAAACATCTCCTGATTTTGTGAAATGAGCTGAAAAGAATGGGAACATCCATGGAAATGTTTTAATTTCAGAGTCATACTGCCCTTACAAGGACTAATACAGATGTATCAGGTAGTGTTCCTCGTTCATATTGACTGTGGTAAAATGGAAGTACAGCATTTCCAAGATGGGCTTGTAAAATATGGATTTATTAATTTAATACTTTCTATTGCTTTGTCTATCTCCTGATCTTTGCACGAGTAAATGTGTTTTCAACTAAAATGCTACAAAAGTATGTCAGTTCTTTTAATGGGTTTAGCTAGGCCTTGAATGTGCCAGCAGATGCATTAACAATCTTGAGGAAAACAAATCCAATTGATTCAGAATACCCATTTACCATATTTTACATGATTTTCAGCCAAGATATCACTGGGACTGTCTGTAAATCAAAGCAAGCTAACAAGAGGAAAGGAAGGAAGTAATAGAAGACATTTAGCAATTATCATCCTTTTAAACAGTCTTGGGGAATTAAGACCGTAAGCTCTGTACACTGCAAAAATATAACACTGATATATGTGGTGCAGTTCCTTATTACAAAATTCTCAATCTGTATCAAACTCTATTCTTTAAAGGGATAATTAGATTTCTTAGAAAACATAGCAATAATCTTCTGACATTAGCATCCCAGATGGCCAGCACTTCCCTTGTTCAGCAACTTCAGCGGAAGATGTGCTGAGGAAGAGTGGATTCCATGTCAGGAATATTTATGTAGAGTGTTTAAACATTGCACAGCCCTTCTACTGCAAGCATCTCTGGCAGCGTTTCAGCATTAATCAACAGTATTTATATGAGAATGGAAAATTCAAAATTAAAATGCATTATTAAATACAAATCATCAAACAGGGGAAAAAATGACAAAGAAATTAAGATCTTCAGAAATGGAAAGAAAAATGAGAGTGAAGGTTGTCATTTCCTTTTCCTTGAAATGATACTCTAAATGATCACTAAATTAGACTAGTCACCTTAGTCCATCATTATGGGAAAAATAATATTCCACTGAAAATATAATATATTTTGACTGTTCAGCACAGTACTTTTTAAAAAGAAGAGCAACAAATACACAGCTTACAGATGCTATTGCACATAGATATGTAGAATTATCTTTATATTCTAAAAGCAATATCTACCCTAGAGATTTTCTTTCTTGTTGTTCACTTAAAAAAAATCAGAACTGCATGCAAAACTATTAGTCTACAGAATCCAAAACAATATAGCATATTTGACTATAAAGATCAGCATAATTTCTTTACACTTTTCTGTTCATTTTGTCATTTCAAGAGGTATATATGCAGGCAGCCAAAAATTCCCAACATGAAAGAACTGTTCACATATTAAAAATCTCCAAAACCTTTTCATTCAAATGTATTTACTTAAAATCTGTTGATAATGGAAAAAAAGAGATTAGTTTCAGGGGTAAAAAACCGTAAGTGCAGTAGCTTTTTACAGTACTAGAGGGAAGATGCTATAATAATTCTTTAGATTACTCAAGGGAGAACATTTTCTGACAGTCCTGGCTGCTTCACCGAACTCCCGTTTGTGCCAGAATGAGTGATACATCCTACCATTTTCCATTTATAACTTTCCTACAAAAGTTCTGATTTCCCACTAGATCATTACTGTGAATAATGATCCAGAGATACTTTCTTAGAAATTAAAATCCCTTATTTCCCCAACAGAACTGCTTTTTCATTACCTGCCCAAGTGTGAAGCTATCTTCGATCCCATCTTCACCTCAGTACATGGTCCTTCAGGGTTTATGGCATTTGTGCTTTTAAATAAAACATCCTTAGTTTAGCTTTTTTGTCATGCAAATTAAATGAATTCTGATCTGAATATAATATTAAGTTCGAATTTTGAACTCTAAAACCTGTTCACAGTCACAGTTTTTTTCCTGACTCAACTCAGTTCAGCACTAAATAATAGAAGTTCAAGACAGGGACAGATTCCATTTAGTTTTACATTAAACATTAGAAATGTTGTGGGATAGTTTTAGTAAACAAACATAGAGAAAGAGCAGCCATTTATCTTAGAAGCTGATATTATTAATTCTGAAGAAATCCAGCAAAGGGACAGAAGTGCTCTGAGCAGAATATGGATGATTTTATGACTCATTACCCATACTCCGTTGTCTACCTTCATCCTCTGGAATTTGATCTGCTGCATACAGAGGATGCAAAACTCATTTGCATTGCAAGGAAAGTACTTAAGGTGAGAAATTCTGCACCCATTATGGTAGAAGCTATGAGACAAATAACTTCAGTGTCTCATATCTCAGCCACTGTTTGGGGAGGGTTTGAAGGTATAGATTTCAAATGGACAGAGACGCCTCCCTTGCTGTCCAGTTTCTGTCATCCAAGCTACAGAAAATGCATGTGATCAACAGACCTGTTTCTTTTTATTTTGCTGT
The DNA here is from genome assembly GCF_003945595.2 of Pipra filicauda. NCBI lineage: Eukaryota > Metazoa > Chordata > Aves > Passeriformes > Pipridae > Pipra > Pipra filicauda. The sequence continues at coordinate 2,966,545 of NW_024104343.1, read as the reverse complement.
GGTTAGCTCTCACTTCAGACATCAGGCCTATGGTGGTAACAGTATGCATTACAAGCTGGTTCTTTTTTAAAGTTATACCTAACCTAGGTTAAACATGTGACTTGAATTAAGGCATTAGTTATGCACTTCTGTTTACTATACAGATAATACAAAAAGAAGGATTGCATCACTCTGCTTGACATGTAGCTGCTACATGGTGCCATGGAAATACATGTTTAAAACTTTTGATTCATTTTCTTTTTTTCAAAACAGTCTCAGTTTCAAGACCTATAACTGATAGGATCATCACGAGACAAGCTGTTATGCTTCACTCTGCAAGGTAGAAGGAACTTTTGTTTTTCTGTTATTAAATTCCTTGCAGAGAATTAAAGCAAGTCGCTGCTAGATGATCAGTGTTTCCAGATACATATACATATGGTTTATTCTAGAACAATTAGGTTGCAAAGGAAAACAGGTATGTAGCTATTTTGGATATTGGTAGCTATATTCGGTTATTATCTATAATAATATGGCAACATAAAAGCATAAACATATCACCCAAGAAAAAATGTATGGGAAGAGAGAGAAAGAAAGAGAGAGAAAAAGTGAGAGTTTATATTCACCACTCAGAGATCTCTGAAAAACCTGGTGGTTGTTGTTTTCTTGGTACCTCAGGGAGTGGTGGGGGAAAGAAGCCCATGAAACATAAAGTCCTGTGGGTTTATATACCCTAAGAAACCCTTCTGGTACTATCTCCATGTGTGTGTGGAAGAGCCTGGTAAATCATTAGATTTTTTAAAAACTACCTGAATTTCTGATCAAGATTGACTGAAATCAGACACTATTTGGATTATTTCATTGTTAAGTAAGTATTTCAGTGCTGATATATTCTGTCCCAGCTTCTGCAGTGGGCTTCAGCTGAACACATTGAGATTGGAAGACTGATCTAAAAATTCAAAGCCATTTAGACTTTGACATGCCACATACAACGTGGTGGGGTTCCAAACAGCTTAGTGATTAACAAAAGTTAACAAAGTGAATTGTTAAAAAATTATAAAGGCAAAAATATTGTGCTGGTTTGAAAGTAATAGGAAATTGCCTCCAGGGATATGTTCGCATTATATTCTCTCTTTTCTCTTTCCAACACTGACCTAGAAAACTGAGGTTCATGTGCAATTATAGTTTCAGGAGGTGAGGGTTTTGAGAAAACTCTAAATTTTGCAACACTAGTCATGCTGAGGTAAAGACCTACTTGTACTCCAGTTAAGTTTCATTGTTCCTCAGTACAAAGTAGAACATGGAAACAGCAATTTTTGATTTTACCCAAAGCCTTAGCTTCCATTATTTAAAATGCTGTCTGCCAAACCCTCCAGTGGAGTTTGCAGAGAGACTGAACACAATGTTAAGGTGTGACTGGTCACTTGCATTTCTGATACAGAGATGGTAGTAATATATGGTGTCCTGAAGAGAAGAGTGGACTCTACTTGTATAATTTTCTATTTGTATGAAAATGTTCAGCTTGCAATAGTCCTCCAGAATCTCACATTGAAATCTTATTTTTAGCCACAATAAATTATATACTTTTACACAGTTTGGAAAGATTCTTTAGTTTGAAAGCCACTGAGCAAATTTGCCCAATTGAAGGATAAAAGAGATTGGAAAAAGCAATCTGGGGGGCCAGTCCCTCGTTGCTGGCTCAGGTGGATGCAGAGTCTGCTACATGACTCACCTGAATGTGCCAATGCTTGAGTAAGCTTTTTCTAACAGAGGCATGAGTTAGAATCTCTCTATTGTATTTGGCCACAAGCATATTTTGGATTCACAACCAATACTGAGACAGTACCCTTAAGTTAGCCTGGGATCCTCTGTACCCATCACATGAAACAAAATTCTTGATAAGCAGAGGCATCAATTCAGATGCAAAGAATAAATATATATTAAAAATAGAATAAATTATTTGTATTTTGCCAGTTAAGCCTGTAATAAGATAGCCTTTAAACAATTGTCAGAAGCTTAGATACAGTTTTGATCTTTTGGCATGAAATGGAATCAAAAAATTTTAAATAGAAAAAGAAATTATTTTAAAGCTCTTCTCACTAAGTTTCAGGCTAGAAAACCTGTGTAGTGAATTTTTAATAGCAGTTAGATTTGGGTTAACTGCTTTTAGTGACAAAAGTAGGAAGGGTATCACATGAGGAAACACCGCTCCAACAATTATCATGATGCTCACAGCAATGTCAGATTGCTTATGCTATTTGCTTCATAGTTTCACAGCATTTAAGGACAGGGAAAAAAATTAGTTCATCTGATTTGATAAGTAGTTCATGGGGCATTGTGTTTCACTGAAACCAGTTTCAATGACTTTCTTCAAACTACCACTTTTCAACCCTCCAAGGATTTTAAATGACAGTTGAAATGTAAGGAAACACAGTGTTTCATAAACATAGCTTGACTCAGAAGAACATCAGGCCAGCTCAGAGCACAGCTTATCCACCACTGACAACTCCCTTTTACTTTTGATAAAGCCCTACTTCTTGAAAGAAAGGTGTAAAGAACATTTGGGTAATTGCGCGTCATCCTGCACGATCCAGGCAGGCCACCCACTGCAACACAAAACTTTCATGCTGACACAGACACCAGCAATTTGCGCAAGTCTTTTGTTAGAGCTTCTAAAGCTTTAGCGAGGTAATGACAGTTAAATACAAAATAGAGAAAAGCAAATTGGGGAAAGGTTTTTAGAAGTAGTGCAAATTTCTGATCAAAAATATGACATTAAAGGATACAAAATAAAGTAATGGTATATCTCTTGACATACCGTGATGTTAAGATTATTTTTGCACACTGCTCAACTGGGAAAGAAATAAACTCCATATTTCTTCTTATTGGTCCAACTTCACAATTGCAACCAGGTCATGCTGCAGAGCAATAAAACATGATATTTTTCTGGCAGCTAGTGACAATTTCCTTCTGTGCTGCGGACTGGAGAAGTTTGAGTGTTGGTAAGCATCAGATGGTAGCTGTGTTCCTTCAGGGTTGTATGTGAGCAAAGAGGACAGCTCTCCCTTGCTTACCATCATGCCACAGCCAACGTGGAAGACGTTCTGGTTTTCAGAACTCAGAGAGAAAGGATAGGGGGAGAGAGAGAGGCAAAGACGGTGATCAGCAAGAACAGCTTCTTGCAGCTGTCACTGTGCTCTGCAGAAAGAAACCACATTGTCATTTTTCTGCTGGTTTATTGCATATTCTAACTTTTACTGTTGGCATTGTCATACAAAGAATTTTGCTCTACTTTCAGTATACTTTCTTCTGTTTTTCTCTGAATATACACATATATAGTCGCAAATATATCAGCAGTCTTTCAGCTTTCTTTTCCTTTTTACAGAAAGAACTTGTAGGTATTGACTTCCTTGTATACTTCCTTATATACTTCCTTGTAATGTTATTTTCTAAAAAATAAAAAAAGGAACTGATAGTCATGGAGGAGCACCCCATTAATACTAATTCCTTTTAAATGACTAGTCTATTTTAAAGCTTATGCAATTATTAGATTGTTACTTCATTGTCTTGGACTAGAGAGGAAAGACATTTTAACCATGCATAACAAATTCAGCCCAGTATGTTACTGCTGTATGATTCAATAATTTATGAAACATAAGGAGTGCAAAGAAGTGTTGCCAGGCTGCCCAAAATTTGCAGTCTGCCTTTAGTGTTACGCTATACAATTTGCAGTCTATCCAAGTTCTGATTAGGATAATTTGTTATCATTCCCTATACCAGGGTATAGAGCTTTTATAGAATGAATATTTAGTTGTTAGCTTAGACATATCACTTCCAGTATCAGAGTGAGTTTCATGAGTTTAAGGACTTTTTCTTCTTTTTTTCCTGGAACAGGCTGAGGTAAAAATCCCTTGCATCAGATAAGCAATTTCCTTGTTCACAGTTTTACGCATAAGTCACACCACTGCAATGACTTTAATGTGGCTATTACAGGACATTTCAGTGGCAGGGCATAAAAACATACTTTTGTACAAGTTTCAACAGTGCTGAAAAATACATCAGTCTCTCCTTGTCCATAAGCATGAGATACATAAGTGCTAAGAATTGCTGTAAACCTTTGCAAGCTCCTGTCTGGATTATAGATTTTCATAAGTCATTCTGTCATCGGAGGAATAGTTAAGCAACCCTGGTAATACCATATTTGTTTACTTGCATAAGAAAATAGCTAAATAAAATCTAAATAAAATGCGATCTCTTCTAAAAATGCAGTTTAGCTCCCTTAATAGCTGTCAAAAATTCCACTTGAAAAACATGAGCCATTTCCTATAGCCTTTTGAAGCCTATTTTGCCGGCAGTTCTACTACTGGTGATGCATGCACAAAATAGATTGTGTGCCACATTAGGAGAAGCTTTACATCTTAGATTCAGACACGAATCTTGCCAAATCAGCTGCTGTTTTCTTTCCTAAGAATGAACAGTGTATGCTATATCCCAAGCAATTCTTAGTAGTGTTCTCATGGCTGAGCAAATACAAAACAATATAATGTGTCTCTTGAAAAATTCAAAAAATAAAGCTATCTTTAGATATCTTCGGAAACAATGAAAATTTTTCTCTCCTAATCTTTAATAAATTTTGCCATGCCTTGAGTATTGTGTCCAATTCTGGGCCCCTGTCTTCAAGAAGGACATTGACGTGTTGGAGCGTGTCCAGAGAAAGATAATGGAGCTGGTGATGGGTATAGAGAGTAAGTCATATAAGAAGTGAGCGAGGGACCTCAGGATGTTTAGCGTGGAGAAAAGAAGGCTTAGGGGAGACCTTATTGCTCTCTACAATTACCTGAAAGGAGGTTGCAGCAAGGTGGAGGTTGCTCTCTTCTGCCAGGCAACTAGCAACAGGACAAGAAGAAATGCCCTTAAGCTGCACCAGGGGAAGTTCAGGTTGGACATTAGGAAGAATTTCTTCATGGAAAAGGTGGTTAAGCATTGGAATGGGCTATTCAGGGAGATGATGGAGTCACCATCCCTGGAAGTGTTCATGAAAAGACTGGAAGTGGTACTTAGTACTATGGTTTAGTTGACATGATGGTGTTCAGTCAAAAGTTGGACTGGATAATCTTGGAGGTCTTTTCCAAATTTAATGATTCTCTGTTTCTATGAAATACTTTGATTCATCATTGTACTTCAAAAGCAAAAGAGCGTGTGTCACATTCTAATGACCCCCACACGCTTTGGCAGTCTTCATGTAAACATCATGTAGGAGCACAGCCAAATACGACATTTCATCTCCCTTTGCAGATTAGAACCTCAGTTTTATGCTTAGCAGATGAGGGTTCATTAGCTCTGTTGACAGTACGTTGTGGACATATGCAAGCTTGCACTGCCTAAACCACTTGCCGTACCAAAGCTATTTTTGGTTAGCCAGAGAAATATTTAACTTGTTTTTTAAAACACTTCTTATAAGGCAATTTTCATTTACTGAATTCCTACAGTTCTATTTCATGCCCACCAGGGAAAGTTTACAGTGACCTAACATCCAATAGTACAAAATTTCTCATAGCCCTTTGGGCTAGGCAGGACATGTACAGTAGTTCCTAAATTCCCTAAACACACCTCAGGACCCAGGAATATCCAAACTGAAAACTTTTACTTGACTTTGAAGCCCTGAGGTAGTATATACCTCTAGTAGATCTATTTCCATTTGGCTCTATCTGAAACCTGACAGGCTTAAGTGTGCTTTCCTTTGGCAAAGTACAGGGCTCCTGAGGACAAGATTGCAAAACAGAAAAATAAGATAATCAAAAGAAATTCTAGATGATACTTACAAGAAGTAATTATCTTATTTGATTTTCTGTTTCCCAGTCATCTGCAACTTCAATGGCAGACAAATTCAGCACTACTTTTTTCAATTTCAGCCTCTCTCCATTTCTCTTCAGAACTTTCTCCCCATAATTTACACAGAACTTCTCTTTCTCATGTTGTGGCATTTTTAAGGCTGGTACAATATTTTGCAAGCCATACATCAAAGGAAGCATTTACTGTTTATATACCTCGGAAATTTTTGCAGCCTATTAGCACACTTTTAGATCCCATCCAGGAGGCCACATGTGACAGCTGAACTGCACAGATGGAGATATGTCATAGTCCTTTGTTAAAATCACCTCTCCTCCTTTTGACCCGGTTGCGTCACATGCTTTCCCACTAAAAATTGTGGCTTTTTGACAGCAAAGATGTTGTGAATCACTAGCACAAGGTAGTGGAAAAAAAAATGGGACAAGCTAGAGCCCAGACCTCTACTTTGTTGTAGCCTAGAGCAACAACTGAAGCATAACGAAAATAAGAGGGTTTCTCTCTTACAGAATGGGTTGATATCTCTAGTGAGACATAATATTGAGTAGAAAAATTGTCTAGGGAAGACAGGGAAGGCATCTAACCTGATGAGGTTGACCGCATCCAGAAACTACAACCCAAACATTCTCTGGAGTTAAAAATTGGATTAACTGTTTGCCATCCCCACTCTTGTGTACCTGTACAACTGTGCATTTGCTCTGTCCATTTGCTGTTTCTGAACAAAAGCTGAGCAGAAATGACACTGTAATACAGTCTACTTTTAATAAGACACTTCTGTTGTTTGAACACAGAAGTCTGTTCTAATGATATTTCCAAGTGCATTGCAAAGCTGAAGAGTTCAGAACAAACATCTGAGAAAAAGAAAAGAAACAATTGAGCCTCACAATTGTTTATTTTAAAATCAGGTGAGGCATAAAAGAATTAATGCTACCTTCTTTATTTGAAGTTATGTTTAAATTTAGCCATGTATTGTGTTGTTACATAATACCAATGGCAGTAAAACTTTGCAAAAATAAAATTAGGATCTTTACTTTTGTACAAGTTTGTGCTAAGAGATTCAGACTTTGTCCTACTTATAAAGCCACTTCAGATAAGGATAGCCTACTTGCATCTTATTACTTTTCCAAAATAGCACAAAGCAAAAAAAAAAACAAAAAAACAAGTTAAAAAAAAAGGACTGAGTAGGAAAAGGGAGTTTCTTTCCTGGAAAATTATTCCAGATGCAGGCAGCAGAAATAAAAAAATATACAAACTAGGAATAAAAGCTTTCACTAAAATAACTAGGGAATCTTGTCTGGATTCTAGAATCTCTGCAGGTCTTCAATTTCCTCTCTCACTCCAACAGTTTATGTGTCCTAGGCCTAGGGAAAGAAAATTTTTTAAAATTCTCATAAAAGAGTGTTAAAAACAGAAACTTTAGAAATTATAAATTCACATGGGAACTACCTGAAAGCTGACAGAGTGAAATTATTTCAAACTGCACTGAATAACTACTACATATAGGATTTGTTTTCTCATGCCAGTTTTCCTTCAAGAAGGCCATAAGAATAGCCAAAGTTGTCTTCTTCAACTTCTTTGACACCAGGTCCCACTTATTGAAAGGGCACCTAGGAAATACATGCTGGGTATAGCACAGTAAATCTCATTACTTTTTCACAGTGATCAGCTGATATTTTCAGTCCCAAGATAGGGTGTGTTGCAGGAATCAGTTTCAGATGACCAGTGGATGCAGCACGAATGTGGATTGTACAGAACAAGGGGCCTGAGACTCTAGGGGGAATAAATGAGGAGTATTTCGCCTAAGTGTTTCAGGGGATTACATAATCCCCAGCTCACAGGTATTGACAATTGAAGGCATTTTTCTTTTTTTATCCAGGCTAAATGTTTTCCTCCATTACCATTAAGGTCTATTAATTGGTTTGGCTTTCATCAAAACCTGATTAAATTAATTTACTCTTCATAATCAAGAAAACAGCCCATCTCTTAAAAGTTAAACTACATCCAACAAAAATTAAATTTTCAGTATCAGGAGAGGGATTTTTAGATTTTTTTTTTCTATTTTGTCACTTAAGAAAATGAGATGTATCTTAAAGAAAGTGAACAGTTACTTTTAAAAAAAATATAGGTTAATTTTAAATAAAAGAATTTATGATGTAAGATTTCTGTATTTTGTGTAATAAATTGCCTAGGAAGTAATAGATTTCCAGTCACACATATTTGGCTAAAATCAGTAGATAAATTACAACTGAATTCTTCTAAATAAACTTAGAAATCCTCCACTTTTGCTGAATGTTTCTATCATAGTTAAAAATGCAGTTATATGTTAAAGTGCAAAAAAAGATAAAAAATCTCAAGGACTCATCATGGAAGTTGAGATTGTTTGGAGACATTCAGCCTTGCATATAGAAAACTTATTGACTGATACATTAGTTTCCTTCCCAAATATTTCATCACAGTCTAAATTTTAATGCCATAATAAATGGAATGCAGCAAAGACTCCATGTAGTTTCCAGAAAAGACCACTTTTTCCCCCAAGCACTCAATGTCAAGCATTAGACTTGCATAAGCAGAATGCATGAGCAGAATGTGTATCTATAGAAACATCCATGTTCATTGCCAGGAGGTGCTATTAGTAATCATGGTAAAAACAACCACAGAAACTAAGGTCTGTATAAAGACAGATAAGCTGTAAAGCACCTCCATAAGTCACTAATCCAAACTCTTCAAACACTAAAGGTGCCTAAAGAGATTAGTGGCATCTTTAAAACAAGAGAGTCTTTATTTGGGGTGAGTCTGGAAGGACCCAGTACCTATCAGTGCTCCTCAGCACACATTTGCAGCATCCCACAATACCTATGGCACTGAGTAGGTATCTGCTTTCCATCACTGTGCACATAGGATAAGGTCCCACAGAAGAGCAAACTGACCCTCACTGAAGCTACTGAAGCTGCACTGACAGGGAGCATGGTTTAAGTAGTGTAGAGTGAGGACCCTGCGGGGGAAGAGCAGCCCTTCACTTCAGCCACACACACCAAGTGGCTCAGGTGTTAGTGTCTGTGCATCTCCTTGCAGAGGGTGACCTGAGACGATGACTGTGCCCACTGTTGCTGGAGGGCAACATGGTGAGATACACCAGCAGACACATTGCTGGCCCCCTCTCTGGCAGAGAGGGTGGATGATAGCCATTACCTGGGCACCATGGACTGAGAGAGACTGCAAATCTCCAGAGCCAGCACCCAAGAAGGGTCAGGTTACCGGTCTCAGACCTAGGTCGTGGGCAGTGACCAGTCAAAGTTCTGAGGCTGCTGTTTGTGGGAGCCTGTCAAGGACAAACAGACTCACAGCTCCTTCCTTGTGAGTTGGAAGGTATTAACAGCTTCCCTGCATTTGATACTACCTACACATTTTGCCTCTTTTCCTCTCACCTGCTGTGACTGAATTAGATGAGTAAAGCTCTGTCCTGTTATAGCAGGATAAAATAAAGGAACTCCAGAGAAGATGAGAAGTTGCTCCAGGTGGTATTTGAGGGTTAATGGAGTAAAATTTGCTTCTGTGCCTGCAGCTACTGCCATTCCTCTGCTTGAGTAATAGAGCCTTAAACATTTAAGTGATGGATGTTAGTGTATGCCAGCTGCAAAACAACAGAGCAGGCTGTAAACACATTTTACCCATTTCTCTCTTTGTTTTTAAATGCGTTCTTTTTCTCATCTGAGACACTCTCGCCTCTCCAGCACTGATTCACACTGACATGAACGGGCCCAGCCAGCCAGGGCAGGGAAGGTACAGCCTCATATGACTCACGGTGTTCAGCAAGTTTTAGTCATCAGGCTTACAGCACTGCTATGGTTAGCACCCCAACTGCAGCATTTCACTATTGCAAATTTCCTTCCCTATTTCTTCAGCTGGAAGAAGGCATTCTTGAATATCTGTAGGATTTTTTCGTTAAGGCTGATGTGCAAACATATGTACATTTGCACACCTTACAGTAGCAATGTCAAGAGAAACATGTTTCTAAATCCATTAGATCTGAGGCTAAAGTTGTTATGTTTGTGGAGGTGATTTCTTGTGGAGGTGCAAATACCTATTTCTTCACAGGACAGGACTTGAGTTATCTTGCAAAATATCTGTTTTCTGCCCTGTATTTGATGGGCCCATAGTCCATGAATATGACTGTTTTCTGTGTAGGTAATTGGTTTCAAAGACACATTGGGTCTGCTTAAACCGGGAGCATGGGAATTCTGTGCACTTAGGTGATGCCCCCAACATGCAGTAACTCAGGGTTGACTGCTCTCATCCTCCCCCTCATATTATCATTTTATTTGTAGGGAAACCCATAAAATGGATCATGGGCCTGGGGCACCACTAAGATCTGGGCCCTGTATTTTCCCTAAGCCATGGTGCTTGGCTCCAGCTCTACCTCCTGTCTGGCCTGCAGTCATGTGATGCTGGGAGCTTGTGGACCCATCTAAATGTTGTACCTCAGGTTTCTCTCTTCATCTTTTCAATAGCATCAGTAGCCTAATCAGACTGGGTCTTCTGAGGCTGTCAGTGGACCATGTTGCAACCTGTGGTTCTGCTGCCACATCCAGACCTGTGGGACAGTGTTGTGGGTGAAGGAACTCAGCTCGGTCACTGTTCCTAAGAAAGCAGAGGCAAAGCTGGTGAAGGACCCTAGGGACAAGATATAAGGTGCTGCAGGTAGATTTGCTTTGTAGTTGTAGCACTGCTATTGCTTGTCAAGCCTCCAAAATAAGCTGTGCAAGGCCCATTGGAGGCAAGGTTTCTCTTTCTGGGTAGCCCAGTTCATTGCTATACAAGGGGTGCCCCAGGGCAGGTCTGTGTCTAGCTAGAAGAACAACAACAAAAAGCAAATAGGATCCAATTTGATTAGGCTAGCCCAACTAAACATCTATTAATAATGGATTTTTACCTTATAGACGACTCTTATAGGAGCATCTTCCTGTTTTTATATACATTCTTGGTGGCCTACTTTTCAACTGATGACTTCCAAAACCAAAAACCTATCTTAAATTTGACAACTGACTTAACTACTGTGGAGTGCCAGTGGTTTCTTCTTTCTCTCTTGCTCTCCCTGCTTGCAGTGCGATGAGTTAGCTAAGTGCAGAGGTGTTTTCTCCTTGCCTGTTCTCTCACTGGGATCCCACGGTACAACACACATTAAAATGAATTCCAGTGCATTATCAGTGCCATTTATTATTTCCTCTTCTTACATCTGCTCTTGAAGCTTTTCAGCTCTCTCTGCCCTAGAAGGTTCTGAGTATCAGTAAATAAGGCTGGTAGCCTAGCAACACTGAGTGAATGCACTTCCCTTGCTGAATAACACTGGGCATAATCGAACTAGCTTCTTATGCTATCTGCACCATTAACACTATATGTTGAAAACAATTAAAATATTTCATGTACATTCATATTATTTTGAATTTGAAACATTTTTCAGATTCTTCAAAAGAAGTCTGTACCCACAAAGTGAAGAAGAAATGTTCAGCTTAGTAGCAAATAAACCATCTCCAGAACCAGGTATAATCAAACTGAAAGGATTGATTAACCTGACCACTCAAGGAAACTAAAGAGAAGGCAAACACCCTGTCTGACCGTTTGTACTCACCAGTACAGACAGACAGACAGTTTGGAGCTACCTTAAGTATTTGAAAGAGGGAGAATTGCCTTGTGGTACAGACATGGCATTCTCCTAGGCAGGAAATGAGCCCATGTCATAAAAATTGAGCAACCACCTACAAAAAAACAGTCCATAGCACCATCTATAATCCTTAGGTCTGCCTTGCTCTAAAGGGGAAACTTGTACTGTCAAACTGCATTTACTGCAACGTATTTCAGGGGTAAAAGCAAGGCATAGCCTCTCCCTCTCATGTTTACGCACATGTGAGGAGGGGCACCATTCTGAAAGACAGATCTTCTGCTATTTCCATCCCTTGCAGTAGCACCTGAACAGTTAAACAATTTTGAGCATGAAAAACTGCTTGATTTTATATCAAAATTATGTCAGAACAAATTCTTCAGTTTGTAGTACGTTGTACAGACTTACCATTTCCTGAAAACTGTATTTTGTGTAAGTAGAATTTTGCATTTTCCAGCTGCTACATCACTTCCGAATAAGGAAATCTTTATTCTGCACTTTTAATTGACCTTTTTAGTCTAAACAAGTTTGACTGGGCAATGAGTGAATGAATGGTTCCAGCATAATGTTATCACAAGACAGAGTTGGTGATGCCAAGCACAAAAATAGCTCTGGCTTTTTCTCCTGCTTCTCTCCTCCCATCACTGATTAGCACAATGATTCTTGAAAGCTTTACTTATACTGATAAATAACTTCATGCAGCTTAAAATACAAATTTTTAATTCACACTGGTATAAATATTACAAAATCAAAATAACTGTTTCACTTTCTTTTCATATGCAGTTCTGCCTAACCAGCTTATAGTGCTGAAACCTGGCACAGAATGTGACTTACAGCCAGAAAAAAAGCTTGGTTTGGTCTCTGTCACCAGCTTAAAGCACACCTAACTCTGCTTTCTTAACTTGGTACATAGCCCAGCATGGATGGGACTGAAGATCAAAGGCTGGTTAGACAAATGCATTTATTTCCTGATACCTCATTCCAGGCTCTGGCAGCTAACATTGTCTGCTCTAAGTAATTGCATTGGCCATCCTTTTTCTTTTTTCATAAGGTGGCAAATCTTTCTGCTCAGTAAAATCATTGCTTGCTATCCTGAGACAGAGATTAAAGAATCAGTGTTTTGCATGCCCTGAAGCTGTTGCAACCTGGGAGGTAAAAACTGATCTTGCTACTTGGAATGAAATTGGAGTTTGGGAGCAATCTCACAGAAACCCTAGGAGATCTATCTGCCTGTTTCTCCCATTAACACTGCAACCTGCTTTGCACCACAGTCTCACTCCTCTCTCAATGATTAGTTCTCTTGCTGTCAGCCTTCCCTTCCTTATTAACGGGTGAGTGACCTCAGCAGAGTTACTGGGGGAGAGCTACAGCCAGACATCTCCTAAACTAACAGAAGAAGGTTCTGAGCTTGAGAAAACCTATAGCAAAGAGAAAAGTGGGTGTGTGAAGGGAGATGATCAAAGATGAAACCAAAAGAAGTGGCTTGAGATGTGGCTGAAGAATTAGGAATGGAAGGTGAGATATGGCATGGGAGACTGGCAAGCAAAAGGATTGGGGGGACTTCTTAACAAAATGGAGGATGAAGGAATAAGACTGTAATGTGAGAGGAATAAGATGTAAAGATGACTTACAGATCAATAACATGGAAAGTGAAAGAATGTCAATATATTAAAATGATGGGCGGAAGATAATTGACAACTGGAGTTGAAAAGTATAAATGCTGCAAGTGGGAGGAAAAGCAAAGAAGGAGCTGTATTTTTGATACATGTTCTGACTGTAAATGTAGGAATGTCATCACACCTATGCACTGTGCCTCTGATTTGCTTTTGAGATTCACAGGAACAATTTCTCTAAAAAAAAATCTTAAATATGCCCTTAAGCAACCTTTCTCCTACTACTGAGAATATTTTCTGTTTCTTTGTTGGCTTTCTTAAGTACGAGAGAGCCATCACCTCTAATGAGATTCTCTCCTTCCCTTAAATGTAGCAAGATGGAGCTGCTCATAAAGAGCTAAAAGACTTGTCTGGAGAAGGAATAAAGAAGTAGTGTGACACTCGATCCTGGTTTTTAGGAAAAAGTTATTGAGCTAAACAAAGAACAATCTAATTGAGGTTTATATTGTGGACAGATTGATTAACACACTGAAACTGCAAAACTGAGAACCCTTTCCCAGTCTACTGGGATCTGTATTTTCAGTGGGCAGAGTTAACTGTATATTTTGTTCACTGAATTTTCAAACATACTGTAATACGTTAAAAAAAAAAAATTCAATTCAAGTACTCAAGAAAAATGAGCTTACTTAAAAATGGAACGTTAGGCACATATCTGAGTCTACAGAGCCTGCCTACATAGAGGTTGGCTGTGCCCTTTGCAGGGCTATATAAAGTTGTAACACTTCCAGCTGAAAGGAAACTGAGTGTGCCAAATCAGTAATGAATGATTGGTGCTCTGCTGCCTTCTGATCCCCCCAGCCCCTCCTTATTTCTGCAAACAGTCATTATTTTCTGGAACGTCATTTTGAAGCAAGTTTTTTCCTCAGTGCTGCAGTGCCCTCCAGTGCTCAAGAAAACATTTTGGCTTCCATTATCAGGAATCCAAAATACAGACACCATTTTATATCTAATTATAAGACTGAACTTGTAATAATATTTCAGTTGACTTCTTTATTTGCTTTCCAAAGTGTAAAGGCAGTAAGTAGCTATACCTAGCTGCCTCTTCTCAGTGCCATCTGTCACCCTGATCCAGCCAGATGAACTACCCTCAGAAAGCTGCCTCCTGGTCAGAAACCTGCACCAGAAGATGCAGGATGTTGTCAGGGGTCTCTGAATCCACCTGCACCCCAGCCACAAAACAAGGCCATGATTGTCTCTGTAACCTGGGACATATGGCTGCTGCAGGGCTGTGACCCCAGCTTGCGGTGGATTTTCTTCAGGGCTCTCTTTTGTTGCTTGAATCACTTTCCACAATAAACAACCTGCCTGAGGTGAATGATTATCACCTCAGTGAGTCATATCCTGAAATTGGTTAAAATGCTCCTCTCAACAAAAGTACTAGCAGCTGCTTACTGGCTGCAGTTCAAGAATTGTATTCGGAGCAGTAAAGTTTTCCCAGACACTTGAGGTTGCAGATTATTTTAATGAAAAAATCCTGGTTAAGGCACAGAGTCTAAGTTCCTTTTGTGAGTTACATTTTTGACATTTTATATCTCTACTGCAGAGGTTTAAGAAATTCCACCAAGTGTACTCCTAAATACAAATGAGAGAGTCTGCACATCCAGCCCAAAACAAACACCTGGTTCAATTCAAAATTTAGGGTGGTATTTTCAACTGACCAAAGCAATTCAGTTTCAGACTTCATCAAATTACAGTAAGAGCTGATAAAAAATATATATGAGTATATATAAATTCTGATAAATTCTGTTTAAAGAGGAGAATCATTTCATCTATATATTTTTAGTCATTAAGGCATCTTTTTAGAGAAGTTACCAGGTGAACTTAGAATTATATAAATAGTCCAGAGGGAGCAATATTTCTCTCACATTTTTTCATTCCCTTCCAGACATGAGGTATCTAACCAACCACGGCAAAGCTGATAAACTTCTGGTCAATCCAAACCCTTGCAGGTCAAATATGCAGCATTCTTCTAAATGAGATCAGTAAAATAAGGAAAAGGGTTCAGGAGCAGAGAAAGAGTTGTGTGCAGAGAAAGTAGTATACACAAGGACAGAAGAAAGAAGGAGGTCAGAGATGAAAATAAGTACTTGTACTCACGGGAAGGATATAAAGGAGCCCATCAAATGCCTTGCATTTTCAAGTTATGATATTTAATCTCCCACAACCTTTCGGATTGACAATTTTTTAATATTATGACCAATTAATGTAATAGCATAGGGTTTCAGGGAAAGATTCAAAAATTACTTTTCTCTCTGCAAATGATGTACCACAGAAGCTGAAAGTAAAAATGTGAAATTGAGTATTGATAACTAATCGTAGTAGGTTTTGGAATTGAGAAACTCTTTTTCCCATCATTTAAGTGTGAATCTCATCCTAGGAAGAAGTACCTGTGCTTTCAAGGCCCTTTTTTCAGCAGATTTTCTAAATACTTTAGCAGAGATCCTAACAAAGAGGGGCATATTGGTGTTCATAGTTGATTAGGAACAGATTCCTGAGAATCAGAATGGACAGTATTTAGCTAGTAGTTACACTAGAAGGCTCTCAAAACTTGTGCTTCACCTTTTCTTGTTTATAGATCAAGAAAAGCTGCAGAATCTGACCTTTATTGAAATCATCTGAATACGCTTACTTTCCCCAAAATATTATCCTCTCCTGTGACTGTGTCCTGGCTATTTGTGCTGGGCATTTGCACAACGTCTGGGTATGATGATTCTGTGTTAAAGAGATGCCTAATTTTGACAGACTTGCTGGAAGTTTACAGAACCTGCTCTGGCTACAGTTTTCAAGTACTATTATCATTCATATGACTTTACCCACACATACTCTGTGAAGCAGCAAGGTTCCTGACCAACTTAAAGCAAAGCCTGATCTAATCCAAATCTGCAAGGATAAGCTGAGACATATATAGCACTCCAGGCCCTTGTTCAAAATTGTTGATAAGGCACAAATAGAAGCTGAACAGATCTCAATAGGAAAGGCTGACCCCAAAATGCAATATTATTCCAAATGTTTTAAATGAGCTTGAATAGGAGTACAAATAAAGGCTATACTTGTTCTGTCAGTAGCATATTGTATAAAATGAAATTCACAGGTAACCAGGGCTGGCCCAATGCAAGGGTATTCTCTTAGAATTTTGAGGTTAAACTGACAAGCTAAAGCATTCCCAAACCATGAGCAATAAAGATTCAGAAGTGTTCATGAAGCATGTGCAAGCCTTAGAAATGCCTCTTAAATGGAAATTAGACCACAACTACATTTACAAATATAACTTTTAATAGTTAACCACCTTAACCGAACTGCAAAAGACAATGTATAAGTTGCTACCTGGTCAGTTGAAGCAAAGTACACAGAAAAGGACTGCCTTTTAAAAAAACCCTTATCATTTGCAAAGGAATGCAAATTAATGTGATTTGTATTTTTGCATGTGTCATTACTCTAGAACAGCTTTGACTTACAAAAATAGAAATCCATAATATGAACAATTAATCTCCAATTGTAAATCCACATTAACATGCACTAAGTAAGAACAGACACTAATTGCATTAATAATGCAATGTAACAGTGATCGTTTGATTTAGGACAAATTACTCCTATTCAGCAAGATTGCGTTTATTGCTCAGTTTGCCCTAGCTACATGAGTCCAATATGGTAAACAGAACTGTTTTCGTGGCTCTGGCCCTATTTCTTCCGTATAAAATATTATGTGTATAAAATAATATTACACCATCAAAGAAAAATTGTTTTATACTGGCACTTGTTTATGACTGGCCCCTGTTGAAGAGCTGTGCTGAAGTAGTAGCACCCATTAACCAGAGCTCTCCAGCATTCATGTATACCCTCCTGTGTCATGAATAGACAACTGGGGACAGTTATTTTCCTGTTGCAAACACCCTTTTGAGTATCATCCTTTTCAAGTAATTTATGTTCCAGATAGATCCTCGAAGGCTCAGTTCTGATTTCTTATGTTTATTATAATTATATACATACTTGGGCAGCATGTTACACTTGGGCTCACTTCATAAACACTCAATATAAACTGATATTATTTTAGTGATTCTTCAGAAAACCTTCCTGCCATAATAATCTTATGTTATCAATCATTTTATTAGATACTAAAAATACTTACAGAAAGATTCTTAGCCCAAGTACTTTGCAGCTTTGCCCTGTGGATAGTAATAATGTATATTACTATATTTATAAATGTCTGAAATGTTTTCAGATAAGATTTAACAGTTGGTATAGCAAGACTTTTAAAGTAAAAGACCTTGAAACTCTGAAAGGATTTAAGAATTCTAATTAACTTTTTTTTTTTAAGTGGTATTGTAAATTATGGCCATAGGTTCTGATCTTACAACATAACAGGAATTCTGTTACTCAATTGTTACTGTTTCAGTAACTGTAAAATTATATTCATTGGACTCATATGTGCAAAGACAGTCTAATACTCCTAAAAATGAGGTCATATATTTCCTTTACCTAACAAAACCTTTTTTTTTTACCATTTCACTAAAGGTCTTGACTGCATCCTCTGAAGTAGGAACCCAAGACAAATATTTGTCCAGAGTTTGAATGTGTTCTCTTCCACATTTGACTGTTTTTACTCTTCAGAAATGGCTGTTGATATAGGTTCAGAAAAGACTTGGTAGCTGCCAAATACTGAACTGGGGAAGCAGGGAAAACTGTCAAGCATCTTCCATCCCCCCAGAGCTCCATGGTGTGACTGGGGAGCTTGTGTTCAGTCAGCAGTCAGAGACAGCACGCTGCAGTCTGGAATGGCAGGGACGAGGCCAAATTTTCCTCACAGTTACAACACGGCACTAGGCATTAGGGCTGGAAGAGGAAAGCTCTGGACTGCCTCACACTGCAATGGGGGGGAAATTTTTGCTTTGGTGTACAGAGATAAGTGAGATAAGACTGAAAAATAAGGAAAATGAACAGCAAGCAATAGAAGGGAGACACTCAGAGGTGTGTGAGGGTAAATGAAAGCCTTTGACAGAGGGAAATCAGAAGAAGTTACCAGAAAGGAGAGAAGATTCAACAGCACACCTTTTGTCCTGGATGCTGAACATACAGGACTAGGATGTTGGATGTAGGGAGTTACGTTGGCTTTGCAAACGCTGGCTTCCAGATCAGCAAAACTGATGTGAATACACAACCCATTTGAGTTTAGGGTCACTATTTACCTCATTTGACTTAAGTGCTATGAAAGCTACAAGCTTACATACAGATCTAATTTCCCCTTGTTCATAGACTTCTGATCCTTGACTTTGAAGCTAATAAATACTTTGACAATGGTCTATTAGCTCTTACTAAAATGTTGCATTTCCCCAAAGTCAGTATAAATGAAAATATTTCTGGAGGTTATGAACCATTTTAAAAGATGTTTTCTTAAATGGTGCAAAGTAATTAATATATGTGCCATTTATAGCAAGGAACTTATCTGGTGATACTTTTATGAAATAAAGAAAGATACTGTTATTGCATAATTTGCAAACTATTAGTGTTCTTCAGGTGATGTATTACCTCTAGGCTAAATCCCAGCTGTACTTCAAGTTTTATGACCATAATGACAATAACAGGGGACGAAGTTGAAATAATATTTTGTGGCAAGACACCCTCATTTTGATTTAGCTGTTAGGCAGTGCTTTTAGATGTTTATTTATTTTCATGTTTCCAAATCTTGGAATGCTCCCAAATATCACTCAGTTTAGGATTTTTTTTCCAACAGCCATAATAAAAATTGAAATTGATTCATAAGTTCTAATATCCCTTTCCAGTCTGCATGAAATGATATTTCTTGTTACTCATTAGCAGAGCCTTGCAGTTACCACTTCGAAGGACCTTCCATCCTGATTCTACACCAAGCAAGCCCCTGAAGTTATGGAAAGCATAATTTAGTTTGTGTTTCTCTGCAGTGTCAGGTTAAGAGTAGTGTACTCACATCTGCTTTATCCTCTGAAGTAATTTGTGAAGGAAATAGGCCATTTTTTTTAAAGGGTGGAAACAGAAATAAAGGCACTAGATGGCAGCAAACATCATAAAACTGGGTTCTTTCTGAAGTCTGGTGGGAATCTAACAGATGTGGCTAGCCTTCCAGCTGTGAAATGCCTTTTGGAACTTCTTCCATGGTTCAGCTGTTAAACGACTGTCTTGCCAAAGAGACAGCGTTTCCTCAAACTTCTGAAATACCATGTAAAATCAGAGCTTTGCTGCTGTCACTTTCTGGATGAAAATCAGAAATTGCCCTTTTTCAGCATCCCATCCCTACTCCCCCCACACACCTGTACTTAATTTTGTATTAATTATACATAATTGAGTAGGGCTGAGTTCAAATGTTGTCTTCGCAAAGGCTTAGCTGTAAACAGAGGTGGTAACGTGGGTTATTTGCCCTGTTGAAGTTTAGCTGTATTGTATTCAGTATCAGCTCACACTGCTCAGTATCATCATAGTTATTTAACACTATTTTCCCTACTCCAACAGCTTTAGGCACACTGAGTAAACATGTCCATTTTTCATGAGTGTCTTATGAGTGTCTTATGTCAATGCAATTTCCCTGAGCAAGATGATGCCTACTGCTTTATTAAAATACTGCTATTCAAGCTAACAAATACTTCTTAAGCTGCTGTAGAGGGAGTTAACCAACTTCCTACAGATTCTGGGAAGCCAGATGTTTCCTAAAGATTTGTTTTTCCTTTATTAGGAAAAAAATGGATAATAAAGGTTTTGTATGCCCCTTTGTAAAGTGTTTTTTCACCGAACTGATTCATTAGGTAAACTTTTCAAGGGCTATTTTTGTATACATGCAGCTGTAAGCTAAGGACATGTAAGGTGTAGGACTGAGCATTAGTAGACCTTGAGATGTTTGAGAACTTTCTATTTGCTTGTTTCATGGATGGATTTTATGCGTTAGTGTATGGACAGATATTGAAGCAGCACTGAGAGATCATGTAAACTCCTTTTTTCCATGGAAAGCTTTCAAATCTATACAGATTAACTTTAAATGTGGAACACAGACCCCCTGCAGCCTACTGCATCACTATACTGCTCAAGGTGTACCCAGGAGAGGGCTCAGGCCCAGCTTTCAACAACAATGACAGGTAAATCTAAGGAATTACCAGCTTTTTCTGTCTGGTTGATTCTTACTTCATCTAAGTCATATACTGAATGTCTTCTCTCCAAGCAAAAATAGAGACCCTTTAGCTTGCTTACAAAGTCTGGAGATATTGCATGCCTACAAAAGAGGAAAGAGTGAACAGCAAGAGTAACAGTTGAGGCAGGCGGTTAGGTGTGAGCCCAATGGCTTATTTTACTTGCTTCACCAGAATATCATAATCCACGTTTCTGACAGCTATGACCTCACCTTTTCATTTTTCAGCCCAATTTATGGTCAGAACATTTTGTCCCATTCAGTTTTATTTCCCAAATTTATTTTCCAGTCTTCCAATCACAGATTTTTTTTCATTGGTTTTCAGTCTGCTCCTTAGCACTGCTCCCTTGGGTTAATCTCCCCCTGCTTCTGCTTTTTTTTTGACCTACTGTTGCTCTAAAAACAGGAACTATTTTCCATCATTTTTTTTCCTCCTCACTGGAATCTTATCCGTCTTTAAAATCTTCCCTTTGCCATAAAGAGGAGTTACGCAGCAAAAGAGGGAAGCTGTTTTAAAAGTCTAGCTAAATAATTTTTTGGTCAAGTAACATTACTGAAAGTCCTAACCTCCAAAGAAACTAGATGACACTTCATGTTATGTTATGGCTTTATCCTAGGCCTTGGGAATATTTTCTGCAAAGAGAACAATGACAAGCATTTAACAAATGTTTGAACGGTTACTTTGGATCTAAATTCAGAGACAGTATCAATCAATGTAGTATAAAATTTTTCAGCTCTTTCCTACAAGGCCATTTCTGGAATTGCTGGAAGCAATACTAGTCAGCTGCAGTGAATTTAATAAATATTTTGTCAGACCACGCAATTAAGTCTGGTGTTTATTATCTTGTAAACATTTATAGAGCAGCATGCATTAGCAGGCTGTATGCTTTCTCTTATCATTGAAGCTCTGTATTACACTGTACCAATGCAGCTTCAGGATACATTTTATTAGAAGGTCTTGAAGTAATTGTTAGGGTTAAATATGTAACTATTTATATAAATTAAGAAATAACTCTTGACATGGCTTGTTTATTAACCAGTAAAAAGGAACTTTTTCAGATCTGTGAAAGAATCTCCTCTGTGTTCAGTATTACCAGCAACAGAAAGATGTTTACTTTTCCTTCCCTAATCCTCAGAGCTTAAAAAGAAAAAAAAATTAAAAACAATAATAAAAAAAAGACAACCTTGATTTTATCTGAAAATGCAGTGAAATGTTGGAAACTGTTTGCCAAGTTAGAGCTTGTTCCCTTACAAGGAAATGCAGTTTTGGGAACAAATAGCATTCCAGTCTTTTTCCCAGTGGGCATTATGCCATTGTACTTGCAGACATTGTGTCATGGAAATGTGCAAGAAGGCCTGAAACAGCTAAGAAATGCATTGCCTAGTTATATATTTATTTTCTACTACTTAAAAGCTACTGTCTACTCTTATTCAACAATAGAAAAGGACACAAGCTGAGGTTTATGCATTACAAGTTTTTCTGCTCTATTGACTTAATGAAAAGCCAAAATTAACATGATTTTTAAATAGTTAATAAAATTTATCATTATTGAAATGTTTTAATATTCATAAGAGCATTTTTAAGGAAGCAATTCTGTAGGTGATTCCCATGCTGGCCAGAGTTAACTTTTTCGGTGTGAACAAGGAACACATTCAAAATTAAAGACAAAGCCTTTTTCCTATTTTTTAATGAAAATATTTTTTAGCAAGAATTTTACAGAGGTATCTCCTTTGGCACTCACTGCTTTCACAATACACTTGAGAAAATTAATACCAGATGCCCATGTTTCTTCTCTTATTTTCAAAATAACTGTCTTTCTAGAGGGGTACCTTCATAATTAGAAGGGGTTTTCTGTTATTAATATTCTTAAATTAATCTTTCTTGGGAAATTACTTTTATTATAAAAAGTGTGATTTCTGCTTGGAGAACTTTGTTTTTCTCCTTGATATTATCCGTAAAAGCATGGTTTAAATCCACATGAGCATTTTGACAGTCCATTGTTTTCTTGGGCAACGCAGTTTTTAATAAAACAAGCTCCTTTATAGTTCTCCAACTTTCAGTACTCATTATAAAACATCGGTTTAAATTTAGATGGTAAAAATTCTTTTTTCTGACCTAATTCAGATTAGTTCTCAGCAATGAACTTGTTCTTTCTCCCGCTTACTGCTATTTGCTCAGTGGGGAGACCACACACACAACAAATTTCCAACTGAGTGGGATATACTAATAATATTCCTAACTGCAGTATCCTTCTGCCATCTTGCTGACAACGGGGTATACTTGAGATAAAGCTCAGGGATGAATGAAAGCCTGTATTGGCTCACAGATAACTTCCATAACATTCAGTTGCTCATGACACCTCTTCAGTATCATCAGTGTTTTTCAAGACCTGAAAGCTTACATCAGAAAGAAAATAAAATTTCAAGTGCCCTTGGAACTTTAGGTTCATTTATTGGTACCAATGGGGTAGCAATAACTCTTTGCACAGTAATGTTTGGAGAATGAAGAGAATAGTTTGGTGAATTGTATGTTACAGTTTGCTCCCAGGGCAACTGCAAGAATCCATCCAACAAAGGAGATTCCAACAATATGTTTGAGAACTCTTGGAGACTGCCTATATTTTTGCTGCCCCAAGAAATGCTGATCTGAGAAATGCTTTTGACCATTAAATTCCTATGGATCACAGCACATATTCCATTAGAGCTGAACTTCCTTATCTATTCATTCTGTATAGTGAATAGATAATGCAATGCAGGGTGATAGAAATGTGCACACACAAGTACAAAACTTAGGCAAGACTTTAACACTTTTCAAATAGGACTTCATACCGGCTATTGGAAAAGATTAAAGCACCAGCAGGAAGTGCCTGTACCTTCTCCACTCCAAAATAAGCACAAACAAGAGTATTTTACAGATAAGATGCACTTCAATTTATTTCAATTATGCTATCAATGTCCTTGCACATTTTTCCTATTAACCCACATTTAAATGTAGATATAAGTTAGCCATTCTTTAAAGCTTTGCCAAGAGCAAAACAAGAATAGAGAAAAGGTCAAAAAATCCCGTGGTTAAAGTTTACATTTTCAGTGCCCTGCTTTATGTGGCATTTAGAGCCTTTGTATGCTCAAGGGAAAAAGTGACACTCGTATCCACTTCCATTGTTAGTACTATTTTGGGCTTAACTCTAGTACAAACGGCAATTATAGCACAGCTTCCTTAGGAGGGATATGAATTATGAACACGGTTTCCTTTTCCTTAAGTTTAATATTCTCCTAAGTATCATGGTAATTTTGTATATGTTAAGGACACAATATTTTTTTGCTATTAGAGAATTTCAGCATTTTTCCTCTTTAGCTCACAGACTTAATTCCATGAAAAAAATGGTTCTGTGTCACCGCTGGTGACAGGAGTAAGGTCTTTGCTTTCTTAATAATTACTATTTATTGAACAAGGGTTTAGCTTACAATTTTTGTTTTTATATGACAAGCTGATTCCAATTCCTGCTTACTAGCTTGACAAATAAAAATTATAATTCAATTCATACTGCTCTAGTTCCATACAGCAGTTTCAAGATTAAGTCCTCAGTGATAATATGTAAAGCATTTACAACTGCACAAGTTGTCCAAGTAACAACGACTAAAGATATCTTGCAACAGCCATGAGAAAAAACATTTTTCATCGTTTTTAGCAACATTCATGTCAGACCTGAAGCCTGGTTTCTAATAGCCAAATTCATCTAATAAGTATGGATAGCAAAATGACCAAATATGTTAATCCATTTTTCAGAGGAAAAAAAAATATGATTTCTTCATCTCCTTCAGCTTCTGTTCCCAGTAAAAAATCCTGGGTAATAGAGCTCATGGAACAGTCATGTTTACTAAGAGATAAGTCTCTTCTTCTGGTAAATTCAAGGTGCAAAATTTTTTATCGAAAATGGCTTGTGTTTACTTTAAAAAACAAACAAAACCAACCCACCCGAAGTTCTTTTTTTGTGCCAGTAAGCAGAAAATAGGGGGGAAAATGAAACTGATTGAAAATTCCCTTGTCTTCAGAGGAAATTAATGCAAATTGATGGATTGCCACTGGAAATACAAATTAAACTAATTTGGATGGAACAACAACCCTATTACAAATCCAGAACATCTCTTCGGATGGCTGTTCAGTGACTATTAACAACTTCTGTACATACACACATTTATGAAGAGTAAAGAACAGAAGCACTTGTCAAGCTGCTAAATCAATCTAAGAATTACCACAGTTAGTTTGTAAATTGCCTTCAATATGCGAGGGCTTTTGACACTTGTCATTCTGACCACTACTGAGTATAGGCTTTAATTGAAGGCTTAAATTGCCACCACCACACCAGAATACCTTTTTTAGAAGCTGATTCTGTGTTTCCAAGGGTAAGTTATTATTTCCAAATTTGTCTTCCCAGTCATCGTTCACAGTCAATGAATAAGTTCTGTGACAACAGCCATCATTCAGTGACTAAATATAGATGGCCTTGAGATCTTGCAAAATTAAATCTGCTCTTCCCTGTGCGTGCCTACATGGGCTACATCAGCCCACAGAGCTGAGATCTGAAAGCTGTGCCCTGTATTAAGGTTGTGCCACACCCTGGGAACTGGCTGACAGAAAAGTAGCACACTGTTGGCAGCCGTATAAATTTATGTGTGTCTGGGAAGCAGGGCCATGGATTCAGCTCAACAAGGCACATATGCTGAATGCGAAAAAAATCTTTCTTCATCCATTCATTTTTAGCATTTCGTTCTTGGTATAGTTTTTCCCAGAGTAGGACTCTGTCAAGATGTTTTTTCCCTTTTTGCAAAGTCATTGCTTTTTTGAATTCCTTGGACAAGAACCTTATCCATCAAAATACAAGCACTCCAAAATCCGGGATTCTCCAGCCTCATGATTCCCCATAGCTTCGGGAAAGCAGAACAGCCAGAAAGGCTACAACAGCTTATTGCCCTGGGCAAATGCTCAGTTTGTTGCTGCAAATACCGTGAGTAGAACCAAGGCAGTGCTCACACAGCATGACAGTTTCCCTATTCCTTCCTCACAGGTGCATTAGCAGGCCTTGAAGAGACCTCTAAAGGCAATTGCAATATAACTAGTAAGTATCAGGAATATCCTACATTTACTAACAACTTGTATGCAAGTTGGACATATGTAAATACCTACATAGTTTAGCCCATTATCATTTGTTTCTTAGGCAGTGTTCTGACCCAACAAGGCAGTATCATCAAAACTTCATAAACGCACTGATAAAACAAAAGTAGCTTTCAAAGGCAGGTAAGGTTTTAAAATACAATTCATAAGGAGGGGTTATTTTTTTTTTTGTTCTATTATTTAACATGGGCAATTCAAAATGCAGCACATTAATAGTATGGACAGGTAGTAATCTTAATTTTCCATTCATTTCTAAACTAATTGGTGTCCAAGAGCTTACATTTGAGAATTCAATAAATGTGGTGTAGTTCTTTTCCTAAATTTGTCAAATGTTGCTACTGTACCTTCACTGCTGTCTTTAGAATAATAGAAGTTTCCATTCTCTGTTGTGCAGTCAGAAAGCTGAGAAACGTTTGACATATATTTGACTAAAGATGCCAACAGCCACGAAGTAAAACATCTTTAGCTGCCAATTTTTGTTTCTTCAGCTGAGGGATAAACTAGTGTGTTATTGGCATTACATGCATCTCAAACTAGATGTATCAAGTCATTTATGGAATCTTGGGAAATAAAAACATGTACTTTAAAATTACCTGTAAATTACCTGTTGATAACACCGGTATCCTTTGATTACTTCTTCAGAGGCCACCTTGTCATTTTCTGTATTTTCACATTTATCTAAAAAGAATGCATTAAAAAAGTTTTACTTTTGAAGCAGTTGTAAAATGTTCTCCAATACCTACATCTTCTGAATGGTGTGTTGTGTTCACAATTTACTGTTAGCAACTAGAGAACATCCTCAGAAGTCAAAGAACTATCAGTAGTAACTAACATTGCTACTGAATGTAAATTCACTCATTTTCTGGAACACGTCTCTGTCCTCCAGTCAAAGGCTGTACTTGGACTAGTTGATGACATATGCAAAGTCCAGGTAGAGCTGATTCTGAGACAACACATCTTTTAAAAACATTTAGTTCAGGATCAAAATATGATTTTAAAAATCATCCTTACCTACCAAAAGATATGAAATATTGAACATGAAGTTTACTGCATACTCCATATGTAGACTGAAGTGATTACTGAATTAAGTGTTTCAGTGATGACTTCTGATCTTTTTGAATCATGTCTGACAAAGTATATTTGCCTTCAACATCCAAGTAAACTACAGAGGTCAAGTACATAGGACTAGTGTTGGAATGAGAAGATAGTTTAGGGAAATATTAAACAGCCTGTAGTAAATAGCTCAGTTTCACTCGCTTAGACACGAGCCTGGAAGAGCCAGTACCTTGCTTGGTCCTTCTGTGTGCTCTGTGCCCATGTTCTTCAGCCTTTAAATACAGTGCTAACATTGCATGTGGGGGTAGTCTCTACCTCTGAGTGACTGGTTTGGGTTTTCATTGCTGGAAAAATGGGGAAAGGGGGTGGGACTTAAATATACTAAATATATTGAATTCCTCCTAATTTCTTCTCCACCATTTTTATAACAGCCTTGTCCTAAGCACCTGTTTTGGTCACCAAGCTCTGAGACTTTCTTTTTACAAATCTCTTGACAGCACTGATTGCACCAATTTGTTATTTTTAGGTCCTGTGGAACTGGAGTACTACTCAGTATATGAACTGCTGAACCTGGATAAATGCAACCAGGTAACACCTCTACATTGATCTTGCCATGCCTGAAATAAATATGATTGCTTGTAATATTTGAAGCCTACTCTGTGGGTCATATGCACAAAATTGTTATAATAAAATGTAGAAATATCTCTATTAAGCCAGAATTTTGGATAATGAACTTTTCCAAATGTTTTCCTGATTGTCTGTTGTTTCCTTAACAGAGCTATAGATATAAAGAAAGAGATCGATGTGTTTTTAGAAGCCACTTTAAAGCAAGGAGACACATCCAGGGTTTTTTATTTCAGTACTATCTCAGTAAGTCAGTACTATCTCAGGATAAACAGACTGTTACAAGGTAGAGTTGTTTGTGAATTCTACAGCATGTCATGATTTAACCAAAAATTTCATAGCTTTATGCTTCTGCACAATTATGGGATGCGTGAATGAAACACAGTTCTTTTAGAACTTTCTCTAATGCTAATTGAATGAATTGATGAAAAAGTGGGAAGAAGAAATTCTCATTTTTAGATAGGCTTGGTTTCACAAAATGGGTTTTGAGAACATTAGCAATGCTGTTTAAGGACACCACTTGTGGAGACCCTGTAGTGCTGACAGTAGTCTGACTAGATACAGAGCTGATGGCCTGTGAAAACACCAGACTTTTTTCACAGGCCAGGATACATTCTGCAGAATTGCTCATAGCAAAAGCAAGGGAAGATTTTGTGTGCCCTCCATGGCCCTCATCAGCGCTTGTTGAATGCCTAACTCTTTCTGTTGACTGGTTTTCAAGATCTTCATGGAACAACTTTGTTTGTACCTAGGATTCATTGCAGAGAATTGATTTAATTATGTTCTGCCTGATCACACTGGTCTCAGTGCCTTAAAAATTGCTGCTACTCAGTATGACAGTGTGCTGCTGCAGCAAAATTTCCTATGTCATCCATATCATCTATGATACTGCTTATAAGCTATAGTAAGACAGATTTCAGAAAAAGCTGTGTTACCCTCAAAAATTTCAACCTGGCCTAGTAGTTTCTTCTAGCTGCTGGGAAAGATAGCCACAAGAACTGTGATAAGATAAAGAAGGGACCATAAGTACCCCATGAATTGTAATAAATAGGGAGTTCACAGCTACCTTTAAGTATGTCATGTCAAGATGGTCACAAAAACTCTTCTCTAAGTAGTACACAAGATATGCATTGTAATAACTAAATTTTCAGTCTGTATAATTTCTATAAACTCAAGTATATATCTCAAGTTGTTGGGATATTTGTTTTCCACTTTTTAAATAAAAGGTATAAGCAGATGACAGCACATTACCAACATCAGAAAGACTCCCCCGTGTCATTTTTGTCTTATTCTTATCTTCCCTCTTGTTTAATTTTTTCTACCAACTAATTATTGAGTGCCAGGAGCTAAACAGAGATGTGAAAGCCACAAACACAAGGCACCACTATAGATTTTTGTATGGACCAATGCAGCAATAGAAACACTGAATTTTGAAAACTAACATAATTCACTGAATGTAAAGAGATTAAATGCATTTTTTGAGAGATCTGAGAATGGTCATTTTTTTTTCCATCTTCAGTGATTTACAAAACTTGTTATTCATAGCAGATGTGTCCAGCTACACACAGGAGAAGTTTGACTTGTGAAACACATTTGTAATTTGAACTTTACTTAATGCTCTATACTTTTGCATACAGAATGTGACCTGTGTATGAAGAATTGCTTATATTTTTCTTTTAAACGCAATTTTGATTGGAGTTTTCAACACCACAAGCCATTATACATTTTGGTAGAACACAAGAACACGAAAGGAATTACTGAATTTGAGGCAGGCATTTCAAAGAAAAAAAAGTCTGTTTGGAGAGGGTACTCAGGGGTTACAAGTCACAAGTTTTACATTGTTTTCTGTTCTACCCTGTTGGCTCTCTGACCTGCTGACCTGGTTGCAGCCTTCATCCTTTGACATTTACCAAATGGTTGTAAACTAGCTAAGTATCTAAAAGGTTTCCAATTGGAAATCTTCAGAAGACCACTGATATAAATGATAGAGATACACTTGGGGAACATCACTCAAAGTTGAACTTATTCACCATCTGGAACATAAAATATGTCAGATCAGGAAACTAATAAAACTTTTCTGGTTTCTGTGTGATGTTTGCTCAGCTGAAGAGCTTGAAATTAAAGAATTAGCTAGGTTTGTAACTATAGGCCTGTACCTGCATAAGTCTTACAACTAATCCATGATAGTGTTGGAATTAAAAAGCTCTGTGCATTTACACATGAGAAATGATCAAGGTGAAACTGGCCCAAGGCAGTCCTCTAGCAAGATTATTCAGCACGACTGTAATGACTTTTCAGTCCCAAAACATTACCTGCAATAACAGTGGCAGGGGCAGAGAAGTGCATATATTTTATATGATGTCACCTTTTCAGAGTTATTCAGTATACTCAGCCCAGTCTGACCTCAGCATAATTAGCAGCACACATAGCAGTTATTTCCAAATGTTGTAAATTTCTTTTCTCTGTTTTTCTTTAAATCAGCATTTTCAAGCTAGATATATAGAGAGCAAAAAACGGATGCTAGATTTTGACAACCGTTGAAACATAAGTAAAGTTCAAAGGTGAAATCACAAAAGCCTTGATCTTGTGTTAACAACGGCAACACACAGAAGCAACTAGACCAGAGACCCACACTGCATGAGACCTGAAATCCAGGGCATTTAATACATGAAGAAACCCTTCCAGCTATCATAGGGTCCCTGCAATTTTGTGTGGATCTAAAGATAGTTAGAAAAGAATCTCCCATCCTCAACACCTTTCCTGGGTGAGAACAGGAACATTATGGAGCATGAACAAGCTACTGGTGTAGAAGTTGAATACCTAAGATATGATAGAAGCAACAAGAAGAAAGGATGGTACAAGTGCAAAAGTGATTCTACTCAAAAATTTTCACGGTCTTTACTGAACCAGTTTTAATAGAAAAATGCACTGTGAACCATAATGGTATGTTTAAGGTAGTAGATAGGGGTTTTTTCAGCATACAGCTTAATAATTTCATACTAATTCTAACAGTGAATGTGAATACTGGCCACCACTTTTTATTTTACATGGCACTATGCTACCCTATACCATTTATTCTTTAGACACAGGGTCTTAGATAATCAAATGGAGGGAACAAAAAGTAAAGCGGAGACACATTGTTTTCATGTCTCCTTGACAGAAGTTCTGGAGCATTCATGTGAGTCCAATAAAAATAGACCAGAGTATTTAGAACCTATTCAGACAAATATTAAACTTATAAAATCTCAAAACCAATGAGACAATCTGATGGGCACATTCACAAGAAAAATTGAAATGAGAACAGAGTGGACTAATAAGGTTTGTCTCTGATCTGTATTTTCAAGATGAACCTTTGATAGATGTTTGAAAAATTTCATTTTCACCCCACACAGGTCTGAAAATTACAATAAATTTATACTGCACAACTTATTTCAGGTGTTTGTTTATTTCTTCTGCATTGGAATCGCCCATTCTATCCTTCTATTGTGGCACATTCTACCATGGAAAATGGCCCATTCCTTAACTTTACCTCTGTCAAGTAGAGGAGTTTTTAACCTTCATGAGGGGACATATCTGCTGACAAATCCTATGCCAAATTGTCCATTCCTACATACCGAGTCTGTGACATTATGAAAATGACATAAGTACAACTAATTCACCAAAATTATTTCTAATTTTTATGAGTCAGAGACAATAATTCGGTGCCTTAATTTTTCTGTTCTTTTCTTGACTTGATCTATCTTTAATTATGGAAATGCGAGCAAAGTAGTTCTACCTTAGTATGTGTCCTGGTTGTCAGAGAAATCTAGATACTCCTTGTCTAGGTGGAAGTGATCTTCAAAACTGTTATGGTAAATCAAGCAATGTAGCACATGTAGCAAATGAAATGTACAAACAGGGAAATAAAAACAACAAAAACAGAAAGCTTCATTTAGCCAGTTCTCTGCAGCTGTGTACTGTACTTTGCAAGATGGAGAGAGAGAAGGATGAGAAGTGGTCAGTTCATAGTAACCTCCAGGTTCACTTGAACAGGTATAACTCTTAAACTGAATTTCAGTACTCTTACTGAACTCAGTACGGATTTAACAAATACTAGGCAAATTCCTACCCCTGCCTTCATTTTCTCATTGGTAGAAGTGATACACCAAAATGTGTTTTGTGCACCAGTCATTCCTTTCACATGCTGCAACCAATGCAATGCTTATATAAATATGTGATTTTAGCCTTATAAAGGCTAATGAAGAGCAACATCCAATCACCCTCTGAAAGCCTTATACATTTTTATCTCATACACTGAATTCTCTGTTATTGAAATCTAAAAGATTTTTTTCAACTTGAAACTGGTACTCTGTAGTCATTCCTCAAAAATGGCATCATTTTGCCATTCTTCCTGCAGATTACCTGGGGGTTACATCAGGGCAATTTGATCATCATAACTGGTCTACTCTGGTATCCAATCGGGAGGCCTGGAGACACACCATCTATAACGCTGCTGATGCTTTTGAGAACACACGCAGGATCACCCTTGAGGAGAAAAGACAATGCAGAAAGAATCGTGCCTTGCAGAATATACCAGCTAAGGAGTCTTTCTGCTGTGCCTTTTGCAACAGGACATGCCTATCTCATATTGGCCTTTTTAGCCACCAACGTGCTTGCAGCAAACATGGGTAGAGCCCTTCCAAAATCTTCGTGAAGCCCAGCCATGACATCAGGGCGATAACAGAATGTCTAGGTGGTTTTTATAACGCAAGTAAGAAAAATAGGAAGCATGCTGCTCGAGTGGATCTAGGTAAGGAACTACTAATAAATGCTTATAAAATCACTTAATTCTCACTTGACCTGCTCTAAAAATATATGCTAACATTAAAAGGAATTTCCACTTTTGTAAATAGACAACTCAGGGTAATAAAAATAACTTGCTATTCCTAGGAGCAGAGCAGGGGAAGTAGCTACTTTGTTGAGCTATATGCAGAAGTGAATGGGGGAGGAATGCCTTTTCATAATAAAGGCAAGGGGTACTAAATCCCCTAAGATTTTGGAGAACCCTGTTAGCTCCATTTTCCCCCATCTCTCCAGTCTTTCTTCACTGATAGTTGTAGACACAGGTAAAAAACAAGTGGTTCTTCTCACTTTCTCCTGGGACTTCTCTGCCTAGGGCTGTTCCCACTGTAGCCAGAGCTGTCTGACAGACAAAACACCACCTCCAGCATCCACCATCCAATCCCACAGCAGATCTTTCAATTCATCTCACTTTATAACCTTTCTCAATCCAATGCAAGAACATTTCATAGTTCAATATAGTTAAATTTCCAGAGGTCTTTCCTAGAATATGATAACACTTGGTTAACTTGAAAAGACTACCTTTTGTCCAATGTTTACAGCAGTAAACTCAAAAATAAGTATTTCGAAAATGGAATTCTTATTTGCAGTTAGCTGATGAATTCAGCAAATACTAGCATTTTCCATGAAGGAATCAAGAGTTAAAAGGGAATTGGTATACTGACCTAATAGGGTCTCATTTCTGTGTGTGACAGAAGACTTCAGCAACCTTTTAGCTAATAGCTTTGAAAAAACACTTCTAAACACAAATGCTTCTATTGTAATACTCTAGCTATTTTAATTACAGCAACTAACAAAGCTGTTGTGTTTACTATGCAACCACCCAGTTCATAGTTTGAGCAGAAGACATTTCAGTTCTGGAAAAGTTCACTTGATACCATGATTTTTGAAACTGTTCTGCAGTTATGAAGATTCCTTATGATTTTTGCATATTTCTAATATTTTTTAAGAAATTCTATGTCTTCATAGTTGCAAAGGGTTGACAGTATTTGACCTTGCTATCAAAAAATTATAAATCCCTCTCAATATATTTTCAAATGCTTCTCTGCCATAATTACTATATAATGTTTTCTTGGATATGGATATGGATATGGATATGGATATGGATATGGATATGGATATGGATATGGATATGGATATGAAGTTGAGCCAGCTTTCCTCTTTTGTTAGTATTTAATATCCAGTTATGACTGAAATAATAACTCTACATTTAATATTCTAATTTAATGTCAGATTTTGGAAACATTGAAATATGTAGAAACTTTTAAATTCAAGTGAACAAATGAAAGAAGGCTCAGTGGGAGCTGTAGAGTGCTTAGAGAAAAGGAGACAGAAGTCACGTAGCTAGGTGTTCGAAAAAAATTTAGGAGGCTAATTTAGACCCCTCTATTTTTGCAGTTTATTTTAGGTGCTTGACATTGTTGCTTTAAATAACTTTTTGTGATATGCTTCCACCAGCCATCTCACTTCTAAGGCAATGGACTTTAAACTTCATAAAGAACCACTGCAGGATGGTATGCAACCTACCTAGTAAGAAGACTGCACTAGCCTGAGGTCTTGTGCATGTAGTATAATAAATCATCAGCAAATATATTCCAGCTCTGCTTTATGCGGCAATGATTGGGAGTTATTTTACATATGTGGTATTCAGAACTTAGGGACTTATAAATCCAAGTATCTTAAAAGCAGTAATGATAGAAAAAGCATTGAGAGATCTTTTCTCTATAGAGAATAAAGAAAACCCACATTTCTAACTCTGCAGCTTCCCAATATTCCAAGGAACTTTTTCTTTATTAGCACTGACATTAATTTTCCAGCAGCTGTGGTAGGATAGGTAAAATGCACATTTGCCTTCAAAACCTCGTTGCTGCTGTTCTAGTGAAGTATTCTCTGATGGCCACTTGTTTGAACCTCTTGTAAATGATTGGTCATGACAAGAAGCTCTAAAATCAGAAGCAAATTACAACAATGACAACACTCAGCTCTTATGTGTCACTTCTGCCTCTTTCACCTCTTCCCCCAGCTACTAGTGTTCTTGTAGTTTTCTTTGGCATACACAACAGGTCCTTCATTATTTTCTGTTCTTAGTTCCCAGCAGACTCTGGGAAAAGTTCTCATTTGCATTGCACGGGTACAAAACATTGTCAGCAGACAGGCAGGTATCACCAGAAACCACCTACATCTACAGGTTGAAAGCTATACCTTTATATGAATTGTACAAGGTCAAAAGAGTATTCTTATGGAAGTTCTTACCATGAAGAAAAGGTTTGTATTCCAATTTCTCAGAGCACCTCACAGTGAATCCCAAAAAAAATTCTTCCACTAGATAAATTTGAAGTTGCTACAATGTTACATAGCACACTTGCTACAAACACCATTTATTCAATATAAATTCATATCAGAGAAAATAAAAAAATATCCATCAGCCATATACAACACATGCAAAATGAGAAACAGATTTCTGAGCTGATGGTATACAGAAATATATGTTTGCCAAATTCAGCCCTGTAATGATAATCCCTTAAAAACTTCTTTACAAGATTGTTACATTTTTCCATCAACTATTCCAAGAAATTAAAGGGAGTTGCTACCATTTCAGAAGTTCTTTAAAATATATTCCCTTTAAAAACTGCCTTACTGCTCCATAAAATAGATCCACTTAATGCAATCCCATAAATTCACTTGCTTGTAGTTGATACTTAGGAGAAAAGATAGAAACCAGTTGTATCTAAAACAATCTTGGTATACTCTTCTGTTTTCCAAATGCCAGTGATTTACAGGCTTCCTGAGTGAGGGATATCATCCTGAACACAGTTTCCCAAAGATCCCACCCCATATAAGTGCTTCTAATCTTTTAGCTGCTTGTGTTGACTATCTGGGCACAGAAAAGGCAGAGGACACTGAAAGGGAAGGTGAGTGCAATAAAGGAGTACTTCACAGTAAGACAGAGCTGAAGCTGGCAGGAGCTGCTGGAGCACGTCACTGATGTGAGAATTGGGAGCTACACAAAGTCTCATTAGCCTTTAGTCCCTGCCAGTTTGACTTCACAGCTGGTGTATCTCCTGCACATGTGCAGTGTGTGGTAGCCAGAGGGGAGCTATCAAAGGCCACTGAATCAAGGGTTATGCTGCTATAAACACAAAACCAGCAGGATTTAGGGCTCCCTGCTGAGGTGCACACAGGCCAGATGGAAGCATGCAGGAAGCAAAATCCTAAAGGAATAGGATGCTTGTGCTAGTTTATCACCAAATCCTTACATTACATTTTATCACTTGATTCTGATCCATTACTTATCATTTTCAGGGCTTTGGCTTCTACAACAGTCTCATTTTCAGCCCCATAAACCTAAAAAAACTGAGACCTTTCCAGTGTCACAAGTAAGTCCAGTCAGTGAATAATAGCACTGTTGTATCTGAGTCAACTGATCTAATTATTTCTCATGGCTTAGAAGGGATTACAGACATTCACAGCTGCTTACACAAAGCATCACCTTTTAGAATGAGAAAACACGTTGCTAAAATTTCACATGACTATTTCATCTCAGGTTGAAATGTTGCTGTTTTAAGACTGGTCACATAATTGCAATTTACTTAACTCTTGTGTGTTCCTGTCCTCCTCATCCTAATCACTGCTTTTAAAATTTATGTTGTTGTTCTCCCTAAGGCTCAAATCATATCCAACTCTATGTTCAGTACATCCATCAGATGTCTCTAATTACAACCGGCTTTTCTTTTACTACTTGATGTAATCCTGAAACATTAAATAATAGCAAATATTGATGTGTAAAATCTTCTATGTTTATATTATACAATCATAACAGTTAGAGATTAAATATATACATAGTTCATCTGTTGTCTCTGTGACAGAATTAGATTTGTTTTATGAAAATTTAGGGCTTATTGTTTGCTCACACGATCTACAGCTGTTGCCAGAAATGGTGTCCACAGCTGCAGCAGCCTGTATAGCCCCTCCTGGCTCTGTGCCTGATCATGCCCTTGTGCAGGAAGAAAAACAGTGTCTATTTTCCCCTCCTCTGCTGTACAATCTAGAGGTAAGATCCAATACTGCAATAAGCATCCACTGATTAGGTTGCTGCTCCATGTCCTCCTTTAATGAAAGTTTTGCTCTAAACACAAGTTTCCTGTCTGGGCATCCTGTGTTGGAAGAAGACAGGGGGATGGCATTGATCCTGTGTGCCACAGGGGTGCTGCCTGCCTGCACCTTGGGACCCAAGAGCCAGGTCTGATAGAGTCTGGAAATGTGAATTAGCTTCCAGCCACAGGTTTGGCACTTGGGCAGAAACAAGTGCTGGCTCATGCCTCAGCTTGGGTTAGGCAGTGGCAGAAACTGGGATGTGGGACTAGTTTCTGTCACATACCAAGTTCATGTGGTAGGTGTGCCATGACAAGAAGCACTGACTTTCACTGTTAGGTATTTTTTTATTTGCTCCACAACCACCATTGGTGCCATCCTGTTCTTCCTAGTTACATTCTTACTACCATATAGGTTCACTGTCTCCCAGAGTTCACAAGCTGAGACCACTTATCTTGTTTTCATTATGGAATATTAAGAAATGCTGCTCTGGGCTTTTTTTTTTTTTTTTTTTTTTCTTCCCCTTACTTCACACCCAAGCTCTCTGCTCATTTTGCTGCTTTTTTTCTGAAGCCTTTCAGCTTGTGCCTTCCCTATGATGTAGTACACCAAATTTAGTGTGATTCTTTAAATTTAGTGGCATTAGATCAACATGAAGAAACACAGACCCCTATCTTGCTTTATCAGCTGGATTTCTGATATAAGCACCTCAGAAAAGATTTGCAACTATATTTTGTAGCAGCTATAGTGTTCTGCAAATTCAGTTTGGTGTTCTCCCTCAGATTTAAGCTTTTTCCATCAGTTCTCATAAATGTAATTGTTTTCTTGCTATATATAGGGATAAAATCCTTACAAAACTCCCCTTTCCTCCAGAGATTTGACTTTTAAGATTGATAACTTTTAGAAATACATCAACCTAATTCTTTGCCACGTAGTAACATTATTTTCTGTTGATGCTTGTTAGTTTTAGATTCTCTGTTCATTTTCCTTTCTTCATTGCTGTTTTCATTGCTTCCAATAGTAATTTACATTTTAATTAATTAGTTTTATTTTATATCTTAATTTAGATTACCCATTAAAAATCCATTACATTTGAGAATTAATGTTAAATTAATAGAACGGAATAGAAACATCTGGGAAGAATATAAAGCATATATAAATTATGTCCTAATTTGCCTTACAGTTTTCAAAAGAGAAAAACTGCAGAGAAATTCTCAAAACAAGGACTTTTAAGAGCAGGATTACACTTCACTCTAAATGTATTATCTCTGAATTTGTTCTTGAGGTATTTAGGATTTGTGAAAAAAATTTCAAAAGGTTAAACAATAGAATTATCACTTTTATCCTATACTCTAATAGTAACTGAGGAGCTGGTTTTTAGGATAGTAACAACACTTACTCTAAACACATAGATGAAAAGGAAAGTGAATGTTCCAGATGAGCAGCTAGAATGAGAATGAGATTCAGAAAAAGAGACCTTTTTTAAACTTTGGAGAAGCACTGCTCCATGTAAGTACTGACAGTAGGAAATAAGAAGTTGAGTAGAATAATGGTGGAGATTCATATATATCTATTGTTTCCCTGACTCAATAGGGTGTTCAAAGATGGGGAACTGATTCTGAGATATCCCACCAACTCAACCATTTGCACTACAAAAATTAATCTATGCTGAACTGAACATATTGTGAAAAACTGTAGGTCACTGAAGGCATTTATAAATGCTAACACATTTATTTTAATTAGAAAAAAACTAATAGGTTGCTTATCCCATCAGGATCTATAGAGGTGGAAAAGTTAAGAGAACATATTTGGTCCTGACTGTGTGGGAAAGTTTTTTCAGCATATAACTTTATGTCAAAAAATTAAGCCAGGAAAACTATGTGGCTTGTGGCTTTAACTGCTATATTTTGCTTTGGCTAACCCTATGTAATTTCAAGAGCAGTTTTAGTATGCACAGCTGTGCACCTTGGCTCCAGTGGTAATTATGCTAGTATAACTGACAAAGTCTCTCTTGCAGGCAAAACCTTGGTTTTCCTAGGTTTGATGTGTGGGGAATAGCTATGCCTTCAGGAACATCCTGAAACAGTCACTCCAACAGATCTTGCCTAAACAGCACTTTAAACTATCTGCTGGGACACATTAAACTACCATTTGAATGACACACTGTGATCATTTCAATCAAACCAACCTAAAGCAATTAAGTG
Source organism: Pipra filicauda (assembly GCF_003945595.2). Lineage (NCBI taxonomy): Eukaryota > Metazoa > Chordata > Aves > Passeriformes > Pipridae > Pipra > Pipra filicauda. The sequence continues at coordinate 2,928,258 of NW_024104343.1, read as the reverse complement.
AATGGCATTGATATGATGGTCTTCCAATTTTATATTTGTACCCTTCTTACCACACCGAAAGATTTGTGCCTGCTTGGATAAGCAATGACAGAGAAAACACTTCTTTTCCATTTTCTCTGGCAAATAAATGCCTCTGTATACTCTTCCTATGCATTTGATATACATCCTTCAGCTTATCCACACTTTCCAATGTATTACACATATTTTACTACACCAGCCACTGCTCTACTGCTTTCAAAATTTCAGAAAAAGAAAACATTAATCATCGGTCTTAACTTTCCTGTATTTTTTTCTTCCTGTGAGCCAGTCATTACAGTATGTCTGATTATTAGGAACAAGGAATAAACATTTCCCCTCTGTGCAGAACAGGAAACAATGTTTGGAGAACAATCAAGTCTATTCTCATTGGAAAAAAAAATGTAGCAACGGGGGAGAGGCTTGACCTTTTTTCAAACTTAAAAAAAAAAAAAAGAAAAAAAGAAAAAAATCCGCTTTCATCTGAAGAAGAAGAAATTAGCCTATGTATTCACCCAGTCTGACCTCTTTTCTAAAGATGTATTTCATTGTAAAGTACACTTAAATATCAAGTATAACCATGGAAAGATACCAAAACACTAGTTTTCAGTAAGTATTTTGCTTTTGTCTTGTGAAATTCTTGTTTATACCTGCCTGTCATTGTAAATTATGTTTTCAGTATAACATGAAAAAAGGCACAAGATATGTAGAGGGGCCATTCCCCTACATGAAGCACACATGAACATGCACTGCCACCTGCTCGCAGCTGTGGTTTACGTGGGACACTCAGCCTGGGAAATAACATCAGCAAAAGCGAAGCAACTGCTCTGACCACAGTCCAGCTGAGGTCTTGTAAACATCAACATATCTCTTGGAGTTGGACTTTTTCATTTTGTTCTGTACTTTTTCCAATATTTATTAAATATCGGGGGGGGGGGGAAGAAGACACAAATGTATACAGCAGCAGTAAGTGCAGTGGTACATGCATTAATTCCCTTAATCTGACAAAGCCACACCTCTACATAAGTCTCCTTCCACCTGTTTCATCCTATCACATTTTGTACTCCAGGTTTCTGTTATATTGCACAGTTCTTCTCTTTGTGCTAATAACTACTTCTTCAGCGTGGGGCAGTACGTAATTTGTTGCCAGAGCACCTAAGCAGTCACAATATGGTTCCCGGTTTGGCCCAAAGGGAGGAAGTAATAGATGCCAATTTTTAACTGATGAACAATACTTCCCTGTGTGTCAGCTCAGACATGTGGTTTGTGCATCTGGGAGCTAAACACAAGGTTTAAATGTTCCCACTCACACCCCACACAGCAGAAATTTGATGGAAATTTTTCTCCTCACTGTGCAGTATAACAGCTGCACTGACTGTCACAATTTGCTGTTAAAATCCCTGGGGCTGCACTCCCTCTCTGGCCCCACAGGTGCCATGAGAACACTGACATCTCAATACCCTACATTTCAGCGGAATAGACAAATTTACCAGTCATATGCACCAAAGCTGTTGCCAAAGCTGACAGGTTTAGTATTAGTTTTGCCCTTTTGGATTGTATTTTCCAACTTGCTGACCAACAACAGAATCTCAGGGAAGGGAGACACTTTTTTTCCTCTTTCTAAAGCCTATTTCTATACCTTTTGGCTAGGCCAAAAGAAAACTCTTGAAAACAATGAAACATATACATTCGTTGGGGCACAGAAAATGGGGGGCTAAAACAAGGAAACTAAAGTTTATTTGTCATATTTTCGAATTCATTATTTTTCCTCTGAACTCATTTTCACTGACAAAAACATAGGGTTTAGACACCTGAGTTACTGAAACTGCAAATGCTCCTTGCAGTCCCTCTGCACACTTAAAGCTGACAACTCTGTCTCTGAGCTCTCAGCCTTTGCGGTGGCTTGACAAGAACAGCGTAGCTGCTGTGACCTTACCATGACCAAAACCAAGACAATAAGAAAGGGCAGAAAGAAGATTAGGACTGCTCATTCTAAGGGGAGAAAGGTACGTTGCAAATGAAAATGCCTGTCAGGCACAAATTCCTACTTGGAGCTCACAGGAGACTAAGGAAACATTGCTCTTTAAAAGGCTGCACACTTAAAAATTTTCATGAACTGATCAGCTGTGAAACTCACTGCCATTAGATGCTACAGAGCTTAAACCACATCAAGAAGAAGATTCGTGCATATGAGCAAATTCAAACAACTGATATGCACAAGGACATGAAGATGCTGGGAGAATTTGATCTGGTGAGCAGGAAATGTATGAAGCAGGACTGGCAGTATGTAAAGATTATGGGGTTTTTTCCCCCAGAAAATGCTCTACTGGTGCTTGTGAAAACAGCCTCCATCTGACATCAGGCTGAGAGTTTATTGATTAATATGTGTAGGATAACCTTTCTGGCAAATTTCTTTAAAATTACTTGTTGCACTGTTAATGCATTTTAGATTTTACTCCCTCTAGAACCAGACAGTCTGTTAAAGGCATTCAGCAAATATGTTTACTGAATTTCATGTTGTATTAAAATGCTATTATTCAAAGGAATGTTCTCAATGGTTCATTCAGCTCTGGTCAAGACTCTGCCATAAGGGGTGTTGTTCACTGAATTTGCAAATCCTCCTCCACATGCAGCAAAATACCAAGGCATCACAAGAACAAGTTAACTTTATAAATCTCAGTCACCTTTTCCCTTTGCTTCAAACAATGCTGCTATTTGCTTATTTGTAAAATTCCTCTTTGGATATAATGATCTTTAGTCCCAACATATCACTGTACTACCACAGAGATCTTAACTTTCACAGTTTGTTTGCAAAATTAAGCAATTAATCTTGCAAACTCAAAACATTATTTTTTTTTTGTCTCAGGAATCTGGTGTCTGGGGGCTACTTCAAAATACATAAGGAGCAAATCTGTCAGTAGTTGTCTCAACATTGAGTACAGAGAAAAGACTGATAACCATATCTTAGAGATTTAGCTGAACATTTATCATAAACTGTGGGTATATTCTAGCAAGTTATAATTAGCATTCATTAATCACAAAAATGCATTAATTTATATTTTCACATTCCATCCAGGTTTTAATGCATATTATGGACTGGATTTCACATACTTTGTGAGCTTTTTATATTTTATATTTTAACTCGTTTTTTAAACTGGCTTGAAATACCAAGCCAACAGTTTGTTTTGACCAGCTTGTACAGTTAGAGTTAAAAAAAACCAAAACAGAGGTTGTCAGTTGTACACTCCTTCATATCTTTTCAGTCATAGTAAAGAAATTAGGTATTACTCAAAAAGTTAACTTCAATTTCCACTGGCAAAGGACAAACATTTCTGAATTAGCCTTACAGCAAAAAATCACTGTCATTCTGTTACATCTTGTGAAGAATTATTCTCAGGTGTGCAACGCCTTCCAAACAGAACACTGAATACACTAATCCCACCTTCTTTTTTACCACACTGGGCCTTGTTCTTTCTGTACCTCCTACTAAGTGTCGAATATATTTTCCTTTTTGTACAGATCTGTGGACATATATAAAAGGCAATCCTCAGTGAAAACAATAGCACAGTGCTAGTGACACCATTTCTAGTCCGTCAATGAGCAGCTCAGAGCCTGTTGGTTATGGCACCAACATGTGATAGGATTTGCCATAGAGACATGCCACAAAGTTCTTGAAAGGAGTGACAATGTTTGCATTTGGTGCATTAGGGAACTGAAAGCTACTAGAAAGGGAGCTGCTGTGGTCATGACCTTTGCTAGCTTCATAGAATCACAGAATTATAGAATATCCTACACTGCAGGGGACCCACGAGGATCATCGAAGTCCAACTCCTGGCCTTGCACAGGACACCCCAAGAATGACACCATGTGCCTGAGGGCGTTGTCAAAAAGCTTCTTTGAACTCTGTCAGGCTTGATGCTGTGACCACTTCCCTGGGGAGCCTGTTCCAGTGCCTGACCACCCTCTGGGTGCAGAACCTTTTCGTAACAACTAAACCTCCCCTGACAGAGCTTCATGCTGTTCCCTTGGATCCTGTTGCTGGTCATCAGAGAGAAGAAAACAGAGCCTGTCCCTCTGCTTCCCCTTGAGAGAAAGCTGTCGATTGCAATGTCTCCCTGCAGTCTCCTCCAGGTTGAACAAGCCAAGTGACCTCAGCCGCTCTTCATATGGCTTCCCCTCTTATCCCATCGTCATACCTCTCTTTTGGATGCTTTCTGATAGCTTATGTCTTTCTTATACCGTGGTGCTCAAAACTGCACACAACACTCAAGGTGAGGCCACCCCAGTGCAGAGCAGAGCGGGACAATCCCCTCCCTTGACTGGCTGGCGATGCTTTGCCTGATGCCCCCCAGGACACGGTTGGCCCTCCTGGTTGCCAGGGCACTGCTGACTCATATTCAACTCGCCATCAGTCAGGACACCCAGGTCCCTTTCCGTGGCAGTACTCTCTGGGCTTTCGTTCCCCAGTCTGTCTGTACATCCAGAGTTGTTCCATGATGTTATGAATGGCTGCATATATGGTAACATTTTGGTCACTGCAATATAAGAAAGATATTGAGCTCTTAGAGAGCATCCAAAGGAGGGCAACAATGATGGTGAAGGGCCTTGAGGGGAAGCCGTATGAGGAGCAGCTGGGGTCACTTGGCTTGTTCAGCCTGGAGGAGACTGAAGGGAGATCTCATTGCAGTCTACAACTTCCTCATGAGGGGAACTGGGGCAAGCACTGATCTCTCCTCTGTGGTGACCAGTGACAGCACCCAAGGGAATGGCCTGAAGTTGTGTCAGGGGAGGTTTAGGCTGGATATTAGAAAGAGGTTCTTCACCTAGAGGGTTGGACATTGGAATGGGCTCCCCAGGAAAGTGGTCACAGCACCAAGCCTGCCAGAGTTCAAGAAGCGTTTGGATGATACTCTCAGGCACATGGTGTGACTCTTGGGGATGGTCCTGTGCAGGGTTAAGAGTTGGACTCAATGATCCTTGTAGGTCTCTTCCAACTCAGCATATTCTGTGATTCTGTGATTCTGTGAACCTTGCAATCAGCAAGCACACTCCAGATACAAGGCATGACTCCAGTCTCAACATGAGAGCATGGACAAAACTCTTAGCTGTAGGTGGACAAAAGAAGGCTGTATCCTGTAGAAACTATGCAGCAGAACTGCAAAGTTGAATTTGACAGCAAAGTTGCAAGTCCGAATGACAAGCTGGCTAGTGATGTTGTCCACAGTGACAGGGGAGCTGTCTGTGAGGATCTGAGGAAAAAAAGATTAAAATCTCCATTAAACTTTAGCAGCTGGCAAGAAACACACAAGATATCAGGCAGAGGCCAGTCAAAACAAACTGGAGGTTTGGTATTTCAAGCCAGTTTAAAAAAATATAGACAATGAGGAACTGTTTGAAACAATGGTGAACTTTCGAGTCCTTTTTATAGTTTGTCTTGATTTTTTCCCAAAAGAATACTATCTTGGTGTAAAAAATGGCATGCAAAAGAGAAAAATTCATACATTTTTGCATTTTCAAAGAACATAAAAGAATTCTGAATTCATATACATTTGGTGCAAACTGCCCTCCACTCCTCCTAAGTGATCCTTAGCAGCTGTTCATTTCAATATCATCTCCCAGCAAAAATTTACATATTTTCATTTTCTACCTTCCACTGGAGAAAATCTGACCTTGTCTGAGCTATACTGTATGAATGTTATAATGCTATATTGCATATATGCTGTGCCTGCCCTTGCGCCTGCTTGTGACTATGTGGACTTTCCTGGTGGTCACCACAGTGTTGGCTGAACTTGGTTTCACTGGACCAACTCTGTCTCTCCTGGCTAGGGATGGGGGGATAGCATTTGCCCCTGGGGCCGCCTCAGCTGCCAATTTGACTCCACTGCCAGGGGTCCCTGAGATAAATGGCTGAAGACAACCTCATCTGGCAGTGTTCCTCCTCCTTTCTCTTCCCACTCTTAGGGAAGTAATTCTTTCTCTGTGGCAGGTACTGGGAACTTGCTTTTCAACATGAGGCCTTCAGCTGAGTTGTGCTGAGATGCTCTTACTCTTGCTCTTATCTTTTCTGCTTCATTCCATTTTTGAACTAACTATATGACAAGTAGCTCAGCTTATAAACAATCCCATACATCATTCTCATCCTAAAAAAGACAATTGTTTCCCAGTTCCTGTGTGGCTGGATGGTTACACAAATACTGTGAACATCCTTCTGCATGAAGATTTTGGCTCTGGCATTGTTTGTCTCACAACTGAACACATCCTGCCCCATGATGTCTCCTTCAGTCACACTAAATTGTTCTGAGGACTCACAAAGTCTTGGATTCGGTGTCTCCTTCACTTCCCAGAAGAGCAAGAGGCTCAGGAGAAACTTTACTGATCACGTCTACCAAAGTGAGCAAAAGTTTTTAAGGAGATGCTTTATAGTATTCATTCTCCAGTGGTGACTTGACTCACCATGTTCCATTAAGACAGCTTTGTGTACTAAGCAAGCCTCAGAAATGGAAAATTATGTCTTACAGTAAATTAGACGCCATCCCCAAAAAAACCAAGATTAAATCCTATAGGATATATTCTGGCACATTTCCAAGCAGCTGGGCTCACACAAAGCAGCCTTTTTTTCTTTAATAGATTCTGGTGACGTTTTGTTCCTCTTTATAAAAATTGCCTGTGTTATCTTGAAAATAGAAGCAATTGAGCTTTCCCTGACCTGATCTGGAGGAAACATAAAAAGCTCATTTAGTTATGAAACCTCTTTAACTTATGCTCTCAAAGTTCATCACAAAAACTTTGTAAAAAATTATTTGGGAAGGCAAAGAGCGCCTCAAAAATGCTGTTAAATTACCATCCATTTTGTGGCTGTCATCCATTCTGATTCCTGGGGAGTTCTCTAGAAGTTTTCTATGTGCAACCATCGCACAATAGTATCAAACCAGACACAGATTTCCTAATATACTCCAGTTTCATGTTGTGGAACTACTAAAACCAACTATTTGCATGGCTTTCTGGGATGCAGCGTTAGGTTTCCAGCATCATCACACTGTTTTTGCAAATGTTAGAACACAAGTAAGGTGGTGCACTAAATGGAGATCCTCATCTGGCATGAAGGTTTTATTCTACACCAACAATTATCTTTGAAACTCACCCTGTGTGGAGCAGTCAAAAGACATTTAAGGATTTATTTAATTTTCAATTAATGCTTTCATCCTGGTTTTCTTTCAGTGAGATTAGCTTAAAAATGTTTATAAAGCAAGCTTGTAAAGCTCAAACAGTGAGTTCTGCATGGCTGAATTATGGAAAAATAAACAAAACTATAATTCTAGTACTGTAACTGTCTAGCTGTCCTTTTGGGTTTTTCTTTTTCTATGGGGTCTTGTTGTTTGGAGTCCTTTTTTCTTTTTTTAAAGCCTTCAAAGTGTTCAAAGTATTGCTCTATTTTGGATCTTACCTCTTGCTTTTGAGCAATTGAATTTGAAATATATTTATCAAACATCTGATTTTTAAGGACTTTTTTATTCTCAAAATTACATATATTTCAACACTCCACCAGCTCTCCCTTTATTTGTTGAAAGTGTGATCAAACCCGGATTAAGGAATTGAGAAGAAGCTAAGGAAACATTCAACTAGAATGTTGAAAGACACCTGCATATCTGATGTATGCCTCCCTTTATTGTCCTAGGCATCTTCATTTTTGAGCAATGCAATTTAAAGAAATGGTTATAGTTTCTGAGAAATTATTTTACACACTTGAAAAAAATAGGCAAGTTTTCAGGTGCAGAATCCTAATCAATTGTATTTCAATGATACCCCTGTTTCAATTTTTAATGTGGTTATTATCATGGGTCAGTACATTAGGCAAGAGTCACCATTTTACCACGTGAATCCAAGTGCATATGCATATGAAGTGCAAGAGACCTGACAAGTTATAGCTGAACTGAACACCCTTTCCCAATCCTTTGAATTCTTCATGTTAACAAGTGTTTCCAAGATTTTAATAAAAAACATCTGAATGTATGTATTTTTAGAGTGCTCTGTTTTTTTTAGTCCATCATATTTCCCAAATGCTCTTTTATATGCAACTGAAATGTCTTGGATGCGTGAGAAATTTCATCCATTTGAAGTTCTGAACTATATCAAAGCTCCAGGAAACAGGCCCATTTAAAAGGAGATAGATCTGTGTAACTGTAGATAAACTACCTGACAGACAAAATGCCTGCAACTCTGATGCGAGGCCCTAACACCTATATTGCTAATTCCTGAAACACACTTTTGTCTGCTCTCAGAGCTACAAGAAAAAAATTATCACTACAAGAAAGCAGCTGCCTGCAGAGATACAGAAGAAACTCACAGAAAAGTAAGAGATGAAAGGGAAATATGTGTTAACAAGAGCCAGTGGAAGCACACAGGGCTTCATTAACAGCTTTCTGGTCCCTTGGGGGCTTTGCTTCACAAGCCAATATCCCCCACCTGAAACAACCAGATGGAAAGTGTCACTCCTTCCAGAACTTGGCTCCCAGTCAGAATGCCCTAATTAAAAAATAATGCTCTTTGCCAAAATTTAGTAACTGCTTCACATGCTTCATATTTTTACAAGAAAATTAAAACAGTCTAATTGGATTGCAGGTATTCACCTGGACATCCTCCAATGATAGTTTTAAAGCTGATTTGCAGCTGTATTGTCATGCATGGGGCTACTGTCATCACCCAATTGATCGGCTTTCAAAGCTGTTATCAGATCCTAAGTCAGCTGTAACTTATAGCGTTTCAGGAAATATTTTTCAATAATAACATCATTTTTGTGTGAAAATTTCTAATTAGAGTTTAAAAACACACTGAGAGGGAAGTCAACCGTTTCAGTGTGCCATACTTCTATTAGAATATATCTAAGATAGTAAGTAATGAATGTCCATTTAAGAACTATTTGCATAATTTTGTAACTAATTAATTAATTTGACGTGGCATCTAAGACTATGTCTTTAATGAAAGAGAAATCAAAGAAACCATATGAATTGGCCCAGAAAAAGGTATTATGAGGAGGCAGCATCAGAATCAATGCACAATTCTGTACTTGGCTATGTTTTTCCCCTGTGGTGTCAGGCAGAAATTACTCCCATTTTGGTATTAAAAAAAGTTCTGCTCTCAGGATTCATTGAGATGCTTGCACATACATTGTCAGCATAGATTTTGTAACACGCAGGAAGATAGTTTTTCATATGGCCACTCTGAAAAATGTTAAATGTTCAACGTTTTCCAACATCCCAGGATGTTGTAAGAAAACTCACCCACACAAAACTGAGCTTTCTTTGAGAAAACTGCCTAGTTTCTGTTTCATCATTCATCTTTTACATTATTATATTTAGACTCAGTTTGCTGCTATATCTTAAACTTCTCTGGTTTTGATTTTGATTGTCTCCTTGGAGCAAACTGCTTAATGATCTTACTCTACTTTGGAAATCATAGATGTAACACACCATTCTGGGAAGCACAGAGTAGCCTGACTTTTAAGTGAACATGTATAATCATTATCAGAAGCCTGAGCCAATGATTACCATATTCCCTGGGACTGCTGCCATTAGGTCGTCAGGGAATGTTCTACCAGATTTTAAATGAGGAATGACCTCTAGATAAAATGGCCATATCCAAACAGTTTAGATATCCTGTTTTAGCTGGAAATGTATTTTGAGCTGAAATTGTTTTAAGGGCTTGGGGTTTTTTTATGTAATTCTGCTATACTTGATCCATGTTACTTTCCACCTTGAAACTGCAGCATTATGCACAGTTTAGCAGCTTTTGAACTGATTATGAAAACTGAACAGGTAGAGAGCTTTCCTCAGACGAAAACTCATGGTATTACATATTTGTATTAATTCAAAGGTGAATGAATTGCCAGAAAGCACTAATGTCCTTCCTCATGAACCACATTTGCAATTTCTAATTTATCATATCCTTCTACAAAGGAGGCTGCCAAATTTGTTTAAATGAAAAGCAACTCTGAACTGTATTTGCAAAATGTATAGAATGCTTGGATTCAGAGAATCATAGAATGACTTGGGAAGGGACTTTAAAGGTCATGTAGTTCCAACCCTCCTGCTATAAGCAGGGACATCTTGCACTAGACCAAACTGATCAAAGCCCCATCCAACCTAGCTTTGAATACTTCCAGGGATGGGGCATCCACAATTCCTCTGGACAACCCGGTCCAGTGTCTCACCACCCTCACAGTGAAGAATTTCTTCCTAATATCTAATTCAAAACTATTATCTTTCAGGTTAAAGCCCTTTCCCCTTGTTCTATCACTACATGCTTTTGTAAGAAATGTCTCACAGGTGAAAACTTCATGTGCAGATAAGAATGCAAGGTGTTAATTTGCATGTGCTCTTGCAAGACCCTTGTAAAGCATTCACAGGATGTCTCTGAGGGGTAGATTTTCTGTATGGAGTTAATGGAAAGATGTATCACACCATCTCCAATCTAGCAATTCACTGTTATCCACTGTGTTTCTGAGGAGTTAGCACTTATTTTAGCAAGTATAGAATATATTTTGGGATCATTAAACATTCTGAAGAGCCTTACACTGAAGTTACTGTAAGGAATTCTCTATTTAAAAAACCACCAGTATAAATGAGAATCGGAACCACATTAGGAACACATAAAGAACTAATGTGGATAATTCAAATTTTCCATTTTTGTGAAATCATGCTCAGGGGTGTATTTAAACATTGTTAATGTTTAGGGAGGAGCTGGGTAAACTGAGAGAGTACCTAGATACAACCTACCATTACCTAATCTTCCATTAGCTGTCTTCTTTCCAAATTGTATTATTAGCGCCTTCTTTGCCTGTGATTCATGCTGAGAGAGACATACCACAAAACACAGCACTCTGACTGGGCAATCTCCTAATTTAGCCAGAAGTATATGGTGAAAGCTGGATGTCTACATGCAAACTGGAGGAAATCACCCATTTTCATTGGGAATTAACACCTGCAAACTTGGCCAAAGTGGTCCTTTTCCAGATCATCCTAATGGTTAGAGCCCACTTGGGAATTGAAAAGTACCTGGATTGAAATTCTCCAAAGTTAAATAGTATTCAAATGTAGGTAACCCACCTCTCTACTGGGGAAAGAACCATTACAGTTGTAAAGGAACCATTACAACAGTTTTCTGAAATGGAATTTCTGAATTTCTTTTGTGGAACCCATTCCAACTGGCTCTCAGCACATTCACGTCAGAGTAGATCTCTGACACACAGAGGAATCAAGCTCTGGTCTCTATTATGCTCACCAACCCTAGAAAAAAGACACACCACTTCCACTGGGCTTCAAGCACAACTCAATATGAAGACCAAAGGCTTAGGTCTACAGAAATGTCTGTAAAAAGGAAAAGTTTTTTTCCACTGAAAAATATGAAAGTTGCATAATGCATACTTCATTTCAGTCCAGAATGCTTGAACAGATCGTAGTGACATCTGTATGCCAAGCAAGAAATGGGAAACAATTGCAGAAGTTTCCCTGAAACTGGAGGTTCAGTTTTGAGTCTTAAAGAATGCAGCCTTTGCTTCCACTAACGCCAATGAGGACTTCATTATGGACTTGAAACATATGCAAGAGTGGGAAGAAATCTAGCAAAGCTGACCATACACTGGGTTGCAACACAGTCCTATTGTGGCTCCAAGACGAGGTTGTAAGAGTGGCCTCCAGGGATGGAGATGGGAGGAGAGCAGATTGCAAACAGCTACGTGAGAAAATACAGCCTCCTTTTATCTGGATTCCGCAGTGAAAGTCATCCAAAGTGCAGGACTTTTCCAGGCTTTAGTCATCAATATAGTGACAGGGAGGGTGGCAATTTATAAAAAATTTTGGTCAAGGAAAATCTCTTCATTTTCTTTAATGTTCATCCACTCCTTAAAAAGTAGAATAGCCATGATATTGAGCTCCACAAGTTGTTTTTGCAAAACTGAATGAATATCCAACCACATTCTCAGATCTACACTTCTGAAGTACACTTTTCTCTAATCATCTGTAGTCCTTCCTTACAAGACATATTTATATAGGTTTTGGCAGGACTTATCGCCCACCAAAGAGAAAAAATTACTTATTTTTCTTTGCTAATTATACTATTACCTATACTTAAAATCAGGGAAAGCAAATAGGCTGAAAATTTGACCCTAACTATATGTGGGAGGCTAGGTGCCAAGAAGTACTGAAACACATGTAAGTTCTGTTTTCTTAGCAGGAAAGACAGCAATTGTGAAAGCCTGAGGATACATACACTGGGTGGTAAAGCTAACAGCAGAAAATCAAAGAAATCTTAGCACTAAGGCAACAGTGTAACAAAAAATAGGAGTCAGCTCTTCATGGCCATGCAGATTATCACTCAGATAAGACTGTGATAAAGGGTAAGAATTCTTTCCCAGTATGGTGTTGACACTGCATAAGCTTTAATCTGTTGTTCTTTGGCTCTCGGATCTCTTGCTTCGCAACACAAACACTAACAAATTGACAAAAGCTGTGTTTGCACATTATAGCTACTTGCAAACTAGCATTTCAAGTTCAAGTTTGGACATACAAGCACGCAAAGCAAAATGAAGTGGAAAGCTGTGATTTTAATGGGGATTTAATCTCTTTTGTTCTTTGACCTTTTGCGGCTCTCAGAATACATCAACGCTTCTGTCGCATGAGTTGCCTTATTGGCTTAGTTCATGCTGATACAGCCAAGCAAGCATTCAAGTGAGACTAGAAGTGCAGGGTGTGATGGTATATTGCACTTTCTAGCAGCAAGTACGACAGTACTATCAGCACTACCCAATGGGGTATAAATCCTGTGAATCAGCCCAGGCTTCAGCTGCAATCCTAAGCACAGTGACTCCTACAGCTGGACAGAAAAAGCCTCATACCTCAGTTAGAAAGTAACTTTAGAAGCAATGGCTCAGGCAGCGCACTGAGTCTGAGGGAAGTATCTTCCCTGCCGAAGGTCGGAAAAAGGCAGAACAGCACCGAAACATAATACATATATGTATATGTATATGTATATGTATATGTATATGTATATGTATATGTATATGTATATGTATATAACATAACACAACTTTTCCAAGTCTTTTATTAAGATTATTAAGCAAACATCATACTGCATTTTTAGTGTATGTAATAGGGTTTTTTATTTCCCCTTCCCTTTTGAGCTACAAAGCCTTCTCAACCAGCAACCCTGTAGTGGAAGTCTCCTAATTAAAAGTGCAGCAGGACCTGAATAACTGCAAAAGGAATCCACACGAGAAAAGGAACCCACAGCAGGAGGAATGAGGACCACAGGAGTGATCAGTCAAGATGGAGCCAGTAGTAATCTGTGGATTACCTACGTGATAACAGATCTCATATTCTTTCACATCAAACTCTTAAAAAAATAAATTAAAAAGAGCCAACAACTAGGCTTATGAGATTTCTCATAACAGTCTATGTCTCACCTGTGCCCCCTTTTCTAAAATTCAGCTGGATATGCTCTAATAATGATACACATGAAATAAACTGGGAGATGCTTTTCAAGCATTTTTCTATCCAAGTTGCAACTGCAATCCTGAATAGTAGCAGTGATATCTGCTATAACAGGAATATTATATGGAAGAAAAATATCTGGTAAGAAAAAAAAATGTTACTTTTTTATTTGAAATCTGAGAAATTACTGGTATTGATGCTTCACATTGTAGGAGATCACTAAGAGAAAAACACACGGGTATTGATCGGCTGCATAAAAGACTTGAATCCTGTAGGGATCAGGCGCAAAATAAAAACTGCAGGGGTAGGGTTCAGAGTTTTTCATTTAAGTGGTTCAGCCCCAGAGGGAGAAAAAATTAAACCTATTACATTGAAAGAATCAGCAAGATTTAGGAGTATACTGGGTATTGAAACTTACAGAACAGTCAAAAACCTTCATGGTATAGGCCATGATGCTGACCTATATGAGCTGTGATGGAAGAATTGTCCATGTGGTCATGAAAAGAAGTAGCAGAATGAGTGAATGGGAGTTTGGGGAAAGATCTGCTACAACCATGTGGTCCTGAGCATAAGTCAGACAAAGAGCCTCAGATATTTTCCTCACATAATGAGGTTTTTTCAAGTTAGGTCTTGTCATATTTAACAGTATGATTCCTTTCATCTTCCTTCAGGATGATATTTTTATTAGGCAGGTCTAGCTTTTGTTTGGGTATCACCAGTTTACTGCAACTATGCCCCAGCTGTATTTAGAGTATGCTTCAGTAACTTTTCACTTTTACTTTTTGATTGCATATTTCTATTTCAGGAGACCTGAGGTAGGAAAAAACCCCAGGTGACCATAAAAGACCCTGTCTTAGGTATGTGATACATCCTCATATATCTGAAAATTAGGATGTTTGACCTGCAGTTGTTTCAGAATTCCCAGAGCGTAGCAGCACACTGGACTACCAGCTTTTACCATCTGTCAGACATAATTCTCACACTTCATAAGGCTGGCTTTTACACAGTTAATAAATTCCATCCAAATCTCAAAGTGTTTCACATAGCCAGCTGAAGAATACCTCTGATAAGGCGTGCTTGTACAGCTTAGCAGACCTCTATGGAATGCCATGCCAGTTTTTCCATTGAAGGAAATAGAGATAATGTTCTTGAACAGTGAATGCTGAAACCAAATGATTAAATAAGAAGTAAACGTACTGCAAAAGACTAAAAAGGAAATAACTACTGAAACTGAACTAATTTTTAGAGAAAGCTACTTATTTCAGTCAAATAAGTAACAGCATTGGTATACCCAGATAAAACAATGCATCACAGTGGGAAAAAAGGTTTCTGCATTTTTTTGTGCATTTCATCTTTTCCAAAAGAACAAAATCCATGGAACTGCTTTTGGAAAACCACCAGTGGGGCCACCCAGCCAAATAGTACTCTTGGACTGTGGCACTGTGAGGTGAGTACGTGAGCTTGGGGCATTATCTGTGGCCCCTTTCCCCTATATTCCCCAGTATCCAGAATTGTTCTATTAGGAATGTTAGAGGATAAAAGCTTGCCTAATTTTTACGAAGTCCATATATATAAATATGCTGTCCTTGAACTTGTCCCCTTTGAATGTCCTGACACACAGAAATACAGATGGAACAAGCTGATAGTCTTCAAAGAACACTTGTAGATCCCGCTTGGAGCCCACAGATATTGTTTAGAGCACTTACATTCCAGGTTCTATATCCATGCTATATTTCAGGCAACTCTCCTTATTTGTCTGGTAGTCTCCTAAGGTCTCCTTTTGACCTTAGGGTTCAGTTCTCCAATCTCTGAGAACATGGATTAACCTAACTGACTTAAATTGTTTTATCTGGAAATGGGATAATTCACTGAAATTGAAATTAATTCACACAAATGTATCTGATAGAACTTAGCCTGAAGCACACAATAACATGCAAAAATAAGTAATATTTTTAATAAAACAAAGCAAATTACTTTGTGTGGGAAAGAGAAGGTTTGAAAATGTTTCAGCATCTTTGTGTTTCCCATCAGCCTCTCTTGGATCATGGCAAATAATGTAAACTTGAGAGGCCAAAAGTTCTTAGGGTACTTTAACTCTGTGTGAGTCTCTATTCCACATGCAGTTCAGTATCTCTCTTCTATTCCTGTGTTTGCTCATGGTGTGTTAGAAAGTTTACGAGTCACCGACCAATACTTCTGTTCTGGCATCATAAATGGCCATGGCCTTTTCTGCTCAATGTTTATGTAAGTAGGTACTGTCAGAATGGCTAAAGAAGGTAGTAAATACCAGTGCTTCAGTAACCAGAAGCTTCACAGATACACTGCATCAGCTTAGTAAGAAAGAGTTGCAACTCTCATGAGTAAACAGCTAGAAAATATTTCGACAGAAAGAGCCCTATAATCTGTTTTGGATTGTTTCTGTGAAGAAGCAGCTTCAAGGCCATAATTCTTTCTGAACAGTAACTAATGATCCACATATTACAATAATTATTGTGTTATGGTTTTGTTATTGCAACTTAGAGAGCTGAACTGAAAATCTGACAGTTATTCTTTTATTTTGTATATTCCTAGACACTATATGAAAATAGCAGTAGAGATTCAAATGATTCATTTCTTGTGAACACGCTTTTACTGGTATTAATTAAAGTATAAACAAATTGACTTTTAAAATTCACAAATTCCAAAATAAAATGGAAATTCAATATCTAGTACAAAACTTTAAAAAACCTCTGAATTGATATCACTCTGGCAGTTTAGCTCAGACACAAACATATTGCTGTTTTTCCCTACAAATGAAAAACTTATAAGATTATATAAATGTGTTGGCAAGGGAAGAGTTAATCCTTTGAGAACAAAAGTTTCATCTATAATAATGTTTTGTTTAAACTTCAACTTGTGTATACCCAAAATTTGACTTACATTCACAAATACAATTCTACATGTAAACAGTAAATTACATAAACAGCTCACTCTTTATTAGCCAAATTGACCATTTTATAGGAACAAGCCTAAGTATATAAATATATACATGTATGTTTGTGTTTCCATACACAGGCATGCACATGAAAGTGTTCCCAGAATTGCTAGTGGAACCTTGTCCCTTAACGTATCCTAAATCTGTATTTGCTCATTTGAAACCATGGAATTTATCTTTTTTATTATTATTATTTTAATATAGCATGTTATGGAGTACACACACAAAAAAAAGAAGGAAACTGCTCTCACAGTGCTCCACAGAAGTTTTCATGTCCTCAGCTTCTGAAACATTTAAGAGTATTAACTTGCTGGCAGGCTCCCGAGGAATTTTAAGGCATCTGTGCCTGTGCTACTTATTTTAAGCTCTGTCTCCCAGTGTTATGAAATTAGCAGACTCTTTTGACTTTCTTAGTAATTCCATTTCATGTGGTTCTGGCTTTCAAGCAGATTCAAGAATGACATAATCGCCTTTTCCTACCCACAGGTTTTGCACTGTTGCTGTTGGTTACACCCTTCCAAGTAATATGCAACACCAACATTTGTGTGATCCCATATGCCCAGAAATGGAAGACAGCCCAGCAAAGATGACTAAAGCACAGACTCTTGGCTTTCTATTGATCACCACAGGCTGAGTAAGACTTCTTCGGGATTTGCCCTGTCAGTTAATATTATTTAGGCCACAGTGCGCTTCCTGTCAGTCCAGCGTCATGCTGCTTTCAAAGGAAGTGAACCGATTTCCCAATAAACTTTACCCCTGTTACTGAAGGGACAGTAGGTATCTTGAATGCAGTAGCAGAGAATGAACAAACTCAATAAAGTGCTTTTTTTGTATTTCTTACTGTAACTTTTATGCAAATGCACTCAAAAAATACAGAATTCTTCATTATCATAAAACAACCCCCTAGACCTTGGCTTGTATGTACTCACAAGCGCTATTGCAATCATAATTTGCATTGTTAACAATACTGGATTCAAATACCAAGCTCCGGAGCAACAGGATAAACATTATGGAGAAAAAGCACTTTCTGGAGTTTGTTATGAACATTAGAGAATTAGAAGAAATTTACAGTCCAATCCCACTGTCCAATTTCACAAAGCCTCTCCTGACTTACCTGAAGACTTATGAAAGTGTTTGCACACATAAGAAATATGGCATGTTAACACAGCAAAGCCTCCAGCTATGCATAGCGCAATAATAATGCACCATTGTAAGATGAGAGCAGCATGCAGAATGCCTTGTCCTACACACAAATTCAGACTTTCAGAGAAAGAAGTATTTCTTTGCCCTTGGAAAGTCTCCAGAAGTTCTGCTTTTTACAGTTATGCTTTTCATGCTTGGTCAAATTTTCAAGTACTGCACAGCATCATGGCTGCTCAGACCTCTTAAACTCATGACAACTGAGAGGCAGTGGTCCAGATCAGCCTCAGGGCAATTTCTTACTAGTAGGCAATTACATTGCTGCTTTAAGAGCTGGCACTGAACTGCCAGGCAAATAAAAGAGCATGTGTCATGCTCAGGGAAACACTAGTCCATATCCAGAAGAAACGGAGAAGAATGCATCGAGTTATGACCATATAAATAAATGACCCAACCTGAAAAAGGTAAAAAATCCTTACTTTCAATTTCCTCTTTTCTTGGAAAATGACCCAATTCCGGAAAAAAAAAACAACTGGGCAAAGTGAGGAAGTGACTTGGCATCAGGATGTGCAGTCTAAAAGATAGAAGACAGAGTTCCCATAGGACTTTTTTCATAATCAGGTACATGCATATCTCCACTTGGCCCTCTACTAAGTTTAGTGCAGCTGAGATTCATGCCTTTCTCCCACTCCCAGCAGTGTTTGATAATCCATTTGAACAGATATCTAGCAGGAAGAAAACTGTGAGATACGCTAGAAAATGAGACAAATTGATCATGATGGTCATCAAAGAGTGAAATTCACTGCAACAGGAATTCCATGTGAAATGGATCCTTAGGATTACTTCTTTCTCTAGACTCTGTTCACAGTGCAAGACAAATTAACATTTTTGTTTCTGTGAAAAAAATTATCTGGCTGATAAGTTACAACATTTTTAAGAAAGGAGTAAGAAGAAAATCCTATAAAATTCTACTTTGGTGCTATTAAAAAGTCCAAGGCACTCTAAAACATGTGCTTTCAAGGCAATAGTTAAGTTCTAGTAAGTTTTAACAGATTTATCTGTCCTTTGCCGACAAAATAAAATAAAATATTATTTAGCTGGCTAAGCCCTTTAAATTTTACTAAGTATTTTTAAGTCTGTCTATAATGAGATCTATTTCTCCTAGTAATGCAATTATTGTTAATAGGTTTTCCGATACTAAGGAAGAAAACTGGTTTTAGCTGGTTTTAGTGGAATTGTAGTTATTTAAAACATTATATTCACCCATCCACACTAACAGTGATGAGACATTTTAGTTTCTCATTAATGACATTAAACAAGCACTTTCAACAATATTTTAAAATCTTATACACCATATATTTTTTTACTATACATAAAGACAAGAGTAGCTACAAAAGTATCCAACTTCTACCATTATCTCATGGCAAGTAGATGATAGATATTTCTCTAGAAAGATGATAAAAGTCTTTCCAAACAAACAGGTAGAATCAATTGATATTTTATTTCTGGAGGATAGAAATCTGAAGCGCTTATCCAACTTTCTCTAACAGCCTTACCTTTGGGAACACTTAGGGCAAGTCACTCCATAGTGGTCAACCTTAATGGAAAACCAAAGCCTGAACTGCTGGCCAGAGCTGAGCACACAGAATAAACATTTCCTGGGTGCTGGGTTTAACAACACTCATGTCTGCTTTTTAATAATTCTCAAAAAATATTGTCAAGAATTTTGCAAAAACAAAACATGTAGCAGCAGCATATTCACAAAAAGCTAAAGCCACTTTTAAAAATAGTGGTAGCAAAGGACAACTCTGTGAGAAATACCCAGTTAATCAATAGACAGAAAATATCAGATTATCCACCTACACATCAGAACAACTTGCATTGAAAATAGTACATTGTAATGAGTGACTCATGATGAATTGTACTCCATACTGGACAGGTATTTGTCAAAATAATTATTATTGTTAAAGTTATGTTCTCTTTTGTCTGTTTTTAAAATTCTTTCATGTCCAGTGCAAGCACTCCTGTCTTTAAAAGAGCTGAATTTAGTTCTCAGGTTTCAAAAGATCAAAATAAAATAAAACAAGCCTTGGAAATGTTGGGATTTTAATATTCCTAATAAAAAGACCAATTTCTGTATATATGTTTCAGGAAGTAGACGCGATGACGGTTGTCATCAAGCTTATATATCTCTGGTCCTATTTAAACTTGTGAGAAAAACTTATACTGACCTGAATGGGGGAAGTAAGAGTAATCCAGACTAATGTACTGAAAATCCTGTTACTAATTTTCAAACAGTTTAACAGAAGGAGTGTTCATGATATCTATATATTACTGCATATTATTTATTGCACCATTTGGTTATTTTTCATGCCACTGGTGACAGAAGAGACTTCACTGTGTTGAGCTGAAGCTGACATTTAAGTATTGCTTTTAAACCATGTAAGATTTCTTATTTAAAAATAACCTTGAAAGTTTGGGGGAAAAAATTAAATAATTCTATGAATTAAATCAATTTTACTGTCAATTTTTGCCCCATACAAAATTTTTTAAAGACTGTCTCTCAAATGGAAACAAGACTGTTTCATTCATTCATGGGCAATACTTTGGCTCCATGTGCATTTATATAAGTAAGAAGAATCTTGGACCTCCTTTCTATTACATCAATAAGCTTTTCAATTCCTTTTCTGCCTCCTTGGCTCTCCCAGTATATTTTGTCAAGGAACAAAGACTGGAGCAACTTCTCACGTAAACGTTGGCTCCTCAGCACTGAAACTGCAGATTCAGGGAATCTGGAAAAGAACAAAGAAATTCATCAGCTTTGCCATTACTCTGAACTGCAATATTTATGTTGTGCTTTAGCAATCAATTCTATGACTGTACCCTGCGACTCAGCAAATATTCCATGCATGCTTAACCATATGCATGTTAACTTATCTTTTACAGCAGTGGGATTACTCATTTTAGGCACATCCCGTCAATGTCTTGACCAATGAAATCCATTCTAGTAACTTAAGAGTCTCATACTCAAACTGGGAAGAAATTATCAATCTTTTTACAAAATTATTAACTTAAAACTTACTCGTTGATTCCTTGTAGTATTTTGAAGTCAAGATTGTCCTCATTTCTGTCAAAGAAACCCTTATTGTCTACAAAGGCCAAGTGCCTTTGGTCATGCCTTCTCTGAACTATGTGTGTCAGGTCAACAGCATCCTGATCATTACATTTCAGCTTCAGTCCTTGCTGCACGCAGGAATCCTCCTTGAGAGGTTTGAATCCACAGCAGTTTCTGTCTAGTCGATTATAGATCTAAAACAAAGTACAGCAGAGTGCCAAGTGAAAACAATACCAAAGTACTTGGGGCAAAGTGCCACTGTAAGGCATCACTCACTAACAGAGTTGACAGGAAAGCAAGCCCAGGACAAGTATAATTAAAGTCAGCAGTGAAATGGCATTGAAGACCTGGTCCCCATACTTCATGTACTGCTAGAAGCAATGTCTCAGACTGTGTATTTTATCCATTTTATAGCCATGATTTGTTATGTCAGTAGAAATTCTTTGAAAATAACGGAACAATACCACTGTGTAACTGAAATAACAGGATGGTGAATACAATTCTTTTTTTTTCAGAAGGCTGTAGGTTTTTTTTTTACATTTTCTCTGTTGGAGAACAATAGAAATAGCACAGTCTGACACACACAGAGGATCTTCATTTTGTGGAATCTCTTAGACTAACAGTACACAAAATAACTGAAAAGACTAGGAAGGGGCACAACAAATCATCTAAAGCTATAAAATGCAAGAATAGTGAACTTATAATCATAGAGCAGCCTCCCTGAGTTGCACTGTAGAATAAACTTTAATGACATGATGGTCTAGGTTATTTTTTCCCATGCAAACCCTCGATTATTCATCACACAGCTCTTAGCTGGAAGGAATACACACATCTGGTCTAACTTTAGTGGTGTAAATGTTAAGCATCTCTTTTGACTTAGTCATTTCTTTTCCCTTTCATAAACAATGAAGGGAATGAGGCACATCCAGAGCAATGGATGCCATTTTTGGATAATCATCTAATACAGGAAGGATAAATCACTCCTTGAAAGTGCTTCTACCCCTGTTGACTAGATGAGAATAAATACTCAACATTGCCAGGGCCCTGAGCACACAAATCAACCTGAATTGCCCTGAGAAGTCTCATCTGGGACTTCCACATACCTCACCTCTGTGTCTGGGCACAGGAACCCCCTTTAAACTCAGGCCTGGCACCTCAGCCCTCTTCTGAGCCCTTTGAAGGGAGGGGTGGTTATCTGCTGCTTGTCCTGCTACCTGATGTTTCTGGGTTGCTTCTTGGGGTTCATGCTTGTTGGTCTTCGAATTGCCTTGCAGCCTTGTCTGTGCCTGATGCTCACTGGACTATAAATCAGACGCATGGTTTTCACTATCCATCCTGCTGGGCTGCCTCTCCTGCTGCTGGCCCTGCCTGTCCTACCTGCCCTAGAGCTGCCCTTGGCTCCAGCTCATCTTCCCAGAGAGTAGAGTTGTCCCTGCTAACAGGTAATTAGAGAGTAGAAGTCTGGTCTGGAGCATCTAAGGCTGAATGAGTAGATTATCAAAGGTAAAGCAATCTTCTGTCCTTCCTTCTCGTTTACTGCTAAGTCTTTACACTGCTCTAAGCACAAAAGCATTAATGTTCACATAAGCCTTCCAAAATTACTTTATTTTTGTGACATCCCAGTGAAATGGACTGTTAGGACTTTTCACCTGATGTAGAACTAGGTTGCATGTTGAAATGAAAAGGTCTCCTATTTCATCAAATGAAAGTCTGAGAATTTGTTTGGGTTTAATTTTGGTTGGTTGTTTTTTTTACATGTAGTTCTATTGCTAGCAGTATTGCTGAAAGTGTTCGTTTTCAAATGTGAAAATCCTGAGGAAGAGATTTCTCTGCCTCTTTCTCCTTTCATGAGCAGCATTCAGCATCTGCAGGTGGTAGAGTCTCTCTGGCTTCCACTGTTTAGGTCATGGGATCTCTTATTCAACTCATCCAAAGGTAAAAAAGTGAAGCAGAGTTGTTCTAGACAGACTCTTTTGATGTATAGACCTAATTCATCTGCACCACACTTCACTATGTGCATTAAATAGACAAGGAGATCATGTTTTACAGACAGCCTTTTCATAATATCTTCCCTCATTTCAGTGCCATTATGATGGGACACTCTGGAATTGATGCTTCAACCTTAATAGTTTAGCATGTTTTTTGTTATACATTTATGTACATAAGAGGTCCAAACCCCCAAAATTAAAGAAGCAACTTTACGTTTATGTCCTTATTTTGCTTGAGTTCTTGCAGAAGGCAAATAAAGGTCAACTATAAGCATTTTTCACCCTGCTCCTATGTCTTATAGCATTTGAAACCAGAGATTAGGAACACCTATTACAGGAACCAAACCCATTCTTCTGAGGGAAGTATGTTTAACAGAAAATACTTTTCACCATTATTCTCTATTTCTGAATGACTCATGAAGCAGAGATTTTTTTTTTTTAAATGCAGAACCCCCCCTTAGCTTTTTTTTTTTTTTTTAGAGTCTTCTTCTACTGATGAAAAATTTTAAAGTTAAGTATGAGAGCACCCAGACAAAATTTTGTTTTTAATAACCATAAGGCTCACTTTCACTCACTATCTGGCATGCGTGTTCTTGTCTGGTAGGGAACCGGAGGCATAAATCACTCTGATACCAGCTACTAGTACAACAGTAATTTGTTTCTTGTCATGTAAAGTTCAATCCTTTTGTATCTTATTTTAAGATCCAGCTCCTTCTGGATAATAGGAGCTCTACTATGAATATCACAAACTTTTCTTAGAAGACCCTAAAATTAGAAATCAACACAGAACTCATTAGAATTTTTAAACTGTTAAATGAGAATATAATGGCATGAAAACATTAACTCTGACACAATCTGTACTATTCCTATAGGACCCTTACTGTTTAGCAACAGACTAATCCACGTATGACTTTATACCCATTTTTAAGCATTACTTCCTCATAATGGGACTAAAGATGGAGTTATTAGACAAGTGGCAATCTATTTTTGGAGAATAATTGAATGCTCTGTTTAACGTAACAAATATGCAAAAATATAACTAAAAAAACTGGAGACATGAGTTCATTCTCTAACAGGACTAAGAAGAACAGGGATAGGCTATGCATAAGCCAAGTCATGATTTTTAAATTTCAAGAAATTTCACCCTCTTAAAAACTAAATTGTGTGAAAAACCAAACACAGTGCTTAAAATTAGCGCTTGATGCAGTTTTAAACACACCAGTAAGTGCTGCAGGAGGCTCAGTCACCTGTATTTATCTGTCAGGTAAGGACAACTTAAAGCAGCGCCATATCTCAGGAAGCCATAAAATCATCTTCCAGGTATGAGATTCAGTTCAGGTCTTGTTAATGCAGGTACTGTATTAATATTCTACTACATAATTGCTGTAAAAGTGTAGCCACACACTATACCACTGGGCAGCGCCCTCGTTTGGTGTTAATTGGAGAGCTAATGCTCATGCGAAGTACTTAATCAAGGAGCAGCAGCTATATCATTCATCAGTTGCTGCTCTACTCCTTCCTGGCTAAGTCACTGGCTACACTTTTTAAAAAAAGGAAAACTAGCAACTACAGCTATATTGATCCAGATTGCAGCTCACCAAAACCACTTCAGCTACCTCTGGGGGCTGGGGAGGTGCAAGAAGGACCACACAGTAAACAGAGATTTACAGTTGTGAACATAGTCAAGATCTTTTTCTTTTGGAGAAAAAAGGAGTGAAGGAGAAACAGTATGCCTGTCTCAAGGTGAAATAAAACAAGTCAAAAGCCTTTGCTTCCTCTTTAAAAGGAAATTAGTCAGTTATGTTCCTGATCTCTTTCCCTGATTATAAACTGCATTTTGGATATTTTAATCATAAGAAAAAAACAGAAATAAATTCAAACTATGCAGATACATCTCTTTCCCATTAAAAAAAATGAAATAGACTAAAATTACGTTTTCTAAGAGTCCTGTGTTTGCTCACATGATTTTTGAAGCAGATAGTTGTGCTCAGTAAGCGATTTACCTGCAGAAGAAAATCGAAAAGTGCCATCTTGGACCACTCATGATGGTGGATTTCAGTACAGCCCCACTCAGCTTTGGGAACTTTACCATTCTGCCAGCATTTCTGCTTCAACAGCTGCTGATATTGTCCCCATGTTAACCTCACTGAAGAATGGGTACTATTATCTGTTGGACTCAGTGAGGAATCCCAGAGAATAACAGGACAGGCTTGACCACCTGAAAAAAAGAAAAAAAACATCATTAGTATAGTACAATACTGTCAGTCTTATTTGACTTTTCTTTAGACATTTTACAGATCTGGCAGGAAAAACAGCCAGGGACTAATAACTTGACATCCTTTGGTCAACATGGTCTTATTCTACATCCAACACCAGCCACCATAGGAACAAAAGCATAGGCATAAATGCCTTCAGTGGACAGAAGGCTTTTCCTGTTTGAAGCAAGAGATTAATGTACAAAATCGTATACTAAACTAAACTATTATGAAGTTTCTAGGTAAATTAAGAGCCTACACTCTGAATCAACAATGTAATTTCCATCTGATTCCAGTGAACTGATTTTCAAGAGTTGAAAACATGTCAAAGGGGTTTCTTTCTGCATAATGGATATAGAAACACTGCAAATTCTATACTCAAGGTGGGTTTATTTTATTATCTTTAGTATTTTAGAACTTAAGTATTTATGCCTTCAGAGCTCTGAAAAGATACATGAGAATACTAGAATGTGTGAGTTTAGCAAGAATAAACACCCGGACAAGTTTGGAGTTTTTACCTAGAGATGAAATCTGGTTTGTATAGCAGATATTTTGGCCAAATTCTTTAGTTCCTCTGTGTAAAGAATATTCTGCTCTTCCCTGAAACAGAGAAAAGGAACTTCTCTTTGGTGAACTCAGGTGTTCAGAATTCTCAGTGAGAAGAAATCTCATCAAAGAATTTAAAATGAGCTTTCTCCGTATAAGAACTGGCAAATATATTTCATGAAATGTCAAGTAACAAATGTATCTATCTTCTTGGGAAAGTGGAACTCTCCTTTTATGGTTGATGCAATGCTACTGCTGCCTTAAACTGTCAAGGACCCATGACTGACTGTGGCTTGTACACACATTAAAACAAAGAAATTCTTTACATTTTTGGGTGTGTAGACAAAAGACCAAAATATGTCTTGGTACAGAGAGGAAGAACCATTTATCTGCAAAGCTGCTGTTTACTAAATAACAAGTGTTCGAACACATATAAAGCTTTAAAAATTATTCATATTCATCTTGAAGGTCAACGAACTTAAAGTCTACACTATTGCACAATTTACTGCATAGTTAAAGGCAGCCTAAACTGTCTCTTTGTCTTCCACATGCCCATGGAGACAGAGACAGATTTGAAAAAAAGCTTTCAGAAACTCACATGGAGGCAAAAGGTCCAAGGCACCTTCTCTAGAAGCAAACCAGACAGAGAATAGCACAGGGAAAGCAGGTATCAATGCCAACAGCAAGGTAAAAGCTGCTGATGTGAATGTTCCACTTGTAAGCAGCCAGGACTGTGAAAAACTATCTCCATACAGCTGAATCACAAAGCAACTTGTTCAAAGGATGCTGACTGGTCTAAAACAACAAGTAAGAAACTATCTTTGCCCATACCTAGCACTGAAACATATGTAAAGTTCCATCTTGTGTTCACCAAAAAAGCAAGAGAGGCCCTGCATGCAATCAAGCCCGAGAGAAAAACTAATTCCTTTCCAAAACCAAGATGTACTTGATCTTCTCTCTGCCGCGGCTTCCACATACAAGGTAGTCCTTCCCAAGCCAAGACAAGCCAACCTAAACCAACATGCAGCTTCAGCACCTCTTTAACTTCCTTCCCAGTTGTCCAATGCTTTCTTAGAACACAGAGCGTGTTCTTCTATTAGGAACATCAATCTCTCTTTCATTATCAGTATTACCTTTATCAGCAGCATGCTCCATACTCTTTCCTCCATTGAAAAAAAGTGCTGAGCACTCCTGAAAATCAGGTTTCTCTTCTACTGAGGTTCCTGAATAAGTATTTAGGTAACTAATTTGGGAAATCTTACCCATTCCTCCATCTCTCTTGCTCTGGCTCCATTACCTACATTGAAGATGACTTTAGCCAAGTTAGGTCAACTATTGGCTAGGCTTCTTTTCCCAGAGAGTTGGAGAAAGTCTATATAAGCATTGGAAATTGTCACAAAAAAAGGATTGCTTTCTTCAGGACCAAGCTTGATCTATTATTTTTATATCTCCAGTTACAGCTTATGTAACTATTCATGAATTTTTCCACAAACCAAATACATAAACAGTCTTCTAACAAAACAAACATCTCCTGTCTACCCAAAAAGGACATGATAAACAATAGTAATATAAATACTTGAAAAATATTAATAATATCTTGCCAGTTTCCACTAAGATACAAAAACATTTTTAAAAGACTAAGGTTAAATGCAGGAAATGTTTGCATTTCAGAGGAAATGGGGGTAGAAAAGATGAGCCAAAATAAAATCCTTCAACTCTGTAATATAAATTGAATTACAGGAATGTGAAACAGCAGCTTCAGTAAAGAGCTGTGATTCAGATTTTTGACACTTGCGGGAAAAACATGAAGATTCCGAATTAAAGCAGATAAGGGGTCTGATTCACAGCTGGATGAATTGGCATGACCTTAAGGAAATAAGTGGAGCTCTTCTGATTCAAACCATGTGAGGATAGGGCTAAAGTCACCTGAATAGTGAAGAGACCTACAGCCAAAACTGAGAAGGTTGAGTACACTTCAGAATAAGTCCAGTGTATTCTGTATGTCCTTCTTTCCTAGTCAGCTTTATATATTAACACCAAGGGCTGCTGCTTTTCTTTTGCTGCAGCTGCATTGCACTGAATCTCCCCCAAAGCTCAATGGCTTCATTTAACTTTCATCTGCCACTTTAGATCTGTATATCTACCTAACCATCCAAAGGCAATTTGCAAAATTCTATAGGAAAGATTTTTCAGAACTCATGTTGAAACCAGCTTCCTAGTAAATCATACACATCTTTGAATATCAAAATATTTCTAAAATGTCTTTGCTAAGTTGAATAAGCTAACACAGATGAAACCTCAGGCTACTGAGACTAGACTACCTCAAGGTACTCAAACTGCTTCACGTGCAGCTAAGTAATGTATCACTGCATGCCTTCTTCAACACAGGCATCATCTTAGATATCCACACTCCATATCACTTCAAAAATACTCTGCATTCTTCTTCATCACATTTTGCTCTTGCAAATATCACTCTCATCTCGTGCTCTAACTTGCAGCTACAGCATTTTTTCTAACTTTCTTAAAAGAAAATAATTTCAAACATGCCCCATAACAGCAACACTAAAAACAGAAAACCATTCATGAGGTAGCTAAAGCCCTTTCTCAAACTCATCATTGTTTTGCAGTACAGCTTACCACTGCCACTTTTGCAAGGAGCAGTTTAGCTGCTCACATATTTGAAGGAGAGGGCAATTTAGTGTAGAAAATGAGAGGGACTGACATACAGATCATTACTTGATTTTGGGAGTTTAAATTCTGAGGGAAAATATAAGGGACAGAAGCAGAAAGCAGAGAGAATTTAGGCCATTTATTTTTCTTTCTTCCCTGTGCAACTCATTGTAATGTTTTTGTCCTGTGCTCATATAGATGTCAGTATTAAGGAATGCATGAAATGTGCATTAGTTGCTCTCTAGACTATGGACTGCATTGTTGCTTATTCACAAACTTCTCTACCCAACAGAATATTGGAAATATTCTCTTACCCCTCTGAGAGGTACAGCACTATAGGGAAGTATTTTAGAGTACCCTGCATGCATAAAGCAGTCTTGGGTTGGAGTTTTATTCTTCGCCCTGACATAAGTGATTCATAATATGTTATGCTTTTGCATAACTTTTGATGAGATGGCAAGGACAGTCTGATAACACAGGGTACAACAAGGAAAAGCTTATGGCTCCATTTATCATCATGTAGAGGCCAGTAAAGCAAAATGACAAGTGCAACCAGTGGAGCTATCTATCACATCATTCAGCTATTTGCACTAAATCATGCAAACATGAAAGGTGTTATTCAAAGGAAGAGTTGCTTGCATGTTTGGGGGTGACAAAAAGAAAGAGGTTCTGGGCAAATAGTGGATTTGACCTTGAGCTAAAAAAAAAATTAAGCTGAATTGAGTACACCTGTTTCTGTTCTTGTCAGCACAGTATAAAACATATTTAACCAAACTTAGGTTATCAGAAAGTCAGAGAGGAATAGAGGTAGTCGACAGCATGCAGTAGTTCAGTCCCTCAGCAAGTGGTGCAACAAAATTGCATAGCAATAATTATATATAGTACCAAGAGCTCAGCCTTGTTGCTATAATCCAAGGAACCAGAGTGCTATCCTTACAGCTGTCAGCTGCAACAGAGAAGCAACCCTGCTCCAGCTCATAGCTGAAGCCCTAACAAGCATTGCCATCGTCCTACCCTGAAAATTCGAAGCTAGAGGCAACACGTGCAGTCATTTTACTTAGCTTCTGTGCAAAGGTAATTAACATAGGGCTGCAACACCAAGCAAGGTCCCTTATGTCTCCTCTGTTCCTCAGGTTAGGGTTATGAAATAATGAAGATTTTCATTACTGTGGTATTAATGTGATCATCTCAAAACTCAGACACATAAGATTCAGCTTCCATTGTCTCCAATAGACACAATTTTATGATTATTTCTTGTTGTTTTACAGGCTTGTCCTTCTCTGTTTATAGATGTTTTGGAGCTCTTGACATTTTTCACAACTTGTAGGTAGCAATGGGAGGAAAGAATGACTGCTTGCGTATGCCCAAAATCATGCTCTTTTAGTCTGTTACGCTAAACTCAAAGGGGCTTTTCCTACCTGTACTTCCCAGGCATTTATGTTCAGAAAATGCATCGCAAAAATATGAGACAGTTATCATACCTGATTTTTCCATCCATGATAGAAAAATTAGACAAATGATAAAAACATTCAGTTAACACTTAAAAGCTCTGACAACTAAGTAGGGTAGGTGAGGGTAGCAGACAGGGGACTTGAGTACAGTGTTTTGACAGACTTTAGACAAAAAATCAGAGGCAGATTTATGAGAATAAGGGAGACAGAACCTGTAGAGGGATTCACTAAGCAGTTCTTTGAAACTGCTTTTGACAAAATGAATGACAGTTTTGAAAAGCCCATTTTTTAAGATTTTAATGCTACATCAAACATGTCTTGTTAGATCACATCACAACTGGGGCAAGCAAAAGGGATGTGTCAGGGAGAGAGATGTGTCAGCCCAGAAATAGTGTACATTCATACACACATGCACAGCCTTTAATCCTGCATTGCTTGCTTTCCCATGTAAATAACTATTTTACAAAAGCTACCTTGTAAAAAACTTTACAATGCCCACCTAATCTTAACTGAAATGCATATGGGTCATAGAAATGAGCTAATTGTTCATATTATTTTTAAGAATATATTTTTGCTCATTTGCTCAACACAGATGTTCTCAGATTATGCCCAACACAAGCACATCAGCAGTAAAGAGCTCAAGTAGTTATTAGGCATCTGAGCTCCAGCATATTTCCAGGCCAAAGAAATGGTGAGAGACAAGGTACAATCACTGTTCCAAATGCTCTGTTCAGCTTTTAGCTGGAAAAAATGAAGTGAGACCAAAATAACGTTATTTCTCTTCTCATCACCTAGCAACCCTCCTCTTGCAATAGGAACATAGCCAGTTATGAGGAAGAGAAAATTAAAGAGGGCAGAACAATACACTCTGTCACAGACAGTCTAAAACATACTGTAAGGCGACAGACAATGAGCAACACAATGCACAATTAGCCTAACAGCAGTTTTCCAAGCTTTGCAGTCTGTCATCTCCACAGCCACACTATGCAGAGTTCCTCCAACCGAGCTACCTTAATGCCTTAGGACAGCTCTATAGCAATAGATGTTGTTCCTAAAAATAAAATAGGCATAATGTATCTTCCATGCTCTGCAACTACGAATAATATTCAGAAGCCTCTAAACTGTTGTTCCTAGAGATTCATTCACATTGTTGTACAGGCTGCCAAAGGGAAGGTTTACAAAGCAGGAAGAAACTGGACATCACTGGATTGTCTTCCTGCTGACAGACTTTACAAAGTCATTCTTGCATTACTTTTCTTTTTAAGAAATGCAGACTGATATAAAAGTATTTAGTATAAGCTAACTTCAGCAGCAAGAAATGAACAGCAAAAACATAGCTAGCTACTTTTGCAGTGATTCATTAAAATGCAACATAGTCCTTCTGGATTGTGATTTGTGACTGTACAAAAATAGCAGTTATGCTGAAGACATATTTAAGAAGGTAGCAATGTTAAAACTCACATTACATGTCTGAAACTTACCTTTAATTTCACTAAAGGTTAGAAATCAAATTTTTAATTGAAAACTCTATGCCAATCATGTAACAGCCATATTGAGATATTTACTGTGTACGTTTCTTTGGATAATATATAGATGTGTGTAGTTAACCTCAAAATGTACAGCGAGATCCACTGACATGTAGTTTGTTTGGTTTTTAAGTACCAGAGGAGAGGGAAGCACTTTTAAAAAAATTTTCAGTTCCCAAGGGGATTAGTACCATAGAAGTAGATTCAAGCTTCTGCAGGAAAGTTCCCTACCTCTCTGAGTAGATTACCTGTCTAAATACAACCCCCCTTTCCTACCACCTAAGAGATGAATTTTTGTGCCCAGTTTCAACAGTATTTGATTGAAATCAACTCTAAAACATGAGAAAACTTTTTTAAAAAAACATCAGAAATACCCATTGAATCATGGAGTATTCCGGAACCTCTTTCGCCAGTTTCATTTCAGGCAGTTTCTACAATTTCATGCAACCTACGGATTACACTCTCTCTTTTTTCTCATTCCAGATTCTCATGTAAGAGAAACTGCCCTCAACAACTCAATGGTATTTGACCTAAACTTTGGGGTACTGCATCCCTTGGACAGGATAACTGCACTGCAGAAGTTATACCAGCTTTATTTCCCTCTACCAATAGGGTTAGCTCTTGGGCTCTCAGGAGTTAAAGGTGGTGGCTGCTGCCCCATGGCTGCATGGGAGGGGAAAGGAAACATCTGCACCCCACCTGCAAGCTGAAAACCATAGGAATGTGTTACCTTGGAAGAACTCTGATCTCCTGCTTACAGAAGGTAAGCTCCTGTTTAGCCCCAAGATCCTATCCAAATGAAAGGCAAACACTTCGCTCATGTCGAGGGGTCTTTTGACGATCCCACAGTGTCCTTGATCACAAGCAGTTCCTGTGGTGCTGGGACCTCCTGCAAACACTACCAGGACTGCTTTGTGTGAAGGTACTTCTTGGATGCTCTCTATCGGAGAATCTGCCAGCATTCGCATGTTTAAGATGTCAGTTTTGCTCATCCACGAGGGAGCGCTCTCACTGTAAATCCTGATATTGCTTTCCTTAGGCTGGGGCTGTGCCTTCACAGCTCCAGAAATCATCCCGGGTCTCCGGTGACCCCTCTCCTCGATTGCCATTCCTCTATTTCTATGTTCATCCAGCTGGTACTTTCTCGCCTCCAGAGCTACTGCTGCTCCCATTGTGCCCGTGGCATGCATGGCCCTCCCTGGCTGTTGGGCAAAGGCCTCTTCCAGGCCCATAAAAGTGGCTTTTGGAAAATGCTGCCCGTAGGACAAAGGCGTTGCATTTTTCTTCCTGCGCTTTGGCTTCACTGTGCCTCTGATATTGGCAGGCTTGCTGCGCTTGGACCGCAGGGTGATATAAACTACATTGGGTGGCAGCAAGGTCCCATTGCTACCCAGCTGGGGTTCCTGGAAATTGGGTGGTGACAGGGTGCCATCCAGTGGGATGCCCAGAAAAGGAGTTTGGGATGCATCTTGGAGACTTCTGGAACTGATCTTTTGATGTCCTCCTTTGTGCTGGGGTAAAACATGACCAACCTGACTGACAAGGAATCCCAGGTAGATCACACAGGCGGTGCCCACAAGCAGATTCCTCCTTGTCCTTGGGCGCCTGCAAGTCCAGAGCCTCAACACCCGCGAGGGGCACAGGCAGCAAATAAACAAGTTTTTGATTTTACTTTGCTGATCAAAGGTGGTCATTTCTCTGGTGAATCCATATGATGAAAACAGCATAAAGTCTTCAGTGCATTACAACCAGGATGATGATGCATGATTTTCCTTCCCCAATTTCTATTTCTTGTTTTCCAACTAGCTTCCAGCATGGGTGATGGACAGAGGCTACTGATATGCCTGGGAAAGTGGTTAGCACTAAGGATGCACTCCACCTTCTCAAGCTGTTAAATTCTTATCAGCCACCACAGGGAAAGTGATTGGTTTCAGAGAATGAATGGAGCCAGCTGCGTAAGCAGTTTACTGACTTGTAGTCTAAAAGATCTGATGTATCTCCTTTACAAACTGCGAAAAGAAAACAGTAACATTTCATTTCATTACTCACATGTGGCATCTGTAGTTCTATATTTTCCAGGGAAAAAAGTTCCAGATGAGACAGTATGTATGTAGAAATTTGTCAAGATACATCTTTCACTTTCTCATGACAGTATAAATCAAACACAAAAATCATTAAATATAGGCTCAATTTGTAATCTCAGCTGGCTGTATTACAGCATTAGAAGAAAAGCTTGTCAAACTCAGATCATTATCTTTTTCTTATGAGATAAAGTTTTCACTAAACCTTAGGTCATGGAAATGCTGTAAATTATCCAAATATTAACACCAGTAACTGTAGTAGTTAAATATGCACATATTCATTAATATAAAAATATATTAGCATTGCCAAATTTCCCTAGTTGACATGAATATAATTCACATAATTCATAAACACACATTAAAAATTGAAGATGGTTAATTCTCTTCACACTTCTGAAGCTATAAAAAGTATCTAGCTATAGTTTTAAAATGAAATGACAGTGGCTGATACCTCTTTCCAAAGAAACAAAGATAGAATAAGTGCACATTGTATGTATATTGCTATAAAAATAAAATTTCTTACCTATTCAGCTTGACACATCCTTTGTTCTGGTAAACTCCTTAGGTCAATAAAAGTAACTGAGCTGGCGTCTAGCACATATTTCAGTTTTAAGTATGGTTCACATTTAGATATTTCATTGCAAGCTAACTACAATTTGGAAGCTAACTTTACTGAGAGGTGGTTTGCATATGAACTGCTATAAACTTACATGAACCTCACGTTATTAAAAAAAAAAAAAAAACAACCCACACACACAAAACCACAGCAACTTCTATTTTAAATTCTGTAATGAAAAGTTCTGTGAAGCATATGCCTTCCAAAAGTGCATTCCATCCATTTCTAACTCCTGAGGGCCCTCTAGTGCACTGCATGCAAATGTACTGAAAAAATTCTCTCTTCCACGTTTAGGTTTGTTTACTGAACTTTTTAATTTAAAATATCCCCTGCCCCCTGGATTTTAGAACTTTTGGGAATCATATATTCTTGTGATGAGAAATTAAAAACACATAGGGAATTTTAAAATTCTATTTATATGCTACTAAACAGCTCAGCAGTTTCCTATTTGTGCTTTCCAAAGCGTGGCGTAGCCTAATCACTACACAGCTGGGAAAGTTGAGGCAGACAGAAGTTAAAAGCCTGTGCCCCCTTAAGCAGCGAGACACTGGCAAAGCTCTGACTTCTGTCTCCTTGCCTAGTCAAAATACAAAATAATAAAATTTATATGTTCACTGTAATTCAAGCTAATGGAGATATTCTCTTCTCCACAATTAATAGGAAAGGGGAATAGACAATTAAGGAATTAGTTTATGTTTCATATTGGTCCAATCTGAATTTATAAAACTTTGTGAGTGGATTTTTTCATAAGCCATAACTTTTCCTTACGTTTTTGTCTAAATATGTACTATCAAGTTAAAATTCCATTATCCACGCCCATTACCAGTGAAAGAGCCTTCATATCATCTCCTTTATCCAAATCTGAGTTTTTGGAGGAATTAGGGTTGTAAGAAATCTCTCCATCACTTCAGTTTTTCTCCCTTTTCTTATTTTTTAGTTCAAATGTGACTGATGGGACATATCCCAAGCAAAGAAAATCAATTCAAAAAGCTCCAGACAAGTTGCTTGAGTCAGAAATGCATCACACTGCAACAATTGTTTCCAAATGCCCTGTTCTTGCATGTACTCAGCACTGTGGCCTGTCCATTACAACCAAGCAGCGCCAAAACACAGTACATTCTCAGTTACTAACAGCTTTCCTATGCTATAATATTTCTCTGAAATTGAAATTTTGGAATCTGTAAAATCTTCCTACTGCAATTCTTTAAAGATTATCTGGAAGAAATTATAAATGGATATGGAGAATTGTTCTTCCTTCCTCGTTTCATTTGCAACCTTGAAATCATAACGTGCTGTAACCACTGATGTACAGTATTGACTGCTGAGGGGTTTTTTGAGGCTTTCTCATGCACCAGCACATTCTTTGGAATAGATGGTGGTAGAAATTCAACAAAATGGAATACAGTATCTTGTTAATTTAGCAGATGTTTGCTCTAATTTTGGACATTTAAAAGCTAAAATATCAAGTGACTTTTTTTTGGTTTTTTTCAGGTCTTGTGGTGTACAGCTTCAGCACACTACTAGATACCACGAAATAATTAAGGCTAGAATGACTATGGAGTTGTTTGGAAAACAAACATTTCTTCGTGTTTCAAGAAAAACAAAAAAAATAATGTTCATTATTCAGGTGGGTCATATTCTTCTTTCTGGAATTATTCTAGACCAAAGCTGGAACAAGTCACTAAATGGCACTACTGAGCTAAAATGGTACTTCCTCTGTGGTCATAAAATATGCAAGACAAATTTTTAGATAGAATAGACTGAACATGGTTATTGTCTGACCAAATTCCAGCCTCTTATTTCACTTTGCCTTCCTATGTTTAGCCTGTAATGTCCATTAAATTCTATATTTGTTCTTTGCTCTAAACTGTATCTGAGATACTGTCATTTGCATCCATTAAACTCAGCTTTTTATGTAATTTTTTCATATACCCATATTTCATGGTCAGTGTTATCCCTTCCTAAGGTTAGGAACACAGGAATATAAGAACTAATATAGGAAAATAGCAATATATGGAAGAGGGGAATTTAAGAAGTATTTTCTAGTCCTTCACAGTCCTAGATATAGTTTGCAAATGTAAATGAATAAAAGAACTGAATATTTGCAATTATTTTCTCCCCCTCCCCCTTTTTTTTGTTTTGTTTTTTTGGTTCGGTTTTGATTTAACCTCGGAAATTCATCCCCACCTATAAATGCATTTGTAGAGGAAACCAG
Organism: Pipra filicauda; assembly: GCF_003945595.2. Classification (NCBI taxonomy): domain Eukaryota; kingdom Metazoa; phylum Chordata; class Aves; order Passeriformes; family Pipridae; genus Pipra; species Pipra filicauda. The sequence goes on along the minus strand of NW_024104343.1, from coordinate 2,892,182 downwards.
ATCAACCTGTATTGATGGGAAGAACTGTGACCCAGGGTGCTGCTGATCATGCTGGACAAGCTACAGACTCTGAAACAGCTGGTGGCCTGCACTGCTGCCAGTCTTCCTAGCCGACAGCCTGTGGCCAATCTGCAGGAGACAGGTGGACTGTATCAATGACCACCAGGCACAAGCTCCTGCATCTTGACTTGTCTTTATCCCTGGATACCTGAAATGATGCAGTCACAGACTAGGCTCCTTAATGTGCTCTTGCTTTCTATGTGCAGGCAATTCAACATGAAAGATTAATATTGTTCTTAATACTTTTCTTCTAAATAACATAATATAACACATATATTTGCACTGCCTTTAGAATTCTTTTTTTTCCGGGCTACATTTGTTCCTCTTGGATGCACTATAGCTAAACTGTTTCCATAGAGACGTTCTGCAGTTCAGCTCTAAATGACACATGTACAGACATTTATGTTAAATTGATTGATAAATGGTGCATTCCTAGCTTTACTGGATCCAAGGGAATGAGAGCTTATTCTCCAGAGAAAAACCATAAATTCTTATTATGGAAAATGCAGATTTGATTTGCAAAATATGAAGCATTACTTTAGAAGGCTCGTGCTGTGTTTGTAAGGGGATCAATTTGGGCTGCCATCTGGTAACTGTACTTCAACAGTACAGAGAGAAATGTTTGCTTCATGACTAAACATGCTGACTAATAGTCTGTGCTTTAGCTGGTTTGGATCAAATCCTTACAGGGAAATCTGCAAAAATCTCTTCTTGACAGCATATAAAAGTTTTTTTCCCTACTTGATTTTGTTTGCCAAATAACACAGGGGCTTCCAGAGCAACTGGTGGTAATTTTTGTGCTTAAGAGAACAAACCCTGGATGCTCTGACCAGCCTGGGGGCTTTCCTTGCCTTGCTGTGCACCACAGGCTGCTGCATGGCCTTGAAATGTCCCTGCCTTCCCTGACATGCCTGCCCCCCTCAGCAGGTGCCTGTGACCCCCCCAGCCCCGTGAAGCCCCCCAGCAGTCAGGGAGGCCTTAGGAGCAAGAGAGGCCCTTTAAGGAGACCACACTATCCCCTGTGGGAACAGTCCCATCTTTGAACCACGGCTGTGTTGCTGGGCAAGTGCTGCCAAAACTTGGGCGCCTTTTCTGGAGCACAGGGCTTAAGTGCAGGAGCTGAAGGAGGAGCTGGGGTTGTTTAGCCTGGAGCAGAGAAGGCTCAGGGGTGAGCTTATGGTTCTCTACAATCACCTGAAAGGATGTTGTAGCCAGGTGGGGGTCACTCACTTCTCTAACTAGTGACAGGATGAGAGGACATAGCCTTAAACTGCAACAGAGGAGGTTTAGGTTGGACATTAGAAAGAATTTCTTCACAGAAGGGGTCATTAGACATTGGAATGGACTGCCCGGGAAGGTGGTGGAGTCACTGTCCCTGGAGCTGTTTAAGTAAAGACTGGGCGTGTCACTCAGTGCCATGGTCTAGTTGACACAGTGGTGGTGTCATAGGTTGGACTCTAGGATCTCAGAGGTCTCTTCCAACCTGACTGATTTTGTGATTCTTTCATGTGCAGTTACAGCACAGCATCGGCCTCTGAAGTACACGGGTGCACTTCACCACGGTGAGAACTGTCTCATCAACTGCCGCTTACGGCCGGGAGGGGCAAGGGCGCTTTAGTCACAACGTCAGTGCCTTAATTTAAGGTTTCTCTCAGTGTTTGTCCCCCGCTAGACGGGAAGCCGACGCCCCAGGAAGTCTCCTCCGCTAGGGCAGCAAGGGAAAGGCGGACGCGTGCCACCCCTGCCGCTCTTCCTCGCACTTCCGGCCGGCGGGCAGGCTGAGGGCGGGGGGCGGATGGGGGTGGATGGGGGCGGTGGAGGCGGACAGGGGCGGACAGGGGCGGGCCGGGGCGGGCCGAGGCGCGGGGCGGTGCTGGCGCGGGCGGGAGCCGCTGGGAGCGGTGGCGAGGCATGTACGCGGCCCCGGCTGTAGCGTGGTGGGGGCGGGCGCGGAGGGGTGCGGGCGGCGGGAGTGGAGGGCCGAGGCTGCACGTAGGGCCCGGGCGAGGAATCAGCCGGTGCGAGCTCGTCCACGGCCGCCTTCCGGCCCGCAGCGCAGACCTGTAAAACCGGCCGCGGCGGTGAGCCGGGCGCGGGGCGCTGGGGGACGGAAGGCGTCCGGTTGGAGCCGGGCCTCGAGTGTCCCCGCGGCGTGCGGGGCCGAGCAGCCGCGTCTGGCGAGACGGCCGGGCCCGCCCCGCCGCTGCCCCGTCAGTGCAGCCACACGGGCCTGTGTGGAGCGCTCAGCTGAGCAATTTCCGTGTTCCGTGATAGCGCTTGCTGAAAACACTGCCGGAAGAACGTCTTTTAAAAGCGTTCGTTTCGGGGTCGTGAACATACATTTCCTGAGCAACTCCAGTCGTAAGTTGCGGTGTCACCTGGGGACGTTGCTCTGAGCCACGTTTAGACTGGTAGCAATCTCCTAAATTCGGGGTGAAAGTATCCATTCTTAAATGGCAAGTACATGATAGGACAAAGGGGCAAATAAACAGTCAACGTGGAATTACCCATTCCATTAGCAACCTCTAAAATTACCCATTCCGTTAGCGCAAGCAGTTTATTCGGGATCTTAACAGCAGCTCGGGTCTCTTTTGGGGTGAAAGCTCCCAAAGGCAGGCTTCTTGATTTCATACCTCTCTGTGGAAACCACAGCAATGTGTTGCTGTTGCATTAAGTGAGCATCATAATTTGTTGTGTATCTCTGTGAAGGAAGCAAATAGTGGCAAATTTCTGAGAAAACAGTGAAAATAGCACAACATTCGGGTGAGGTGAACCAGTGAAGTTAGTAGGATAAGCGGAATATGTGCCAACAGAAGCCCATTATATTTCTTCTACAGCTTGGGAACCCTGAAGCACCCTTCAGTAAGGGCTATTTAGGGGGAAAAAAAGCCTTCAATAACAGCAACAATTCCAGTTGTCTCTGCTTGATTTTCAGATGCAACCACTGTGCTCTAATATGGCAGCTTTAGCAAGTGATCCTGATTTGGCATTTGGTATCTATAATGGAGGCATATAAGCAATCCATGTGGCAATAACACAGGATTGAAGAGAAGAGGCTTTTAGGGAATTCTCTGAAGCTCTGTATGTGCAAAAAGTATAGTCAGCTTAATGCTGTGTGCCAGATCGTTATTTGCTCTTGACATTGGATCATACAATAGTAGAATTATTTAGCTTGGAAGGAACCTCCAGAGATCATCTGGTTCAACTCCCTGCTTAAAGCAGTGCTGCCGTTGAAGTTAGAGAATGTTGCTCCAGGCCTTGTCTAGTTGAGCTTTCTCTTGAAGGACTTAAAATGGAGTTGAAAGCTGAGTCTGAAATTTAGCCAAAGTTGGAACAAAGTGTCACAAACTTTGGAAAGTAACAGAGTTTTAAGCAGTCTGAATGAAGGACACTTTTCCTTAGTTAAGTAGAGTTGTCTTTCTGGTTTGGGTATTACGATTCTGGTTCTCCAACTGTGCAACAGTCTTCAATGTGTACAATACAGAGATGTTTGGAAGATACGAAGCAAGCAGAAGAGTGTATTGCCCTGCAGCACAGATTTTCTCTTAGTAGATACAAAACTGATATATTTTTAAAGTAACAATTTTCTGTACAAAACCAAAAGACAGATAAGCTACTTCAAATTTGAAAGGTTCATAGTATCTTACCTGCATAATGACTCATTTATTTAAAGGCAAAAGGTGTGATTCTTGCATTCAGAGAGGTGCAGTGTAATCAGCTTTAATTCTGTGTCCTTAACAGCATGGTGTTCTTAATGTGCAAAACCCAGCTCTTGTGTCTTAGTTGTGCACTAAATGAATAAATGTATTCACTTAGTGAGTTGAGGTTAATGGAATGAAGGTAGCTGATGCCAGCCTTTATCTATATTGATCTTTTCTTGTCATGTCACAGTGTATCCTGTGAAGTCGAGTTTTTTAAGAAATCTCAGAATTATTATTTGCACTGATCAGTGTCTACAGGTCCTGGGTAAAACACACTTTGTAGAAGAGTCTTAAATACAGTGAAAAGTTCCTGGAGAAGCTTATATGCTAAGCAGGAAAGAAAGATGAGGAGGGACAGAAAAGTCAATATAAATTGAAACAGCCATTGTACTTTCATGATGTGTCTTTTAAGTGTTATCTGTGTTTTTCTTAAGTTAGAGCTATACTGATATCTTTTGAGGGGAAAAATTACAGAAATTAAATGGTTATATAGTTGTGGAATTGAGTTTTTCATCTGCTAATACAGATAATTAATTTCAGCAAGCACTGATGACCCTGTTGAAGATGCAGATAAAAGCATAACCTCAGGAGATACAGTTCTTGGTGTCCTAAGGACTGTGGAGAAGGTAAGACTGGAGGGTGAAATAATATGAAAGAATGTTCAGCAGCTCAGCTCTTATTTTGTGCAGAGAGTGTAGTCACAACATCTCTTACAAGACTTGGCAAAATTTCCACCATCCTAATTCAGCTTTTTTTCTCCAGGCAGTAGCTAGTCCACCTACACTGGGGAATGGCAAACTGTATTGGGATGTCATTTGATTCAATACAAATAGCATTACTTTGACAAGAGAATTGGATGAATATCGCTATAGCAACATATTAAGTATCCTGTTACCATTTCAAGTTAAATTTCCAAACACTTTTCCTACCTGTAGTCTTTCAAGTGTAGTGGTAAGATTATGTTTGCAAAGTTCACATAATTATGATCGTCCTCAGAGACAATCATTCTACCAAAGTTATAATCTATATCATAATCCATATCAAAAGTATGGCACATCTGTTGAGTGTAACCTCAAGATGAATCTCCCACTTAAAAAAAAAGAGAGGTATTATGGGATTAAAAATATCTTTGCTTTTCTTATTATAGTTATGTGGAATGAATGAAGAAACCTTGTTCCCCAGAGAAAAAATGAACCTTTCATGGTTTTTATCAGCTAGAGCAATCCCTTTGGTTGCTTTATGATCTTGTATTGATCCCACTGTGACATATATAGAATCTCTTTAGCTGTTCGCAACTTCTAGAGAGTGGGTCTGCAGATTGCTATAGCTTCTTCTGCCAATTAAGATTTTGTCTAACCCCTGCTTTTTTATACATCCCGATATGGCCTGCCCTTTGGCTACAGGAATAAGGAATAGTCTGATAGAACATCTCACTAAAGCATCAGGCTTCCCATGGATTGAAGTCCTCATAACCTTTGAGTGCACCTCTACGTTTTCTTTTTATGTGTTCAGACATGTTTTTCTGTCTGAAGCTGGTTATGAAACAGTAGTGCATCTGTTCTTAAATCACTTTATTCATATTTTATGTCAGCTTCGCATCTCATGAGATTCTACAGTATACTTTGCAGTTCATTCCAGCTTTTGAGAGATTAGTAAGTAAGGTCCTTTAAGTTTCAGATTGCTGAACTACACTGGTATTATTTAATACTCCCCATATTTAATTCCAGTCTTTTATTTCAGAATCTGTCAGGACCTGCAGCAAAACAACTCCACAAAAAGAGGCACCTAGAGAACAAAGATGAATATCGGAAAAGCTTACAGTGCTACTAACACCAGCAATGGAACAGATCTAACTATTGGCTTTACTTCTTCTGCAGTAGCTGTCCTTCTGTTTGGGACAAATTTTGTCCCTGTTAAGAAGTTTGATACTGGTGATGGTAAACTTTCTTATTTTGTCTGGTTTTCTGTTTTTGCTAATAGGAATAATATTTTACCAGCAAATACAAGAGTTTCTGTGCTAGAGTTGTAAATATCATCACAGTTTTAATCCAATAGAGTGTGTTTAATTTTCTTTGCTGTTGTTAGGGTAAAAAGCAGTAGTACTGCTTCAGGATGTGACAGATCTTTAGAAGAGCTTTCTTAACTGTTGTTGTGCACTCTAACAGTGATGTTGTACATTTCATGAGCATTTCACAATGGAAAATGAAATGTCCTTTCTTCTATCCTTGTGGGGATTCTCAGATACCTACAATGTTATTTATGAGGTTAAAGTTGTTGGACTTCAGAGAAGTTGCCTTTCATTTGTGGACCTAACATAAAAACAATAGAAAAATTGAGATTTTAATACGTTTATTTGGTGAGTTGGTAAGAGGAAATGAACCTTCCTATTTCATGCTTGGAATTTCATCACTCTAGTAGGTTTATGTTATATTTCCATGTTTATATTAAATGTAATGAATTACAAGATCCCTAGATGAATAGCTGTTATTGCAATCATGGTGTCTGCATTGCAGGCTGGATATAACCTCTCCTCTTCATGACATATATGGCCCTAACAAGACAAGGCGAGGCTTTAAAGTGAAAGTCTGAGCATAGCTGACATAAAGTTAACCAGTCTGCCGCGTTGACCCTTCTAGAATCTACAGAGGTAGAAGGAATGTGTCACTGACCATCATCAGTGTCCTGGATTAGTGGAAAAGCTTGAGCTTTGAAGGAGTGTTTCCCTGTGCAGTCATCTATGTTAGCAGCTCCTAGGGTTGTGGGAAAAGTTTGCAGCAACTGAATACCCTCTTTGTCAGAATTCTGTCAAAATTTTCATGTGTTTGAGAATCAGGGCTTGTGTAAATTTTGTGCAGCGAAGTATCTTTTGCAGCTGTGTATAACGAATGCATGATAAGGAAAAGTTAACAGAATTATAACCCACCTTAAAAAATTATCTTTTGAATATATTGTAACATGGTCCCTGAAATTCACAAAGGAGGTGGACACCTTTTTGAATTTTTTCTGAGCTACTTATTATGTTAAGAGATTCACACATCCAGTATTCTACAAGTTTTCTATTGTGTGCACATGATTTTTCCACAGGCATGTTCTTCCAATGGATTCTCTGTGCCTCCATATGGATGGTTTCTTTGGTGGTCAATTTGATCCAGAATTGTCCCCGGTTTTGGCCTCTGGCTATGGTTGGAGGTTTTGTGTGGGCTACAGGTGAGGATAAAGAGATTTCATATCTTGAAACACAAAGTAATCCTCTTGCTTCATAAAAAGGTGATAAAACCTTTTCCATATGTAAGGTAGTAATTTAGTAGTTATTTGGTTTTTTAAAGTCTCGGGATTAATGGAGCTGTACCATTACAGTAAATGTTATTTTATTATGCTTATTTTATAAGAGGCAAATTCACACTAGAAGTAACTTTTAAAATCGTATGGAGGCAAAGTCCATGTTCAGTGTATTTATTTTTTAAAACATTGCTTCTTCCCACCTTGTGGTTTCCTAAATTTCTTTGTCTTCTGAACAGGCACAAAATCTAAAGCAAATGTATACAAGACCACATTCTATTTTTTAACTGATTTCAGTTTTGTTTTTTGTATTTCAGGCAATATTACAGTTGTTCCTATTGTTAAAACTATTGGCTTAGCTCTTGGCCTTTTGATATGGGCTTCTTTTAATTTGCTGACAGGTTGGGCAAGTTCAAGGTAAGTATGCTTAAGTCTTAAGTCATACATAATTAATGTTGCCAATTCTTCGTTAATAACTGCAGCGAAAGCTATCACCTGTGGAAACATAGAATCATTTAGTCTGGAAAAGACCTTTAAGATCATCAAGTCTAGCCATTAACCTAACACTACCAAGTCTACCTCTAAAGAGAGTTTATCACATATATTAAGACTTATTCCCTCTTAGTGGAAAGTACTCAGGTTAATTATTTTACCTTTTTATATTTCCTTTGTCTCAATAGCAAGAAGAGTGCCTAATGATGGTCATTATCTTGAGTCGATAAATAATGTATTTGTTAGTGTAAACCTAGCACACTGTATTTTTTCTTTTGCAACATGGTCTGATAAAATAAGTTAACTTCAATTTTAAGTGAATTTTAACAGATTTAAAAAATCAATATACAGTAAATTAGTGTAAAGATTATTTTTGTAGAGTAGACATAGCTTTTTGCAAGCCAACTGAAGCACTGATATAATGCCGCAAATATATACTTAAACAGAATTCTAAGATAAGATAAAAAGTCACAGAATATTCTGAGTTGGAAGGGACCCACAAGGATTATTGAGTCCAACTCTTAGGTTAATGGCCTTTGTAAAGATCAGACCTACAACCTTGGCATCATTAGCACCATGCTCTAACCAGCTGAGCTAATCTGAGAGGTTTATTTACATGAGTCAAGATTTCAAAGACTAGATTATAACTTAACTATTCATATAACGTCAGTGCAACTAAGTGAAACTGGTTGAATGTTCCAGGTTTGGTTGGTTTGGAATTGACCCAGAAGAGGTATCAAGACCGATCTTAAATTATATTGGAGCTGGACTTTCACTGTTAAGGTAACAATTTATTCTTATAATGAATTTCTGTAATGTAAAATATATATTTAATAATCAACCACAAGGACAATTTAACTAGCGAGTGAATGTATTGAAATATTTTTTGCAAATCAGTTTAGTGCCAAAATCATGACATATCCATACCTAGCTGGTCAGTGCTGTATTTCAGAGTAGGAACATACATGATACCCAGTACAGTGGTGGCATGGTTATCCATAAACACAGAAATATATTTTTATGCTGGTATGCACGTTCAAGGCAAAGCAGGGATTTCCTGATTGCCTCCCTAGCTAGGTTGTTGAAATGTTTCACTTCTGCAAATCCTGTGAGAGAGGACAAATCTGACTAGAAGAATCTTGTTGAGAAAACCTCAGATTTATGATCTGATTTCACTCAGTCAAGGGTAAAAACCACTGAAATGCCACAGAACCCTTTCCCTGATACTTTGGGGTCCATGAAAAGCAAGAGGCTTTGCATGTTATCCTGTCCGTAATAACTCCCTGTCTTGTAATTCTTAAGCCACACTTTAAATTTCCAAACAGTATCCTCCTTTGGGATCTTGAGAAGGGCTTTATTCTTTATTTTTTGGTTGGTTATTATTTGCATGAGTGCATACACTTTGGTCCAAACATGGAGGAAAGAGGATCCTTCTTAAGTAGCAGTGATCTTGCTTTCCAGCTGGGTTGCCCGGAAGGCAGCCCTAAATCCTAAGGGCGTTCCACAAGTGTAGTAAGCAGCAGGTGGACATAATGCCTTTCAGAAATGAAGGTAATTAAGAACATGGAGATAAGGGACCATTTTTGATTGCTAGGAGAGAGCTGCTGCCTTAGATTCATGATGTTTGTTTCCACTTTCCCTCTTTCCTAAGAGTCTGCAGCTTTGTACCCATTACTGTTACGTGGGGCACATGAGTTTGGGAGGTACTGAGAAAATAGTAGTCGTACTGCTATTCATTCCTGATGAATTCATGCAGCTCACCACTTGCTTCCTGCCTGTTTCTGATATATCACGGGGGAAAGATCAACAGGGAAAAAGATTGTGACCAGACATGTTTTCCTGGCAAACTGCACAAAGCCTGTGTTAGTTGCTCTGCCGAGTTCATTTTAGCCTTCTGAGTGGAACCTGTATATGTTTGTCAAGTCCTTCTGGAGGAAGCTGACATTCTTTTATACTTATTCAGTAAGGCATGAACAGTTCTTCAAATGTAGACATTCTGTTTGGAGTTTGGAGAAAAAATTCCTAAATCATTAAAATGTTTTTCATAAAAATAAAAAACAGATCCTTCCAGTTCTGATTGCATGTATTTACCTCATTTCCTAGAGCTGGGGGTACAAGTAGTAATGTATCATTTTATTCACTTAGTGCACTGGAGCCCCTCTGAGCAATACCTCTTCTCCTTCTACATATGCGTGAGGCCTGGTAGCAGCAGTATTCAATCCCTCACATATAATAGAAGACTAAAAACTAACATTTTTCCTTAAGCGTAGAGCCAGTTCTGTGCAGGTTTAAGCTGTTCCATATAGAATAACAAGTGTTCCATTGGATCTGTGGTTTGGTACAAAAGGGCACTCTTAACTAAGGCATCTGTTGTTAATGTGGCTGTAACTACACACTGTAAAAAGGAGACATTTCAATCCCATTGCATAAGAAGAGAGATCTATAAAGTGATACAAAACCTGATTTATTTACTTACTTAGGTTGTTTGTTAGTTAAGTTAAATTAATAAATTATAATTATTGTATTTTATATATGTGTTATATATGTTTAATGTGTATATATAATCATAAGTTATGACTGTTTAAAGCAATTGCATTTTTTAAATATATTGAAGCGACTCTAGGGTAATAATGAAAGCAGTGCCTCCAGTTATAACTTTTGTTACTAAATGTTACGTCCTTATGAGCTGACATGATATTTATTGGTGTATTTTTCTCTTCTGAGTGCTGTCATATTTCTTTTTATAAAAACTGAAGTCCAGAGTTCTTCAGCTTCATTAGAAAGCACACCTTTACTGAGAGAAAGTGTAAGTCCTCTACAGTTGTTATTTTACAGCAGTGAAAGTACAGATCCGTTTAAAAACAAAAACTGTGTTTGTTACTCAGGTTTGCTAGGATTTATGGTAGACTACATGAAACAACATAAATATGTATTGATTGTATCATTGATTGTATCTTAATTCGTGGATCTTGTATATCGAGTTAAATATTAGCAACAGAAGAGTTTCTTCCCAAGTGTTCTTTCTTGATTGTCAGCTTTAAATAGCTTAGAAAGTCCTTTTTCATTATGATGGAGATATAAAAGACACAGTGTATTGCTTTCCTACGTGAGAAGAGGAAGCAATTTCCATTAAATGTTAACCATAAAGCTGTGAGGGTGCTTAGATGAAGGGTCAGATTTTTGCCACATTACAGAGCCAGGAGACTGTCAAGAGTTGCTGACTGTCATCTCATCATCAACTATGGCACGGGTTGGTGGCTGCCAGATTGGCTGTCGCTCCTTTGGGAGCCCAAAGTGTTCAACAACAGCTAGAGAACAATAGGCTCCTACTACTGTTGTATCTTACTCTTAGAGGTCAGTGCTCAGTTGCCACCTGAACCCCGAGTTCTCTAACTATGCTCAATGCACACTAGAGGTTCCAGTCTACCAGATTAAATCTTAGAAGGCAGTCTGATTACAGATTTTAAGAAATCAAACTAAACTAAACTTGCATGAAGAACTCTTGTTTTTTTGCAGTCTATTAATGTTTCTGAAGATACCTCTGATGACTCGTGGGTGAACAGACTTTCGCCAGCAAAAAAGAGACTCATGTAGGTTATTAACAGTTCTTTTACTGGTACAGACCAAATAGCCAGAGAAAGTAGTTGAACACAGCATAAGAGCAGAATTTGTGTCCTGTGGTTTTCCTAGCGAAGTCACACAATAATAAATAACAGGGGTTTGTATACTAGTATAGTGTGCAAATCTATATATGAATAATTGCACAAATATTTAGATTATTTCTTTGACACTGTTGAGTGTGCTTAACCTTACCAATTAAGTATTAGATACTACTACGAAAAAACTGGCAAACTAAATAGCAATATCAACTAATTACAGAGCTGGTTTTTGTCACCTGGTTGATTAGCACTCCAGCATAGAAGAAACCTGTGCTAATGATGTGCTTCCAGGTGTGATTTCTGGTTAAATACATCTGGAGAAGGCATGGCAGTATGGTAAGGAGACAGTAGAAGTGCTCCAAAGTGGAAGCAAGCAAGGGGAGACTGCCAAGAGCTCAACGATCTAGAGATAAAGAAGGGGACTAAAGAGCAATGAGTCTGGGAATAGTGATAAAAGAATGAATAGACTGCAACAATGAAGCTGAGGGTGTGAGCATTTTTAATTACATATTTGTTTGGTTTTCCCTTTTAGGAAATTGTAGTTAGTTAATTTCCCATGTCATTAATCTAGACTGCTCGCTTTTGGGGCAAGAATTTTCCATGTTACTTGGCCACAAAGTATAAGGAAACTCAATGAACCATTTCTACACTACACTGCAAATAAACATGTACCAAAATGCATTATCTTTATACCTAGCAATTTTCACATGATACACAGTGTTTAAGTGCAATACTGGGTGCTTAAGTGTGTTGTCTACTTCATTAATTTATGCTAGGCTATGTTCTCCAATATTTGCTCTTTTTAAAGAGGCTGTAGCCTGGCTGTAGTAGCTGGAATACTGTACGGTTCCAGTTTTGTACCAGTACTTTACATCAAGGACCATGGAAGAAGAAATGAAACTATATACACAGGAGCAAGTCAGTTTGGTAAAGGCTAATAGATCATTTCTACTTTATTTAATCATTGTGTTTTCCTGCTTTTTTAAAGGCATAGGGTGGAATTCTTCATATGCCTGAAAATATACCATGACAATTTATTGGTTCTGCATTACATTATATGTTGTCATAATCATAGTTCTAGCACTCCCTTTTTCTCAGAGGTGAACTAATCCATCAAAACCAGTGAGAAACATCCCAAAGGCTACCACACTTAACTCATAGCTATGTTCCAGAAGGCATTAAATAGTAGCACTCTCAAAATATGAAGTTCATATGCATGGAGGATGAGGTGAAGAAGGGCACAAGCTTGCCAATTGCCAAATTAGTACACCAATCAAGGAAGAGAAGGTTGATAATAAGCTATGAGTGGAGCAGAATATAACAACATAAGTAATTAAAACCGTGTAGGTTTTTTAATTGAAACCTTTTAATGCAAGCCTAATTGCCAATTTGAAACAACATTTCTCCGAAAACATTTTCCTTAAGGTTTAGATTGTACTCTGTCAGGTAATACCAGCAGCAGCTTACGAGCAAAGTATTGCTGAGAGTGCATAATGTTGCCATTGTCACATACAATTTCTCTTGAATACTGCAGTTTGTATATTCCCCACCTAGGCAAAACAGATGTTGTCATTAATATAGCTGCCTTTCCTGTTGAGAATTTACAGCTCCAGGGAGACAGGGATCGCCTTGTTACATGCTTCTGCTTTGCCATGTTGGAAATACTCTTTTTAGTATATACAAAGTCCATACAAATTTATTATTGTTAGTGATTATGGTAATCAAAATTTTGATACATCCTTTAGATTAAAAAGGGGCAAAACTGAGCCATGTTTAGCTTACATAGTATGTGCAGTTTTCTTGCCCTTAAAAGTACAGAAAAGAAACAAGGCTATATACAGGAACACATTGTAGATGATCAGGAAAGGATGTAATTATGTAAAATTCCCAGCCAAGTTTCGTAGCCTTACTTGAGGATTTTTCCAAGGTTTTATTAAATGAATGCAGTAATATATAGTAGAGTTCCAAAAATAACAACTCACAGAAATGCATAAAAACCTGTAATAAATGCTGGAGTCAACACGGCAGTTAGTTCATGTTTAATATGTGTCATTGACCATATCCAGTCTGACTGGCAGCTGAGTTCATCACATTCAGATTTGAATTTTGAGTTATTAGGAGTAGCACCTTATGCATTTTTGTCTATATGAATGCTATCAGTGAAATTAATTTTGTTAAAATTAATAACTGATGTTTTATACTAACATAATTTTGTAATTTCTCTTTCAGATTTAGATTATGTTTTTGCACACTTCAGTGGAATATTTCTTACTAGTACCATCTACTTTTTGATCTACTGTGCAGTCAGGAAAAATAAACCTAATGTTTATCCCCAAGCCATATTGCCAGGTATGACTGTTTTTTAAATCAGCAAAGCATTTCAATTACTACTTCTGACCATTTTGCAGTAATTAGTCCAAGCTATGTGTTGGAATTGTAGTTTGCCTTTCAAGTGACTCCATTTGACTTTTTGTCTCTTTTGAGACAAAGAGCATTCCTATTAGGTTAATTAATTAACAATGATAAATTTTATTCTAATCTAATGCTAGAACAAAATGACATTGCAGATTTTAAAAAATGGACTGCCAAAATGGAGAGCACATTGCCCCAAAAATTGTGAACTTTAATTAATTTGCTGCTTCAGAGTAGCTGATTTTTATCCTTTGAGCTTTGGTTTAGATTACCAGAACCAGCTTGTTAAAGGAGTTAGCGTACTCAAATACATACCTACAATTTCTGTATTATGCTATAAGTATAAATTTTCCACAAATTGCAGTCTATACCTTGCTATGCATGTTTTTGATTAGGATTTATTTTTCTAGGGTTTCTTTCTGGTGTGCTTTGGGCGATAGCCAATTGCTGCTGGTTCATAGCCAATCACTATCTCAGTGCTGTCGTCAGCTTTCCAATAATTACTGCAGTAAGTATATAAAAAATAAAATATGTAACTAGAATGAAAAGTGAATTTTTTTTTACCCTTCTCTTTGTGAAATTAAGTTGAAATTATGATGGATCTAGAACATTTTTAATCAAGAGTATATATTACCTTTCTGCTTGTCTGTGCTAGTCTTTGGATTTTTAGGAACATAAATGACTATGACAAGCACTATCCTGGTCAATGCCAAGCATAAGAAAAAGCAGAAGAATTAAGAGTGTGAATCTTTAGGTTACATAAAAGCCAAATCTCTGGAACCAGAATTATATCAACATTAACTATTTAACCAAAGTGATTAAAGGAAGAAATATTTTATGTTTTCATCCCAGGGAGTACATTTTGATCTGGATGTTTTAATTTGTGAGTTTTATCCCCTAGCAGTCATTTTACTTAATTAAGTCAGATATTTTTTCTTTTTGCCATTCTTGAACAAACAGAACAGATTATGTACTGCTGAAAATAATGTTCTTATGCAAATGAGAGGAAAATAGGTTGGCCTGTTCTGCCTGTTTTATTCTTATTTATGACACTGTACCTTTAAAGCATAAATTTTATCACCAGGTAAAAGTAAACTTTGCCTTCACTCTCTTGCCAGTGTGCTAGTTGGTGATGCAAAGGTGGCAAATGAGTTAATAAATACCAAAACCAAAGTTTTGCTCAACAACAGTATTTTGGAATCAAGCTAATGAAACATCTTTAATAGGGATTAAACTTTGCCTCAAGATGCAGTAAATCCGAATAAACTTTGCAGTATGCAATGGAAAAAAAAAGACTTGGGATCGTTCTAATTAGAAATTGAAGGATTAATGGAAAGCAGCTTTAGTAACTCAGTTATCAGTATGCCTAAAGGGCAAAGATATAAAATCACAAAATGAAAAACATAAGGACAGCAGTGATGAGAAACTGCCTATCTGGACCACAGGTTCAGAACTGCTGCTTTACTTCACCCTGGAGAGAATTTCAAGAGCTATTCATCACAGCCGTTTAACAATTTGTTTCATTTTTAAAAATGCATTCCTCTTGCAGTGTACATTACCTAGGAAGTGAAATAACACCTCAAATTTCACTAGAAAACAGCACCCACCCATACATTCAGCATGAGACACCATTTCCTGCTGGTCTATATCTGTGTCCCATCAGCTGCACTGAGGATGGAGAGAAGGTCCTTGTCCAAACATCCGTCAAGTGTTCCTCAGAGCAGCTCTAATGGGAAGCATTAACAGAGCCAGGTTTTGCTTCATATTCAGATATTTTCTCAACAGACGTGAAAATTCAGATCCTTGCTCCCTCAGGAGAAAAAGTGTGTGGAAAATAGTGTGAAAAAAGAGCGCCTGCAAGTTGCCATTGTGTATCATTGTTTGCTGTTAGCCAGGAAATCTGTACAGCATCATCACCAATAATCAGTAGTTTTTCTGACCTGTCTCTGTGGCTGGCTTTGTGAGTGATAAAATCAAACTTTGTCCAAATAGTTAGTCATGCTAATAAAGGAAATGTTAGGAATATCCATGGTAGTTGCCAATAAACCTGAAAAGTCTTCTGAAACAAGATAACATAGTGAACTGAAGTTTGGACTAAAGTGAGGCATATTATTTAGCCCACTGAAAGAACATGGAACAGCCAGGGCAGACTCCACAGTGTAATTTAAAAAGAAATTGTGCCTACTCCAAAAAAAAAGGCAATCTCTTGCCTCTTTAGTCCTTTCTGAAGATTTTACTGTGTCTTACTTAGTAAAGATTTCAGTGATGTTTATGCTTTAGTCATGAGTGCTTTACTTAGATGAAATGGAAAGGCCTAAATGTGTTATCCAGACAAAATTCAACCACCCTGAGAGCAGTAATGAGAAGGCAGTAAATTTCAATGAAGTGCTGTAATGTACAAATGAATCCTGTTTTTTAGGGGCCTGGCCTGGTTGCTGCAATGTGGGGAGTCCTTGTATTTAAGGAAATCAAGGTAATGTTATTGAGTCTCTTGCCCAATCTCTCTTGCTTGTCTCTAGTTCTGGAAATAGTATGACTTGGTATACAGCTGTATCTCAGATTTCTCCTCCTTACAAGTATTGTGCTATGAAGCTGAAAGTCCTATCATGCACTGCTTAAGTTTTCCAATAAACATGAAAAACTGTGAACAGTTTTTATGGGAATGAAGATTTTAATTCCATAACTGTATGAGCAGCAGTGGATGTATGTGAGGACTGTAGTGTAACCAGGAGGCAGGATGCCAGGCACAGCCTGAGACAGTTTTCACTTGAGTCAATTCTTTCAGTGGAGGTGGGCGAATGAGCAGTTGTCCTAATAATCATGTAGACAGGTAGAGTAGACTTTTAGAGTCAGGCTCAACAAAAGACTAAAAAATACAACAGAGGTTAGTTGGTCTTAATAATTACAGTATAACGTAAAGATCCTAAACTGATATGGCAGTGATTGCCTAGAACAAGCTGATTTACTCTGCTAGGTACTAACATACAGGACAGAAGTTATTTTGCTAGTGGAATTTCAAGCACTGAATGCTAGCAGTGTAATATCAGGTTCTCTTAGCTAATCTATCCAGGATCCATGGGTACCTAACTTGCTGTTAGAGATCATCTTTCCCAGTGTTTTCGGTGACTGTGTAAAAAGAGTTAGGCCTCATTGGAACTACAGCTAGAAGTTCTGTGCCTTCCACTGCAGATTAGTGTTGCACCACATGAGAAGATCATCATGCTCATTATCTAAATCTTTGTAACTCTCTAAATCTTCCATTCCTTTCACACATTTTTGAATAGTCTCTGCATAAGTGCTTACTGTAAATAATCTGAAAAATAGACAAAGACCTTTAAAAATACCTCCAAAAATTGCTGAATTAATTTTGTGAATATTTTACTAAGTGTATAGGATCGTAGATTGCTTGTAATAAACTTCTCAGCAGCAAATGTTACAAATATATGAAATAAAATGGTATAAAATTTACCATGTCATATAGTAGAGTTATTAATTTTGTCATAAAATGAGCATAAAAGTTCTTTATTTTACTTTTTAAGGGGTATCAATTATGACAAGATGATATTTTTCTTTTTTTCTCCCTTTTCCTATACAGGGACTGAAAAACTTCGTGTTACTGTCAATATCGTTTTGCATCATTTTGGCTGGATCACTTTCCACAGCTTTTTCTAAAGTTTGAAAGGACCTTCTGGACCAGTAGATGGTGCTAATGTTTAACACAGATAGAAAGACAATGTTGGTAGATTGCAATACATAATAATTTTCAACACGTATGTCCAACATTTACCCTAACTTGCTTCAGGCGAGTGAAGATTAAAACCATTTGGTATGAAAGAAAATGTGGAAATGTTTGTTTCTTCATTTCTTGGAATAGTAAGAATATCAGAAGATTTTATTAAATAAAGCTAAATGATTTTATAATTACAAATTATTGTTTTTTCTGGTACTAAACTTCATGTCATTATAAATTGCAGTTTAATGTTAGGTTGGTGGATAAAGGGAGTTTAATTCATAGTCTGTAATACTGTATGTATTTGCAAGCTGATTCATTTTGACATTTTGTCCTACTAACTGAAATATAAAATATGTCTTGAAATATTCTTTATGGAACTCATACACATGAAGCTAACAAAGCTTTTATTTAGAAGCATTAATCTTTAAAGTCATCAGTTTATGTAAAAATGTTGTCTTCCAGTCAGTTTAGAATTGTGGAGGAGATAGAAGGAGCTTGAAAATAAATTACTTTTGTTTCACAACATTTTCCATAACCACCACTATCATGGAAAACAGTTTATTTTCTTACTTGTGGCAGCTAACCTTTATGTATGCAAAGCATGTTGTCTGAACCTCTCCTTACAGAATCACAGGATCAGACAGGTTGGAAAACACCTCTGAGATCATTGAGTCCAACCTACGACCGAACCCCCTTGTCAACTAGACCATGGCACTAAGTGCTACATCCAGTCTGTTCTTAAACACCTCCAGAGACGGTAACTCCACCACCTCCCTGGGCAGCCCATTCCAATGCCAAATCACTCTTTCTGTGAAGAACTTCTTCCTAATATCCAACCTAAACCTCCCCAACGCAGCTTAAGACTGTGCCCTCTTGTCCTACTGCTGGTTGCCTGAGAGAAGAGACCAGTGCCCACCTGGCTACAACCTCCTTTCAGGGAGTTGTAGAGAGTGATGAGGTCCCCCCAAGCCTCTTCCTCTCCAGGCTAAAAAACACCCCCAGCTTCCTAAGCTGCTTGTCATAGGACTTGTGCCACAGTCCCTTCACCAGCCTTGTTGACCTTCTTTGGATGCTCTCCAGCACCTCAACATCCTTCCTAAATTGAGAGGCCCAGAACTGGACACAGTACTCGAGGTGCAGCCTCACCAGTGCCAAGTTCAGGGGAAGAATCACTTCCCTGGTCCTGCTAGCTGCGCTATTCCTAATAAGGTCAAGATGCCATTGGCCTTCTTGGCCGCTTGGGCCCACTGCTGGCTCATGTTCAGCTGCTGTCAGTCAGTACCCCCAGGTCCCTTTCTGCTTGGCCGCTCTCCAGCCACTCTGCCCCCAGCCTGTAGCGCTGCGTGGGGTTGGTGTGGCCAAAGTGCAAGACCCAGCACTTGGCCTTGTTGAACCTCATCCCGTTGGAATCAGACCATCTCTCCAGGTTGTCCAGGTCCTTCTGAAGAGCCCTCCTGCCTTCCAGCAGATCAACACACCCCCCCAACTTGGTGTCATCTGCAAATTTGCTAATGGTACACTCGATCCCCTTATCCAGATCATCAGTAAAGATATTAAACAGGACTGGGCCCAACACTGATCCCTGGGGGACACCACTAGTGACCGGCCGCCAACTGGGTGCAGCACCGTTCACCACCACTCTCTGGGCTTGGCCCTCCAGCCAGTTCCTAACCCAGCAGAGAGTGCCCCTGTCCAAGCCGTGGCCTGCCAGCTTTTCCGGGAGTATGCTGTGGGAGACGGTGTCAAAGGTTTTGCTGAAGCCCAGATAGACACATCCACAGCCTTCCCCTCATCCACCCCAAGTGGGTCACCTGGTCATAAAAGGAGATCAGCTTGGTCAGACAGGACCTGCCCTTCCTAAACCCATGCTGGCTGGGTCTGACCCCCCATCTGTCCTGTAGGTGTGCTGTGTTACCGCACCCAAGATGATCTGTTCCATAACCTTGCCAGGCACCGAGGTCAGGCTGACAGGCCTGTAGTTTTCTGGATCCTCCTTCCAGCCCTTTTTTTGGGTGAGCATCACATTGGCCAACTTCAGTCATCTTGGACCTCCCAGTGAGCCAGGACTGACAATAAATGGTGGAGAGCGGCTTGGGGAGCTCTTCTGCCAGCTCCATCATCACCCTAGGATGGATCCCATCTGGTCCCATAGACTTCTGAGGATCCAAGTGGCTCAGCAGGTCACTGACTGCTTCCTCTTGAATTACAGGGGGGGCTATTCGGCTCCCCGTCCCTGTCTACCAGCTCCAGAGGCCAGTTGTCCTGGGGATGACCTGTCTTATTGTTGAAAACTGAGGCAAAGAGGGTGTTAAGTACCTCAGCCTTTTCCTTGTATTTGGTAACTGTATTTCCCCCTGCATCCAATAAAGGAGGTTTTCCTTGTCCCTCACCTCTCTAATTTTCTTCCTGCATGACCTAACAACATCCTTAAACATTTCCTGAGTTGCCTGTCCTTTTTTGCAAATGTGATAAACCCTCTTTTTTTCCCTGAGTTCCTGCAAGACTTAGACTCCTTAGTCTTTTCTTCAGTATATGAGACAACCCAAGCTCCTGCAGTCTTCCTTTGTTTGTAACATGCTTAAAACTTCTCTTTCTTTCCTGATAGTAGAATGGTTTGGGTTGGAAAGGACCTTAAAGATTGTCTAATTCCAACCACTCTGCCATGGACAGAGACACCTTTCAGTAGACCGAGTTGCTCAGGCCCCAACCTGGCCATGAACACTTCCAGGGATGGGGAATCGACAACTTCTCTGGGCAGCCCATTGCAGTGCGTCACCACGATCTGAGTAAAGAATTTCTTGCTAACATCTAATCTAAACCTGCTCTCTTTCAATTAAAAACCATTGCCCCTTGTTGTCGTTATCTGCCCATATAAAAAATATCTCTGTTTTTATACACCCCCTTAAGCTTCTGGAAGGCTGCAGTGAGGTCTCCCTGACACCTTCTCCATGCTGATCTCTCACTAAGTGGACTAGGTCTGTCTAGAAAACCAAGACATGGTTTTCTAGTCTTAGAAAAACAAAGACCAGCAGTAAGATTACAGATTTTTTCCCCTTCCAATTTGCAAGCTCTGTTCGTGGTTATACATCATAGTATTACACATTCCGTAGTTACACATACATAGGATGACACTTTTCGCTATCAGGGCTTGATATTGTTAACGTGTTCAGATTGCAATTATAATTTTGCCTTTCTCCCTTCCAACCTTCTTTACTCTGTAACAGATTTGATCATAGAACAACTATTACTTAACCTGCTTTTTCCCATCTTGTGTTGTTTATTCCAACACAAGTGTCAGTATTTGTTGTCTGACAAGTTTTTTCCCCTTTAAGCCATTTCTCTAATTTTGGTCTGTATGTTAACCCCGTCCTTCAGCAAATCAGCAGTATTTTTCAGTCAGATGTTATCTGCAAATGTAATAAACCTACTTATTCTGTTGTAAATAATGAAAATGCTGCACAATACTGGCCTTTACTTACTCTTTGAAATGTAATACTTCTTTTCACTCTGATAGGGAACAATTGATTACCCTATCCCTCTGTACAATTTCCCTCTGTCTTAGAATGATTTTATTTAGACTGCTTTCTCTGAGCTTTTACATAACATCTGTAGTGGGTTGACCTTCGCTGGATACCAGGTGCCCACCAAGCCACTTTATCACTCCCCACCTGGAAGGGGGACAGAGAATAAGGTGGAAAATGACTCATAGCTTGAGATAAGGCAGTTTACTAAAGCAAAGGCAAAAGTTTGTGTGCACACAAGCAAAGAGGAAAATAACAAGGTTTATGCTCTTCTTTCTGTCAGCAAGTGGTATTTGGTTTTTTTCCTGGGAAGCAGGGCTTCAGCACCTGTAGCAGTTGCTCCAGAAGGCAAACATTGTAAATAATGAATGCCTCCCCCTTTGCTCCTTGTGTTCCCAGTTGACGCCCAGCAAGGTGAATTCCCTCAAAAGGACAAGGGCAGTTGGTTTGGAGGTGTCCCTCGATTCCTTAAAGAATAATTTGTTGGTGTCGTCACTGTGACTGGATGACCAGTAGCAGCCTCCCACAATGACAGTGCACAATATTC
Organism: Pipra filicauda; assembly: GCF_003945595.2. Lineage (NCBI taxonomy): Eukaryota > Metazoa > Chordata > Aves > Passeriformes > Pipridae > Pipra > Pipra filicauda. The sequence continues at coordinate 2,870,778 of NW_024104343.1, read as the reverse complement.
TTTAACTTGTGTCCAAAATTATGATCATTTTAGGTAAAGATAGATCACTTTTAGATGAAGAAAAGAAACTTGGATGCAATATTCCATGCTGAACTGGCATACGGGAGATGTTATAAACTTTACATTCTGTTCATTGTCTCTAGAACATCCATGATTTTAAAGGCTCAGGATATTAGATATACTGCAGGAAAAAATCCCAACCAAGTAACCAGGTGGGTTTTCTTCTTCACAACTTGACGTGGACCCAGCTCAGCTATGGAGGGAGTACATGATCCTGTGACTGCCGGTATTTCCATGATCATGAGAAACAGCACTACAAAAGAGACCACAACTTCCTCCCTTTCTCCTTAGCCTTCCTGCCATCCTACACCCATTCCCAGGGATAGATGATATCAAAGCCTCTACTGTTTCTTGAGGGATGCTGTAAAATTAACTTCTGGTATGGACACAGCATCCATTTACTGGATATGATTACAGTTGAATCTTCCAGAGCAGAAACACCTTTACATTTCCTAGTTTCTGTACAAAGTCATTGGCTTTCTGAAACAAACCAAAAACCTGAACTCCTGGCCATAGCAATTGCCATGTAAATGTATGTAGTTTGATACAGTTCTCCAATCTATGTTGTGAAGCTATCAGATGTGCAAATTTAATTGCTGACTGCGAGGGTATTAATTAAAATTCTTGTTTGTGAAGTCTCAAGTATGACCTTTATTAAAATGGTTTTTAGCAGCTATCCTATTGCATTTGAATTGTCAACTGCAAAAAAAAAAAAAAAACACCTCTTCAAGCACTTTGCTGTGAAAAATCCCATGTGGTAGTTCACCAGGATTCATGGTTTAAATATGTATGTATTCCAAAATTGTTTTTGTAATGATCACTTGGAATATGTTGTATAAATATTCCAGTCATTTCTGAAATATTCTTGGTCTTTAAGCTTCTAGTTAGAAGTAACACTCTTACTTCTTTCATGGGAGAATGCTGGATTAACAGCATGTTTATAGAGCTATTTGTACAAAACAGTCTGGCAGCAACCAAGTTTAGTAAGAAAAAATTCAACAACTAATATAAATTATCATTGTTCTGTTTATATAAGCATGTTTTTGTGTAAATGGAAGAATCACATTTCTGGGAGACAATTGAACTTTCAAATATTTGTTTAGGCCTGTTCAACAACTTTTAAGAATATATTTTGGCGTGCTGTAGGAATTTCTCTGGTAATACTTAAAGGCAAAGCAGCCTTTAAAACAGACTGGGAGCTCCTAAAATTTTTGTCCAGTGTTAGGAACCAGGGAACTCAATGTTATTTTTTTTTAGATTTTCCTACCTGTTTATTCCTTTCTCTGTATTTATTATCAATGGATATTCTGAGACTCACGGTCCTTCCAGATTTTTGTTCCTTTGTATTCTTAGTAGAAATGATTGTTCTCTGGGAAAATAGCAATAGTTCCTGTCTTCAAATGTAAACAGTGAAAACTGGCTTTTCTTATCCCCATATAAATTTTATATTTTATCTATATCATAATTTTCTTTTTCAAATTATTCAAGGTTGATTAAATACTATTTCAACAGTCTGACCTGATCCTTGAGCTTTCTTGAATCTGGTGGGAAAATAAAATGAAAATCAAGATGATGCATGCTAGCAATTAGTGTCTTTTTTGTTCCTTTTAATTTTGACCTTGCTTTCAAATAGAAAATGCCCTATTTTTTAATGCCCTATTCCATAATTACTGAAACACTAATGGATTCCACTTTCCTTAGCTATATAAAAAGCTGATAGATGGCGACTATGGAACATTTTATTTTGATGAAGTTGTTGTTCTTACATTCCTCATTCTTATCACAAAACATTTTTTAAAAATATAAAATATATTTAAATTTTTAAGTAAATACTGAATGGTTCTTGTGTCTTTTATTGCACCAAAGGGCCTGTTTGAGAGTATAACCTGAGAAAGGACAAAAGACTCAAAGGAAATAGGACTTGCATTAGTCCTGCCAGTATCAGTGATTCAGGCAGTCTGACACCATAATCTGTTTGCAGATGGTGCAAGTAACTCCTAATGAACTCAGATTTTGGTATTTATATAGGAACCAATGCACTATTAATGACATAACTTACACCTCGAGATACATCAGTTATTTCTCATGTCCTAGCATTTTTCACACTGCATATCTTCTAAAAGCATTTCCTGCAGAACTAGAAGACAAACCACACAGTTCCCAGGACTTAAATAGGGAAGAGGTGGGGAAGGAGAGGTTTTTCACCTCACTAGTTAATAAAATGAGAGAATTGGTGGCAGCATTGTTTCTGTGGCCCTTGGTTTGCTGCAGTGAGGAAACAAACTAGCTACTCTGAGCTAGTCTCGCTGAGCCCCATAGGCAAGCCTCAAAGGACACTGGTTTTTGTTACCGTTTGTGGACCAGAGAAAAAAATTGTAATCTCTAACTGATGAGTCATTTTTCCTTTTTATTATTTGCAGATGGGGAGAGGAGCACTTTTTCAGGAGTTGCAAAATTATAACTGGCCCTACCTGTATTTGCACATTTGAGCTTTGATCTTAACTGAGGAAGAGCCCCTGGAATGCAAAGGCTCTTTGCAGATCCATCTTAGGCAAAGGGCTGATCTGGTACTTAACTGGTTAGCAATATTTCATATCAAGAAGTGCCCTGACACTGCAGTTTATTTTCCAGTTGATTTTGTGTGCAACTGAAAACTTGGAACTCGTTGTATAAAACCATATCATGGCTTGTGTTTCTTGAAGCATATCATGCTCATCAAGTTCAAAGGAAATGGTTTTTAGACTGTTGGCTTGTTGTCTTTCTTCCAGATGTACTTGCAGTGAACATGCATGACCTCATCATCAGCTGCTTCAGATGTTTGTGTCTAACATTTTTGAGTGAAGCAGTTGAAATTCGGTTCATAAATCCATACAAAAGTTAGAGGTTTTAGCTAACTAAAGCTGTATGTGATTAAAAAATTGACTCAAATGTTTTTAGAAGTTGGCAGCATTTCATATTATGTGATGTTTGCAATGTGAACAAGATATTTATTGCAAATAAATTAAGCACTTGCAACTTGTGACTCTTGCGATGTACATTGTGTTTTCTTGGTTTTCAAGACCTAGTCACCACAAAACTTTCTTCTTGCACTCTTCTAACTTTGCAGACATTGAAGTAAAATGCTTGTCTTTTTTTTCTTCACCGATTACACTTATTATAGTTTAGAACTAGATAGCTTTTTTTCATAACTTAATGAGCAACAGTTCATTCAATGAAGCAATTCGCAAAAAAGGAGGATAAACTGAACTATGTAGGTGTATTCATATATGGTTTTGGTGATATCGAGCCATGCTATTCGTTAGCAGATCACACCTTTTACTACTTTTATTTGGCAATCACCAACCTTGCCTCGTCCCCTGCATGTCCTTTTTTTGAGGAAAATAGTGGTAATCAAGTTGGACCAATCCGGTTAATAAACTTCTGCTATTGAATCAGGATTTCACTCATGGTTCTCATTATGTGGGTCATGTTGATGAAAGATTATGTCACTACCCAAGTGTTTGCTACTAACAGATACCTTTCAGTGAAACCAGTGGATGATATTGTTAGGGAGGTTGTGCTCTTTGGCAAAAAATCAGTTAATTAACTTTCTTTACTGTGAAGATGTCACCTGATGAAATTCTGGGAGCAGCAAATGGCACTTCAACCTAGCACATTAAGAAAAGTATGCCCTTGCTACTTTTTATCTGATGGTTAAGACAAAACTGATGCTTCCTAAAACCTTTATTTCCTCTTTGTTTTACTTTGGTGAAAAGATTTAGTTTTATTTTTTTATCTGAAGATAAACACTTTGCAAATATTTGCAAATTAACTATGCCCTGCTAGGCTTGCAAATTGATTTGCTGCTTGACCTATTTAGTATAATTTCCTTGCCTTTACAGATATCATCTTGAGTTTACTAGAAATTCGAATCTTGGCCACTTTAAACACAGTTTTGCATATGATTTGTTCTTTATCATCTATGCCTCAGACATTGCATATTAATATTGTCAGCTGTTTGGGGTTAGGGCTGTTTAAAGAAGAGATGTATAAAGTTTCATGGTCTCTCTCTCCAGCGGTGGGTCCACAGAGCCATTGACAAGGGTGGGTAGGACGTACCAGTCTTGACAGGAGAGTAAGTCAGGTAGACAAAATGTGTATGCCCAACCTGTTCCTGCATGGTGAGTTGGAGTGTAGGAGGAAGAAAAATAATTTCCCAAGAAAGGCTATTTTCAAAGCAACTTGACTGACAAGAAGCAAGATCTAGGCAATTTTCAAGAGTAACAATGTGCTTTGGTCAGGAAATTGTAAAAGTCTGTCTCTCAGTAGCAAGGATGCTTTAAACTGTTCAGTAAAATATTCGTATTCCTGCTGTCTGTAAACATGGGCAGATGCAGGACAGAAGGGGTGGGTGATCTATTTCTGTAACCACTCCTGTATGCAACAGTGATTTGTACAGAAGAGAGGAAAGAAAATCTGAGCTACTCAGAATCACTGCCTGTTTCTAAGATTAGTATTAAAGAGACTTTTTTTTATCATATTGCAGCAGGTATCAGAATAAACCAGCTTTTCCCTTTTAAACATGGATAGAAAAAAAGAACCTGATTACATAGCAATATCAGTATCATGGTTTTGCCCAACATACAGAAACCAATAGAACTCAGTGGGGAGGTTAATATGGTAGCAATTGTACCTTGAAAACAAAATTACAATGTTTGCTAATCAGTCTTAGAGAGAGTGGTCTGATATATATTTGCATAAGTTTGTAGAAGCATCTTAATGCTACCCCTACTGCTTGCAGCATTCTCTAACCTCTTGTGTGCTCTGCTATGCTCATCTTGCTGCTCCTTTCTCATTCTGCTTACCCCCAAAATAGTTCAGCAGTAAAAATCTTCAGTAAAGGAAAGGTATTCCTTAGGCTTTGTGAAGAAGTGGTATCCCCCTTTTCCTTCCCAGGAAAGCTTGCCTTCCCATGCTTTTGTCAGATACAATCTCAGTGAAATTTGGTTAAGAAACAGTCAATAACCAGTAGCTCCGGTATATGAAAAGATAAAACTTAAATTCTTCAAAACAATTACTGAGTAACACTAGCTACAAAAACCTATCTGGCCATAGCATAACTATTCATTCCTTGTAGCCGCAGGTCTTGGTTATCAGGATTAAGTAGCTTCACAAATTTCAGTCCCTGTTATTTTAGGGTGCTAATAAGAAATCTGACTGCAGAGAGAAGACAGTTCAATCTGTTTAAATTACAATTTAAGTGAGGTGTTAATGGTACAATTTGCAATTAACATCACTTCTCAAATACATTTTTATACCCTGCTTTTAATTTTTCTATACTTCTACACTGTGTAAGAGGGAGTTATCTGCTCAACACTTATGCTATATTTTTAGTCTAAAGATTTTCCTGTTGATTACAAAGAATGAAGATTTGGAGAAATTGTGTCATCACAAAGTCTCAGCAGTGAAAATCTGCATAGCAGCACTACAAATTCGGGACTGTCAGTTGTCATGAGCAGAGATTTCTAATGCAATTTTCTCAATAATAACAGTAAAATCAAAGACATCCTATGACAAATAACCATTGCAGATTTACATTCTGGGTTGCTTTATCACACTGAGGAGGAAAAATTATTCTGGCTTTCCCAGTAAGGTAGAAAACCAACCTAGGGAACTTATGCTTGGACTGTTCAGTGCCAGGAAGAGGAAAACTTTGGGCACTGTCCAAAACAATGTATTTAAGTATGTATTTTTAAAATACTTCAGCAGAAGTAATTTAAATACTCCATCAGAAGACATGTTTAATCTGAAATACTTTCTTCTCTTTAGCAGTGTAATCAATAAGCAAGTCAAACAAACAGAGAAAGGAGTATTGTTCATGGATAGTTTTGCTTTTCAGAGTGAATCAAGGTATCATGGCCTTGGACTGGGTTTGTGACATCTGCAAAATATTGGGAAAGAAATAAAATCATGCTATGAAATTTCAGCTTGAACATAGTTATAGGGTTGGGGTTGGGGATTTTTTTCATTTGATATCATGTGTATATAAATAAATGGTCATCTAACCTATAAAGAATTTCCCAATTTAAATTATTTATTCATCATTTTCATATTTTATTTTTTTCCAAACAGAATATCTCCTTATAGCAAAGAACCAAAATGAAGGAAGAAGTACTGAGGAAACTCATACACTACCAAGATCTGCTTAAAGTGCTAAAATGCCTAAACTTTAATGCAAATATAGACAGCTGTTTTCATTAGATGTCAAAAACCCACAGCTTATTGAGCTACAAAAATATTTTTGCTTAACTTATTTCAAAATACTGCTGCAACTTAGAAAGTGTAATGGTGACAAGAGAAAAAATGTTATTGTAGCACAGAAGATTCAAATATTATTTTTACATCGAGGCATAACAGAGACTGTAAATGAGTAAAATATTTCCATATTAGTGTAGTTTTATAAATTATATGTATTTATTATTTTAAGTGTGTAGGACTACCACCACCAACTGGTAATCCTGCTTCATGGATGTTTTTCCTGAAGAAAAGCTGACTAACCATCAATTAACTCTACTCTTGTCTGTAACAGAGAAAAATTATGTAGATTTCAATACTGATTCAGACCTGATAAGATAATCAGAATGCCTATAGACAAAAAGCAGAATAAAACCTTTTTCTAGAGAGAGGAGGGACTGTAGAGTCTCTGCCTGTGATAAAAACAAGCTAGGCTCAAGGAGGACAATTTCCTTAAATTGCCACAAAAATAGGATTAGAGTGTTCTCAGCAGTGCAAAATGGTCAAGTGTCAGAACACACAGGAGTGGGTCCGACAGTGTAAAAGCTGAGCAATATAACATGATGTACTTTAGGTAAATCTTGACAAGCTTTAGCAGGGAAAAGAAAAGCCTGTTGATCTGAAGAGCTGTTAATTGGCATTGACTGGCCTTGGAGTCCAGGAGTGTTCAGCCCCCACCGTTGACTTGGTAAGATATTTATCCATACTGCCTGGACAGAACTGAGAGTGTATCTAAAGATTTTGACTGATTTTCCTGCTAGGGAAAGAAAAAGAAATCCTAATTTTTTTAGACAGAACTTACTTGAAGTCAATAGAAAAATAATTGTTATTGCTGCTATTGGTTAACTGAAGCAAATGAAACCTTAACACGTGAAAGAGAGCACTGTTCACACTTCTTTAGAAGAGAGATGCACCTGCAAAAGAAAAGGCATTCCCAGGTAAAACATGAGCTAAAACTGAAAATATGATCAGTAGATGGGTGTCTAACTATTAAGCTTTAACTTTTTCAAGTCATAGATTCTCAAAAGTATTCCTCTGCAGGATTTTCCAATTAAATAACTTTTGAAATGTTTAGTTCCATACAAAACATGAATGTTCAAGTATCTGTGAATTAAAAGTGCTCTTACAGTGAAAAACATTTACTTCAGCAGATTCTCATGAATGGAACACGAGCAATTATCAGAAAAAATGCATTCTTGCCAAGAGTCTGCTTTAAACATCTGTATTTCTGATTTTCACCTCCACTCATCTTCACACAAACTTCTTTTATGAGCTAATCTTTTTGTTTGCTTGGTTTTGTTTCTAGGCATGGAATTTGGTTTAAGATCATTTAAAACAATGTAGGAGTTTAGGGGGACAAAAAAAGACACTGGGAAAGTGTGTGGGTTTTATTTAACTTAAGTGCAAATAGGGCTTTTAAAGCACAGTATTATTTCTTGAGCTTTAACTAATTATTTAATAGGAAAGGATTGCAAAATCATCTGTTGAGGAAACAGCATTTTAAAGATGAAATCTCATAATGTAAATTTGACCAAAGAGAAAATGTGTGAAATATGCCTTCTCGTATGATTTGGGGCAAAGGAGACATTTCCTGGGGAAATTTAAACTTTTACAGGCTCAGAGGCCAAGGCAATTTGGGATGCAGTCTTTGAGAAGAGATGACTTTCCTCTCCTTTCATGGTTTAAATAAATTAATGGAAGGAATATAAAATTAATTAGCATAGGGCTATGTTTCAGAAGCTTCTTTCCCTCTCTTTCAAAGACTTCAAATAAATCTTCCCTTTTAGGTGACACTCCCTTTGGTCTTTATTTTACTTTAAGCTATACCTTACTTTCTCACACAGTATATGAAGTTCCATTTTTAGAGAATCATAGAAGACTTCTTTTATACTCATTCAAAATTTAGAAGTTGCTTATTGCTCTGTACTTTTCAGAGGTTTTTTACATGAAAAATTCCTTCATTGCAAAATATGCAAATATTTATGTCTTTAAGATAAGAGAATAGAGATAGTTATTACTAATATTATTTACTTTGAATAACTTATCTAATTATTATTACAAAGAGATCTACAATATGTGTGTCACTTATTTCTTATTAAAGGTATGCTTGAATTTTTGGCCGTAAGAATTTTTGTGCTATAAGACTTGAAAAAGATTTATAATTGCATAGATGGATTCAAACTTCTGAATTTTTGTAAATAAGGGACAAGTCCTTTTTATGCTGACAAAAATATTTATTTTTGGGGGTCTCTTCTTCCACCACGTAGCCACATGGTTCATGAATATTTTCAGGAGACTAAATAAACACATTTTACTGCCTTAAACCTGTGTCAGAGTGGCAATAAGTTTATAGGCACAAAACATGCTATCCTCACTAAAGCAAAGGGTAATAACATTATGCCTTGTAAAAAAAATAGCTTGTCTGAACTGTAACAGAATTTCTTCTCTGTTCAGTCAAAGTCTATTTAAGTCTAAATCAGCATTATTATACTTGGTGCAATAACATGAGTTCTCCATTAAGCAAGTAAAATGCTGAAGTTTATTCGAGTTTAAACTGTGCAGTTCCAGCCCTGCTGTTTGTGGCTGTTTGAATTCAGCTCCCTAACCAGGATTCTGTTACACATTGTGCTCAAGTAAATTAACATCTGAATAAGTGATTCATTACTAGCTACAAATCACAGTTGCTTCCAGGAAGGCTCCATATTGTTAAAGTGGGCCTTGCAGTAAGTATAACTCCTGAGATAATTATAATTTGAAACTTGAAACTTCAAGATTACTTCAGTACAAACACAGGAGGCTGAGGTTTTGAGGCATTTATTGGAATCTATGCATAATTAGAAATGCTCACATGCTTATGCAATTGAATGTATTTTTTTTAAAAAGGGTTAATATCATCAGGAATGTAATTGGCAAAATAATTATGTCTCCATTATGCTAGGTAAGTAATGAACCAATAATCTTTTTCTCCTAGCCCATTATACGTGTCTGTCTCTCAACATGATTGCACCTGTTTCACAAATAGTGTATCTGGATCACTAGAAAATAAATAAAAAAGGGAGTTCCTAAACTGGTATGGCAATTATTATATTGTATTATTTATTTAAGTTAAACAAAAAATCATCTGTTCAACAATGTTCTTTTTCCTGCTCTTAATATCTTTACATCATGAATACAGTAGAATTTTCTTAATTGGTTTTGAGAGTTTTAGAAAATTCCCTTGTTAATAGATGGAATTTCTTAGATTTTTTTGTCTTTTGTTGTAAGGTATTCTGATAAAATGGTCAGATGCTAAAATGAAGTTATATTAAGAAACTCATAAACTGGAGTTATAGAAATGTATTTCTTTGGTTTTCTCCAGGTCTCTAAAATAATTTCTAATGAAAAAAATAGGGTAGCTGCTCCCACATAATAAAGAAAAACAAATTCTTCACAAAACTAAGGTGGAAAATAATTCAAGCCTAGAATTTTATTTGCATATCTAAAAGTCTGATTTCTATCTGTTTAAATTCCATATTGTGACACATAAAATGACTTGCACACAAGGCTTTTTATGATGCTGCAGTAGGATGTACAAAGAACAGTATGACGTGCTCTAAACTCTTCCACCTCTGAAGCAGAGTTTTAAAGGCGGCCCTGTGGTTTATCAGTCAGGAGCCAGCAATGGAGAAAATTTTCTTAGTGGGTTATTTGACCCTTTCTGGAGGATTTCCTTTCTTCAGCAGGTTACTGACTTGATTGTTTCTAGTGGCAAAACCTATGCCTGTAAATGTTGTTTCACTTTATGAATACTGGAAGTCCTAAAACTTGTCCTCTCTAAATATCTCCAGATTTTCTGTTTAGGAAGCAATGGTGAATGCTTTCAAAGTAATTCCTCTTTCATCGTCTTTGATGTATCCTTTCACAAAGAATCTCATACTGGAATGATGTGGAATTGAGCCCAAATTGACATAGTCGGTAATTCCTAAATTCTGTCCTTGGGGTTCTCTTCTTCCACCACGTAGCCACATGGTTCATGAATATTTTCAGGAGACTAAATAGACACATCTTACCCTTTCAAACACAAAAAATAAGAGACATTTTCCACCATTGTTATAAATATTTTGTAGTTAGGAAATGGATATGATTTAGTTTCAAACGCTACTGGTAGAAATGCTTGTGCAATGTACTAGACTAAAAAACACATTATTTAGTTTTATTCTGTTTGTGACACAGAAAAATAGTTTATTTAATCATTGAACCAGAAAGTGTGGCATGCTCAGAAGGTAAACTTGCAAGACTTTATTATATTAAAGACTTTCCTGCATTTCTGCAAAAATATAGTGCTTGAGTTTACAGATAGAGATTGTAGATTTTCAGAGAAAAGTTTGTGTAAATTCTCTATCTCAATTATGAGTCTATTCACTGAGGGATTACTCATTGATTTCTGTAAGATAATGCACTATGGAAGAGCAGAACATGACCAGAAGTTATGCTTCTGTCTAGCAGGCGTATTGGAACCATACAGGAGAAGAGGAAAAAACTAAAGAACAGGTATTCAACAGAGACCTTTAATATGGACATAAAGAGCTAAACATGCTGAATAAATCTAAATATACCAGAGGACTGACAAGAAGGTCCTAAACAAATTAGCGATTTAACTTAAGTTTATACTCCAACATTCTACAAGTGTCAGTTTGCTGATTTTGAAAACTAAGGCCTTCTCAGAGAGAAAGAGTGTGATCAAATATCTTGGTAACAGCAGATTATTTTATTTGTGATAAATTAATCTCTTCAATTGTTAAAAATGGTAATTAACAAAAAAGTATGTTAACAATAAATTCAGAAATGGATAATGACATTAGCAGACTACTGCTGCATTTTGCTAGATGTAAGGAAAATCTGCATGTTTATGGATTTCTTTTTCTTCTCATATTCAAATAAAAACATTTTGGCAACTTGACCATCCTCGTTTCCAGTTCCTTTCTTGTCAGAAATCCTACCTTCTTGGAAAACCATTCTCCTGACTTTCCTCTTATAAACTAAATTCATTATGCAATTTTCTTATATTACCATGTGTTTTTAACCCTCTAGTTCCAACCTAGGTTACCTTTAATTCTCTTCAGTAAGAAGCTTCTAGCTTTCTGCCGCAGTCATCAGGAAACTAAGAATATGAAGCTGTCATGAATGCAGAATGGATCTGCTTTGCAAGGCAGGTCTCATGAGATAAATCTCCAAAGTGGGATGATGTTGGAACACTTGCCTATCCCTTAAAAATTTACACGTTGTTAATATTTTCATAGAATCATAGAGTGGTTTGGGTTGGAAGGGACCTTAAAGATCATCTAGTTCCAAACCCCTTGCCATGGTCAGGGACACTTTCCACTAGACCAAGTTGATCAAAGCCCCATCCAACCTGGTCTTGAACACTTCCAAGGTTGGGGCATCTACAGCTTCTCTGGACAACCTGTGCCAGTGTCTCACCACCCTCACTGTGAAGAATTTCTTCCTAATATCTAATCTATACCTACCCTGACCTTGTCAAAATTCACTCTCTGGCTTTCTTGTAAGCCCCCTTTAGGTAACAGAAGGCTGCTATAAGGTCTCTCAGGAACCTTCTCTTCTCCAGGCTGGACAACCCCAGCCCTCTCAGCCTGTCTTTGTAGGAGAGGTGCTCCAGCCTGCTGATCATTCTGGGGGCCCTTCTCTGGACTCGCACCAACAGGACCCCAAAGCTGGATGCAGTACTCCAGGAGAGGTCTCATCGGAGCAGAGTAGAGGAACAGAATCCCTTCCCTTGGCCTGTTGGCCACGCTGCTTTTGATGCAGCCCAGGTAGGGTTGGATTTCTGGGCTGCAAGCACACATTGACAGCTCATGTTGAGCTTCTCATCAGCTAACACCCCAGGTCCTTGTCCTTGAAGCTGCTTGGCCTATATTGATATCAGGATTAGCCCTGACCCAGGTGTGGGACCTTCCATTTGGCCTTGTTGAACTTCCTGAGGTTCTCACAGGCCCACCCCTCAAGCATGTTAAGGTCCTTCTGGATGGCATCCTTTTCCTCCAGCGTGCTGACCACTCCACACACCTTGGTGGTGTCAGCAAACTTTGAGGGTGCATTCAATCCCATTGTCCAGGGAGAACTGATAAGGGAAGATGAGGAAGAACAACTGCCAGACAGTTGTGGAGCAAGAGAATTTAAAAGGATTGCACCATTTAGGCAAAAGACAATAGAACAGTGCACACGTGCATGAGTGTTGGATGACAAGGATAAAATGAAGTAATTGACACATTTGCTTGTACTGTAGGTCTGCCTAAGTGTTTTAGAGGTCTTCAAAATGAGAGAAAGAAATCAAAGGACGTGAGAAATCATGCACAGTTGTACTTGCAAGTGTTAGAACAATTTCTGATATGAAAAGTAGTAGGAATTAAGAGAAAATACTTCTGAATGATATCTTTATTTAGCAAAAATCTCTGAAACTAGTGATTTCTATAGCATACTAAAACTTTGAGATTCTTTCATGTCCTTTCTTTTTCCTTCCTGTTTTTTTTTACAAGGAAAAACCAAATGTGGGCAGAGGTACTTGTCCAAGTCACTGCAAATTACATTAGTTTAACACTTCTCCTTTATTGTCAGTAAAGTTAATACAGCAGCATTAGACTGCTGAGGGGTGCAAAATGTTGTGGTCCATTTGACTGCTGGTTCAATCGAATTACACTGGCAGAAGTCCTTAAAATTGCCAAATTGTACCAGTAAAACTGCATTCTTCTCAGTAGAGCTCACACAATCCATTTACCATATTGGTACAGTGTGATCTCTTTAATACACCTTCATTTATACCAAGTGTTTTGCTACTACCACACCTAACTCTGCTGGTATGGTGAAGCACTGCTAACACTGAAAACATTTAAGAATCCAAATGCATACTGTTTCTCAACCTTAATAAACCCTGTGTGGGCAGAACAATACATTCTGTCATGAGCAACTTAAGCAAGAAGCATGTTTCCCAATTTCTTTTTTCTATTTTCTATTTTTTTCTGTCCTCAGCTTTGCTTACAAAATTTTTATCTGTGGTAGTTGCCTGCCAACAGTATTATTATTGGGCTTGTTGATATTTATATTCGTGGTCATATTTTAAAAATAAATTTGTTTTTCTAAAGCAGGTGTCTGTCAAAGAGATTTTATCAACAGAATGATTAACTTCTTTTTCTTCATACTTTGAGAGAAAGTTGGCTTTGAAAAAGTCTTATCACTGTACTAGAGATAATGTTGCAGACTGTTGTCACAATCCGATTCCTCAAAGCAAGTTAATTAATCTTCAAATGCATATTTAATCACGCATCCTATGCATTTCAGCACAGTTCAAGCATTACATACATCAGATATTACTTCTCAGTAAAAGGTGAAATGAATAATATATAACATTTGAGAAACGTGAATTTTAATCAAAAGTACATTAAAAGTATTTAATTTGGGATCTACAAGGCTGAACCTCCAGATGACTCGCTTTGTTACACATCAGTGTTGCTGAATATCAGTATTATTGCTTGACAGATGCTCTGTATCAGCTGTGAAGGAGTTACTGGTTACAGTTCACATACAGCTGACAAGTCCCTACTTGGTAATTGTCACCAGGTGACACAGATTTGTAATTTACTTGGGCAAGTAAGTCTAAAGGCCAAAGATCAAAATAACAGCAGAGGGACAAGACACACAGGTAGGACAATATGTGCTGCCTTTCTCTGGGATGCATTTTCTCTTTCAGAGCTAATAATTTACAATTTTTTTAAAAATTTGCACAGAAACCTTTTCAAGGAACTTTGAAAACTCTTAAGTTATATATCTCTATTCAATTCCCTTCAGCAAAGTACATTCAATTTGACGTCCATTACCAACAGATCCATTTACTAAATTCATTTGCCTTAAACAGGGACATTTCTACTAATGCTTGCTCTTTTGTTGCTTCTTATGATCTTTTGACTATCTAAAAGATACACTGACAGTTTATTATTTCTAAAAGTACCAATTTCTAAACTCTGGATTTGGCTAGAATAACTGCTAAGACCATGAGTCTGTTTTAAAACGTCAGTTACAAAGTACTTTCTTTCCCTTTACCATCTTTTTTGTTCAGTGCTGCAATTTTCTCTAATACTTTCAACTCAATAACACGAATTTTTGATTTGCAGCATCATGACCTCCTTTATAAAAAGTCAGCTTTCAACTACTCTGGATTTTAGTGAAACAACCTCATAACATTTTCCATAGCAAAATGCTATGATGTAATTGCTTTTGAATTATGATCACTGCAAGACACTATAAATGAGAAAAGCCTCACAAAGTGAAACAATAGCTAAGCATGTTTTCTTTGTACAAATACAGTCTATTTCAAAACTTTTCTATATGTAAGTTTTCTTTTAATAAGCATTGTACTACAAATGTATGACACTGTTGGTGGAAGATATGCTTATTCTGAGGAGACATAAATTATTTAAATTGACTATTTCATAACACATCTGTTCCTTTAACGTATGAAAGAAATACTTCTCTCTGCTGTCAGCTGGAAAACAGTTAATTAGATTTTCATCTACATGTAGAGACAATTAGGCTATTAGCTAAAAATAAGTCACCTGACAGACACAAGGCTTCTCCTGGTCCTAAGACATTATTTATAGACCAATGCTGTAGTTAAGATGGTTGTTTTTCATGAATACCCATGAATACAGATTCTCTTTTTTTCAGCTCGTGAAGGTTTCACAAGCCATGTGATGATTGGTAGGTATTAAGAGTATCATATTAATGATTTGGGTTATAGTTTACTATCCTTTTTGCTTAGTTTGAAGACTGAGGTATTTCACTTGCAACATCATGTCTAAAATTCAGCTAGGAACTTCCAATATTTTACATACATAGTGCAAAGAACATGATAACCCTTTGATATTCACCTACAGTATACAAAAAAAGTACTGAATGCCTTTAATGACTTCCTACTGTTGCTTCAAGAAGAAAATTGGTATTTCAGAGTGCAAACTGAGAATGCTTTTAGTATTAAAGCTACTTAAGTTGGAAAATGAAGTATTATTAGATAGGTATGATATTTCCTTAAAAACAGAGGGAAACCAACCAACCAACCAACCAAACCCCCAATATTTTAGTATAAGAGAATTCAGCTAATAATTATTAATGATAAAGCCACTCTAAATCTTGAAGCTAATGATTCTTCTGAATTTAAAGGTACTATCCTGAGAAAAGATATAATGGAATCAATACTTGACTCAAAGAGGACCATCTTTGAGAAGAATGAATTAAAGAAAAGTCATCAAATGTGTTTTCCTTTTGTGCTGCTTATATAAAAGTATATCCTTGTCATGCAACATCTTTTTTTTTTTTTGAAGATTGCTCTTTCACACTTTTAAAGAACCAGGGAAGACTAATCCTCTGGGACTGCTAACAGGCATAACCAATGTGTGTTGTCACCATATTTTTTTAATATAGAGACTTCATTTAATTTCTTTGCCTTCTGTCTAATAATTTATTTTTAGGCATAAGTACTAGAATATCTGAATTTTTAAAAAATCCAGCTTTTTATGACTACTGAAATAACATTGGACATTACATACTTAGACATTACTTGGAAACTCTTTTGTAAGTGGGTTGGTTAACTGGTTATGAAAAGATTTTTTTTTCCCTTACTCTAAAGTATCTGGTGCTATCCCCAGAGGAACAAATATTAGCTTGACAAGAAAATGGCATAATTTAGTTAGATATCAATTTGGTATGATCACTTGGTAGCACTCCTTGAAAGGAATTTAACCTGCTTAGTAAGTAATGTACTCTGTGATTGTTCGAAAATCTCTTCTGTGAAAATATTCAGCTTTTCAGAGTTGAATTCAGGATGAGTCACAAAGCACCCAAATCTTCCTTCATTCTTATTAGAACACCATTAGAGCACAGGTGTAATTGAATTTACATTATTTTATGGCACAAGAAACAAATCTCTAGGATCCAGAGAGAACTCATGCTGGATCACTGTGGAAAGAACCATTAAAGTTGGCTCTGAGAGAGCAACCTCTAAAGTTACATAGGAGTTTTGGCTGCAGCAATAAAATCCTCTGTAAGTGGGATGTATTAAGTAAGCAAAGAACAAAGGTGCTCAACATCTGGCAAAATTAGACCTTAGTTTTATGATCTGCTCTTTATATATATATATAAAATAGGCATTTTTATTTACAAATCAAAGGCTGGATGCACCCAGAGTAGATAAGTATGAGAAGTGGTCACAGCATCAAGCCTTGCAGAGTTCAAGAAGCATTAGGATAATACTCTCAGGCACATGGTGTGACTCTTGGAGATGGTCCTGTGCAGGGCTTAGGGTTGAACTCGATGATCCTTGTGGGTGCCTTCCAACTAGGCATATTCTGTGATTCTGTGACTTCAAAAGCCAATTGTGTTCCCAGATCACAACAAATGCCAATATGAATCTAAGTGTTCTTAGACACAAGCAATTTCATAACATCCTGCTGTCTTGCAGGGCTATTTATGTACTTTCTCTTTTTGATGCCAACTGTTCTAATACAGACTTTCATTAAAGAATAGCAAATACAAAGTGTACAGCCTCATTCACTCCCCACCGAATACTAACATAAGAGTTTAGTTCTTCATATTAAATACAGGGATTTATTTTAATCATTGTTCACAGCAAATGGCTCCTACTAGAAATACACACAGAAGAGGGTACTTCAAATTTTCAAGAATGTACTCCAAACCATTGGCCTTATGCAAGTGTTTTTCAAAAGGTCACCTTGCCATTTTTTCAAGATAAGTGTAGTAAATATTCAGTCACTAACAAAATAGTACTTAAAACACGCTCTTCCTCTGTGCTAGATTGTCTCTAGACAAAGGGTGTGTTACCCTTAACATGTCCCAACAGCACGCTCTCTTCGTAGTGAGGTTACTAAAAGGGTCTTCCTGCAGTGGAATTAAAAAAAAAAAAAAAAAAAAAAAAAAAAAAAAAAAAAAAAAAAAAAAAAAAAAAAAAAAAAAAAAAAAAAAAAAAAAAAAAAAAAAAAAAAATGAAAGAGAGAGAAGGAAAGAAGACTTGCTGAGATGTTTTCTACTCCCAGAATTTTATGCTTAGCTTTGGCAGAGAAATAAACCAGAAGCTTGGAAATCTGCTGGAGACCTTGGTGATATGGATAGACCTTGTTTTTTGCTGTAACCAGTGAAAGTTCCATGCTTTCAACAGTGGAAGAATTGGGTCATTTTGACAGATTTTGACTTAGTCAAAATATGTCTTTAATTCAACATATTTCAGTAGCCAAAAAGATGCATGGCTAACTAATATAATGTGGAAAAATGTGTCAGGTTTAGTCCAGTATTCTTGTTCACCTTGACCTTGATCATAATTGTGATCTATTCTAGTTCAGGAATCGTGCAAGTCCTTGAGCTGTGTGAAGTTATTCTTTACTTCTCTCAGGTAAAATTAGCAAAAGGTTCTTTCAAATTTTTCAAGGGGTTTTTTTGTGAGATTTCCAGATCCTCAGTTGCTATTGAAAAGAATGTGAAAAATCCAAAAGACCATGCAATAAAATAGATGTCTGTAGCTCCAGTTAAACTTCTACTAATTAGTTTAATGACCATAGAGTATAAATACTGTGACAGATGACTGGGAAAATTTTTAGTTCTTTTTCACATAAGCTTTTTCTTACCTTTACTTACTACATTATGGAACACTTCTGAAAAGCACTTGGTGGTTCAATTACACATCTTCTAGATGAGTTGCCAAGAAAACATTGCTAATTTGCAAGTTCTGACCTTCCACAAAGGAAATCAGAGAGATGCAAATTTAAAATTGCATATATAGTGAGAAAATAATTGATTCATCAGCAGTTTAGCACATTGAAGAAATGCTTTCTTTTGGTTTAAAGCCATTCCCCTTTGTCCTATCACTGCTTGACCTTGCAAAAAAGTCCCTCTTCAGCCTTTCTGTAGGCCTCATTTATGTTTGGAAGGCTGCTAGAATTTCTTCCCAGAGTCTTCACTTCTCCAGGCTGAAAACAAAAAGGGATGTAGACAAAGCAGAGACATGTATTGCTTTTTTTGCCTTGATCTTCAGCACGAACCATGTGTTCGGGGACCCCCAGAGCTGGGGAACCATAAGTCTGAGAATGATAAACTCCAAGACAACCCTAAAGAGATTGTGAGATTTGTGAGATTTGCTGATCCAGCTGGATTTCTATAAGTCTATGGAGCCTATGGGATTAATCCCAGAGTACTCAAAGAGCTGGCTGATGTCACTGTGAAACCTCTCAATGATTTTTCAATAGTTTTGGGAATCTGGAGAGGTCCAAGTCAACTGGAAGATTGCAAATGTTGTCCCAATTTTGAAGAAGGACAAAAGAGATGACCCTGGTAACTACAGGCCAATCAGTCTCACTTTAGTGCCTGGTAAAATTATGATGAAGATTATTCTGAATGTTCTTGAAAAATACCTGAAAGACAACACAGTCATTGGTCACAGCCAGCATGGATTCACCAAGAGGATGTTCTGCTTGATAAACTTAATTGTATTTTATGACAAGGTTAGCTATGTAGAAAAATACATAATGTGATGAGTGAACAACTAATTGATGGGTTGAGCAAAAAGGGTTACAGTACATTGGGTTACAACAGGCTGGTGAGTGGTCATCAGTGAGGTTCTGCAGGACTCCATGGGGAAGGGTCTAGAAGGAAAGCTATATGAGGGGCAGCTGAGGTCACCTGCTCTGTTCAGCCTGGAGAAGGGGAGACTGAGAGACTTCATTACAGTTACAACTTCCTTGTGAGGTGAAAAGGAGGGGCAAGCACTGATCTCCATTGTGACCAGTGACAGGACCCAAGGGAATAGCCTGAAGTTGTGTCAGGGGAGGTTTAGGTTGAATATTAGGAAAAGGTTCTTCACCTAGAGGGTGGTTGGGCACTGGAACAGGCTCCCCAGGGAAGTGGTCACAGCACCGAGCCTGACAGAGTTCAAGAAACATTTGGACAACAATCTCATGCACATACTGTGATTCTTGTTGTGTCCTGTGTAGGGCCAGGAGTTGGACTTAATGATCCTTGTGTGTCCCTTCTAATTCAGGAGATTCTATGATATCTTCATTATTTGCAACAGTGATCTAAAATGTGGGTTGAGAGTAAACTTTGGCTCCTGTTGGATCAGAGTTTTCCAGAATGTACTTTCTAACACTGCTTCAAACAGCAATGAAAGGAAAACACAGTGTTGTCTTAGGCTGAGATTTCTAAGACAGGTTACTAAATAAGTAAAGGAGGAGAAGGCGTCAAAATTACAGGAAATTCGTCTGCAAGGCTTTTTCACTGCTTGTTGATCTGATGAGAAATGTAAAATAAAATGTGCTAGACTTTGATTTCCAAATTCTGTGAATGTCAACAAAAATTATGCAGCATTAATGGTTTCAAGAGCTGGGCTGCGGAGGATAAGTTAGTTTTTGCAAACACAGCAGTAAAATGTAAGTCTCCCGAAGGAAACCTTGCAGTTCCTAGAAAATAGCATGATGTTTGGGGTTTTCTTAATGGGACTATATAATTTTACTCTTTGCAAATTAAATTTCATTTTGGGTAGATAAATAGCTACCAGTCAGATTCACACAGGAGAGAAATTAAAAATTTTATTTTCCTTTCTTTGATGCAAGGGTTGGCTCAAGGCTGCTCTGATCCCATTCCAGTTACTTCATCCAATTACAAGCTTCAGCAAGGGTGGTCTGAAACTAAGGACAGTTACAATTCAGTGATACAGTCACATCAGAGGGTCTCCACAAACCAGAACTGGAAGAGCAAAGCACAGCACTGAGTGCGCTGACTGCCAGCTTTCCTAGTAATCTTCTAGGATGGGGGAAAATCCAACAAACAGAATAAACGATCTTCTGTTTTCCACCTGCCAGTATATAGATAAAGAATTAATTTTGGGAGAAAAAGAAGTGGTTTGTGATCTGAAATATGTGGTGTGGAGAAATGATTTTCCATCTACAGACCTCTTCAAAGGCATCTGTGAAAGGTAACTGCTTCATAGTAGGCTTAAATTTGCATTAAATTATTTACACCTTCACTGGTGTAACTCCACAAATCAAAAACTCTCGAACACTTCCATGGAGAGATTCTGTGATGCAGGGAAGGGGCAATCTACAGGAAATATTTTGGTTCTCAGTCAAAACAGATATCACTTTGCAACATATTGCTAATGCCGGCATGTAATTTGGGCATAGATATGTAAACAAATGCATGATTTTGAACAACTATGGCAGAATAGTTTGAAAAAAAGTAGTCTAAAAGTTTGAGAATATTGTGAATATTCATCTCTTGAGAAATGAGGCAAAAAAAAGGAATAAAAAATGAGCAATAATTTTTTCTTTAGATTATTTTTTATTTATTCTCTTCCCTCTAAACAGAAGCAAACAATTTATTCTCTAGAGCTCTGAAAGGTTAATCACTTGCACTAAAATAAGAATGTGAAGAATAGCTAAGTAAAAAGAGCTAAGAATGCCATATGCCTGGGGATAAAGCGAATACTTCTACTTTTTTCAAATCACTGGCTATTGTGTTTTTCTGAAGACAAGTAAGCATATTAGTTTAAATAATACATTACCTTTTGCATAAGGGGAATTGTCACTGGAGGCAAAGAAAAACATCAGTTTGGAAGTGGTGAAAGACTGACCAATATTCAAGTTTTTAGTGGACCACTACAGTACAACAGGCAGGGAGCTTCTCTGCTGTCAGAAAGCACACTCTCATGCATGCTCAACAACAGGCAAGCACCAGCTAAATCTTTTCAGAGAGACTAAATTCTTTATGAGAAGACACTTAGAAAGTTAATGGTAGGTGTATTCGAAGATTATTATACCACCCCATTCAAATAATCTCACTGACCTAGGAAAAATAATGGAATCATTACGCAAAGAAATCTGCTTTCAAAAATTTGCATCTGAACATTGCAAGTGTATCACCTAGAGATGTTCAAGATGTAATATTTTATCTATAATTCAGGAGCAAGAGGTAAATGAAGAATTTTTCAAAGTTTATAATAAAATTCTTGAGACATAATCTCTAATTAATCCTTTCATTAGTTTAATGTAGTTGCTTACGCTTGCTCTAGAGGCAGAGAATTAGTATATATTTCACACATTTTGGATACACAGGCCAAGAATGGAACAGTATTTTAAAGCTTGGTTTGTTTTGTGCTGCTCTCAATTTCATAACTTCCATGCCCCAAAAGCATACAAATTTGGAGAAGCTGGTTTGCAGAACTGCGAATTTAACCTCTGCATTCTCCTGCTAACTTTTATCACTTTCTAATCTACAATAATATTTTTGGAAGAGACTGCCTTGGTGGTAAATACAATTTTAATGAAAGAACCTTCTAAATCATGTTCTGATTATACACTCTAATTTGTTTTGTAAGGCATATTCCTGCTACAGGTTGTAGTCTGTTTACATTCACTTGATTCTTGGAGACAGGTTTATGTTCCTGTAATCCAAGGCAGTCCCAAGGCAAGCAGAAAGAGAATGAGATTTTGGCTGCAGGCATCTGTATGATTGACAATGAAACTATTTAAACAGAAAGAGTTTTTTCACATAGTACACTTTGTGATTGAAAACAGATTCATTGTTTGAATGACCTGACCCTTTTCACAGTTGGGCACAATTTGGTTAATTTTGTGGAGGACTGTATCTTCCAGGGCAGCATGTTCTGTGGATACAGTAAATGATCTGTCCTACATTTTAGAGCCACATTTAATTAAAATGCAAACATTCTGTATAATGTAACAACAGAACTGAGGCCAATCCTGGCTCCCAAGGAAATTATCTACTTTAACCAAAAGTTATTTTCCCTCTATACTGCTTAACTGTTTCTTTTATTAAACTTATTTAAACCAATTTCAGCTTTGATGTTCTGATGCTTTTTGGCTGGTGTTTTCATCAGAAGTTATTCATCCTCCTAAGGCATATGTTCTGCTTTCAAAGCAGATACAGACACTGCTCAGTAATTTATTCCTGTTTAAAATTAAGTGCATTTAAAATGTATCAAATTGACAGTCCTGGAGATGATAGTCTTCTTTATTTTATCCACATGATAGAAAGTGCACAAGCTGTAGTAGTGTCAGTTTTTCTTTATTAATCTAAGCTAGCAACTGTAAGCAAGATGATGATTTGTTCATTATATTCTTAAATAAATATATACGTATGAAAGTCCTTCTTTTATCCTCCTTATCTAGAATCTTGAGTGGTGTCCTCTCCTCTTACCATCAGTTTTAATGACATATTGCTATGAATATCCTTATAACTATTCTGGCTGTGAAAGTTCATCAGATAACTTAGTTTTTGTACAAGTAAGAAACTAATCATGGAGGATGATTCCTTTCATTCTCCCGTGGGTAAGCCCAATGAATTCTAGGAAATTGACTTCAAACAAGTTGGTAAAGAAATTTTAGGCAAGGGTTCTACAATGAGGACCAAGAGATTTTGGAGGCAGTATGAATACAGTCTCTAGGATTGCTTCAGTGAAAAGTTCTAGGTCAGATCTTATTCAATTCTCGTTGAATTTTAAGACCATATTATGAAGAACGTCCAAATAGTCTTTGGATAATAACAAATAAATCAACAAATGTTACTTCTTGCTTTGGAGATATGCATAACATTTCTGGATTTTAATTTTTGTTGTGAGGATGATGTCGCAAATCTCCACATACAGGCTAAAGGACACATTTTTTTGTCCAAGAACTCAAATGTGCTGCAGAGTTTTATAACTAGTGAAATAAATTTTATTCAGGTTGTCAAAGACCAAGCTGCATGTTTGAATGAACATAATAAACTGATCATATTGTTAGACACATGATCCTTTTCTAAGCCAAAAATGGCTAATGCTTCTTCATTGTCTCTTTTACAATTTCAGATAAGTAATAGATAAAATGGCATATCCACAGTTTTTTAGAACATCAAATATTTTTTGAATATGATGTGTCAGATACACTTCATGACAGACTTAATTTCTCTTTCAAGCTCTCTTAGTAATAAAGCAGCTTTGTAGGTTTGGACCGGCATTTTCCACTGCCCTCTTATCACATGTAACAATGTTCATATTATCCACATCCAGACAAGTAACAAGTACATCTTGACTATAATTAGTTTTCTCACCTCTGCCATCTCTAACAGATAGAGGGTTCCACACCTTTTTCCCATCATGGTTAGAAACTTTCTCTTTGTATCTGTCCCAGGCTTGCATATGACCACATTATGCTCAATTATTCTTAAACCAGTACTGGTTTATAGCTCTTTCCCTTCCTTAGTGTTTAATCCAGCAGACGTATCTAAAGGGATTATGTTTATTCCCTTTGGCCTTCATTTTTTCTATGCTAAATTATACTAGTTTCTTTTCTGTCCTATTATATGAACAGACTGTGCATCCCTTCTGTTAGCAATCCTAACAGGCCTTCCTTGTTTGCACTGACACTGTTTTAAAAACTATTGCCTAGAGTTAATATTTTAATTTTGTCTTCAAAATTTTGTGTTTAATTAAGTGAATTTTTGGTGGGGCTTGTGAACTGAGAAGTGGACTGCAAAGGTGTATCAGTCCTAAACCAAACTCATTAGTCTGAACAAGGTGTCAGACCTGGGAGAAGTTTAGGAGGACACAGAGCAGCTCTCTAGAAGCTGAGTAAGAGGAAAAGAGGTAATGCTTCAGGTACATTGCTTTTCTAAGACTGTAACTCAACAAGTGTGATAGAGCTTCTCCTAAACTGTGTTCACAGAGAGACGCTGCCCTGAAGGAAAGGGATCGGGGCATCAGTCTGAGAGTTAAGTGACCTGAAGCAGAGATAGAAAATTGAACAAAGGTCACTTTCTGGTTTGAAGTTTTCCAGAGCTGAGCTATGATCCCCGAAAAGATGGATTTCTGATAGTGTCTGAAATGAAGGAGTGACTCTATAAAGATTATTGTGGCACAGGAGACATATGCAAAATAGCCATGCAAAATAGCTTTTTCATGTTTATTATACTTTAAAAAATTTAAGTGCATTCAAAATAATATCTCTTGGAAGATGCCTGGTGAAGAACAGAACAGAAACTGAATGTAAATAGTTATTTGGTCATCTTTTTTAAGAAACCAAAACATGCTGCAAATATTGTTCCTGAAGAATAATTCTGAAAAGAATGTCACATAGAATTTGTAGTAGAAGGAGCTGGTTTTCCTAATTTTCAGAACTGCTGCTTGTAAACTGAATCTTTTGATTGCTTCAAATAAGATCTAGAGTTCCAACAGACACCAAACCCTGTCTTGTGTACTTGTGCTTTTATTCAGGGTAGCCTAATAGGAGACAGCATTCATGTAACTCTCAAACTAAAAAGAAAAAAAATGGGTGTAAAGTGTTTGGTTATACTGATATAAATTCATAATTAACAACTCTTCACTTACAGAAATTATACTGAACTTTCTTGGTCTTTTATAAGGCAAATGGACATGGCTGGACCTTCATCTTAACTTAGCTCTTGTGAGTTACTCTGCAAAAGTTTTGGTCTCTGGAGCAAAAAAGAATGGTGACCTATAAGGAATTTGTGGAGACAAACTTTTAGTCCTCGTGAGAGATAATAGATGGATTGAAATTAGGTCAAACAGCAGGAGATAAGCTTATCAGTGGCTAATCCTTTGCCTCTTTCTCCCCTCCAGCCACTTCCCCCTCCCCTGACAGAAGATCTTCAGATTCAGAATTTCCTGGCACCACAACTGAAGATGCAGCTCAGAGTTCTGCAAATGTATTTTAGAAAGGTATGGTATGAAATTAGTAACTCATAGTCTGAGAGTTTAACGGTGTTTTACAGCAGTGCTAATGTCTCTGTATGCCAGAAAAGAAATAGACTGAATGAAAGCATAGCTCAAAAGTTGTGTTGACTGAATTCTGGCAGCTGCTGGACCTGCCCATGAGCCATGCAACCAACTGTGTAATGCCACCTCCTCCCTTCTAACAGTAGTGGATGCAGTGTATTTGAGCATCCCTGTGCATGACAGTCTCATTTCCCACAGCTGCAATTGCTGTAGAAGTAAAAAAACAAACAAAAAACCCAAAACAAAAAAAAAAGACCCACACCAACACAAAAACAAAACAAAAAAAAAATCAAATTTTAAAAACCCTTAAACCTATTGCAGTCTGTTCATATTAAATATCCCTGTGGACTAAGCATCAGACATTATTTCCTGATGCTTACCTTTAGGATAATGTTGGCTGCTGATTCTTCTCTACCCACACCACTGTTTGGGATCTGAGAACACTAACAGCCCTAACGTTTTGACTTTTTCTGCTTTTTATTTCTGAAAAGCTAAAAACAAATTCTTATTTTCTCATCTAAGTGTTTCTTTTCCAAGAATCTGTCTTCTTTTTTCCAAAGAAAATAAACTGTCTTCTTACTTTATAAACCTCTCATCATTCTGACTATTTTTCTTCTGGACTCTCTATTTGCCTTTTCTTTAAGAACATTTCAAACGCACCCAGTTTTGGCCCAGTGAGATCCCATCAGTATCAACTAGAATAAAAGAATAACCCCTTTCTCATATGCTTATTAATATATCCCAGAGTGTCATGTTGAAGTTTGCTTTTTTTTTTTTTTCCAACAATCTATATGCTTTGAAGTTTTTGATCCATTATAACATCAGAATTATTTTCTGCCCTATGGCTCCTAGTCAATTGTCTCCACGACTGACATCTCTGCTTCTGTTTCTTTCTGACATGTAGCTTTCAGTTTCTGTTGGCTTCCACCTTTTACTTCTGGAGCATCTGACCAAGATATCAGTACCATGTTGATCATCTTTGAAGCTACCACAAAAACCTTGCTTGTTTACTCTCTAAATATATGTCCCTTTCATTATTTAAATTACTAAATAATGGTACACATGTGAACTACTCTTGCTCCCACGGAACATCTAAAGACAAATCACATTTGTTTTCCTTTAAGATGAGACATATACAGTAACATTGTGCAAACCTTCCTACTTGCTCATACAATTTTTCATGACATTGTTATGAAGTCCTTCCACACACAGAGTATAGCTGCAGTTGCACTGATCATGATGGGTTTGAGATAGATCCTTTCACTTGGCCACCTTCCTTGCCAGGAAGGAGGAGATATAAAACATCATTAAGACATAAAAAATACAGAAATAGAAATAAATTCTGATAAAAGTTAACCAGAGGCACAGCGGGGGGAGGGGGAGGGTGAGGGGAGGGAAGTGTGTGGTGTGTGAATATTAAAATGAGCTTTGACTTAGAAGCTGAGGGGTTTTTGTGAGTTTTGGTTGTTGGGTTTTGTTAGGAGTTAGGCTATGTATACTTCAAGTAATGAAGAAATCATGAAAGAAAATCAAATTGTTGTAGATAACTTACTCTTTATGCAAACATGGTAGTAGTTCAATATTAAATATCTCCTGTTTTTTCTACATTTCCCAATAAAGTCTGTGAATACTGATAGTATATAAGGACATGCTTGCAGCAGAGAGGTTGCAACAAGCAGTGCTTCCTGTTCTCTGTGCAGGAATCGCTTTTTGAGGAATTTCTCTTAGTTCATTTATTTTCCTGTTAGAGATATAAAAAGCAATTCTACAGTTCTTTACTGAGACCTCTTATCTGAACAGATTCCTACTATTTTGGGGATATTAGTAATTGAAGAGACCTTACTGAGTTTACATTGGAGTCCATCACCTGTGCATCAAAGGCTGTTTTGTCCCTCCGTAGCTGACATAAACCATATTCACTGCAGTGGTGAATGGGGTTAATGTGACCATCTGTAAGTCTTTTGTTTACATAAAAATTTTATTATTTTTCTATAGGAGTTTGTACTAAATCAGCTACAGTTTTCAAGTTTCTAGCTGAAGGAAATATGTTGTAGTTTTTATTCTATCTTTCTGCCATGATTGTGACTGAAATCAAAAGTTCAAAATTACAGTTGACCAAAGTGGAACATGTTTGATTTCATTGAGTTACAAAACTACAGTTACTCAAGTAATTCCAAATATTCATCCTCAACTGCTCAAAATACTTCAAACAAAAACTCAAGTAATTTTTTACTTAATCTAGGTTTTTTAAAAAGGGGGGGGAAAAAAGCTCAAGTACTTTAAACTTCATCTTGATTTCTGCTTTAAGTGAAAGGTTAATGATATTTCCATCTTTCTGTAAATTGTATTCCTCCCTGAGCTGAACTAGCAAGCAAGAGTTCTTAGTTCAACTTGTTTCTAATCATCAGTCATCTAGGAGGTTTTTTTTTCTCAAGCTCCTTAACTGTAAGTGTCACACTCAGTATACTGAATCTGATAATGAAGTAAGTCAAGGAAATGTAATGTTATCTTTATAAATTTTGTGTGGTTAGGGATTTAATAACTAAAATAACCCCATCAGAATTCTTGCATCTAATGTCCCAGCTTGAAAACTTTCCATTTTTTATGGGCTAGTTGGGCTGCGTGTTTTCTTGTACTTTGTCAAACATTTTCTCAGAGCAACACCACAACAATTTCAAGAATCTTAAACCATGAAAGTGCTGTCATCTGCTTTGTATCCAAATCATTTTATGGGGTTTTAGCACAGAGGACAGTTTCCTGGGAAAATGAATATGCAGTTTTAGCCTGCTTTATCCTCTGAATGTTAAGGTCTAGTTTGAATTACATTATTGCTAATGGTAATGGTTTTCTATTATATTTGTTAGAAATTTGATCTTGTTGACCCACACCTACTCTTCAGTAGGTGTGGCATAATGTCCCACTTCTGTATATCATGTTCAGAATTTTACTGCACTTCAATATATTGCATAGTTCACTTCATTAGGACTGAGAATGAAGTTCTTGAATCCACTACCTATCCTGTTTCATGAAATAAAACAAGGAATTTCATTCCACTGTCAAGTAAGTAGGTCTTTTATTTGGGATTGATTGATTAATTAGCAACAGACTTTGTACAGAATATTAAGCGCTGTTAAACAGAATATTATGCACTGTTAAACAACACAGTTGATATTTTGCGTATCAGCACAGTTTCTCCAAAAACAACATACTGCATAATTCCCTTTGTATACCTCTTTCTCATTCTTGAAATGGAGGAAATATGATGCCATTTTTGTTTATTTCAGCAGTTATTCAAGGATCTGAAAGAGTTCACTGGAAAAAAATCTCCATAAGGATTTGCTATTCCTAGCAAATCACACTGCCCAGCTTGTTTTAACATGCCATTGGGTAAACAACCAAATCAGAATGTTGTATGAAGATGAAAATCTTCTGAAGCAATTGCTCACCAAATGGTGTGGCTCAAGAAGACAACTTGATCCCTAGTTATACAGGATGGCAGTGTTTTTACAGTAAAACTAATATAAATAAAAATAGCTAATAACTAGAGAGTATATTAATAGGTTTGTCACAAAATCAGAGTCAGGCAGGCATGTGTCAATGTCAAAAGTGACTGGGCAATTTCTACAGCAACAAGGATACTCAGAACCTCCAATAGAGTAAAGCCATCCTGCTCACCAAGCACAGTGCCAAATGACTCGCTGCTTAGTTACAGACTTGCTAACTGGCATTAACCTTTTCACATGCAAAGATTAATCTATGTGTTTTAGCCATTTGCCTCAAGTGTCTTTTCTGTTTTAAATGTGACATCCCCAAATTAATACCCAAAGACTCATACCAGTCCTACGTAAAGGTGCAGATCTACTGGAGACCTCTCTTAGGTTTCTGTGGAAGCCTCATAATATTTCAAGTTGTTGCTGCAGATCATCCAGTTACTGTCAATATAAAATTAACAGAAGAGGTACTGTAGAACAACTAGTCTTGGAGAAGATTTTGTTCAAATTTATCTTTTCAACTTCTTTCAATAACATACACAACAGTCTTGGATCTAATGTGTTTGTTTTCTTTTCCTCTTCCTTCTAATTATTCTTTTGGCCAATGATTATCTATGCTTCTTTTCTCTTGGTAGGAATAATCTAAACTGCTTTCTCCAGACTTGGGTTTCCACTTCCATGCAACTGGAAATGATACAAAGCAAATCTTACCAGAAATGCATTCTGCATTTCACATGCCATGTTCCCTCCCTAAGAAAATATTGTGCTGCAGCACACTGCCTGGAAATACCCACTACCCTCATCTTGTCAGTGTCTGTTTTCTCTTGTCAGACAATTAAGGTCTTAAAGAATTTTTTACATAGATCTCCGATTAATTTGAAGTTCGTAATTCTGAATACAATTGTGCTGATTTTTTTTTATTATTTTTTGCTTGCTAGCCAAGTGCTTCCACATCATGAGGGAAGAGTTCCCAAGCTCTTTCTAGGAGGTGAGGGGAGAAAACTGCATCTTAAATATCATGTGTTGTGCAGAGAATTACCTCAAGAAAAATACACTCAAACTTCCTCGTACTTATGAAGTTTCACAAGTTGCTCTATCCTTTAGAAGAGGACAGCCTATTTCTCTGAGTGCTGTTTGCTTGCTCTGTGGGTTGGCACAAGGGAAATAAAGCCATCATCCTGCTACATTCTTATTTTCTTTGTGACAGATATTCATTTGTCTTTTACATGTGTACCACAAGAATATGCTCAAATCTTTTATGGTCCATAAAAGGTTTTCTGTCTCAGCCATTCTGCCACTGCAATTTTCAACTAAGGGACATAAATTTGACTTTTGTGGACTGTCCTGACTTTTACTATGAATCTTGTACACATTGAGTGAAAGGTGTGAAATGTAAAGTGACGATGATTTTAGAATACAAAAACTGGAAATGGAATATAAAAAAATCAGGCTACACTTTAAAGTCAGTTTGCTATTAACTTTTAAACAAGTAATAACACAGCTAAAAATGCAAACTGAGCTCCCTCACAATTGCTTATTCTGTACTTAAACATGTATGCTGAGCATAGACTTCCTTATATTTCTGCACATTACTGCTTCACAAAACTGTGGTTTTGTAGCCCTCCTGTACATCCTAAGGTTTGCTGCTGACAGTATCATAAGTACAGCATTTTCCACTGCTACCACGTTTTGATTACTCAGGGTTCATAAATCATTTATTCAGGACAAATCAAATGAAATAAATAAATTCATTGATAGGCTTTGAGGATAATTTAATAATGTTATTTATTTATGAAAGTTATATGATCAACTCTTAAAATAATCATTCTTTATTCATGAGAAAAAACCCTAAAGAAATGCAAAATATCTGTATATATTCCCCATATAATTTCCCTTATCTGTTCTGATCATTTCAGACAGGAGTCTCCTCTCCCACCCATGAGCCCACAGAGACTCCCATCTCTTTCTGCAGCTGTGTCTCAGTCTCTTGCCTGGTTTTACAGACTTCTGTCATGCAATTTATGCCTCATTCTTTCATTCCCTCCCTAAGCACTGGAGACTAAAATCTTTCCAACTGTCTCAGAACTTGAGAGCCTTGAAATAAGAAGTCTTGAAATCCTGATTTGGCAGGTGCCCCCTTTGTCCCATTTCCAAGGAAATGCCACCATTTTCTAAAGTTAGAATAGGCTGGATAGGTGTCTCTAATCCCCTTGTTCACATATATCCTTTTGACAAATGTCAAAGTTTCAGTGACCTTTATCTTTGCCTGGTCTGAAAGAGATGTAACAACCAAGGGTTTGCTTGATTGCTTTTATAAATAATGTATTCAATAATCTAATAGTATAATATCCTCAACTAGAACCAATAAACCACACACAGGTGTACTTTCTAACTGAGAACCTCTGTATGTTAACTCTTCAGTCATTTTTTTAAATAGTATTCTGTTATCACGAGGAAAAGAAAAAAGTGTAATTTAATTTTATTCCATGTTTAACCTGATTTTACAGTGAATTATCTTAGAAGAGACAATCAGCAGTCCTAAGTCTCTGCAAAAGAAAAATAGAAAACATATTAAAATCATGTCTACAGCCTTTAATGGCTAGATATAAATGTGCTAATCACTCTAGCTCCAAATCCATCAAAGTAAAGGCACATCAAGCAGTAGAGGTTCATAAAACCTAGATAAAAATTCCTTTCAAATATTCTGTTAGTCTATGTATATGAATTTTCGTATTTAAATAGGCTTAAATATGCACAAGGAAAACAGATTCAGCTCTGAGCTATTATCACGAAATACTGTGGCACATCTACTTAGAGAAAGTAATCCCAATATCTGTCTGTCTGTCTATCTATTTATCTATCTATCTAAAGTCAGTACCTGAATAACTCAACTTTAACACAACACTCTTAACAGTGTTAGCAGCATGGTTTAGTGGGTGTGGAGGGAGTTACTTTGTTCCTCTTTATATCTTGAAGTACTTTTACAGCATATTGGACTTCAAAAAGAGAAAATAGAGTATCCTTTATTTCCATATGTTCATCCAGGAAAGCATGTTTGGAAAATCTTTGTTAGAATTTTATGCATTAGATTATTTGTAGTCACGATTATATCTGAATATTCAGGTTACACATTAAAAATATATAAGAGATTCCTCTGCCACACTCACCTTGACTCACTTTATTCTGGGCCTTCACAAAGATGCTAACTGACTTGATTTGATCAGAATTCCTTGTAAGACTAGACAGGCAATGCCCTGATAATCCTACAAATGCATCTGCATTGCAGTAATATGAAGAATTGTTCTTTGCAACTAAGTGCTACTTTAGAAAAATGAGGTCATATACACCTGAGATACATGTTGTAGAAAACCTGAGAATAAAAGATTCATCCATGTATCACAAGCACCTTTGAAGAACTTTGATGTGATAAGAGACTAATAGATTATTTTTGCTGTTGCCAAGACACTGCCGTATTCAATGCCTTTTCATTTTGTGGTCAGAGGCCAAATGGTCTGTCTCCTCTTCCAGTCAGAATACTATTTTTCTAGTCTGAATAGAAAAGCTCCCAAACAGTTCACATCTATAGAATTACTAGCACGTGCCTATTTCAACAGTCTGTAACAACCCAGCTAATTTGGGCAATGAGTCATATGGCAGCCTCCCCTTCACTTTCAGGTTTTAGTGAAACCGAAATGAGAAGACTCTTGGGGAAATTGTTTTAATTCATAAATAGGGAATGTCAGAAGCAAATTAAATTCAGTCAGCCTCTGTTCACGATCCCAAAATGTCATGAAAGTCAGTAGGAGTATCACAGAATCATAGTATGGTTTGGCTTGGAAAGGACAGTAAGGATCATTTAGTTCCAACCCTTTCCACTGAGACACTGAAGGAAAGAAAGAATCATGTTGATCTGCAGGAGGGCTCTGCAGAGGGACCTGGATAGGTTGGAGAGTTGGGCTGATTCCAACGGGATGAGGTTCAACAAGGCCAAGTGCCAGGTCCTGCACTTTGGCCACAACAAACCCCGGCAGTCCCACGGGCTGGGGACAGAGTGGCTGGAGAGCAGCCAGGCAGAAAGGGACCTGGGAGTTTGAATTGACAAGAAGTTGAACATGAGCCAGCAGTGTGCCCAGGTGGCCAAGAAGGCCAAGGGCATCCTGACCTGGATCAGGAACAGTGTGGCCAGCAGGTCCAAGGAAGTGATTCTTCTCCTGTACTCAGTGGTGGTGAGGCCACACCTGGAGTACTGTTTCCAGTTCTGGGCCCCTCAGTTCAGGAAGGATATTGAGGTCCTGGAGCAGGTCCAGAGGAGGGCAATGAGGCTGGTGAAGGGACTCAAGCACAAGTCCTCTGAGGAGAGGCTGAGGGAGCTGGGGTTGTTCAGCCTGGAGAGGAGGAGGCTCTGGGGAGACCTCATCACTTTCTACAACTCCCTGAAAGGAGGTTGTAGCCAGGTGGGGATTGGTCTCTTTTCCCAGGCAACTATCAGCAAAACAAGAGGGCATGGTCTCAAGTTGTACCAGGGAAGGTTTAGGTTAGATGTTAGAAAGAATTTCTTTACAGAGAGGGTAATCAGACACTGGAATGGGCTGCCCGGGGAAGTAGTGGATTCTCCATCCATGGAGGTTTTTAAGAAGAGACTGGATGTGGCACTTAGTGCCGTGGTCTAGTAACCACAGCGGTAGTGGATCAAGGGTTGGACTTGATGATCTCGGAGGTCCCTTCCAACCCAGCTGATTCTATGATTCTATGCTCTGTAGTTGACGACTAACTTTAGAAAAATCATTACTGTTTTTTTATATTATTTTTAGACACTGTGCTACTGTATTTCTTCTGACAGTACTAGAAAGCAACCTGTAGTACTTAATGTTTGAATGTGGCTATTGTCAACTGGCTACTGCTCCTGCATTCCTTTTTATAATGTTATTTGCATATGCATACCTTTTCCCTCTATTAACGACTCCATTATATATTGTCACGCTATATAAGCAATCCAAAGGGGGCACTGTTACGTGGTAACAACCAAAAAATCAACTGCCCAAGACTCCAAGTTCCCTCAAACCTGATGTCTTGTATAGGGTGGTGGTTTTTCACTGATTTTCCTTTGAAATACTGCTATAATACTACAGATCAAAAAAAAAACTTTAAAAAAAGCCCTGGAAAAAAAAAAAAAAGACAGCAGAGTTCTGAAGCTGATGGGACCAGCACTCTACTGTGACTTTTTTCCTACAAAGCCTTGGTGCAAAATATCTTAGCACTGGTATTCAAAAAAACCCAAAAATCTAGTGATGCTACGTAAGGCTGTTTTCTGACAGAAGAGCCTTTCATGAAAGCAGCGTAAAACTTGGGAGTTTCATACTGCAGAGGAAATGGCAAGTACTAATTTGTTCATCATTAAATTTGCAGTTGATTTTCTTTTAAAACTCTAAACTAAAGTTGCTTTTAGTAACTTTCAGATATTTTATTTTTTTCTTCATTTTTTGATTGTTACCTTCATCTGAAAACCACATTATATATTTTAACATGCAGCTTTTATCCACATAAAGTGACCAGTCATCTCACATAACCTTGGGGATAGAAAGTTATTTGGTTTCTGTACTAGGTGTAACACTGTGGTACAAAACACATTGTCCCTAAAAAAAATTATCTAAAAATTGTTACTCCCTCAAATGGACATTTTATTTTTGACTGACTAATTTCTGGCCAAGTAAATCATAAGTATTTTCTGCATGTTTTTTCTAACTGGTATTTAAAGGACAGGAATTACTTTCACTTAGCAAGGTGTTCAATACCTCCTCACTGGAGATTTTAACAGACATCCATATCATGGCAGTGAAAAGAGGACGTGGCATCATGGTTCCAAAGGCAGAACCAGTGGGATATTTTTGGCAGAAAAGGTAGAGTGAAAAATTATTCAAAGTATGAAGTGTGGTCAAGAAAGATGTGAAGAATAGGATCTAGGGAGATAGAGAATGAATAAGAAAAAGGACTAAACAGGCAGTAAGAGCTAAGTGTGATAGATAGAAGAAGCAGACAATTATTTAGGGAATTCCAGGTTTAGACAAAATAGATGAAACTTCAACAAGGGAGGATATTAGCAGAAGGTTTCAAAGATGGGATTGATCTGACATCAACAAAGATCTTATAACACGGTGTCATTTTAAAAAAAAATTGATGGTGATGAAGAGAATAACAGAAATTTTTTCAATGTAAGACATAAACACCCAAAAAGTTGTACAGTAATAGGAGTTGTATTTTCACTTCACAGGAAGATAGAGTGATTTGCTTTAGTAAGGACAGATGGAGTGACAAAGACAGAAGCATTACTAGAGAAGAAGACGAGAGATTAGTTACGCATGGGAAACAATAGGCATTCGGAGGAGATGGAAACACACTTCACACGTTAATTTGAAGAAGCAGTGTTAGGAGGAAGCAATTTCAAGGTATAAATAACCATGATGCCAAAATGTAAGCAGCAAAGCTTGGATCCTGTGCATAGGAGGAAACATAAGTTCAACCCTTGTGGGTGTGAGGTCAGTGCAGCACTCAATCCAAGTATAGGGGCGCAGGTCCCAGAAAAGGGGCAAACAGCAGGCCCTGAATGTTTCTGGGATAGACAGTACAGAGCCCAAGAGCTTGCAGACCTAGGTGAGGGCACTGGCAGCTTTGTTTCCTGTATGATATACAAGCCCTTTCACAGAGGGTAAAAGGAAACAAGGAAAACAAGATGGGGGAGGGAATTGTAAAAATCTGGAGGAAGTTCACAGAAGGAGACAAATGGATTAAAATGTCAGGGAGTAGAATAAGGAAAAGAGAGGAGACAGGAATGAAAAACAGGTTTCAATGGTAAAGCGTACCACTGCAATAAATACTCTGAGAACTGTAAGAGAGGTAAGAACAGTCTGTGATCTGGTGTTTGGGAGTGAGACAAATTTGAATAGAGGGGAAAATAATCACTCATGAAAACCAAATAGTTTATTCAAAGCATAGAATTATAATAAATAGTCTAGTTAAACATTGTTTACTAGATACTTTGTGCATGAAAGGCAAGCACAAGGCTTCCTTATCTATAAACCATTTTGTTAACCTATTTTTATCTTTTGACTGTTGGATTCTGAGTGATAATATTAAAAAGGGAATAGGAGGCAAGTCTTATCTGCGGTGTCAGTGCCAATGCTCTGTTTAAAGCTTAGCTGCTGACATTACAAATTGCAAGCAAGCCAAATGGCAGCTATACCTGCTTTTTGCTTTCTCCCTCTCTTCTCTCCATCCTTTTTAAGGTTAGCAATTGCACAGCAAATAGACACAGCAGAAGGATTTATTTACAGAGGCCACACTTTCATACCACCTCATTAGTTTCCATTCCTTCTGAGAATATTCTGTAGGTGTTGCACGGGGTCAATAACTTCTGAGAATAGTTCAATAATATTCTGGACCCTCTACTAAGTGTCCTGTACCCTTAGACACCCAATAAGCAGCAAGACAGTTTGTTAGAGAGTACTTTTTATTTCACCTTGGGAACTAGAATTTATTTTGGAGTGAAAATTGGTTTTTATGTGCATAAATTCTACATTTAAGATTCCTCTTTGAGGGGACTGGGGGGTGTTAAAAAGTATAGACTCTAAATCCATTTATTTTTACTGTGCTGGTGTTATACCATATTTCAAAACACGGTGTTAAAATGCAGCTGCTTAGCTATGCATTTTTTAATGCTAAGCTTTCCCATATTTCAATGGGGTCAAGAGAAAAGGAAGAGAAAATTAAATAGTTATCTTCAAAGCCCACCTTGCATAGAGCCAATATGTGACCTGAAATTTGCTTTGGGGGAGTTGATGAATAAAAATTACTAGAGTTGCTTAGTATGTGTTTCTCATAGTAAAATTTATTAAATTATATAATGAAATATATGCAAATAAAGAATATAATACTAGCTTTGGGTAGACAAATGGTGCAATAAGTGCATTTTCATAACATTGTTTTATGACCTGAAATCAGACTATTATGCACAGCCCTGTGTATTGCAGTGTGTGTCTAACTTGAAGCATGCAAACAGTTCTATATCATTTGAAGAACTCAGGACATAAACAAATAAACATTAAAATACGCATTATGAAAAATATTTTCATATAAATGTTTGTTGCAACTCTTCATCTTTGTTAGCAGAGACATGCTGTTAAGTGCAGTCGGGCTAGATTCAGCATCTGAAAGAAAGTGAATACCGGGAAGGAAAATCTTTTATGTCCCAACCATAATATAGCAATCAATGAGATTATAATTTAATTCTTCAAAATATGATTATACCTTTTCCCTGGAGTCAGTTGAGTTCATTCAAATTAGTCTTTCATTTCAAGAATGCCTTTAAAGTGCCTGAATATTTCTAGCTGAGGTTCTTGCAATTGTGTTCATTCTTGCACCAAAATAAAGCATAAATCATAACTATCTTCATACGTCAGAAGTCTTCATCACCTACAACAACTATCTCTACTTTATTACAAAATGAAGCAGATGTAATTGCTAAATGCAATTCAAATTATTATCAGCACATTTGGCAGAGACAGTAGCATGAATCTCACACTAAGATTTCTTGGTTCACATCACAGACTCGTATACATACGACACCTGACCATCATTATAGTAAATTGCCAAAACTGAGGCTCTTTGTCATTTTAGTGCATAAGCAAACCCTCTGTTGGTTACAAGGTGAAAATTTTTTGCCTTTTTCAGTCTCAGAACCATGAACGGCGTGGCACCACATTTAAATCACTTTTTGTTTTTTTCCTCTGGCTGTAAGAACAAAGGAGATGGGGAAACAAGGTTGGAAAATTTAAAGATTCTTTAGGGTTTCATGTAGATAAAAAAGTGTTCTGGCCTGAAAGATACTTTCTACATGGCTGGTATGGTAGATAGAGACATCACTGAAACCAAAGAGCAGTCCTGTTCAGATAAAGATGGCAACATGTAACACTTGTGCAGATGACAAGGAAAACGGAAAACAAGTTTTTATCAACAGACAAAATACTATGAAAAGAGAAAGATGCAAAAAGCAGCAAAAAATAGGAAAAGGTGTCTGTGTAAACTAATCTTATTAGGTATGCTTGTAGCAATCGAGAAAGGGATTTCATTGTTTTAGGGGAAGTCTGTAGTAATTAAGAGAAGGTAATATGCACTGATTTGTCCCCAGAATGAAAAAAAGAGAACACTTACGAGCAACATTAAAGGAGTCTCAAGAGTGCAAGAAACTTTTAGCAGGTAGCTAAAAATTCAGAGGAAAATGGAAAGGACAGGGGTTTTATCTTCTCTTACTTCAGTCCCTTGACTTGGTCACAAAAATGTCAGAGACTTTAAATAGAATTTTTGGATGACCAAGAGAAATCAGCTTTCCTGCTCCTGGTCAAACTTCATGTTAATTATAAGAAAATCTTTAGGGACTGAAAATCTATGAATGGTTCAGTGGAAAAGTTATAATGGGAAGGAAAAAAAAATACCCATTCGAGATGATTTTTGCAAGTCTGACTGCTCAAATGATTGAACCGTAGTTTTGTTCTCTTTGCCTTTAATGTCATACTAATGCATTCTACAGCATTGTGAGATCAGTATATTTTTCATGTGCTACTTCAGTGAAGTGATTTAAGGGAGTAAACTTGTATAAATAAATGACCCTCATCTCCTTTGCCTTTATGTAACAGAAATTATAACATAAGTATAATGTACTTTGAAATCTGGCAAAACCAAGGATAGGGCTGAGGTATAGATGGGTAGTTCATGAGTTCAAACCAGAATTCTTTCTGTTCATCTGTTATGATAACAAGCTTTGATCATATACTATCTATATGCATACTTGCCCATGCCTGAGTCAGAAAATAGGAAATCAGTCCTCCTTCTTTCCCTTTGAAGCCATATTTAGGTACTGGATTTTTAGCCCATTCCAACTACCAATGTATCATACACTACTGAGCTAAGTTGATTGCAAAATTAATCAAACACTCTAGTAAGAACATATATATTGTTGCTGTACAAATAACTAATTTAGAATAACTGTGATGATTCTTTCAATAGGCCTAGATGATATCTTCTGAAGGAGGTGGTCATCATTGCTATTCACCAGTGAGCTGAAGGAAACTGCAGCACCTCAGCTACATAAAATAATGAATGTGGTTTGATAGCTACCTCTGGGCCTATCACAAATATCTGTCTGTGCTATTGCGTAGGTGTGTGTGAAAAAATACTCCTCTGGAAAATACAGGCTACTTTCATTCTGATCACTTACCAAGAAACTGTATTACATTATCAGGTTGCTTCATATACCCAGGAGCATTTATGTTCTACACTATCTAAATTTGTCTAGCAAAATTTAAATAAAAAATGGGTAATTTTCAACAGGATTCTGAAACAGAGCTTGAATTTATATTTCCCTAAGCAGATGGTAGAAAAACAGTTGGTATGGCCATCAACCAAAAGCACAAGACTTTGAGGCTAGTATTTTTGTCCACTGAACCCAGTGGCTAGGCTGCAAAATGCATGTTACCTCTTGTTCTCCCTTGGTGCAGGTCATGGAAGGTTTTAGGGAGTAGAGTGGGAGACTGATTTTCAGAAAGTAGCAGAAATAGCTGCTACTTGCCATCATGAGACCAACTAACAGTTTTATTAAGGACTCATGTCAGTACTCCCCATTCAGCCTGTTGTAGCTGGGTAATGTTAAAGGAACAAAGACTGCTTGAGGATGTACTTGCATTACTACCTAAAGTGTTAGGTGATATCAGTAGCTGTCTATTAGAGGCAAAATTAAATACTTTTCAAAGCAGTAACCATTATTTACATACCAATCAAAGGAAAGTTAATCAAAATTAACATAATTACTTTAGATTTAACACTATTCAGACGAGTGCAATTATCAGATGCTCAACATTGCTGGTTCATGATCTTTCA
Source organism: Pipra filicauda (assembly GCF_003945595.2). NCBI lineage: Eukaryota > Metazoa > Chordata > Aves > Passeriformes > Pipridae > Pipra > Pipra filicauda. Next base: position 2,831,187 of record NW_024104343.1, on the reverse strand, counting down.
TTTTAATTATGTCTATTACCAGAAGTTGCTCTGGTTAAAGTACATTCTGATGTCAGACATCGTACATTAAACAGTTATTAAAGATCTAAAACTGGGAGATAGCCACTAAATCATATGAACAACACCGATGATGACTCAAAGCAGCAATTGTCCAGAAAATACAAGGGAAACATCATTGCAAGGAATGTCAAGGCCACACTGAAGGCCACAATGATTAGAAAATGGTTTCCTTCAATCCTTTCCCTGTAAAAGTTGCAAATATAATTATTCTTCTCCAGTGGCTTTACATGTCAATGTACACAAAAAGTGTGCAAAAAGTGATTTAAAAAGGCTTTGCTTTTTAATGCCACTTCAAGTTTGTATTGAAGTTCTAGATGGATTTGAGATGTTGTACCCTTTGTTTCATACTTCCTCTGTGGTCTGAGATCACATCACTTGCATGTCAAGGTAAGGATCATGACCAGGCTTCGCGAACGAAGATTTGAGAAAGGTCTCTACCCACGTTTGTTACAAGTGCATTGGTGGCTAAAAAGGCCAATATGAGATAGACATGTTCGGTTGCAAAAGGCACAGCAGAAAGACTCCTTAGCTGGTATATTCTGCAAGGCACGATTCTTTCTGCGTTGTCTTTTCTCCTCAAGGGTGATCCTGCGTGCGTTCTCAAAAGCATCAGCAGCGTTATAGATGGTGTGTCTCCAGGCCTCCCAGTTGGAGGCCAGAGTAGACCAGTTATGATGATCAATATGACCAAGGTTGAGATGTTGTTTCAGAAAGTCCTTGTATCATTTCTTTGGGGCTCCTCTCTTCCGGCAGCCAGTGGCAAGTTCACCATAAAGCAAGATCTTAGGGAGGTGGTGGTCCTTCATCCTGGAGATGTGTCCTGCCCAGCACAGCTGTGTTCTCAGCAACATGCCCTCAATACTTGTGACTGCTGCTTGTTCTAGAACAGATGTATTGGTCACATAATCTGACCAGTGGATGTTTAGGATTGTGTGGAGACAGCGTTGATGGAAGCGTTCTAGGAGTCGCAGGTGGTGACAGTAGATGACCCATGATTCAGATCCGTATAAGAGAGTAGACAGCACTATGGCTCTGTAAACACTGATCTTTGTACTTTTCTTCGGGTGTTTATTATGTTGGTGCTATTTAGCATACACTTTTAACTAAGCACAAGAATACTGCCTTTATTTTAGATCTCAGTAATACTAAAAGTATATAAACAACTCTTAGTGTAGATGTCTTCTTCCTCGACATTAACCTCACTGCCCAGACTAAAGAAATGCTAAGTTAGGCTAATGACATGGGCTATTATTCAAAATTATAATAAAAAGAAGAGAGAGAGTTTTTAATACCCATTCTAGCTTACCACAAGTATGAAAAATTTTAGGAATGAAAAAGGAATAAGATTATCTGTGAAATTCAAGTAAAGCTAAAAAAATGCTTTCCATTTCTTTGGAAGATAAATTGCATTAAATTATAATTTCCTCGGAATATTTATTAGTCAGTGTGAGTTATTTATATCAGCTATTTTGTGAAAACTAATTTGCCTACTTTAGAAGTGATTAATATTTAACATTAGATGCTGAATCTTTTTACTGTTACTAGTTCAGTGTAGTTTTTCATAAACCATATTCTCAGCAGTTTCATTGTCATAACAGTCTGAGACACATGGTATTCTGTATTTATGGAACAACTAAATATTTTGTCATTCTCTATTAAAAACAGCATAAGTACAGGAAGATTTTAAGCAGAAAAATGCTAAAATCCTGAAACAATCTTAAAGTGCTTTCTTTTTTTCCCCTCTCACTTTCTTTAAGGTGAACAGGGGAGTCATGGGGTCCAGTTGAATCTACTACCACTAAACCCAGGAGCTGGATCACGGTAAAGGATTTGAATCAAAATCGTTAAGATTGAGTAATTCTGGGTTGATTTTTGATCAATAAGAAAATCTATAGAGTATGAGGAGGCAAGAAAAGAGTGTATTAATTAGAAGATTCTACATAAAAGACAGGTATAAGCAACAACAAAAGAAAAAAAAAAGAATAACAGCACCATCTCTTTCCTGAGATGGTAATAAAATGAGAGAAATAATCTCAGTGAGAAGGTTGGGGCACAATTTTCAATTAGTCTTGCACATCATGACAACATACTTGTTATCTTTCTTTTGGAATAATGCAATAAAAATCAGTGTTTCCTGAGTTCATAAAACTGATCTCCAAAATTCCTTTACCAAGGAGCCTTTTTTCATTTCCTTAGGATAATTATTATTATGCCATATTTTAAAAGAAAATTAAACTAACATGAATTTAATTAACTGCTTTTAATATTGGAAGAATGATGAATGGATCAATAAACACTGATTGTCCATCTTTATCAGTGGTGATTGTCCAGCATACTGAAAGACAGACAACATAGTGACTTTTCTTGGTGACTTTTTCTCAGTCTTAGAATGAATTGGCTGAGGAAAATGTCTATACAGAAGAGTGCTGTGCTGTCTTTAAAGAACAGTTCAAAATAAATCCATTTTCCAGTTCTACAGTTTTGTATTGTCGCTCATCTATGTGCTAGCTGGAATTTCATGCTGTCAAATCTGATTGCAGGATCAAAGTCATAATTGTATAACTTTCCATGCAGGAAAAGTATTGCACAAGATGTAATCTTCTTCATTCATCCAATCCCTTGTACTTAAATTGTGTGTTCTACAAAAAAAAAAAAAAAGAAATGGGGGAGGAAAAAAAAAAAAAAACACACACCAAACCACCTCCGAAATCTCCAGGGGACTCATTGCAGCTCTTTAAGTCAAAAACTTCCTCAGCTAAGTTTGCAGACCTCCAACATATTTCAAAGCACACCCTAATACTTTTACTATGGTGGGCCCTTATGGGAAGCAACTGCCACAAATGTGAAAGTTGCTCTTCTTTTTCCCTACTTTTTCCTACTCTTAATTTACACAGATGGACCCACCAAGGAACTGAACAGCAAACTAGTATAAAATACTTGCACCTGCTCTGAATGGATCCTGGCAGAGACTGTGCAGTTATTGTGTGAAAAGTACAGTGTGGAGACGTGTCCCACTGCAGGGGACACCCAAGGGGGACATCTGCCTTGGAGGCTCTGCTGCTTCTCTTCCCAGGTAGCCATTGGCAGTTTCTCCTTTCTGTTTTCTTTTTCCCTTGTAGGTTTTCCCACACCACACCACCCCCTTCCCCCCAAAAAAAGAAAAAAAGATAAATTTTCACCATTGGAATCTGCATGGATAATCAGCCATGAACCCTCCAAAAAGCCTGTGCACATAAGTCTGTGTAAGAAATAAGTAAGAACACAATGTGATCATTCTTTAAAAATCCATCTTGACATTCCCTGGGACTACTGGAACTGCAGCAGCGTAATGAATTCACTGGCAAGTGGTATCTTGATGTTGAACAAACTCTCACTTCAGATGTACTCTGATGATAGCATTTTTCCTCCATGAGTTACATTCCATCTCTGCTATTTTAACCATCATTTTTACTTGTAATGTTGCTACCATGACTAATAGCTAGAAATGCAATGAGAAAAGTGCCTAAACAACATGAAAATATGATTACATACAATCCCATATATCATGGAAAGTTGCAGATTTCAGGGTAAACAAGCATGTGCTTCTCTTTCTCTTTACTGCTACTGAGTCTAAACAAGAATCAAATATTTGAAATACAAACAATTCAGGGGAAAACTTAAAAATTACATGCTGCTTTTATCAAAGTGTAGAGACTTAAGTGAACCATATAAACTTGAATATTACTTATTATGCTTTTTTAAAATGTACCTACTGCACACTTTCTCACTTAGAGGATGAAAGCACACAGGTGTAATTAGAAAAAGATTCAGTGCAAGGCAGATAAAGTTATAAACACCCAGAAGCCAATTATTCTTAAAAATAAAATATAAACCAAAGCATTGTTATTCTTACATTCTTTTATTACTTGCTGTTAAAATAATTATGTGTACCTAAATATTTTAAAACCTAAACTTGAATAAGTTATACTAGTGAATGCATATTTAGAAAAGAACTTCAAAGTTAACTCAGTAGATCTTTTTTAAGCAATATGCTTGATTTAAAGGTAGTTCTGGGCAAGAGTTTGTACAGTTTCCAATACCAGGAGACTGCAATACTTGCTAAACATCAATTCTTTCTTCAGGAAAATACATCTGGCATGTAATAAAGGAGGCCACAGGTGGAGAGAATAAAAAAAAGAAGAAACATGACAGGAATGCCGAGATAGTTGTTTTCATCAAACAGATTTCATCAAGTAGAGCCAAATTGAAAGCAGTATGGCAGACTTACAAATGAATATGAATAAAAATGTAAACATAGTTAAATTTTACTTCACACTCTTCATCAGTCTCCAGCATTTTATAATGGCTGTTTAGAGCTTCTGGGAGTGCATATATAGAAGGTAACTCTAAGTACCATATCACAGCTCCCTATAGGCAGTTGAGCTTCTCAATAGAATGAAGAAATCTAGAATAAACCTTGCAAATTCCACTGGAAACACAGGAACATGAGGTTCCTATTGTGGACATCTAGATTAGGTGCCTAAAGCTGGAATATATAAATTAACTTTCTCTGTTCCATTAATTTGCTTTTTTTTTTGAGAGAGAGAGAGAAAAAGGAGGAGCTATTGATACAAGTCAGTACAAAGAAATAGTCTTCCCATTGTTCCCATACATAAATAACCAGGGCTGCTAGGAAGTCTGCTAGGCACAATTTTTTGGCTCAGCTCTATTTGTTGCTAAATCAAATTCTCTGGATAAAACCTCTAAATGGATCCAATACCTTTTTCTTGGAAAAATCCAGGTTTAGAGCCCAGTCAGGATTATGACTCAGTTTCACCTTTAGTCCCTGCTGTGGTGATAGGAACCCTTCTCAGTATTGCTCTCGGGATCTTTACAGGGCAATTGGACTTCCCCTGACGGCTTAGTCAAAGAAATTATGTCAGAGTCACATATAAACTTCATAGGCAGTCTTAGAACTGTGCCCAGGCCTACTGCACTGCCTGCACTTGTATTTACACTCCTACCATGAGGGGGAAGACCTGGATCTGTTTAAGGTGGCATACATTAACTGGCTCAATGCCCCTCTAATAGGACTAACAAATGTAGTGACTGCAAGAGAGGCTTCATGCAGATGCTATGGAAAGTTCATATACTCATGAAAACCAGTGGACATCACACAACAGTAGGAGTCTGAGGACCTGAAGCATACTAGTAATGGCAAATGTTTTCTGTATGGCATGCTGCATCTTCCACAGTGTCCTTGTTTTCATCACTAGTGAGTCTCAGGGTGGCAAAGGAAATGGGATATGCAGCACATAATCACTGGCCATGCCACATGGGGAGATTTTGAATGATCAGCTACTATGTCACGTGCCGTTTTGCTGATCTTGAAATACGGCGAAGTACATTGTACTAACACACTTCAGAGCTTTTAAAGTGCCTGCTGATTGTATTTTTCATGCCCCTACAGAGAGGGAACTGCCAATCTGCATGGGGCATATTGTACCCAGTAAATTTTATAGGCCATGTGGAAGAGGGGCTTATATCTTTTCTGAATAAAATTTCAATTTAAATGTAACTCTCTGCTTGTTGTCTAGAAATGTGGAGTCACATTTAATTGGCTTTCATTGATCGTTTGAAACTGCTTATTAGTTTAATGCAGTGTTTTGACAAAACCGTAGCCTTCAAATAAATGGAAAGAAAGGTTGTTACTTACACAGAATTTTATTCAAATTTTCCATTTACCAATATATGGATGTATGAAAAAGACATTTATAATCTCTGAAATTTGCTGGTTTTTTTAAACTATACACAAAAGTGGAACTTGAACAAAATTAAAATGTGGAGACTGACAGGAAAGCATTACTTGTTTCTTCTATATGTAGTGCTTGATCTGTCTGTGTCTCAAGGAAATACCAGTGATTTTGGACAGAGATAAGAGTAGTGCACCCCTAATGAAATGGAAGTCTGCAATATCCCTTACAAGCAATAAAGCATTTATAAAGGTTTATGTACAGCACCAAAGACAAATAAATTAGTTCCTCTATCTGTATAAAGGTTTTTCAAACCTGCTGACTATTATTAGTGTGATGTTCAAGCAAAAATTTCCTTGCCAGCTTACTAAATATTCTGCAAATAGCACCTGCCAAAGTGGGGAAAACAAAAACAGAACAAAAACATAAAAACAATGAAATATACTACTTGATTGCTTCAACTTCCTTTGGTCTCATTCTCAAGAACTTGCGATGAAGAGATAAAACAAAACCTGATTGATCTGACCATTACCAATAGTTCATCTTAGGAAAAGCCGCAATACACAGGAGCTTTGCTGAAATAAACAGGTTTTGTTGACTGTTTCCAGGGGAAGGAACCACTCTCTTGGAGTTACACGCTTTGGGTCATCTGGTGCTCTGTAACCCCTTCATCATTCTGTCATAGCACAACCTTTATATAGTTGAAGTATATACAAGGGAAAAGAGACTTCTTGCTGCCTCAGTGGTCTGGTTAATAGGTATTGTCAGAGCTCTTGTCATGGTAAATTCTGCTTCAAAGCAAACTTTCAATAGCTCTATTTTAACTTGATTAAAGTTGTTTGTTCTATTTTTGCACCAGCCTTACCTGCTGGTTCCAAATATATTACACATTCACACCTGAAGATGCCCCTATCTTTTCTTCATCTCTTGTTCACACTTTTAATTGACAACTCTTTTGAACTATTGAGTAGCAATACCCACAAAGCTGCTATGTGGACTGTACTAAACTTTAGCTTGTTGTCCTATGAAACCTGCAGTTTCACATACTGATTGGACTTCTGATGAAAAGGACTTCAGATTTCTTCACTGAAAAACATGGCACTTTGGGGAGGAACGTTATGATATTTTCATTCTTTAAAATACAGGAGCAGAATTTTTCCATATTCTCAGTAGCATCTACACAGCATCTGTGGATGAATGTGATTCTACATTGCAGTATTTGCCGTGCTACAAACTATATATATATGTACTTGACAAATAACATTTCTGGCTTTTATAAACAGATTGTAATTCAAAAAAAGTACCCATGTCTTACCTGGAAAGTCATCAAATTCTGATCAATCAATAAGTAATAAATGTGTATTCTCTATTCTGAGGTGTAATCTAGGGCTCCTGTGTGCAGTCATTGTTCCAAATGGGAAGTGTACTTATGTTATTTTTGGCCATGTGGATAAATGAGAAGAATTTCACAGCTATTGGGTCCACAAGCAAAAGCTGTGCAGAATAGGGAATATAGCACACATAATTCTACAGAAATTTCCCCCAAATGAGCCCAAGTTATATATGTGTTGACTAAAGAATAGTTTATAAGGTGTTTCCTGTGGTGATTTATTCTTCTGATTAACTATCCTCATTATTGGAAAGCCATGCATTATTTCTTTTTAGACTTGTCTGGCTTTCAGCTCTTAACTGCTGTTTCATATTTCATCTTCTTCTGCTATATTAAATATCCCATTAGTACCCAGCAAAAGTAACTCTGCAGGAAAGTGCTTATATATCAAGTTACCTTTTGATCTCTATTTTGAGAAAGTAGAGAAAATTACTCACTAAAGCTCTTATGTTATTTTTTTTCTCAGCATACTTTCCTAGTTTTTAGCTTCCCCTTTCACAAATTTAAATTTCTATGAACTGTCCTGAAAGTAGGCCAAGTATTCATGCACTTGACTGTTTGCAAAGATAATCATTAAACTCCGTAATTGACTTAGCCAGATGTTCGAGGCACCTTAGGGTGAAGATCATTGGGCAAAGGCAGTAGGAAGATGTTAGACTTATTTACATGTACTCCAAAATATTCTTTACCTTCTTGACCCTTTTTGTTGATCTTATGTGGGCCAGCTGATCCCCTTGAACTTTTGAGTGAAGACATCCAAATAAAGAACATTAAACACTCTTAAATGCAGTTACACTAAAGAGCCTTCACGAGACATTCAAAGGTAAGCACAGTTCCAACCCTTTCCTTTCTTTTTATATTATGTGTCTGATTTAATGTTTTGTTGTCTCTTGATGTCCCCTGCTAGTGGCATCTCATTTTTTTTGTTGGTTGTTTGATTTTGGCCAGCATGCCTGATCTATACCTTTGTACTCATCTTCAGCAATCTGATTTCATTTAAATGTTCAGTACAGTCCTTTCCTGCACTAGAGAACAAAAATCACTGATTAAATCTGATTTTTTCATTACTTTGCCTTTCTTCCTCCCAGAATAGTATAGTTTACACTTTTATTCTAAATACTGCATCTCTAAGGAGCTGCCAAATTTCTTCAGGGTTTTTTTTAGATCAGTATCCCAGAAGAGTTCACCTATGAAACCTCTGATTTATGAAGTCTGCTTTGTGAAGCCTGCTTCTTTTTTTTTTTCGTACTGCACCAGCTTTTCAAGCCAAACCTTTCCCACAGCTGCATTTTCTCCAAACATGTCAGAAGTTTCAGAGCGTTTTGGGATTTGCTGAATCACATGTGGATGCTATCAAGAAACAATAACAATCCTGTACATGCAATAAGCATGCAGGAAGCAATGACTGCTTAAAGGTGGGAGATTTTCAAAGGATTTTCAAAGGATTTATTTCACCTCACGAGGAAATAAACAGGAGAGGAAAACTTGCGCCTGAGTAAAAAGATGTGCATCACTGTGCAGAGGTGCAACATTTTTAAAGTGCATGCAGTAAAACACATGGCTGAAACCACATGAACTGACCAAATGAGTATCTTATGCAAAAAGAAACACAACATTCATTTAAACTAAAAAAAATAATTTTAAATTTTTTTGAGACTAGCCTGTCTAACATAATGACTTTTAATGATCCAGCCATGAAGAAAATCTTTGAAAACAATCTTGTGTCTTAAGTTTTTTGGTAAAAATTATTTAGACTTATATCTTCCTTGATGAGGAAATGTCCTAAAATGGATTTGACCTGTAAGACTTGTCAATGAAAGGGATTCCATGGAAACAGAAAGAGTGAATAGCTCATGTAATGTCTTGAAGCGTTCATTCATATGAGCAAATTTTAAAACTTGAGAATAACTGCTAAAAATCTATTGAATTTCTCTTCCCTGATTACTGCCTTGTCTACACACACAAAACTCTACCAGTTTCCTAGAATTTGCAAGTTACCAGGAAGAACTTTAGAAAATGTATTCAATGGTATTCAATCTAGTCCCTCAGTCATTTATAAGAATTTTGAAGCTATAATACTTAGCTTCCATTTTCCAAGGTTAATATTGATAAACATGCTCTAATTTCCCTGTCTGAGCACATTTGCCTTTAAAATGATTCTGATAGGGAAATATTTCCAAAATTAAAGATCAAAAGAAATTACAAGTGTGAGCCAGACAGTGACATGGGACTGACTGGTATCCAATACCAGAGCATTTCTCAAAAAAACCAAATGATGTCTTAAGCAGTTTCCTTTCAAAGTTATATGTTTCATGAGGCTGCAGAATGAGTAAACCAAAGTCGCATCCCCAGCTTCAGGATGGAGGTATTATTATTAGCAGCAAGGACAATCCTCTCACAATTTGCAGTTTATAGAGGCGCAGTTCCAAGTGCTGCTTAAATTCCTAGAATTGGATCATGGATTAGATTGCAGATATCTCAGAAAAGGATGACTGTATCTGCGCTGGAAAACAAATTCATTCATTAATTAATTAAAATAATTAAAAATAATTCAAATAAAATAGTAATTAATTTTGCTTGTGTTTCCCCGCATCCAGAACTGCTGAATGAGGCATTTCAGGGTCTATGCCCCTCCCTAGCCTTCCTGGAGACCACTCAGAGGCTCCTCGGTGTCCTCATCCCTTTTGGACTGCAGACACTGTCAGGCTGCACAGCAAGTGGAGTGCCTGCTGGACAAAGTGTTTGGGCTGAAAGGAAGTGCCCAGGCCCCTGGGTATGTAAATGGACCATGGCATGCAAAACTGCCAAAAACAAGGAGACAAATTGCTGGCTGTGAGACATTACACTGTCAGAGGCTGTTCAAGGTCACAAAACAGATCCCCTGAGGGACAGCTGGATTTCACTGGAGGGGAAGATTTGGGATCCTGGCGTCCACATGTCAGGGCCAGTCCCAGGAGTAATGTCACCTTCCCAACCGTGTCCAATGTAAAGAAGTAAATCCTTCTCCCTGATGCAGAGATGCTGGTCTCAATGCCTCAGTGCTGCAGGGTTTGTGATACAGTAGGGTTTGAGTTTTACTTTGTTATGTCTTAGGCTAGTGAGTGGTTAGAGAAAGGTGTAAAACATATGTGCTTTTTGGCTAGTGATGTTTCAAGAGAAAACACACTTCAAGAGAGATTCAGGGTAGCAAGCACAGCTCACTTCAGTCCTGGGACAGGATCAGCCATAAGGTACTTCATTCTCCTCGGCATTTCATAATGACCACATCAGGAGGATCCTTGTCTCAGGGACTGCCCTTTTACCTGCCCTCATCTCTCCACACATTTCACACAGCTGTGAAGTACAAAAGGTTGCAGTAACAAAAATGCAGGCACTGTAGTTCTTCAGTGATTGCAGGCATGTAGCATCATCAGTGACAAAATGTGTTTATGGAGTAGATAAAACACAGACAGTGGCCTATGTGGCAGCCAGAGATGCTGCTGTAAGCTGCGTAGACTCGTGTAAACCAGCCTTGCATTAGCTGGGATAAGTATTGTTGTGCCGTGGCCTTGGGAAGACATCCCAAAATCTTATCTAGTTTTACACTTCAAACAAAGTGTAACTGGTTTTGGTTGCAGCAGTATTAAAATCTAGCTATCTGATTTTAAAACCCAGTAGATGTTTGCATGGATTCCTACCATGTTTTTAGATTGCAAGTTACAACTACTTTTTTAAAAAGGTGCAAATTTTGTTCTGGAAGGACACCGGAGTACCTCTAGCTGTGTTCAGTGTGGATGACCTTTATGCTGAATGCCTTCTTCTTTAGGGTTTTGGATTATACTCTATATTATTGGAAGGCAATTACTTAAGCTAAAACTACTTCAGCACACAGTTAATGATTCATCTTTTATAATAAAAATTCAAAGGGTTTATATATTGATAGAGAAATACAGACCTAGAGGAAGCCAAACTACTAGGCATTTAAATGATGCTTGGATAAAGCATCCATGGATCAGAAACATAATAATCATTCCTTCTTAGAATTCTACTCATCAGTTCATATTTATTTGTTTTAGTATTTTGGGCAATTACAAAGTCAGAAAAGGAATAATAACTATTAATTTGTATTTCCTCAGAGACCTGACGATTAAAGCTGATGGGTAAAAATGTAGGTAATCAAAATATGTACAATAAATTGTGTGAGATGAAAACCTGCAGATATATACAGATATATCTGTTAAGCAAGCAATAAAGGTTGAAGCTAAAAGGGGCATCAGCTTTCTGAAATCACATAGCATCTATGCAAGCAAAATTCATTGCTAAACTGCTGCTTCCAGGCCAGTGGAGACAGTTTATTACCTGTAGGTTTAAGCATCTGCAAGTTTTGTTTCACTTTACTTCAACAGAATCCAGAAACTATGCATTCATCTGCCCAAGCTCTGTGCAGTCTTAATTTCAGAGCACACCTGTAGAACAAAATACTCAGACTCTGTGTAAAATATAACGATGGCCCCTGCTGTTTCCTTCAACACAAGCATGTGTCAGCACCAACCAGCACTGATTGCATTGCCATCTTTCATATCATAGCCCAGCATTTATGGCTTTTGAGCCAGATGTAAAAGATTTCATTCAATGCTCCAATATTTGAGAGGAGTATACAAGGGACCAAGGGTAACAGAATGAACTATTTCTTTTACTGAAACTACATTCCTGAACAAAAAATAATCCCAGACTCAGTCAGAAAGAGAGTACAAAAAAGAGCACTAAAATTCTAGCCATTCAAGCCCTTGTCTAGGATTTTTGTCTTATTATACCTACCACAAGGATATTTTCCAAAATTAACATAGAAATCATCCTGAGATAACATACAAACACAGGTCTAATGCATTCTTTAAAGTTATCTCGCTCTTTGTCAAAATTTTACTTTATATTCTTAATGGTATTAGAATATTCAAGATAATTGGAAATAAATACCATCAAGGCGAAAAAAGATTTTTATGTTAGTCAGCCAAACACTTGGGAAAAATACCAAATCTTTCTGCTTGAAATGTAAAGCTGTTACTCTGTCTTGCAAACCTGAAAGTTTCAGCTGTATTTCAAAACAAAATCAGAAAACAAAAAGAAAAAAACCTGTAGGTCATAGCTTCCTATGGCTTAACCATGCATTTTACATGGTTACTTTTAAAAGGTTTTCTCCACTTGTATCACTCCCAGTGCTTTAGAACTGTATGATTAATATTGAAATAAATGTCTCCTTTTGGTTCAAACTGATCACAGAAATATTGATTTTTTTCATGCGTGAATTAAAGGAAAGCAGGAAAAACTGACCTGAATGAAAAACAACCTCTGCTAATATAAGCTCCTTCACCATGGGCAATCAGCTGCCCCCAAAACCAACATCTTTTCTAGCTCTGTCAAGCAATTTTTATTTTATGCTTCCCAAAAGCTGAAGCATTAGATACAGATGTTATTTGCTGATTGAGTCAAATGTGTAAAAGAACAATCTAAATAGCACCCCAAACAATGAACTCAAAACCCCAGTGAATTTAGATCTTGAATATTTACTAGCATTAGGAGAATGTTATGTTATTGGTCTCTTGTAATTATATAGCAATGACCTTGAGATTTCTGAATTTCACATCTTCCTTCTGCTCTTTCCATTCTGTTTTCTGTAGGCTATTGCAGAAATACAAAATTGGATTTGTCAATTAAGGCATTACATGAAAGCCACTGAATTGGAAACCATACCTACTTCACAAAATGTGGTTAATTTTACAGAAGTTATTTTCTTCATAGCAGCCCATTGGCAAAGTGTGAGTATGGATAGTCCTACAAATAACGTCTCAAATGCATTCTTCATTTCAGTGATTTCCATTTTTGACAGTGTCTTCTTATGTTATATATTTGCCCTTTAAGAAGCCATGCTTCCTCATACTGTAACCGTCTTCCTCTTCCTTCTCACTTCTTATGAATTTTGGGGGATGTTCTTTTTATTCTTTTTTTTATATTCACTTTAACATGTGTTTGTCTACGTGTCTAATCAGCTGTTCTTTTTCTAAAACACCTTCCATCCTCAAAATTTTATTAACTGCATCTTTCTGGAGTGCATTCTATCAAAGTATGACTTAATTGCCAATGTTCATATGTTTGGTACTGTTTCATGTTCAAATACGTAAATAAATTGCTAGTCAACATTCTATGAACTTCACCCCGCCATTATTGTATATTCAGCTATTAATGTCTAGGTGTCCCTTTTCTCCTAGAAGCTTCGGTGATGTAAAACAAAAGTTGCAATTATTAAATATTATTAATATATGACAGAAAGGGATAACTTGGAAAAAGAGTCACACTGAAAAAGCAGGATGTTGTGTACAGTTCCTATGACATTCCCAAACAATATAATAACTTACCAAAGCCATTAACATGATGCCTGTTGATTATACACAGTCATAGAAATACTGTCACACTCTTTAATCAGTTAAAAGGCTGGAAATGGCTGATTTGGAAAATATATCATTAGCAAAGCTTATATGTTTGGTATTTTGAAAGAAATGTACTTTCTACATTAGCGGCAGCTTTGAGTCGGGCACACTAGTGAGATTTTATTTGATTTAGTCAAAACATCCAGCTGGAACAAACAGCTGGAGAAAGCAGGAGAAAATGAGGGAGGTGATGATCAAGTTTGCTTTGACTGTGGCCTTCCTCCACACCAGGTCTGGGACAGCTAGATAGGGTCACCAAAGCGCTCAGTGGCAGAGAGTACCTTTTATAGAAGAAAGGAAATTATTTCAAGGAACTCAGAGTCAGCTAGACGCTGCTGCTTGTACACCATTGTCTACGGCCAAGCTAGTGTCCCATCTACAAACCACAAAAGACATGTAAGGGACAAATAGTCATCCATGAATCCCTCCCCCTCTGTTTGCCTTTTTTCTGTGGAAAAATTAAACTCATTTTCTGTGTTCACCTCTGTAGCTACAACCTGAGACCTACCAAGGGAGATATGATCACTCTGCAGCTGGTAGCTGTCACTAGAGCCAAATTTTGTACATTTGCTTTAGCTTAAAATAAGGTTGGCAGAACTGGTTTCTGTTTTGAGACTGTTGGTGGATATACATATATAGTAAGAAAAAAAAAATCTGTACTGTTCCTGTAAATAAAGCCCTTCAGAAGGGAACATCTAGCTCAGGTAGTTTTTCCAACAGAGGAAAGTTTCTCCCCTTTTTCCAAACGCAAGTGGAAGTAATCCCAGCTCAGCTGCAGCTGTGCAGATAAAAAGGGTCTGGAGAGGGGAGTGAGGAGTCAGGAGGCCCTACAGCACAAATGCCTACAGAGTTAGCTTGGACCATTAGGTTGGGTGTCCTAGACCCTTCAGGTTTTGGGAGGTAGATCCTATTAAATCTCTGCAACTGTGAAATGGGGAAGAGTAATCTTTATCAAAAGATAGCACATTTTTAAAGTACGGTTTGAGACACAAGTCTATGAGATAGATAAAGGTACTGGAGCACAGCTTAAACTTAGGAAAGAGCTGCTGTAAATGAGATCTTTTCATTCTGTTCTTAGACATTTGTGAAGTTCTCTTAAAAGGTCCTTTAGTTTGCTTTGCTCTGGACTCAGGGAACCTGGATGCAGATGTTAAATAAGGAATATATCTTCCAAAGGTAAGAGTTGTCCTGTAAAATATGAATGTCTTATTCTCAGCTGCAGTCTGCAAAGCATACTGACGGAGCTTTGAGAGCAGTGTAAATTAAATGTAATTAAGCCAAATATGTTCATTTGCACAATAATTATTCACATGGCTATAATACAAAACCTGGAATTTGGTCAACAAAAGGATGAGAAAACAAGTGGTTCACTTCTTGAGTTATCATTTCTAAATATAAAATATATAATCTTCATGACTGCAGATGGCAACATGGACCAAGTTTTACTTTCAGTGCTTCATCCTGCATATCTTGTATTTCACTAGAACAGCAAAACAGCTGACAATCTAGTCAGTATTTTCAACCGAAAATTTGTTTTGCTTAATAAGCAATTCTTAGGTATAAAATCAGCATTGAAATACCTATTATCTTGTGGGTCTTCATTTTGATGCATGACATAAAGCATGCTTGAAATTATTCTTAATTAAACCAAGGAAAATTGCCACAACAGGAAAGAGCAGAAGTATACCTGAGATCCGGACTACTCACTACTTGAAAAAACCATGGTAACAGGTGGAGTTTGTATGCACCTATCTGTCCCATATAGAGTAAAACTTTTCTCCTTCATCTATTTGAAACTTATCAGTTATAACATTGAGTGTTAAGTCAGAGTTTGATGTACAGAGGTAAATCACAGAGGTAAATCACAGAACATTCTGAGTTGGAAGGGACTCACAAGGATCATTGAGTCCAACCCTTAGCAATATTTGTTAACCTCCAAGGGAGTAGCTGCAGCCTGAGAATCAATAAACCTTTTTCTTCAAGCTGAAAAGGAATTCTAATTTTTTTCTACAGTAGCAGATTTACAGCTTAGTGTATATTTGTTTTTAATATTGACACTCACCATGGTGATGCATGCAACTATGGTTTGTTTACTTCTATGAATTTCCTTCTACGTAGCACCTGATGTGAACAACAGAAAAAGAGTAAAAGGTGCTAGAACTTTACTTGCAACTTATTTGAAAGTGCCTAATAATTACAGCTATTTAATTCTGAGCCCTGATCACTGAATTTGATTTCAAACACTTTGTAATAGAAACATGAGATGACTCTTCTCGATAGCATAATAGCAATTACTGGAGTTTAGTGAAATTACTGTAGTTTAATGTATTCTGTTAGATTGTGGTATGGTGGCACGATGTTTGTTGAATGTTTGGGGGGGTGTCCCCCACAGATCTAACAACTAAGTCGCTATAGCTCAGATACACTTCAGACTGAATTTCAATTTTAAAATTGCTGTAAGTAGAAATACAAGTACTGACCAACCTAATGAAGTCAAATATCTTCTCAAAGTTGTTTGAAACATAGATGCAATTCTTATTTCTTTTCCATGTATGGACTTAGAATATAAAGCCTATTACTTTCTTGAAAAGAGAGTTCTAAAACACCAACATGCCATAGCTTTTTACTTTTTAGTGAGAAGTATTTATTGCCTTTCTAATACACAGACAAGCTTCTTCTAGAAACAAGCAAAATTGCATTCAAGTAGGGTGAGCTAAAACTATTGTTCAAAATATAGTCTCTCCTCCTTTTTCTGCTCTGTATTCCACAGTTCAGCAATGAGTGTATTTGTAACTCTAGCTTCTTGGTTTAAATGTAATTATACTGAGAGAACGAGCTGAAAACTGCTGCTGCTTTTTTATGTGTTATTATGAAAGTATAAAAAATTTAGAAGAAGGAAGGTCTCAGTAGATTTTCCATAGAGAGAGTGTTTGTGTACAGCAAAATTAATTTTAATGAGTATCCTTGCTAAATAAAGGTCCTTGAAAAAGAGGAAGGTTGAAAAGTGACAACTCCCACTGGGGCAGAGCTACAGAAAATAAATGTGAGTGGTATGTACCACATTTGGAGGTTTTCCCTGTTTACCCTAAGGTAGAAAATCTTGAACTTTTGTAGTGGCTCAGACTGCTTTTTGAAGAAGCAGCTTGCTTGATCTATTATATTATCAGGTAAAAATGATCTATTCCAAACACACGTATGGTTCCTACACATAGTTGTGACTAGATCAGAAGCAGAAAGCCACAGTGGAAAGCATGCAAGAAAGAAAATCCTTTCTTTAGAACATAAGGTCTGTCTCATCCTGTAAAAAGAGGTAAAGCTTTTATTTTACTTTTCCTTGAAAATATATTTTGCTTATTCTTCACTTTCTTGGTTCAATTTCTTCCCCTATTTTCTCACCTTGGAAGCACTTTTCAGCTCAGGCATTAGCCCTCAAGTATTTAGGAGTTAGCTTAACTTTTAAACAGTTGTTTGAGACAAGTGTGATTTTTACTTGATATGCTCAAAAGTTAGTTCTCGCCCTATAAAGAAGCATTTTATAGGTCCCTAGTCCATCTGATCCATTTTTGCATCTACATTGCCTATTACTGGTATTGGTACAGTAGATGTCAATGTACTTCTTGGGGCTTCCATAGACTCGAACATTGTTTTATCCCACTCTTTTACATATCTTTTATATATATATTATATATATCTCATATATATAATATATCTTTTATAGTAGAAATCAAGAGACTGGCAGTTCATAATATCTATTTTATAGACAACTTTACCATAGCAACAATCTGGACTTTGATTTTGACTATAATATAGATTTTTCCCATTCTCCAAATTCAGTGTTTGGTGCATGTGTTCATGCATGCACATATTTCCTTAGTCTGAGAGGCTCTTTTCCTCAGGCACCTGACATAGATGCTGACAGGTTACCAGGGTCCCTGACAATTGTCATCCTGACAAACTGTTGAATCTAACAAGCTTTTTTGTTAAAATATATATATATATATATAAAAGTCTGAAACTCTTTGAGGCCACATAAAATTTAGCTTCTCATCTCGAGTTCATCTTTACTCACCAACTCATTTTGAAATATATTTTGCTGTGTTGCTGAGTGTTAGCCTTCACATGATAAAAAAGATTTTAACCGTGTGACTGTACATGTGATGGTGCATACCATGATCTACGGGTGACAGTAAAATCAAGGGTGGGGTAGGAAGGTCTTAATGTATTCAAAGAAGAAAATCTGTGAAAAAAACTTTTTCTCATAAAGAATATGTTTCTGAACACCCTTGTTTGCTCTTTCAGATTGTTTTCCTTAGCATTACTCACGAAGAGTGGTTTAACGTGCAAAAATAGTGACATGCTGGTCTTGGAAATAAGTTACGTCATGCATTTTTCTGTATTTCAGTGAGTGACTGGCTTGCTGCAAAGGGACTGTATTTATAAATTTTACTTCCTCTTAGTTGAAAAACCTCTAGTTTTTATCTAAACTATAGCAAATATTTGGTTTCAAACAGATTTGACTAAATAAAACTGTACTTATCAGACATCTCACAGCATTGCAACTTCAGAAAATAAAAGAGGGGGGAAAAATTGGACTACTGGTGACAATTCTTGGGACCTGGCTGTGTTTTGTGCAGCAGCAGCAGCCGCCTTCCTTGGAGCAGACCCATGTCCGTGCATACAGCACAGACTTTGCCTGCTGCAGAACAGACCCCATCCTGTAAAGGCAGAGCCTGAGGAGCCAATGTGATCCTGGAAATCTTCATGTGCATGTGTGCCAGAGAAGGGGGAGAGAGAGAGAGACCTAGTGTGAAGGAGAGTAGGGGAGGAAGGCAGGCAGGGAGAGAAGGGAGCTTGCTTCACGCACTGCTGAAGGCTGTCAGAAGCAGACCATACAAGCAACAGTCTGGCTGGTGCACAGTTTAAGGGACAACAATCACTGACTTTATTCATTGAATTGCTGAAGGACAGATATGACATCCAGCTGCTGCTTCTATGTGTTCTTGCTTATTGGTACCAGAGGTAAGTGTACCTGACATTCTTTCTTGTTTTGAGCATTGCAAAGCAGATAGCTGATAAACTTCAGCAGTGGATTTTTTTAAAGAACTATGATATCTCAGTGTATTTTACGTTTCATGGCAATTATTTTTCAATAGAATCAAACTGTAATGCAGTCCCTCAAGATTACTGGCTGCATGTCGGGATCAGATATTTTTGTATTTAATGCCTTGAGAGTAACTATTAATAGTTACGAGCTGAAATTAAAAAATAAGAAACAGTTTAAACATTGTGTAAATACTTGCTGTAAATATTTAATGAAGGTACATATAGAACTGACTGATCTCAGTTGTCACAAAATCCACATTTTAGACTCAGTTCGGCAGTTTGAGACGATACTGTGCAAGTGCTACTAGAATTGGTAGTTCTCAAAGGGCAGACTGTGTTCAGGTAATAGGAATTTTCAGCATGTTAGGCAGTACAGCATGTAAAATGGAGACAACTAAATTTCGGTTTCCCTTCAGGTGCAAATCACTTCAGAGTGGTGGGAGTTACACCATACATTCTGCTTACTTTAGTAATGTTTTTCTCATTTCATTTGAGTACCTTATTTGTAAATGCTGCTTTTGACTTGATAGAGCTGTGCCTGTGAAGCTGCTGATACTGATCTGTATGTTGAATGCTCCTAATGGTTATCATTTTCTTTAGCTGTACTTATTATGTTATAAATTGCTTTCTGTCGCACAATGTCAATATTAAGATAGTGGTTTTTTAATTGAAGACGAAAATAGCTACGCTTTACAATATCAACTGTTTTGTTAAACTAATAGAAGCATAGGGTTGAATTCTGCCACCTTCTGTATTGAATAACAGCTTGCTCTCTCTCCTGCTTTTAAATTAAAGCTTTTGGGGATTGTGTGTATACAGTGCTGCTTACGATTAGTAAGGCATATTGCTCCCCATTAGGAGTTTGGGAAACAGAGCTCCACATACAGTTATTTTTATAGCTGCAAAACTTAGTTAAATCTTTTGAAAAACTTTAAGCAGTTCCCATGTGAAATACAGTATTCCATGTAGGGGGTTTCTTTGAAAACAAAGCAGCGCCTATACCATGCTCTTCGTCAGCACAACAGCCTTGATTACAACATGGAGAAAAGTAAATTTCAGAATCTAGTCGTGGAACTGGTAGCACTGAATAAGTAGCAAGGATGACTGTCTGCCCGGGGGGCTCACCCCCCTCGTGAAGGTAGCAGGTCACTTCAGGTGTGTGGCTGGCATTGCCCTGCCTGCTGCCGCATGTCTTCTCTTAGTAAACTAATCGGCTGTAATTACTGCAGCAACTGTAGTGCATGGTTGTGCCTTTAGCATTTCTTTGATTAGCTTTCTGGAGACAAAAGCTGTTTTATCTTCCTGGGCTTTGGCTAAGTGACAGAATCTCAAACAATTCATTTATCAATCATTAAGCAAAACAGAAGAAACTTAGTATCGAAAAGTATTCAAAGTGAGTTCCAAAAGGGATTTGGCAGGCTCCTTGTGAAAAACAATCACAACTCTTACTATTTTAACCCTTTCTGTTCTGTGTCTCTACGTGATGTTTTTCAATCCTACTGCTTGCACCTGCAGTTCCCTTAGCCTCTTCTTTATCATATGTTATTTTTCCTTCCCTTCCCCTCACTTTAAAATGCCTAGGAAAACTTTCTTAAAAACATCTGAACCTTGTTAGTCGTTTCGGTGCTTCATGAGGGTGACAGCTGTTTTCAAGGCCAAGATGTTTTACAGCAAATGCTTTATGTCAAATGTGGGAAAGAGACTATTCTAAACTATTTGGAAAAGTGCAAGTTTATGATTGTGCAGGAAAGTGCTCCTGTTTACATAGTTTGTAACATAATTTAAGATCCCTTCCAGATTTCTAAATAGAAAAGTGAAATTACTTCAGCCTTTGCACAAGCTCAAATAACCATTATGTAATAATAATGTTTGGTTATTTCTTTCACTTAACTTGGGCATTAATCTGACTAGCTACATTTTTACATGTATCACAAAAATTAGTATCTTTACAGAAAATCAGGGATGAAGACTAGATTTGCTGAGGAAAATTCACTCTAATGTCAGTTAGAGGGTAGGTAAAAGTCTACACAATGTTAAACTAAAGTTTTGAAAGTTTGATCCTGCAACTGCTGCTTGGGCAAGGATGTTTTCTCCTCTCCGTTAACAGCACCAGGGTCTACCTAAGTTGAAAACCTGTCTTGACTGTTTATAGCAACTCTACCAGACTTGAACCTATTGCTCTGAAATTTTATGTGCAATGTGGATCTTTTACACCTTGAACAAGAAGACAAGCAAAACTTTATCAAAATAATTTCATTTTTCCAGAATGTGAGGAATTGTTACTTTGCCTATGTTGAACGATTCGGGGAATCTTGTACTAAGCAATGCCTTTTCTCAAACAAATAAGAACTTTTGAAGTATTCCTCTACAAAATCACTGTGCCTGCGAGACAGCCTTCTGACAGGACATCCCACTAGAACTGATGAGGCTGTTCAAGCCTAGTTGCGGTAAAGTAAAAAATAACCTCTTCTAATAGATGTTACTGGATGCTAGAGATCAGTGTGACACTCATCAGAGAAAGTGCCATCAGTCATCTCAGCAAGGGTTTTCTGTTGGTGCCAAGTGTCCTAGACTTTGAAGCCATCAAATCAGACTTTGAAATGGCTGATTCCAGGTGGGGAGGCGCAGGAAGCTGAGAGGATCAGGGAGTCATACTGGTTGTGTCTAAAAGACAGAGGTGAAAATGTATTCGGAAGGACTGAATAAGGAAAATAAAAGAGACACCAAAGGGATGGGCAGATGGGGCAATGGAGCAGAGAGATGAGGGAAAAGGCTAAAGATACTTAGAAGGGAAAATGGAAATCAGAAAGACTATTAGTCAGGGAGGGCAGAGACTGAGGAAAGAGATGTGTGAGAGAGAGACGGCAGGGAACAGTGAATTAATTAAAGGAGTTCTGAGCGAGGGGAGTGAGCACTTGAAGAATGAAGTCAGAGGATGGTGAGATCAGAACTATACAGACAGAAGGGGATAAGATAATGGGAAGTAGGTAGTGATTAGGCAAGAAAGGATGGAAGTGAGTGAAGTGGCCAGGACAAGGAAAAGATGAGACTGAGCAGAAAAAGCAGCTGTGCTTGGTAGGGTGAGCACTGTGTTACAAAGCCAGAAGGAAGCTCAAGATTGTCCTGTGACTTACTGATTCCTTTCAAAATGTCTCCTCCTGCATAACACCTCTGCTCAGAGACTGGTAATTAGTGCTTTCAGAACACTCTACCCTCTCATAAACTGAAGGTCTGGAGACCTAAAGGATCTAAACTAGTGATGCAGCATGGTGTCTTGCTATAAAATGTTGCAGGAAAACTGATTTTCTCTTTTAATAATCTGAGATGTCATCTATGTTAGTGAACATTATTAATTTTGTAAATCCAGTGCTTAGGAATTGAGGCAAAAGACATGATCTTAGTTTGTCCTATGTACCCATACTGCATTTTCTTCTTGCAATAGCTCCACAAAACTCATGCTTTGTGTCCTTTATTCAAAGAATGAATCAGAAACTTATGGGGAATTATGCTGCTTTGTGACCCTATCTTCATTTGTTGAAATTAATTAATTAAGATAAAATGTGAATGGCCATTTGATTAAAGCAACCAAACTCTGCTCTGGAAAACTGATTTCTATTCCTGCCTCTTGACTCAGACAGCAATGCTCTAAATGCTTATAAATGGATAATAATTATATGGCAGATTTTCTAGGGGTTTTGCCTTGATCATCCTGATGTGGCAGCGTTCACCGCATGGCTGCCACTGACATCTATAAAAGTTGTTCTTTAAGTAGTCTTTGAAGTTGATTCTGAAAGTAGAAACCTAAAATTAGCAGAAACACTTGCCATACATATATTAATGTCTCAGCTTCCCGTCTGAGCAATAATATCGTATTCTAAACTGTAATCCAAACAATTTGTGAAGACTTAAAAATGGGAAGTCTAATTATTGTAGCTGTGTGACTGAACTAATTAGGAATTTAATATTGTAGCTTGTAAGTTGTTAGACTGTAGACTAAGCAGTAAGATGTCGGTAATTCACCAGAAGACTAATTAAAGCGTAGATCACATGCCTTTAGTGTGTTATATGAAGGTGTGTTTGCAGAAATGTATGACATTTAAAGATCTTGAGTTTGAATTCACAATTTGAACATGTGTTGCTAATAACTGATGTTGCACATAAAGTAGCTTTGTATATGCAAAGAAGCAATGCACCATATTATGTTCAATACCTTCTGTGTCTCAACGCTCGTGAGGGAACCAGCATGCAGTTGACTTGTGTGACAGTACACAAGTACACAAGACACATGTACCAGGAAGAAAGAAAGACAGAGGGGAAAACAGGGTTTTGGATAAGTCTCTGGAGCCATCAGCTGTGGCCCAGTGGGGAGATCCAGGCCTGGGAGGACAAGATGACCTCATGTCAGGGGAAGAGGAAGAGCCCAGGCGTAGTTTCTCTGATCCTATAGGACTTGCACAAATGAAATCTCTCAGCAGAGTTTATCCAGAAAGGATGTTAAATCACTCAGTCCCATATAACATAGGTCACTGTGTTCCACTCATGCGCTCTGTATTAATCCTGAGGCTTTATTTGGTCAAAATGTTTATTCTCAGTCAAGTAATTTTTATTTCCAGGGAAGAGCAAGTGTCACTACATTACTAGGAATGGCAATGGCTGTACAGCAACTGAGACCTAAAGAGGCGCACAGGTCTGTCCAAGTAGGCAACCGTTGCCTCTTTCTCCTCTGCTCTGCAGAAAAAATAAAAGCACTGGCTTGACCTGGGAGAGGAGACTTTTCCCCATCACAGATCTGATTGTTAATATTGTGCTCAGTGTAGGGGAAAAAAGCATAGTGCTTGGAAGGGGGTTGGTCATAGTATTTTTTAACTTAGAAATTTTTTTCTATTTTTATTTTTTCAGTTTCAATTAAAAAAAAAAGAGATCTAAAAATGTTCTTGAGTTCTGCCCACAACATAGTTAAAGTCAAAGTTTTTGCATATGAGGAAGAAAGGGACTAAATTAATGAATTTAAAAGCCATCTGATTGTACATCAAATGCTTTGATTAGTCTGGAGAATTTAATAGTAATACAGCCAAAAAAGATGATCTGCATTTTTAGAGGTTTGGTTCAAGAAGACCCATCTACCATAAAAATACACTCCCTGATGTCATTTTCTGGACTTCATTTCCATGTTAATACATGTGACTTAGCTGTTATATTGTCTTACCTAGAAATTACGGGCAATGGTTTTCAGAAACTAATTTTTTTCTAGTATTCAAATAACACTGCAAATCTGTAACTATTTTGGTATTTTCTTCATACTCAAAATCTGTTGTATAACAAAATCAGTTTAAGTGTTTCTCAACTAATTCCTTTCAAGTTCCTCTGGTGGCTGGTTTGAAAATACATTCATTTATAAATGCTGCTTTGTCTTTGGTATGGATTTTCAGGACCGTGCAGAAAGAGTTTCTATTTTTCCAAATACATACCAAAAATGGTTATTGGATAGTTGGCTTTTTTACAACCCTAAGATTTATATGTCACGTGAGGTCTTTCTTTTTCTTACTATGTTTTAGAAAAAATATTTTAAAATAAATATAGATTAATTCTACAGCACACCTTCCTATATTTTTTTTTTAGTTTTATCACTATTTTGCTTTTTTTTTAATTTTTAATTTTTTCATTTACATATTCACTGCTTTCACATCATCATTTAACTAGATTGGTTTCTTACTCAGAAATATTTCTTGGGTTTATGGGTATGCAGCTTTGGAGAAAATAACAGATTTTTTACACTGCTTTAAGTACTGGGATATGATCTCATAATTTACAAATACTTTATTGTGATATAATTATCTTACTCAAGCCATTAAAAAAATGTGGCCAGATTGTCATGTCTGATAACACAAAAAACCTCTTATTGAAGTTAAGTATCGTAACAAAAATTCTCCATTTAAGACGTGAAGTTTTAAGATTTACTCTCTGAATATGTCTAGCAACAAGCTGTACATTTTATCTAGGGAAACATTTGGAGCTAAGAACCTTTAATGTACCTTCACTGAGTAAATTACAGGTAATCGTGTAGGTCAAATAAAGCAAGAACCTTACAGTTAAAAAAAAAAAAAAAGGAGGTACTGTCTTTAATACGATAGACATTGAAAGTACACTGACACTTTGACTTTAGAACATAAATGTCTTCTCACAACTCGCTGTGTGTGATTTGAAGTTAGTAAAGCATTTAACTACAATACTTTTAAAGCCTTGGGAAAAGCTGTGTTCTGATGCTTCTTCTTCTCAGTCCGCTTTCCACATCATGATGCAGCTATCACAAGAATCTCTTATGATTCCTCATGAGACCAGGCCTGTATTTGCCTTTATTTGCCTAGGCACTCTTCTGTATGTCTTGTCCAGAAGTGCCCTCTGTCTGAGTCAACCATTTAGATATGGAATGAACAGAGATTGAGAGAAAGGTATCGCAGGACCAAGGTGATGCATTGGAGCAAACCTTTCCTCCTCCCAGCCTGGTATCCTGCCTTGTGTGCCACGCTTTTGATGGATCAGGATACTCTGACTGAAGCTGTGTTTCCCAGAGCATGCTCTCACTTATGTTAACAATGAGAAAACACTTGGTGTCAGGAGCAGACATCATCGTCTCTTGATTTAACTGAAGTGGGGTTGAAAGGAAGAGAAGGAGGAGCTATAGACTATATGGAGGTGGAATCCATCAGTAATCTATGCAAAAATATTGTTCAGCCAAACTCCATTTAAAATGGAGACACACTTCTGAATGTTGTTTCTTGTTATCTTTTCCAACCTAGTTGGGATATCCCAATAACCTACACATATGTACTGCTAATACAGCATTTCTTTATGCACATTAATATAAGTATAAAATCTGAAAGTTATAATTAAAAAATCTATTACTCCTAATTTGGATGCACGTTTTTATATAACCTGCAAAAAAAGAAATAAGTCAGATGTCTCTAGTCATGGAGTCCAAACAGAGGTTTTTCCCAACCTAAATGATTCTGTGGATCTGTGGTTTGACCAGCTAACATTATTCCCTTTAAGAAAATCAAAAATCCTATTATCTTGAGATAATTTCTGTTTTTTTGCACTTTAATTGGAGCATCACAACTTATAGTTGTGAGTTATGTGTACTCATAGTGAAATAGAGTAGAGAGAGGAAAACTTGTGATTTTTAAATTGAACCCAATGTTAATGAGTCAGAATCCAATAATAATGCATTTATTTAAACATAGTCTATAAATTGATTTTTCACAAAATAGTTCAGTGAGCTCTTAGAGAACAAATTCTCTAACATAGTTTCAAGTTATTTTACTTCAAAACAGAACAACCAAGAGTTCCATATTTTCTAATACTTCAGGAGGGTAGAATCTCACAGATTTATAGGGCACCACCACATACCAAATCTGAACTTGTAGTGCTATATAAAATTTAAATTCTTAATAGTTATAAAAGGTTCTTAGTAACAAAAATATGTGAATAAATAAAATGCACCAGATAATCTTGCCTCAGGGTCACCAAGAAATAATATATTTTTATTGTTCCAAAATTAAAATTAAGTATCCTTCAGAGTTCACTTAAAGCCATGCTGGCTTAGTTCCATTGTAAGAACTATCATTATGCTCCTTTTAGTCTTTATTAAAGCCACAATGAATGAAGGGGAAAAAAAAGAAAAGAAAAAGAAAAACAAATGATTATGTTTCCTGTTTCAAATACTTTGTGTAGGGCTCCCAAAACATTTCTCTTTCTGGAGTCTCAGAAAAAGCATACCTGAGATTATTTTTCAAAGATTTATTTAAGACTGTGTTACTTGAGAGAAGAGGGAAAATATTGTGGCATTTGAAATTGTGGCTGATAGTGCATCTTGCTTAGTTGAAGTGCCTGTATAGCAAAATAAGAGACTAGAGAACAAAAGAAGATGGAGAAAGAGAAAATAGAATCTCCCACTGCCACCCTTCAGGTTCTTTTCCTCATACTGTGTCTGGGCTCACTGTTCTCAAACTTATTTTTCTATTGTCAGCATTGCAAGATGTTCATTCTACCATGTTGGAGTTTTGTGGGGTTTTTTCCCCATCCCAAGAGCATACCAAATTTTAAATACATTGCATAATTTAGCCATAATTTGTGGGGGTTTTTGAGTGGGAATGTGTAGACAGACAACAGGAAAAAAAAAAGAAAGACAGGATTGCCCTATTTGACCTAAGAAAAGTTAGACAAAGGGTTATGGTCTTTCGGGTTGTTTTCTGTTATGAGGAGAAGTTAAAGATAGTCACATAATTCTTTGCTATTCTGCTTATTTGCAAATACTGTATTCTCAGACCATCCTACAATTTGAATATCAGCAAGTAATTTCCCGTTCATTGCCTTTGTAATTTTAGCTTTCTAATTACCTTTCTAATTGCAGTTTTCTCTTAAGGCTTTGCTCCAAGTACTTTCTGTCTCATCTCCTGAATTTCCTTTTACTTCCATGCTTGAGTGTACACAAACTCTTCTCCTGTATATGATATTGTGTCATGGAGTCACTTAAATCCACCTTTTATTTATGGAAACTTGAGAGACATATTACAAATGTCTGTTGTTCGTTAACTTAAATAATTTAGTTTTCACAAATCACTGTTTCACTTTTGCTTACTTTACACATGGCTGACTGAGTTAACTTGTTGAAAGCAGGCTGAAATTAACTTCTTTACACTAGTCTCTAACTACCCTCATCATGTGTTTAAATTCAGAATTCTAGTTATCTAGATGAGGTGAACAATTGGTGCTTGAGGGACACCAATGTATTGATAAACATTTATCTTTAATCTTTTCGGCTAAAGTAAACTCCTTAGTGGTTATGAGAAAGAATCAACTCCTGGGAGAGGAGTCTTCCTTGATTTTGATAGCTAACCATTGCCTTTCTAGGCCTTCCAGGTGGGATGGTACTGACTAGCACTGCGTATTTAACTGTGCTAGTTAAAGGCACATTGGTGCCTTCATTTTTATTCAATATCTAATGCCACCTGAGCAAAACCCTAGTGTTTCGTGTGTGCATCTTTAGACTTGATGTTGCTCTGCTGTGAAAAAGAAATAAGTGAAATTAAGAAGTTACACTGATGCAAAAAGGCACAGGGGTAGGTAAAGAAAAGCTTCCCTTGATGTACTTTCTATTGGAAATCACATCAGAATACACAGATAGAACTTATTTCTAAACGGAAATAATAATCAGATATAATTTAAATTCTGTTTATTTGGAAGAAAGGAGGAAGTGAAGCAACAGAAAGGTTTGACTCTGTTCATTACTTTATGTCTTTGTTAGACATCATGCTGAACCCTCATCCTCTGGGAATGCCCTACAGAATTTGAGGTTTTGGATACAATTCATTTTACTACGTGTTGGGACTTTTGCAGGTATTATTATCTCCTTCAACTCTTTCTGCGCATCAGAATCTCTTTATTCCAAGTTCTGTGCAAGCAGAACAAAGCCACAAATTAAAAAAAGTATAAGAGCCAAATCCTCTGGCAAGATGCCATGTGACTGGTCCGAGTTGCTCTACTGGCATTTTCTGGCCCTGGAGTGGACTTGACTGGCGGTTAGACAAGAAAGATCTTTCAATCCTATAAGTGGATTAATTTCAACTGAATTATCTGTGGTGTAACCAATAACTAGCTTCAGTGATGTTAGAGATTGGAGGTGATATTTTCAAAAAGAGAGTACAAGTTTTCTGCTTTGGAAGATGATTCTGAAATGAAAACATGGTGTTAGCCACAGCAAGATATAAAGGTACTGTGTGACATTAAAATAAAAATAATTACCAGATTGGCATGTAACAGTCATAATAGATGCACCTTCTTTGCTAAAATCCTTTGCACTGTATTGTGTTTAATGAAAGCAAACATAAACCTAGGTGTGTAGTTCAAGTACTACATATTCCTAGAATGACATCCAATATGGTCTACTAAAGATAAATATAATGCAATAAAACTGAAAATGTAATTCTTGTTGCAAAAGAAACAGCTAAACATAAAAAAATTGCTAGTGTTTTAGAAATTACTCTGTTGCAGCCATTTGATATTCTGAATAAATGCCACTGTGTCACTTGCACCCAACAAAATCTAATATTACAAACATGATGCATATGCAACACATATGTTTAGAAAAGGCTATAGGGTGAACAATTACGATAGCAGAGGAGCAAATTACAGAAAAGGCAATGTGGTGATAATAGTTTAATTATACTTCTGTGAGGATCCTGTACAGATGTTTAAATCTTTTAAGCTACTGATGCTAAAGTACCTATCACCTCGAGACCAAGCTCTATTTTGGTCTACAAATTTTGCCCAAGGGGCAAAACAATGTGTGTACATTAAACAGCACTAAGGTTCAAGTGTATAAACAAAACATCTGTTTTGTTCTTGCATGAAACTAGAATTTTTTCAATATGCTACTTATGTACAGTTTAAAAATTATTTTTATTAACATTTAAATAATATGGGATTTCTGTTATGTATTCCCAGAAATCACTAGGAAGCTTTTCCCAAGTGAAGAATCCAGTTTAGGAGAGTTTCTATAAAGGCATATATTGAAAAAAGAAGTGGATTTTCACTAATGAAGTTGTAGTAGGTTAAAAAAATCATGAGAAAGTTAACTTTTTTATTTCTATCCTGGCTTAACTTCATCCTTGTCCCAGTCATAAATTACTCAAAAATCCCTTGTTTAGTGGGAAGAAGCTGAAAAATCTGTACAAACCCAGAAAAATTAATGTAAGAAAGAATTAAATATCATTCACTTCTAGATATTCTTGTAATGGTAAAATTTAGACAACAAATTATTTTTAAAAAGTTTTTAAGATGTCATATCTTCTTTTCTGTCATTTGGTGATTTGAATGCTTCTGATCAAAGTTGTTCAGCCACTTGTCACTTGATTTTCTTTGAAAATTAAGGTTATAGGGCCTATGAGGTCTGTTCTATATTGTGCTAAAGGTTTTTCAAAGCCAGTTCACCTGCCTTTAACATACCTTTCAGCAGAAGGGGATATTTTTTAATCATCTTGAAGTATTCAGACACAAAAATGACAGGCAAAATCGATTTCAACTTCAATGTTTCTTTCGTTGACTCCTTCTGTTTTAGTTGAAGAAAACATTCTGTTTCAAAGCAAGTATTTCAAAAGAATATTTTCAGTCTTCTCTTGATCCAGCCCATCTCCCAGTGTGTCTACAGGTACAGCAATTAAAATAAGTTATTGGAGCGTGGGAAAAATCCCATCATTTTTGCATTAGTCTCTTTGATAACCTGGGCTTTTTTAGGTAAAATAACTTTCCATCAGAGTAAGTACAGGGTGAATTCTTCCTTGCCATGATCGTTATTTGGTCCTTGGCATCTAAGGACCCTTTTTTAAAACAATTGGATTTCCTCAGCCCCAGTACTTTTAAACTACTAACTCAATCAAAGTGAAGAAAACATGTTAGCTTATTTGACTGGTGCAATTCATGAATCATTTTGGACTCATGGCAATGGGTTTCATGCAAGTCAAATGCTTGAAAACACAAAAATATTTTCCTGATATTATGATATGCCTTTATTTGAATCTATATCCAATACAGCTGAGACTGGTGTGACTAATAGGTACCAGGCAACGAGTAATGTTGCTTTGATTAGTTTAATTGCTTATGACTCAGTTGAATCAGGCCAGTACTGTTCCCATACAGAGTCATACTGACTTGTTTTATGGAAGCTACAAGTAATTGTGCTAAGTCTCCATTCTTACAGTGCACATGTCCCTTTATTTGGTTTCTCAAACAGTGCTTGTGACCCAATCTCTCCATTTCAAAGAATGCACTAAACCAGCAAGCTTAATGAGTCAATTTATTTGGAAGGAAAGCCATGTTCTCCTGGGAACATCTTGTTCTTGGCTTTCCCAAATGCATTTCTTCTTTTTATTTCATTATATGAGAGCTTAAAGAGGGGCTACCATGTTCTTTCTCCAGTTATTCTGCATCCATGCAACAAAGGAAAGAGCCCTACCATCTATACTAGATGACAACCCAACTCTTACTTATTCCTTTAACAAGGGAAAGCAGAGTTAATTTAGTCTTGTATTTAAAGACTAGCAGGAGAAGTTATCCACTTTCCCCTTCACTGCAGGTGTCTGCTATAGCAATAAGTGTCTTAAAGCAGCAGGTCTGGACAAGCTTAAAAGGTACATGGCATGAATTCTTTTCTTTTTGAAAGTTTGAGAAGAACTGGGGGATGGTGGGGGACCTTAAGTACGTGACAGTCAGAAATATTATATTGCAGAATCATGAAGATGCAGTACTAGGGAGAACATTTTTCTATATTGAGACATTTTTCTATATTGTAAGAAAGATGCTTGATTGTGGGTCTGCTTTTTGTATTGATATTGGTTCACCTATTTATTTTTTATTTGTTCTAAAAACATTGGAAATATTTTAATATTTATACTGATCACTATGAGAAAAAAATTTGCTTGTACAGAATAGGTGGAATGCATGCAATTATCTCTATGTCAGCGGAAGGTAGCAGGAAGTATAAAAAGAAGAGGCCTTTTTACTTGGACA
Organism: Pipra filicauda; assembly: GCF_003945595.2. NCBI lineage: Eukaryota > Metazoa > Chordata > Aves > Passeriformes > Pipridae > Pipra > Pipra filicauda. The sequence continues at coordinate 2,799,877 of NW_024104343.1, read as the reverse complement.
TACATGTAAAAGCAAACCTTCTGATATAAGCAAGTCTGTCACAGGTTTATCACTTTTCCTCTTCTTTCAGCTGCTAAAAAAAAAAATTGAAAAAGAAACAAGATGCAACAAGAGCAGTTCAATCTTTTAATAGTGGAAAATCAATCAAATGTAGAAAATTCAACATCTTTAATACTGCATCACAAACATAGAGTGACAGTTCATTGTCTTGGCATGATAAACTACAATGTCAGTCAAGTCTGTATTTGCAAAATAATAAGCACAAATTTTAGTTGCTGCTGCTGTATTGCTATTTTTATCAATTTCCTCACATAAAAGACAGTGTGTTTACTTCCTTGATGCAGAACATAATTGTTTGGACATTATCTAGCATTTTACAATTAATTTTACTCTCTTATCTCCTGTCTACCTTTGTCAGCTTTGCCAAATATTTCCTCAGAGAGTTGGTGTTTTTCCACACATAAATCTCCTGCAATCTGCAGAGTCCAAACTTCTGTCTTTTTTTGCATAAACAAAGTGATGTTAACAAGTCAGTGGACAAAGACCAGTGCTTTCAATGATTGTATAACTAGTATGAACTGTTGAGTTTTGATGTCTTAGTATCTCCTTTCCCAGGCAGATATTTACATGCCAGGGTAATCCAACATAGCAAAATATGAGTAATGCAGAGGAATAGATATCATCAAGGCTATAAATGTACAGAGAATTCAAAACATTAAACACTATGAGTGAGTTATTCTTTGTGGAAGAGTATAGATTTCTAAAATGCAACAGCAAATCCCTTAATTAGTTCAGGAATTAATACTATTTGACTAATGAATAATAATTCTTGGAACATGGTGTAAAATTCCATTGAATGGTACTGTGAGAAAATAAATGGTGTCATTTGAAATTTAAACTGCATGGAGATCAGTCCCTTTAAGCACGAGTTCAGATCAGTTTAAATATGTCTCCAGTGTGTAGGGTAAAAAGCTTGACAGGGTAAGCACAACTGATCTACTGCTTCTATAATGGATTGCAGAGTAAGAGGCTGATGGTTAGTTTTGGATGTTTTCATTTATGTTTAATTTTCCCACATTGGTGTCTTTTACCAGACATTTCATTAGCTACTTAGATTATAGCAAATAACTTCACTAAAGGGAGCCTCAGTTTCCTGCTCAGCTTTTTGCAGAAAGACACTAAGTACTACACATACCCTGTTTGCTTAACATTATGTCTGCATAAGATTTTTTTGCTACTTGTTTTCTGAGTGGAACAAGTTAATGGTAATGTTCTGAATACAAGTACAGAACAGCATAAATCTTTATGAACAATGTGCAAGTGTGAATTCACCCTGGGATTAGGATGTAGCTTTATTTTTGGTACCTATACATAAAAGGCATGAGGAACTAAGGCTCTTTGAGTAATTGCATGGGTTACACAGTTGTGGATAAAAGCAAATCAACTTTTCAAAATCATATGGTGGTTGTTAGCTGGAACATATAACTTTCTATGCAGGGAGCTTTTGACAGTATAGGTAATTCTGTACATATGGAAATAACAGGATATTTATCTCAGTTTTCTGCAGCTACTGCTCTTACATTTCAAATAGTTGTAAAAAACACTGTCAAGGGCTTAACTGGAAGAAGGTTCTTCCAGAAGAGACTCCTTAAGAATCTGAAATATTTGATACAATTTCAGGTGATTTCCCTTAGTCCAAGGGAAAAATGAGTGCAAAAAATCAGGTGTTGTGAAAAAGCATATTCCTTTTTAGTCTGAGAAAGTTGTGTGAAAGATTAAACTTTGACTTATGAAAATAGCCTGGAAAAATAGTGGTAGGTATCAAAAGTAGCAGATTACTATCTGAATAGGCATCACATCCCAGTTAATAAAGTTTGTATAGAGTATTTCAAGTGCTCTAAGACAGCAATGAAATTTAAAATATAATTTGTATTAGAATTTTTTTTTTGTAACAGCATCCTTTAAGTCAAATGATAGCTATAATAAGAAAGTGATATTCCTATTTGAAAGTACTTCAAAAATGTGAACCGAACAAATTTCATTCTAGAATAATTTAAAATCCTCTCCATAGTATACTCCTGGGAAGAAATTGGTCTTGTATGACAAGAAATCTGACTTGGCACCCTGCAATCCGTTACAGAAGCGGTAGATCAGTTGTGCTTACCCTGGAAAAAGTGGTGGTGGCAGAATTTGTCCCTAAGGCATCAGGCAACTGCAAATGTAGGTAATTGCAGTACAGAGAGTCGAAGGACAGGGGACAGGTAGACGACTCCAGCTGCCTTGGCTGTCCCTCATCAGCATCACTCTGCCTTTCCCCTCAGCACTGCTTGAATGAAGTCCTGTGTTCTGTGAAACTACTTCCTAAAAAGCATGGGCTTAGCAGAACAACATCTGTATATGTAAACTTCACATTGATAGATTTTAAGCAGTATCTCCACATTTTTTGGACCAGACTGACAACTCTTCCAAAGGATTCATAACGGCATCTTTATGTTGTCTTACTCATTTTTCAGCAAAACTGTGTCACAGATTTGATCTTAATTGTCTTGCTCTTTGATCCTTTCCCGGTTTACACCTAGAAACTGCTTTAAAATGAGAATTAAATAAAAAATATATGTCTGATTTGTATAAAAGGACCTCTCTATCTGGGTCTAAAATTTCAGCACAAATGAATATCACAGAATGGTGTGGGTTGGGAAGGACCTTAACAATCATCCAGTTCCAACTGCCCTGCCACAGACAGGGATACCTATAACTTATCTGGTATATTGCTATCATTAATTAATTTCTAGTGCAAAGAGAAACAATCCTTTAAAATAGTGGCCTTAGGTCATTTGTCTTGTATGACTAACCTTTTGATCTTATTAGGAGGATGAATGGGGAGGAATTACCTGTTTGCTGTGTATCAAAGGAAATTTTAATTAGCTAACAATATAACAGTTTTTTGCCAAGTTTAACAATTATTTCATATACTAATTGTAATTGAATGTCCAATGAACTAATATGTATTTGTTGCTTGATACTCACATTCAAATGTAAATGAGTATTTATAAAAGCATAACATCAAATATCTTTAAACACATCACAAAGTAAGCATATTTTTTTTTGTTCCCATTTAGTCATCTGTGACTCTTTGGAAGATCATGTTTCTGGAACTGGGGTCAGGTGCCCCCTGGGCTACTTTCCGTGTGGCAACATCACAAAGTGTTTGCCCCAGCAACTTCACTGTAATGGTGAGGATGACTGTGGGAATCAGGCCGACGAAGAAAACTGTGGTACGTGGTTGAGACTTTTCTCTGTGTCTAGCACCTGTAGTCACCCATGCAGCACTCATACAAAACAGAAGACTATACAGTGTTAGGAACAGAAACGTAACATGCTTTGCAGAAGACGCAGCAGGTCTGCTTTAGCTAATAAAACCACCCAACAAGTCATTTGTTAGGTGAGAAGAATGGATCACATTTTTCTTTGTATATGGTATCGGTTTATCCAGTTTTATCCCTGCTTTGAACTTGTTTGCACATGGCATTTTGATGTGTACAAATGGATGTGTGTGATCTGTCAAAGATCGCTGCTGAGAAGTAAATGTGTGCTCCAACACAGTTTATGTAAAGCTTAATGTGACTTAACATAATTTAGAGGAATTGTTAAGGGTTTTCAGAAATCGCTTATGTCCTTATTTGAGAGAAACACATCTGCATGAGTGTACTACACAAGCTGCACTACCAGCAGGCTTTGGGTTTTGAAAATGTAAAAATTTCAGGGAATACACACAGTCAGGTCATTTCTGCATGTTGTTATGATCCTTATCACTTCTGGCCCCTCTGGATGTTAGCTGTGAGCTGGACTTGGCTTGTCAAGTCCTGATCCTACCCTACTGTAAACTGGGTAGGATCAGGATATAGGCTTTGCGTGGGCACTTACCCGTCCACGCTGCTTATTTGTGAGCATGGCCCTGGCACAGCTTTAGTTTGTGCTGAGCCTCATCTCTTCCACAATGTTTGGATACAGCTTAGAGGTGGCACAGACCTGGGATAGTCTGGAAAGGGGCTCCTATATGTTGAGAGAAGAGAGCTTGGCCATTTGGTTGTGATCTAAGACCACGGGGAGAGAAAATAAGCCATGACACATTTTATTTATTGGTATTGTCATCTTACTAACAGCCTACATATTTTCAGAGGTACTCTCCAGAGCTGCTGATCCATGGCAGATGGGGAAACTAGGCTTCCTATTCCTTAGTAGTTTGCCTGTAGCCATGGAGGACAGCCAGGTGCCTGATGCCCTGCCTCACACGTTGCCTCCAGCTCTCTGGAGCCAAGCAGGTGAACTGTTTACCTGTCCCAGCCAGGCATGTTGCCATCAGATCTGGGTGAGAGGAGTGGGATTTTGTAGTTTTATGTCATTTAGTGATACTATAAACTTACTTTCTGTTGTAATTAATCAAAATCCTGAACAAAAATTGCTCATTCTGTTCTTTTCCTGTAATCATCTTGGCATAAAGTGGCAGAAATTGCTGATGGTGTTGCCCTCTTATGTTTCAGAAGTCCAAGGTCCATAAACCATGTTTTATACATGTTTAATTTCTGTATAATACCACAAGGTCTACTGTACAAGGACTTGCTGAAAGCATACAGCTTGATATAATGCCAATTAGGATATACACAGTTTTGTAATGGGAAGTACAAGACAGTATAGAATCACAGAATCATTTAGGCTGGAAAAGAACTGTAAGATCATTGAGTCCATTAATCAAAGAGAGCTCTTCACTTCTAATCTGTATCATTACTGATACAGAACTGAGGTATTCTTGGATTACCAAAAACAAATTTCAAAAATTCAATTAGGACTAACATGGATTGGCAATGAGCAGGGACAGTGTTGCAAGAAGGGATTTATTACTGAACCCTGAAACAACAAACAAGCTTCATCGAGTCCTTAGTATTGCCTTAGTGTTCTTTTATAGGAAGGAACATACAAGACAATTCAGCTGCAATATTGAATCCTCTTCTGTGTCTAGTAATTCAAGAATGAGTTAGCCTTGATTTCTGAAAACCTAAATTATAAAAGATGAAGAGTCATTGTATTGACTTATTGGGAAAACTATACTATTGATGTTTTTCTCATATCTTGACCCCCTATTCTTATTTAGAAATGCATACCATGTATAACAGATTAATGTAATATTCAGCAGTAATATTTTCTCAAAAATTGGTATTGCAGTCAAACTTCATTGTTCGGTTAAAGGAAGAGTCACTTCCTTTCCTGAAAATATGGAATGTCCTGATGAGATTTTCTGCAATGCCTCTACACTGTAGTAAGTGTGGGGATCTTTGTGGGATAACTCGGTTTTGTGACTATTCATCTTGCTTAAAATACAAGAAAGGAAGCCTCAGTGATTATCTCCTGAAACAAAGAAACAATGACTTTTTTTTCCCCTGAAGTTTCCCAGGACCACCTCAGCATGACTGGCTTGTGTCAGCAGTTATATCTGGCTCCTTCTACCCATTTTTTAAATTTACAACTAGTTTTCAGTTGAAGTCATTACTCCTGGTTACAGAAAAGAAATTAAAAATTAAATTATTCCAGTACAGTAATTGTTTCATGCAGTACCATTAAAAATTTTAATCTCATCCACAAGGTATTCTAATTAAGTAGCTCAACTTTTAAATTCCTGAACACTTTTTCATCAATTTGAATGAGAACTTTGAGATGGCAAATCTACAAGGTTCAACTCAACAAGCGTGGGAAGGAAAAATCGGTGTAGACCCTCAAAGGAATTAAGAAATACTTTTTTTTTTTTTTAATGCATGTATCTCAAACAAAGCTAGATAAACCAACTGCTTTACTAACAATTTCTTTGGTAATGATAAAGCACAGTAAAACCAGTATTATAATATAAGGAAAAAGAAAGTAAAATTATGTCACAGACTGTAGTTCTTCCTGTGATGGAAAGAACAATATGTTGAAGAAGAAAAGGAAAAAACCCACACTTCTTTTGAAAGTATAATACTGCTGTTTGAAAACAAAACAAAACAAAAAAACAACAGATGCTCTAAACACAAGAAAATTCAATATCCAACCATTCAATAGAAGCCCTTAATTGTGCTGAATATTAGCAGCAACTGCAATTACTGAAATAACAGTTATAAGAAACATCAGTGAATGAAATAAGAAGAGAAGCAACTAGCATAAAAAGCACATGTAGGTCTTTCAAGAGAGTTACTTTATAAAACTGTTTGAATGCCCTTGAAACAAAAAGGCAGCAGTGCAAAAGAGACCAACATTATAGGAGCCTCTGAAAATAACAAAACATGTCACTCCAACTATCTTGTAGCAAGTCCATCTCTTTTTTCTTTTATTTCGGAAATTTGTCTCATTCCCCTCTTCATTCCTATAGAAACATTTATTGTTGTAATCTTCGAGATAATTTGCAGTATTAATCCTGTTTCAGACACTGTGTGTGCCTGGTAACAGCAAAACATCATTATAAATATTACAAACTAAACCAAATCCTCATTGAGAGATGTGTGCTCAGATGTGCTGTAATCACTGTTCATATCCAGCCTCGGCACATAAAGATTGGCTTTGTGGTGTTCTCTTCAATTCTACTTCCTCTTTCACTTCCACCATCCTCTCCATGTCCAAATAATAAACATAAAAGTAAGGTCCAGAGAAGTGAAATGACCTCAAATTAGGACCATAGGTAGAGCTGAGAAGAGACTCTATATCTCAGACTGCTGTGTTAGTGCTTAACCTCAGGGTGGGGACATTGGGAGGCTCTCCTTGATCTATTGCTAGATAACCTTAAATGTGCATGGAAAATACAATCTTATCTTTTTAACTTGAAAACATAGTCCATCAAGTAGAAGTGAGCATCTCTGCAAATCTGTCATGATAATAATATTTTTAAATAAAAATAATTTATTTGAAGTTTTGTAAATTGTCATAAAGCTCAAGGTTTTGAGGAATTTCCTTTTTTAGACTTGAGTATGGCAGTAAATTTTTCTCTGATATTCTTCTTCATTGTCATCCTTGCTGAAGCACCAAGTTCTTTACAGAGAGAGTAATCAGGCATTGGAATGGGCTGCCCAGAGAGGTGGTGGATTCACCATCCCTGGAGATTTTTAAACGCAGATTGGACGTGGCACTGAGTGCCATGATCTAGTAAATGGACTGGATTTGGACCAAGGGTTGGACTCGATGATCTCGGAGGTCTTTTCCAACCCAATCGATTCTACGATTCTATGATTCTATGATTCTTAATTAGGCTGAGGGTACCATGAAGCAGTTTAGCCTGTATCATGCGTCACCTGGAGTTATTTTTGTATCTGTCAAAAAAATTCAAAATGTGCAGGGAAAAAAAAAGATATAGCAATTCCAGCATCCTTCTGTGCCCAAGCTTGTTTAAGGATCAAGTTGGCAAAGCAGAGGAAGTTTGATACTGTTTTGTCCTCCTGAGACTAGATTTGATTTCAAACATAATGGCTCCTGGCTAATTTTCCAAGTAAGAACTTTTCCTGTTTGTTTACAGCTGTAAGATTTGATTCTGTAGCTACTTGGAGTTTATAGATGGGAGGTTAGAGCATTTGTTTACTTCATCAATTTTTAAACATGAGAAGGAAGGATAAATACTAGGCATAATCACAAATTCTGCTCTCCTAATGCTATGGTAGTGTTGACATGGGATTTGTTCCTAAAAGAAGAAACTAATATTTCTTACATTGAAGAAATTACAGCTGCAATGTTACTGTTAATGTAGTCTAAACAATCTCTAGGCAAATTCTTTGACGCCCAGTGGCATAGTAAAAGTGCATAGTAAAAGTCCCAAGTACAAATTCATGGAAAGAAGTGTTTTGGGATCTCTGCTTTGACAGTGATGCTTAATGATAAAACAAAATTAAGATTAGCAACAGTAGATTAAAACAGTAGTTGAATAATGAAAAACAAAAATAACAGAATAAGAATATTTTTTATGTCATTTTTTACTGAGCCTACATTGTTTTATTATCTCAAGGTGCATATTTGTTTAGATGAACAAATTATGACACATGAAAGATTGAAAAAAAAATTATGAAAAGTTAAATTGCAACATAAATGTACTCCATGCATTTGGACAGAAGTAAACTAACATTGCCAGTAATCACCCATGGTTGCTGGTTTTTTTTTTCAAAATACCTACTGAGTCACTTTAGACTCAGCAGTAGTACACACACACACAAAATAATTCTTTAATCTGCTCCTAATAAAGTATTTAAATTTTAAAACTTACACTTCATTTTTTCTTTTTTTTGGAGTTCTCTGATATGCTGTCTACTTAGAGGACTGAATGAGTAAGTTTTTGTCCTAGATAAGGGTCAGCTTTCCCTGAATAAAATTATCCTACTATTACATGCAATGATAAAAGCCTAATATTCTCAGTCTAACAACTTTTTTGTAATTATCTCTTCTGGATACAACACTGAGTCAGTTACCATTTCGTAGTCATAACATGCTAATTATGAAGTGCTGCAAAAATTCTTAATGTAATTAAATTTTAAATCACTGAGAGACTGAATATTTGTTTTTCCTGTGTGATCTTTGTTGTAATATTGTTCCTAATATTCCATACATTCTGCTGGATCATCAGCATGATTTGGTTATTGGAACTGTAAATTAGCTGTAGCATTACTGTGATACCAGTTCATGGAAAAAAGCTTTCCAGTAAATTGCAGAGCAGCTTACCTCAAGTCTCTTGTTTCAAAACCACCCATCAACTCTAGAATTTAGTTCAGGAGAAATACTGAGCTATGATCAGACCTCAAAAAGTACTGGGCTTTTCTCTGGACTTTACATCCTACCTGGCCAATTTAAAAGTATATTTTATGAGGCGTCTCGAAGACACATCCCTATTGCTCTGTCACTAATATAATTACGTGTCAGCACCCCGTAGCTACATGTTCTTAAAACATGTACATACCCTTGTACGTAAAGTATAGGTGCACTCATTTCTTTATAAATAATGCTGCTTTCAGATTTAGAAGTTTTACTAACTTCCATTAGTGTTTGATAGTACCCAAACCTGCAGTCAAAATCTATACAGTTATTGGATTTCTTGTGTTCTGCTCTAATTTAAAACACAAACAATACAAGTGATGTAAAATCTCCAGCCACACCGCCTGGGGTTTGGACCACAACAGATCTTACGAAGCAAGGCTGAGCCTGAGGAGAACTGGTCTGGGCTGACACCACTAAAATCAATGGAGAGACCCTCACTGTCTTCAGTGAGCAAAGAATCATAACGTCCCTTAATTAGGAAACTAATGAAAAGCTCATATGTTTCCAGAAACCAGTGTTTGTGACTCGTGTACCAGCCTTCATAAAGAGAACTAGAAAAGACTATTTGGAATTGCTAGCAGTGATTTTAATTTTTTTCTTTAGATGAAGAAATCTAGGCTGTGGTCTACTGCAACTTGCCACAGAAACAGCAGATATAATATATAGTCTCTTCCCATGCAGTCTGTGATATATAACTTTCATAAAAAAAGTCTCAATTTTTTTTCAGCTCAAACTTAATTAAGAATTTATTAGATATGGTTTATACTTTGTTTAAAGTTAGGGTTACTGTCATATCACACACTGAAGAGCTCCTATGCTCCATCTCAGAACTGATTGTTAATAGAGGTTCTTTTATTACTAGTAATCTCTAGAGGAAATTATTATGTGCAAATAACACAAATATAAGTCCTATTTAGAATAAAAGGTATTTAAACATAAGAATTGTAAAAAATGCAAACAGTAGAATTCTTAATGATTTCAAAACAAAAATCATACATGTTGTACCTAATCACTTGCACCTCTGCAAACCAGATTGGTTTGCCATGAATGGGACATCAAAAACAAGCAACTGCTGTTACACATTTGACTACACTTTACTTACTAGCAGCAATAAAATTGGCAATGGAAGAGACAATGTATCAGTGTTTGATTTTATCTTTTTTCATAAGCAGCATCTTTAATTATGCAGAGCAGCTAATGGAACAAAGCAGCCTGAGCTATTTTAGGAGCACAAGTTTCCTCAGTGTTTAAAAATTTGGCTTCTGGACAATTTTGCTGATAGTTCTGCAAAACTGTTTTTTGGCAGCTAGGCAATGGTTGCAGTGTGTCTGCATTTGTTTTTTAATCACAGTGTCATAGCCACATTTTTCCAGTCCAATGAAGCAAGAACAGGCATGCAGATTTAATTTGTTTCTGACTCTGGAGGAGTTCTTCACTGGCTAAATGTATTTACCATTGTGTTGCTCCCAGGCCTAAGAAGTCTCTGAACAGAAGACAGCATTCTGCTCCCCAGTTGTAAAGTTCACTTATAGAGGTTCATCAAGCTCTGTGTAGCTCATAGGCTGAAAATCACAGAGGTTTCCAGAAGAACTGGGGCAGGGAGCAGCTGTTTGAAGTCTTGCACCTATTTGCCTCTAAAAACACAAGACCTCATCTGCTACTGTGTGCCACACACTCATTGATTGACTGGTTTGCCTTGTTTAATAAGTTACAACATATTGCATCTTTTTTTTAACGGGTTTATAAAAACTTAACAGGATAAAATAATACTCTATATAATCTCATGTTATTTTCATATGCATTTCTTTGAAGGTCTATAGATTTACAGACAATTATTGCAGTTCTGTAGATTCACTAAATCATCATCTAGATTTCCATAGCAGAAATCTAAATTTCTGTGTTTCAAAACGTCTGTACAAAAGATATATGTTTTAATATTACAGGATTACTTATAAGGGATGAGAATCTCTAGAGGGTCTCAGTTTCCCATTTTTGCCTCATGACATTGCAGAAGACCTTGACAATTTTATTTTGAAATTAATACTAATAATGAGTAATGTTATAGCTGGTCTCATGTTTTCCTGGCATGGCATTATTTCCCATCATACTTAAAATATGAGATTTTGATGTATGAGGCACTATTCAGTTTTGTGCATTAAATAATAAATTTTGGGTTTGAAGCATAAAATAAATATTTGATAGTCCATAGTATACTTAAAATGTAGCAAATACTTGGCAAAAGGTAGGATTTTCAAGCTTCACATGGAAAATTTTTTATATGGCCAAATTTTATTCTTGCTGTCATTGCCATTTGTCAACAGTATATGGCACTGAAATAATCAGGTTTTCTCTGATGTGCAAGTATCAGCAAATATAATTGCTTTGCTGAACTTCTGGAGGTTTTTAATCAGTTTTGCTATTGAATCTTTAAATGTTGTTGATAACTAAGAGGAACTTTTACATTTCACTAGACTTACGTCTCTCCTGGTCTCCATTGTAGTGGCGTACTGCCGAGTAAACGCTGAAGCAACTAAAGGTTTCATAGGTGTATTCATGCCATTAGCTTACTTTAATTTATTTAAAAATTTGAAAATACTTTGAGAAAAACTGAATAGAAAATCAGAATAATTTATATAGATTGAAAGTATTGTTATAAAACTGAAAAGCTCCTCTTTGCATGTGTTTTATGAGAATAAAGATGCAATATTGAGAAGATGTTTATCTTTTGGAAATTTGAGCCTGCTGATTTTCTTAAAAGTTGCCCTAGCTTAATTAAGTTGTTTTAAAATCAAGAATAAACTTGGTAGGCATATAATCTAGCTCATCTAGAGAACTGTAAACCTTATTTGAATTGATTTATTTCCTGTCTGGTTTACTATGATTGCACTGTCACATATAAGCAGAAGAACCACATTTCAATTAATCAGAAGGTACAGGAGGCAGTCAATGTGCAGTGACACACAGTTGGGTGTGGGGTAAATTGCCTTTGAATTGACTGATAAGATGTCCAGTTCTAAGTTCTTAATTTTTTCTGCTTGGATATGTAAACTGGGACTGTGAAATTCCCTCATAAATCTGAATGCTCCAGACACCACAACACTCCACTTGGTAAAATATCAGTGTGGTTTTGGTCTTGCTGTAAGTTATTAGGCTATATCAGTGTGGAAAAGGGCAATTATATTTCTACATTTGTAAACATTTTTAATGGAAATGGGTTTTCCTTGTATGAAAAGATATCCTTGTGAAAAGCCTGAAGTAATTTCTTACAGCAAGAGAAAGTTTATTTGAACAAATGACAGAAAGAATATGTCCACAGGTTATGACCAACAACAGCAAAGGCAAAACCAAAGGGAGACACAACAGTGTCTCTTTAGAGTGTTTATGCATTTAACTGATAGCATTTCTCTGCATAATAACCAATGAAAACATGGCCGAGAGAAGGGGAAAGTCATATAGATAACATCCTGGTCATAAGCTCCATACTGAGTAAGATGTGTGTCTTTAATTGAGCAAAGATGATATTTTCTTGGATCTGTTACTGAAATGATTATTCAAATCTGTAGTTTGTCAGGATTAAAGTGCTCTTTCTTGTTCCCATCAGAAGTACTAATCGGCGACTTTTAGCGAGGAACAGTGTACTAATCTGTAGTAAGATAAATCCAGTTTACCAACACTTATTTCACTTATCCCATGTAAAAGAAGATTTGATGATGCCTTGTTTTCCTAGATCTCTGGTTATTTTACAGAAGCACAGCCAACATAATCTATTTTAGAACTGGCTCGGGGGAAAAGCAATTTCTCATCTGAGCTGTACTCTCTCAATGATAGATTTGGGATTTCAAGACCAGTACTATTACCAGTCATTTCTTAAAGTGTTTGGAGAACCTCGCCTCAAAAGAGGTTAACAGGTCACAAACCTTCCATATAAACTCTAAACAATCACAAAGTGATTTACAATTCTGCCATTGAATGCTTCATCAAATGTTTCTACTAAATATAGTTATTTGCACAATACATTCTTTCAGGATTTGACAAAATAGTTTGTATGAAATAAAGACTGTCCCAGGCTTGGGCATAAAACTTGGCCCAAAGCATATATTTCTGAAGGTCAAAAAACCTTTAACAACTTGTTAGATTAGATATGCCTTTGTATTTCTAGTAGAAGGCAAGAAAATCAATTCCATGAGAAAAGCCCATTATTTGAAATAAACTGACTAGAAACTCCAAACTGGAACGATTCCAGTACAAAATAATCCATCTTCACTGCGATTTTTTTTCCCTTCTTTTTTTATGGCCACCCAAAAATACACAGCTGCCTCTCAACTTCCTCAAAAATACTGTTGAACCTTTCCTTTGTAGCGAACTGCTCCATCATTCCCATTAGTGTGGGAGGCCCTACTCATTTTCTCTGCAGATGTGAAGTGCAGTGATGTCACCTCCTGTACATGCTGTGTCACATGGCAAAGAATTTTAAAAGTATAAAAAGGCGGAATAAAATCTTGCGTATCCACTCTAGAGTCAGAAGCAGGGAAATGCAGAAAAATTATACTTTATGTGTTCATTGGCTTACAGGTGGATTAGAATTTATGGCTCTTAACTATATGTTTAAAATGTGCAGATAAGTGTTTAGTTGTCCAAAACTTTCTATGAACATAATTATGATTTAGAAAATCCAAGAGTATTTGAGACTATATTCCTGACGGCAAAACATTTATTTGGTATGATTAAAACTTCAAGAACAATCTCATTTTTAAAAATCTTTACAAATTTATTTTTAAAAACACTCAACAAAAGATTCCTTTCTTCTTAAATCTTACCTTCTCTGCATATGTTGTGTTCCCACCAGTTTCTTCAGGTCCCAGTTGATGGGTCCAGTCATACAAATGAAAGTCAATGGATGTGTTCCAGTTAAATATTCAGGAATAATGATAAAGGAAACCTCATTATGGTCCCATCTACGGGGCAGTAGGTTTATAAGGCAATTGCCACTTGGCAAAGAATCTGTTCTCATTGCTTCACCAATTACAAATTCCATGCTGCAGGCAGTCCTAAAACTGAGCTTCTTCTAATGATTTAAAACAGGAAACAGCAATGTTTTGCCAATACCTTTCACTCAGTTCAAAATGCATTAGGAGCATTTCTGCTGCTGTGAGTGTTCATTAAATGAGATGCTTTAAACTAAAAGGGTGTGTCAAAGGTAAAGAGAAGTCAGACTCAAATTGATACAACTAAAATCCAATCACAGCTTTTAAAGGCAAGTTACCTCTCCCTTTCCACCCTTTTTTGGAAGTGGTTACCTGATCAGTTAATTTACGGATCTCCCATACACAATAGACTTCCAAGAAACAAACAACTAATGTATCTGAAGTTATTTCCAGCACCACTGTATCTTGAAATGTCCCTTTGGTGGAAGGAACTGAAAGGTTTGCTCTTCAATTTTTGCTTTTTTAGCCATAAACTCATTTCCACTATATTTATGCACAGTGACCAAACTGATAATATGGAATCATGCTATGTTTAAGATGCCTCTTAAGCTTAACTTAAACACACTGCCTTGAATTCATTACACCAAGCCTCCCTTTCTCTTGAAAAGCAGTGCTCCTTTGGCCTTCATCTAGATTTTTAAAAAGAAATTATAGACAAGATGGCTCTCTGAAAGAATAAGTCAGAGTCACAGTAATCATTTCAGTTTCCATGGACAAAGTGACAAACCCACACATTTAAGGATGTAGGGAAATATGGTTGCCTCTCATCTTTAGACTCCTATGTAAACAACAATTTCTAATGTCAAGATCGTAGTTTTTTCAGTGTGACTGTCACAGAAAAAGTTGTTGAAGGCGTAATAAATTGTTCCTACTATGCACCTTATAATCTCCATAGCTGTGTGTGATTAGGCAACTCTAAAAGATAAGTTTATCTAATGGTCTGTGAAATGCGCTGGAAAAAATCCCATATTATTTAGATAAAACTTGATGCAACTAAATTAAGTGAAGATATTAATACCTTCTGTTTGTATTCTAATGTCTTCTATTTGTGGTCTGTTTGTGTTGTGGTTTTGTTTGGTTTTTTATTAGAAGACAACAATGGATGGTCTCTGCAATTTGATAAACATTATACAAAGGACAAGTACAATAAACTGAAATCTCTGTATGCATTTCAGAAAAAGACACCTGAGTGCTGTAAGTAATTACAGATATTATTTGAGTGATTATTAATGATGATTCCTAGAGAAAAATACACAGTAAATATATGCTTATCAGGAAGAAAAAGATAATGCAGTTTCATTTATAGTAAAACAGAATTAATGTCTCAGATAAACAAATGCTAATTTGAAGTTAATTTCAGTTTCATTAAGGATGATTCATTTTCTGCAAGAGGAGTGCCAAACATATGCCAATTAACATATTCCAATCAGGAGCATAATATAAATGTTTATTTGAATATGTTGATACTGCTGGAAAGACATATATTTCACACATATTTCAGAATGAAATGAAGGTAATATTCTCCCCAGTTCATGTCTTTGTACATCAAATGAAACTTGCAAACCTGCTCCACTTATGCAGGCCTTTGTACAGACTTTTTGATTCTGCTGCCTATTGTGAGCAGTAATTTAAAACACAGAGTTGGGCTGAAAGGGAGCAAAGACTTCCTGACCCATTTTCATCGCATTTTCACCCAGGCAGAACTGTGCTCATTCTAGTAAAATAAGGGGACTGAATAATCTAAATAAGTGCTGCAAAAAATCCATACCAGATTCCTGTACAACAAGCCTAAGGCTCAAGAGCTTTTAAAAGCCCTTTCACAGAGGTCAGAAGGTAAAATAATTTTTTGTGTTCCTTTATTGTTAGGTTCTTACCAGGTCTAAACGAATTATGTAAAAACATGTGCCTTAATTTCCATGTAACAGAGCCTGCTATGTCTGCTTTGTGCTCATTGTTCTTTTACACCATATTTCTTTTCTTCACATCCCATCACACGACACATCCCACCTTTTGCCACAACCACGTTCTTGTTCTCGTGCAGTGGCTGGTGATGTGCCATCAGAGTGTACCTGCCAAGGGCTGGAGATCTTCTGTGATGCTGCCAAATTACGAGCTGTCCCATCAGTCTCTTCAAACATAACCGTAATGTAAGTAAAGAAGTAAAGTGGTCTCTTGCTCTGTTCAGGTTTGACTATCAATCCTGAAACCTTTTCACAACTACAGCCTTATAATTATGATCAGTTGGCTCAGCTGGTGCTTGGAAAGTAGAGTAGAGATTCTTCCTACATAAAAGCAGAGAAAAGAAACTAAAAAACTGTGTGAAGTGAAAATTTTGTTTTTGTAAGAGTGACTTGAGCTAGCAAGAGTTTCAGGAAATCTACAGAAATCTACAGAAGTTTCCTTTAAAGACACAATGCTTAGAACCTTTTTATTATACTACAATCCTGCCAATATTCCTAGTCTGTATTTCTGTCAATAAAGTCAATAATCTTGAAATCAGTGGAGCTACCTGCTTGAGCAAATCTTTTTAGTTCTCAGTTTATGTGTCTGAATACGCTGTTATTTAAAAGGGTTTAATGTGGGCTGAGTCATCGTACAGATACGTATGTATAAGCCAAACCTTTTTAAGAGATGAGAAAATGGTTGATGTGCACTTGGTTTGCATATCACTGTTTGAGAGGCAGTTTTATGTGTGGTGAGCAGAGTGCAGCATCACGTGTCCTGAGCTGAGGATCTGCCTTGTAGAGCAAGGGTACGGATCCTTCCAAACAGTACCAGTCTGTGCTCACTCGTGGTTGATGTTCTCCTTGTTGAGTTGGTTCAGCTGCCTTTCAGGCTAGATTCTCTTCTAATCCAATCATGCCCCAAAGGAATTTTGGTTTTGACGGGACACTTGAGTATCCCCTGTGGAGACGGGGACATAGAGACACATGAACTGGGAAATAAGCTCTATATGCATTTGATGTTTGAAATAAATCTGTAGTTTATACTCAAAACTTTTTCATTCTTAGATTTAACTATTATATTGCCAATTTTCCTGGGGACATGGAAGAATTTTTTTTATTATTATAAAGCATTTATCTTACTGTTTAAATAGATACAAATATTCAGACAAACAGAAGTAGCATGTTCAGATAGTTTCATGTTGCTTTCATTATTTAGCAGTGTGAGAGCTGCTCTTATTGAATAACAAAAGTAGCAACACTATAGCAAGCTGGGACAGTAGTTTTACCGTATGCATTCATTCCTACAGGTCTCTTCAGAGGAATCTGCTAAGAAAGCTTTCTGCTGATGTTTTCAAGAAATATCAAGATCTTAAAAATCTGTAAGGGAGTGCTTCAACCTAAAATATCTATTTAGTGCCTTAAACATTCATCCTCTCTTTCTTTCATATGTACACACACACAGAGCTTAACATCTAAGTAACAAAATTCTGGTTAATCTCAACCTTCAATGTGTAGTCTGTTTGGCTCAAGTATCTTGATTTGACATCTGTCTTTTTTCAAAATCATAATCTCTGCATATTTAATGTTTTTATATGGACTGGTTTATACCAAAAAAATGCTAAACTTTCATTGTGTCTGAAGGAAGTTACATTTATAATGAACAGTATATGCCAAAATAAATTAAAGTAAGTCAATCTGTTTATTCTGCAAAAAAGTTTGGAAATTCAAACTTCCCACTGTCATGGGAAGCTCACTCACATGGCACATGGTTTTACTCCTAATTATGTCTGGTACCAACTCAGTAATGGCCCAACTAGTCAAATTGTTATGGCAGAACAATACTGTGTAATATTTCACAATGAGTAACATTTATGTTGTTCAAAAATCATAGACTTTAATAATTTTTCTTGATGTAGAATTAGTGAAATTAAAAATTAAATGTGAAGTCTAAAACAGGGCTCCTATGTCAGTTTAAAGGTCTCTTTTATGGGAACTCTGCTGTACTGCAGCACCATCTTGTGTTCTGAAAGTTAAGTGTCATTATGACCTTACAGTCTTGAAAGGTACATTTTCGCTAAAAGAAACATATCCATATCTATCTGTACAAAACACTTGCTTCTAACGTTGACTTCACACCCGTCTGATCTGAATGATATACATTTTCCAAAAGGTCTTGAACAGTGTTTGACAGAAGCCCAATGTCAGATCTCTTATTGTTTTGACAGGAATGCATCTGGATGCTTTATTAACTGTAATTTAATTAAAAGAACTTATATTTAAATATTGCTCAGAGAATAACAATATGATGCTTTAAAATTATTTGAAAATTATTTAATATTTGCAGCTGATAATATTTTCAGCTCATTATTTCATCAAAGCAGCTAAAGAAAACCAGAATTTAAAAAATTAGTATCTTTCCTTTAGAGAAGATTAGTAAGATTTACTGTACATTTTTATTATCTTAAAAATGCAGCATTTTAATAATTCTCTGATACTGCAAATGGAAAATTCAAAAATTGTTTTAAACTAATATTTTCTGTGTAAAATTTTGCTTGTAGCAGAGATCTGGCTAAACACAAAGATCAGGTCACACAGGTGAGCACTGCAAGTTTAGGACCTAATCAAGGAGGTTGCAAACAACCACTTCATTGTTCATCTCAGGCAAAGTAAGAGTCCCTTTGAATGAATTTTGTAATTCTGCTCTTCATGTGTATTTCTTTAAAAACACCTTTGCAGTCTTTGCAGCTATAGCTGTGAAATGGTTATTGTCAAATTCAAAGTGTAACAAGTTTGAAAACTTATTTTAAAGTATAAAATGTACATTCAGTTTAGCTGATAGATTTTAATTATTTACTTAGGTTTGCTTTAACTTTGCTTATTTAGAGAATTAATTGTTGGGTTTCTATCTTCTTAGGTATCTTCAGAATAATAAAATTAGAGCTGTATCTGAACGTGCTTTCAAAGGATTATACAATTTGACAAAACTGTAAGTACTGCTTTTAGAATATTGAAGTACAAACCAGCAGTCAGAGCTCTGAGAGTTGCTATGGATGTCTCGCTCTATTTCATTCCATGTTAGGAACCTGCAAAATGGTCCAAATCAATCCAACGATTGGATTAAGAAAGCAAAGACAGATTAAGAGTTATCTGTGCAGGACGATACTTTGAAAATACAAGTTGGCTCCATACTTCACTCCTATTCCTCATATCCTCAGAATGGAAGAAGGAGATAGTATGATAGTTACCCTGCAGAAAATCAAAGAGAACGAAAAAGAAGTAAAATGAAAGTGAGAGCTTGTGATGGATGAAAAATCTTTAATGCTGTTATTTTGGTTTACAGAAGCAATTCAAAGTAACCAGTATAGGTAATGAAAGGAACATTTTTTTCTTTATTTTGCAGCAGCTTTTTAAAAGGTGTTTCCAACCTTTAAGAGATGCTTTTAAGAGATGAAAGAGACAACACATAAATTCTATTGTTTAAGATTTTTTCTGCAATATTTTTTAAAAAGAGAGTTTTTTAAAATTGTACCTCTTATTTTTTTCCGTCATATGAGTGTGGTTGGTTATCTGTTATTACAGCTGCTGTTATTATCTTCCCAGACCATTTATAGTACCTCTTCCCCTTCTTTTTCAGCCTTTCTTGTTCCATTATTCTGGCATCTACATTTAGGACTAGTATCCTTAGCAAAAACTGAACAAGTCCAGGGAACATCCATGGAACAAATCACTCCACAGAAGGAAACAGGGAAGGGCCTAAAATATGACACAGTGAAAATATTTAGCTGGCTGTGCTTTCTTATAGATAAGACAATGCTCTAACAATTGCTGTTAAAGTCCTCATTAGAGAGAGTCTTGTTGTCAAACAATGGCATGAAAATTACCGTACTCAAAAATTATAATTATGAAAAAAAGTAGTAGTTTTCTGATAAATAATCAAGAAAAAAATAATATTAAAACTCATTTTCATGCATCTACTGCTAACTAATCATTCCATTAATTTATCTTTGGTTGATCTTGTTTTAGATACCTGAGTAACAACAAGATAACTAGTTTGGAGCCTTTTGTTTTTGCAGACCTCCACAGACTTGAATGGCTGTATGTTGCTTTCTTATTTGTGTGTTTATTTATTCAATAAATAAATTCAATAAATTTATTATTTCAATAAATAATTCATAAAAGAGAAATATTTGGATAACTTTAATTTTTGTGCATAGCAATACTTTTTACTAGATAATAACTAAGGAACTCCTGTTGTACTGTGTAAGGTAAAAATGCAATTGACTTTGGTGAGAGCAGAAAAAAGTTCTTGGGCCTTAATGGCTTCAGTGACTGATGGCATATACAATAGTAAATAATGTCTATTAGCAATTGCTTGTTACAAATTAATAAATTAAATAACTCAGATACTATAAAACAGTAGAAAGATAATTTTTGGGGGCCGGTCTTTTCCTGTAAATAATGCCTGAAATGTCCAGACAAAATGACTGTCATAATCTGAAATATTTTCTTATTACTGCTTTTCAGACAGATTTCAACTAAGAAAAGTCATTAAAAATAAGAAAATAATATGTCTAACCTGCTTCCATATCTTTGGAACTGTTGGATCACCACAGAACACTACTGTGTTGTGCTGCTTTGTTTTCACAGAAAATCCATTCAAAGTATCTTGATCAAGGAATTTAAAAAACTCAAAGGAAAACACTTTTTCTAAGATGAAATTAATTACTTTCTCAGAATTAATTTTTTTTAATTAAATTTTTCTGAAAGGAAATTAATTCAGTTAAGACCTTAACTTGTTAAGGAGTAGTGTGCTGATTTTTTTAAGTAGTTTGACTGAACATTTGAAGAAATCCACTTTAAAGTATGTTACTCTTTATTATCTGTTCAATTTAATACTCAAATCAATTGTCAATCTGATACATGCTTTGCTGTAATTTATAGGATAATTGAAAATAATAGGATAAATCGGATCTATCCGTTAACATTTTATGGACTCAAATCACTTATTCTTCTGTAAGTATGAAATAAGATACAAAAGAGTTATTTAAAAGAACAGAATAGAAAGGGCACATGCATTTTAAAAGGTTTTATAATGACTGTGCTTGCTTACCACAGAGTACTGGCAGCACATCTGAAGCTTTTTCTTACCCTGGGCAAAATGTGTTGGAGTAGGACACGCCATGTCTGGAAATGATTAGGAGAGATGGGTGGAGAAAATGGTAAAATGCATCACTGAGAGTGCAAGGACGAGGCAGCTGCAGCAGTTGTGCAGTTCCAGTTGTCCTCCAGAGCTGTGGTGCAGGAGGAGGGTGTCCTATAGTCCCTGCCCCTTGCAGCTGCCCAGCCCTGCCCCCCAAATCACTGTCTATAACCTGCCGCTGTTGAATTGCACATTGTGTTGGCTTGCTATGTTTTATTTCAATAGCAGGGAAATGAACATCTTTCCTTTACCTGCTAATTAACAAGTTAAGGATAAAGTACTGCTCCACAGAATGCCACAGTGAAAATATGTGGAAGTTTAAGAAAATAGTACTATTTTCTCAAAACTGTAAGAAACAAATTAAGATTTGAATTACTTTTTTCCCAAAAGTACAAAGAGAAGAGACATCAATTTTTTTCTATAACGTTAACTTTAGGCAAATACAACTAGCTATACTATTCCTCTTTTTTTCCAGGGAAATGATGAATAATTCTCTTGCTCGTTTGCCTGATAAACCTCTGTGCCAATATATGCCAAGACTAAACTGGCTGTAAGTATACCTTATTTCACTAGAATAATATTATTTTGTTGTCTTTGTATGGCACTTCCATGACACTTTTTCTAATGGGGCACTGGATCTTGCAGACTGCCTGCTGGGTCACTGCAGGTTTGATGACCTGAAGTCATCAATTAAGTGTGCAGAAGTATTACATGTCTATCTCTCACTTTCTTCTGTGCAGTGATGAAGTTCTGGTAGTATTTTTCTCTAATTACCTTAGAATAACTGCCTGAATTTATTTTCAATGATTAATGGCGTTTTCTTTATATTCTAGAGACCTTGAAGGGAACCATATCCATCATGTGAGAAATGCTACTTTCATCTCCTGCAGCACTCTAACTGTATTGTAAGTAATAAGATATGCTGGCTAGCCAGAGTGAGATATGCCTGTGCTGAACAGTCAAGTGATTCATTATAGCTAATATAAAAGTTTCCTGAGTATCATGGTTATTTATCTCTTGAGTATATTATTAAAATGTTTGGTTTGAAATGACCCCCACAGGGAATTAATCACTGTTTACATTTATAGCAAAGTTCAGCAGTGAAATGTGCAACTAAACTTCACTGAAGTGATTTTGGTTGATACTAAGGTTTAGAAATTTTCATTATAATTTTTTTCTTGGAGGCAAAAATCTCAATAAAAAGCAGAAAATGTACAAAGTGCATAGCTTGTTGCTTCATTTTAAAGAGTTTGATTGGCTGGTAGGTTGCCTGGCTCATCAATTCTATAATTTTCCTAAAAGTTTCTTCAGTGATGATGTAACCATCTTCAGAAAATCCCTTCCACTTTTTGAGAGATTAGTAGGCTCCATGGTATCTGTCACTTTCAATTTTTAACTCCTGTGCAGTACCCATGTTCTTGGCTTTCTCATTGTTTTTAAAATCCTGGTTGTTCATTTAAGGAGCAAGTTCAGTGGCAGATGAAATAAGAGTGAATGCAAAGTTGCACAACCATGTGCCTGTGTCTGAGATGTGATTAGGTCACAATCCTTCCAGTCCACTCAATGTCCCTCCTGCCCTCAGTCAATTTACACCAGCTTCCCATGGGTGTGTATATGTGTGTGTATGTATATACATATGCGGAAGTAGATGCATGTATAGGATGTATAGGCAAAAAAAATTACTTACCAAATGATAAAACGGCAAGCTTCTAGATGAAATTAGCTTGTTAACTGATTTGGGCAAATTCAAATTGAAGATGCAGAAGAGAGAAAATTTTTAAAATTTATAAAACCTTTTCTCCAAAACCAAATAGTTATCAAGAAGGAGCAACGTAAGTTGGTTTTGTACTTTCAGGGTGATGAGACGAAATAAAATCAGCTCTCTAAACGAAAACAGCTTCTCTTCTCTCCAGATGTTAGATGAATTGTGAGTAGATTTCTTCTCTTATTTGTACAAGTCACAAAGTTTGGTAATTTATATTGAAAATATCATTCATCATAAATTCTATTTCATACGACACGCTCTGGAGATGTCATCCTTTCTTATGGTTTTTTAATATGTATTGAACAGGGAAGAAATAGTCAACAAAATGCATAGTCTGTACCAATAATACTGGGGCTTTTGCTCACAAGATTGTTATGTTCCCTGAACAGAATAATATTCATCTTGCATTACCACAGTCCAGTGTACGTGTGCCTTCAGTGTCTTTTAGACCAGTTTGCCAGTTGGACTGAGATCCTTACTCCTCTGTTATTGGGATTTATGTTTAGTAAAAATAAGGTGAAAGGTAGAGACAAAACCAGTACAGACGTGCTGTTTAGCCCATGTGAAAGAATTCTTATCATGAAACAATATGTTTAATTAATTTAAAAATTAAAGGTATTTTACTTTCTTTTTGACAGAAACAAAATAACTGTAAGTTATGTATCTAATGGTACTGTGGTGGTTTGAGCCACCACAAAAATCTAAAATCCAATTTCCAGGCTTCCCCCACCCCTTCCCACAATTTTTATCTAAACACTGAAGAGAAACTGTCAGGCAAGAGGCTTCTATAGGGGAAAAGGGGAAGTATATACATTTATTTTACACAAATAAATATACTGTACAAGCTAAAAGCAACTATATATATAATATTACACACTTCTATCAGTCCCTCTAAGCTTCTCCCTCAATTCAGTCCAGGAAAAGCCCTTCAGGCTGATAGGTAAACAGTCTTTCTCTCGTGGGAATGTTCAGGGAAAAGGGTTCACTACTCCCACCAACCTCCAGCTGTTTACTGAAGTCTCTTCTTCCTTACAAAGTCCAAGAAAATAGTTTGAGTCCATGCTCCTTGGTTCCATGTCAATTTCTGCTGTGTGATTCTCTCTCTCATACCTCGATTTTGTAGCTGCTGTAGTTTAGTTCAGCTTATCACACGTACGCATCCTGGAATCTTCATTCTTCCTCCGAGTTTTCGGCTGCCCTCCGTTTAAATCACTGCAAGGACATCCTCTGGGCCTTTCTCTGGTCCATTTCCAATTTCGCCTGGGGTTATCTCCCTGGCGCCGGGCTGTGTTCAGCCCATCCACTTTGGCTCAGCTCCAATGCTGAGCCTCCCCTCTACTTTACAGTGAGAGGGAAAAGAAAGCCCCCTCTGCAGTCTAGCTGGAAAGGGGGTGGGGGGAGGAAGAGGGTCTGGCTCCTTGCAAGGAGCTTGCCTGTCTCTCTCCCCGCTCACCTTATGTTGTGATTCTCTCTCTCTCTCTCACAACACTCCAATGGTGCCTCCAACCCTGGCTTAGCCAGAGCTGTGGGGCCGCAGGGTCTCCCTTCCCCCAGAGCTAAAAAAGGGGGTCCTGCCACCCCTGAGCCTTCTCACACCCACACAGCAGCAGACCCAGCAGCAGCCAGACAGACCGATGGCCAACCACTTCCAGCAGTTGTGTATATATGATTTTTCACAGGAGCGAACAAAATGAGCAGTGATTGGCACTCCAGGGGAGACTGCCCTGGAATCCAATCACCTCACCTATCGGCCCCCCGGCTCCCAGGGGGGGCAATTTTCAAACCATGACAGGTACATCTGAACTAATAACACAGAGAACAATTTGATGGATCTAGCTTCCCACCTTGTTTTAATAGTATTCTATTAAAATAGAAGTTTCTGATAACATTTGGATAAACAATATCCTATTTGGCAGATAAAATAAAATTTTGTATATTGAAATTGCAAAACTGTTTGGTAAAATTATTGAGCCTAGTAAGAGTTTACTGTATCCTTCCTGTTTCTGCAGAGATTTGGGTAGCAACAAGATTGAATCACTTCCTCCATATATATTTAAGGATCTAAAGGAGCTTTCACAACTGTAAGGATTCTTGGTTATTATTATATATAACTGTATTTTTCTCATTTGATATGATACTTTTAGTCATGTGTGCTAGGAAAGAGAAGAGCACATTTGTTTGTATGCATCATTTAAGCTCTGCCTAAAGTACACTTATCCCAGAAGTAACTCTATATAACCAAGTGTGTACAGTTGCATTTATTGAGTTTACGCATTTTAATTACAATATTAAGATGAAAACATAAAGAAAAGTTATAGGGAGAAGTAAAAGAGGATGTACCTAGAAACACTCTTGCACAGAGTGACAGTGTATAATGCTAATGTTTATTTTTCCATTCTGTCCCTGTCCCTTGAACTCACGTGCAAAATCAATTGTAATTTTTTTCTAAACGCATGCAGTTCAGATAGGTTCTTTTACTTGAAAGACAAGTCTGTAAAGATTAATAACTAAATATTTCTATAGTCAAAACCTTTAAGCATCAGGCTGGGGGAGGAAGTTATGTGTCTCTGTGTGTGTGTACATGGCAATAGCATGCTTGTCAAGCATCCGACCACTCTTTCCATTGGCTTAGGAAGCTAAATAATGCTAAATGATTCTTACCTTTTGCAATTGTAACTGCCAAGGGTACAAGTCCTTCCTACAGGACTAGAAAAGCAAGTGGGTTATGTAGTTTCACTTTATTTTTAGAACAAGCAGTAAGGAAGATAGCCAAAGTTACTTATGTTTTATTTACAGGAATCTTTCTTACAACCCCATCAAGAAAGTACAAATAGACCAGTTTGATTTTCTAATTAAACTCAAATCCCTGTAAGTATCAAGTCTTTATATTTTAGCTATATCCCTTGGAAGGACATGATCCAGAATATGTTTTGTAAGAAATTGTCCTTGATATATTTTATGGTTATGTTGATGATCTTCAATAATTTAAGCCTGGAAAATTACTAGCAATACTCAAGTTTTTCTTCCTGAGAATACCAGTTTCGTAATGGAATTTTTTCCAGCAAAAAGAGACCATAAATTTAGCTTAGAGAATAACATTGTCAGCTATTACAGAACAAGAGTAACACAACCCTCATTTGACACTGTACAATTTGTTCCCGGGCCTTAAGGATCATGCAAGGTCCAGCTGGGGCTATTAACACTATGGGCAAGTACTGTTAGGATATGTAAAGATTGGGATTATAAAAGAATTTCACATATCTACAAGTTTGGGGACACATTTCCATTTTTACAGAATCTACTGCTAACACCATTAGAAGAACAATGGTTAAGTATGATTCAGCTTCCATGTCAGAGAAAGTTGGGACTTATATAAATCTTTCTGAAGAGTTTAGGGGAAGTTTTTATAGGTGCACCAACAGAGCAGTTGCACCATCTAACACAGTGAAGAGGATGCACTGCAAAAATACAGAAACTGAAGTTCTAAAAGAATAACTTACACAGATAAACTTTACTGATCTAACACTACAGGGGAAACAATATTGCTGCTTTCAATATACATAAAAAAATTAAAATGAGGAATCCCATCTCTGTGTCACAAGAAAGCCAGCTTTTTCCCTTACATGCTGTAGTCTGTGTCCCAGGTTCCTGCTGTTCTCAACATAATGAAGACTGAGTTCCTGCA
Organism: Pipra filicauda; assembly: GCF_003945595.2. Classification (NCBI taxonomy): domain Eukaryota; kingdom Metazoa; phylum Chordata; class Aves; order Passeriformes; family Pipridae; genus Pipra; species Pipra filicauda. The sequence continues at coordinate 2,773,482 of NW_024104343.1, read as the reverse complement.
GTGGTTTGTTTGTCTAGTAAAGCACTCCCTGGGATAAAAGACAGAAGAAACATCTAAAATATTATTACTAGAAGAAGTTATTATTTCCCCAGAGATGATGAAAGAACATCAGTAGAATAGCACTTTGGAAGGGCAACATGTTAATCAGAGATTCAGAGATTCTCATGGCTGAGAGCACCAAGAGTTTTCTTCACGATTCTGGAAGAGCAGCGAGTTTATTAGAATTAACTGCAATTTATTTTATTCCTCTTGAGATTTTGTGCGGACTTTCTGGTCAAGTTTCAAAGGGGTTACAGATTAGGTGAAATTAAAGTTCACCTCTAGTTTCCTATACTCATCATGTAATCACAATTAAATGCTCATAAGGTTTGTTCTTTTACTACTGATTTTCTATGGCCTTTTACTGAGAATATATTTTTTACAGCAGTTTGGAGGGCATTGAAATTGCAAACATCCAGAGAAGAATGTTCAGACCCCTGAGAAACCTTTCCCACATGTAAGTAGATTATTCTAATTTACTTTCCTAGGTCTGAATTTTACAATTAAAGAATACTGGATAATTGAAAGCAGGCATATGAAAAGCAGCATATGAACAGTTGTCAAATTTTGACAGATTTTGATTAATTTTTCTTCTTTCAGAATATGTTTTCTGAGTAGTTACTGCAGGGTTTTCTGATAACCAAACTAGAACCATCTCTTATCTGTTTCTCACAACCAGATATTTTAAGAAATTCCAATACTGTGGATATGCCCCTCATGTGCGCAGCTGTAAGCCCAACACTGATGGGATTTCCTCCCTCGAGAACCTTTTAGCTAGCATCATACAGAGAGTGTTTGTCTGGGTTGTATCTGCCATCACCTGCTTTGGAAATATTTTTGTTATCTGCATGAGACCTTACATCAGATCAGAGAATAAGCTGCACGCCATCTCAATAATGTCTCTTTGCTGTGAGTACACCATTCATAAAAGAATATCTTTTTAGTCTGCTCGTAGTATGTGTGATAGTACTTACTATAATATAGTGACATATTTCGAGCACTGGATTAACTGTACTTTCATGCTGTTGCAAATGACAATACAAAATACTGTACCATATATACCAGAACTTCTCATTAAATGTTGCCTTTGGTGGCTGATATATTCCAAAGCTTTCATGTTTGGTTTTCATGCTGCGGGTATTTTCTCAAATTCCCACTTTCTTCAGCATAAAGAAATAGAATTTCAATGTTTTCAAAGGTCCATAAATCTATATTTCACTATGCATTTCTAAGTAACAATTTCTGCATGTAAATATTAAGATATTCTATTTTTTGCATGAGCAAAAGGTTATTTATGCAAATAGGGAAAATTAATCTCTCTCATATCCCCAATATTAGGAATTGGGGTTTTTTATTTTACTTCTAAAGGCAAGACAAGTTTATGGATGAACTATCTGGTAGTACAGTTACTACAATCTTGAGTACCCTGTCTCAATACAGGAGAGTCTATAAGTATTTCACAAATGCAATTAGATGCATTTTGAAAGGTAGTTGTCAAGTGTCAACAAATGATTACAACATTTCTAAATGTCAGTGATTTTGAAACTTTGTTGTTTCCATAGGAACAATCTGAATACTATGAAAAATTTTTAGGCAAAATATCTGAGAAGCCTTCAGTTCTGTGTTGACAGGTCATCTTCCCTTATTAGAAGACTACACACAAGAGTTTTGAATTAGCATAAGATGGACAAAACTAACCTTTGAATCCAGCAGAGATGACTTATTAATCTTAAGCCAAATGTTAATATCTAAAGAAATAAGACCTAATAAAAAAGGGTTGCAAGAATATTTCTATAAATGAAGCCATATCTTTTTCTACTTGCAAACCAATTTTACCTGAGCTTTAAAAAAACAGGTTGGAAACAAGTATGAAACATAGACTGTCAGTCCAAATGAAAACTAAAAATAAATAAATAAATAAATAAAATTATAAAATCATTAAAATTAATTATACTACCTTCATTTTAATTCATAATAGCATTCCAACTGTAATGTGGATTTTTATATCTATTAGCTGATTTGTAAATAAGTACTCGTATATATATGTGTGTATGTCTCTTTTCCAATATACAGAGATAATGGGAAATTCAGATGTGTAAATAATGATGTTAAGCACTGTGCCCACAGGTGCTGACTGTCTGATGGGAATATATTTATTTGTGATTGGAGCTTTTGATCTTAAATATCGTGGAGAATACAACAAGCACGCTCAGTTGTGGATGGACAGTATTCACTGTCAATTGGTTGGATCGCTGGCTATTCTGTCTACAGAGGTGTCAGTCTTACTGTTGACATATCTGACTTTGGAAAAATACATCTGCATAGTTTATCCTTTTAGGTGTTTGAAGCCCAGAAAATGCAGGACAATTTCCATTTTGGTTCTTATCTGGATAATTGGGTTTGCTGTTGCTTTCATCCCACTGAGTAATAAGGAATTTTTCAGGAACTACTATGGCACCAATGGTGTCTGTTTTCCTCTTCACTCAGAACAATCAGAAAGTTCAGGAAGTCAGATTTACTCTGTTGTCATTTTCTTAGGTAAGTTGCATTTCTTCTTTATATATGATTAGAGTTGCTAATTAACCTAGTTTTCAAACAAAAAAGATAGCTGTGATGTTCACACCTCCTTGGATTTAGAGGCTTCAGCAAACACTTAAAGACTATTCTACTCTATTAGATGGGTAATTATGTATCTTAAAATGCATGAAGGGCCGAAAAAATAGAAAGAAATTATAGACCATGAAGTTCCTGAATTAATAGATTTTTTTAGGGAAGTAGAGCAATAGTAAGATCAGAGGAGAACTCTGTAGTTTGGATCAGAAATAAATACCTGAGTGGAGGCAAAAATTCAATCTTGAGGTGAGGACTCAAATTTTCTGGCCACTTAATTCTGTGGGACTAGAGTTTAGATAAAATATTTTTCTTTATTACCTAGATTGCAAATAGGTGATGTAGAATTGCCATTATGCTGTTAAATTATAACAAATTTTAACTTTTAAACAGGTGTAAACTTGGCAGCTTTTATCATCATTGTGTTTTCCTATGGGAGTATGTTCTACAGTGTTCACCAAACAGCTATTATGGCTACTGAAATTCGGAATCATATTAAAAAAGAGATGATCCTTGCTAAACGTTTTTTCTTCATTGTATTTACTGATGCACTATGTTGGATACCTATTTTTATTTTGAAACTCCTTTCTTTACTTCAAGTAGAAATACCAGGTATGTCCTTTCTTTTGTGAGGCTGTTTCAACTGTGCCTGTGTGAAGTGTTGCGTCTACTTCAGAAGAATTTAATAAAATGAACTATAGTACTATATAACTTCATGTTTTTAATGTATATATACACAGAATCTAATGGACTATATAGTTTTACTATTTAATTGAACTATATTACTATAATCATCGAAGATTAGCCACCTATGAGTCAGATAAAAAACTTCAAAATTCAAATCATTCAAGTCTGTCTCCATATAATATCTATAAAATGTACAAAATGTATTTGAAAACCAAGGCTGAGTTGTATCGACTTTTCTCATCTTATGACTTTTGCTGGTTCTGTTGCCTAAATATGGCCCAGGACATTATAATGTTTCCTACCTTGATTTAACTATGTAACTCTTACTTTGAAATAACTGTATTTTACAAACTGGTAATTATAGCTCAGAACATTGAGTTCTATAAAGCTCTGTCTACCTTCTTCATGCTGTGAATATATTCCCACGTAAAAATAGCATAACCTAAAAGATTAAAAATTGCATCTTATTTTTTCCTTCTCTTTGCAATACCAGTACATGCCAGAAAAACAGCCTCTTTGTGGGGGGTTTGTAAACCCTGTTAGAACACGTAAGCATGAACATGTGAGCAATCAGCAATAGCAGACCAAGAGGGTTGGGAGTTGCCTATTCAAAGTTTTGACTTCTGTTTCAATTATCTTGAATTTATGCTGATTATGTCAAATATTCAGTTATTTTAATCTTCTAGAATGCTTCTTTGTGAAATAATCAAACCACCTAAGATATTTGAAAGAAAATATTGTGAAAAGTAGAAGCAGAAGTATTCTGAGTCAAGAAATCTTGAAGAAATCTTAATGAATAGCGGGGTGATCCTGGGTTCAGTAAATTAATGTTCTGCAGTTCATAAAATTAAAGACATCACAGCTAGCTGTCTGAGTTTACAGAAGTTTCAAACTCTGTTTGATAGCATTTGTTTTACTTTGGGGATACACTGTGACAGCTTTAGAACTAAGCATCTGCTGTTTTCCAAAAGTGTAGCCAATGTGGTAGGCATGGACAGGAATGTATTGATATTGCAACAAAGTTGTAAAACTGGAGACGGGGATGGAGAGGGGTGTCACGGAGGGAATTATTTTTTTTTGTGCTTCTTGGAACAGTTCTATAATAGTTTTATAAATCAAACAATGCAATGGAGAGCACCCACTAACAATTTTTAGCACTTTAATCCTGTCCCTTCTCTGCCTGCTCCTTGGGTAACTTATCTCCCAAACAGTAAGGATGAGAAGAGGATGTTGTAAAAATGCAGACTGACTTAGGCAGATGGTGTGAACACAGAAATTCTTGCCAACAAAAAAAGAAGAAAATAAGGAGGATGTACACAATGCCCTTTCCAGGGGAAGGAAACAGGTAGTCCTGGTGCAGAAGAGAAAACCATGGAATGGTTTCTCCGATGGTTTATTCCATTCTCCGATGGAATACAGGGACTGGACGATTCTGTTTTGCAGGAGGATAGGACATCGGGGACCTCGTTAAGACTGCATGCCACTAATCATGTGAAGAGGATGGGGAACAGAGATCACAGGAAGAGATAGAGAACAAAGTAGAGACAAAAAGTTTTGGGGCAAGAAAATGGGCTCAGCCAGAACAATAAGTCTGCCAGGGTAAATAGGGAGCTATTGCACAGAAAAGTAAGAGGGATAAATAGAAATACTGTGAGAATAAAAAAATGTCAGGTTTTGCAGGGAGTCCTGGAAACAGAGGGAGGTAAGAGGGCAGTGAGAAGAAAAGTACCTGTTGTGAAAAGAGCTCAGCCCGGGAGCATGACCACCCCTCTCACCAGGAAGCTGTGCTGCAGAGGCATTAAGTGCTTGTGTTAATTAATGGGTACAAACTCTGGAATGCATATTACAGCTGCCTTTCTTTTTCCCTCCCTAAGGTACCATAACTTCTTGGGTGGTGATTTTTATACTGCCAATAAATAGTGCTTTGAATCCTCTTCTCTACACTTTGACTACACGACCTTTCAAAGAAATGATTCATCAGGTTTGGTACAATTACAGACAAAGAAGATCCAAAAGAGGTAAAGGCAGCCAGAAAATATATGGTCCATCATTCATTTGGGTAGAGATGTGGCCAATGCATGAAATCACGCCAAAGGTTACGAAGCCTGTGCTTTGTACAGACTCTTCTGATGCTTCAGTGACTACACAGTCAACAAGACTAAATTCATACACGTAAACACATTCTGAATCCTCACGGTGACATTGGTACTGTTAGCTTCATATCCGTGGGCTTACTCCTTTACAGCAATGAGGAAAAACGAGGGAGGTGTGACACTTGGGCTCGCGTGAACCACTGCGGCAAGAAGAGGGAGCAATATGTCTGGGTATAGGTAGAACTGACGCAACAATAATTTTACCATCTCACAGCAGTACCTGACATTTTGACAATTCATCCTAGATCAGAATGAGAAATCAGTTGTTCGGGAATTTTTTCTTCCAGAAGCCAGAAGTGTGGAAAAAAATTATTTTTCATTTAAAACATCTCATTCTGAAAACAGATTGTTTCAAAATTATCTGTTTCTAGGGAAGTGTGTGTGGGGAAAAGTTATTCTATTTTATTTTTTTTTTAATTCCCCATTTCAACAGCTGAATTTTTTTAAGAGTTAACCTATTTCCTCATTAAGAAATGTGTTTTCACCACAGAATTCTGGCTGGCTCTATTTAGGCTGCATCAACTCTCAAAAAGCTTTAGGGAGCAATAGGTTTATGAGAAATATTTCAATTTCCTAATTGGTCAGAGCCAAACAAGTGAAAATTGTATTCCTTCTATAATTTTACCAGCTATTTCACTCATGTAAAGACAATTATGAAGTTGTAATGATAGTTCTAATATAGTTTCCAGGTTGGACAAGACCTTGAGTAATCTGGTCTAGTGGGAGGTGTCCCTGCCCAGGGCAGGGAGCGGCTGGGACTAGATGATCTTTATGATTCTAATTCAGGCAGAACCAGGCAAAGAAAATACTAAAATTGAGGGGTTTTTCTCAAGTGAGTGTCCCCCAGCTACAGCTGGTGGAAGTTTCTACCTTCAGAAGAGTATCTGTTCCTGGAAAGACTGGACTGAGTATCCCAGCATCTTGATGCTGCTCTTTTCCTCACTTTTCTTAATGGGCTACCATAAGTAGCTCAGCACAGCTTGCAGACTTCAACAAATTCCTGTCTTAAGATATCTCTCTCTGTACATGGAAGACAACCAAATAGAAAACTATTAGTCTTAACAGGTGTCATGACATCTACATTTAATCAACTTGTGCATCTGACTGAATGTATTATAGTTAAAATTTCAAGACCACAGCCATTCAGCAGTTTTTGGAGCATTATTTTTTCCCAGAATTACAAGGGTAAAAAAAAAAAAAAACCAAAAAAAACTTATCCCATCTGAAACAGTCCCCTAGAGGCAGTTCCTTCACCTATTCTTACTGAAGAGAATCTTTTCCATTATGAATTATTACAACTTCCCTTCTTCTTTCAGTATCGTACTCAGTCTGATGGCCTAGAAGCCCACAAAGGTAAAAGAAATGCTTTTTTTGCATTGATGATTTGAAACTATTTAAAATTAAGTTAAAAGATATTTCCAATGTTTGCACTTAACTTCTTAACAGTATAAGAAGTAGAATTTTGAAAAAGTGTGACTCACACTTCAACTGCTTACAGAACTTTGGATTATTTTGAAATTGAAGATTGTTAAACATCTTGTTTCCACTACTGTATGTTTTATTGAAATAAAATATTATCTGCTGAACAAAATGACTTCTTTTCCAAGCTGTTTAGCAACATTTTGGGTTCTGGGGTTAGAAACTGCTAAGTGAAATCCTGCCACGTGGATTGCCTTTAATGAGAGCAATTATAACTCGATTCAATAAACCTTTCACGCTCTGAGGGGTCAAGCCCTCTCAAGGACTGTAACTGCCTTTGATGAGACATGCAAGGATCCCTGTCCTTACCACTAGTTGTTTTTCACTTAACTTGATTATAGTTATAGTCAATGTCACCTTTGTTTCTATCAGTAACAGAAGACTAGTCAATACTTCAGAATTTTTGTAACATCTTTATTGTTTTGATAAGTAAACTACAGTTGGTCTTTCTAAGACTCCTACCAGTAAAAATAAAGCCAACTAATAAATCATGGTAGAGTCATGTTATCCTGCAGCCTGCCCTTGTATTTCAGCATTACTTTTTTTCACAGTGCTCTGTGTGGCACAGGAGTTTCAGTTACAGATTAGTGTTCTTTCAGACCAAAAGGTTCTGATAACAGTAAGGTCTAGACTAACAAACTAGAAACTGCTTAAGGCAAAGATAAAAAAATAGGACCAAATACTGAAAAAGCTCTGAGGTGCTTCCTGTCGCAGATTCTTTTCTAACTGATGGAAGCTTTTCCTTACAGTTCAAAGTAATCCATCCTGTCAGTAAACAATGCTGTCAAACTTTTACCACGCAGAGATATATGGTCCATCATAAGGCACTTTATTACAACAAAAGATAATGTAAAATAGTTTGCAATAATAAAACTTCTTGCAAAAAATCTGCAGTTTTATAGACATACATTGCAATACTGCTAAAAATAGTAAGGTCTGGGATATAGGATTTTTCTAAAGCTCACAAATAAGCCAAAACTTGCCATATTATCCATTACTCAACATGAAGAAAAAGTGTGCATAGAAAAAATGAAGTGAGTTCAAGTCTCTCTGAAGTTGGCAAGGTTTCTGCTGGTGACAGCTCTAAAAAGGAGGGCTGACAATACTTCCTCACAGGACATCACTTCCCCACAAATAATGAGTTCTGAATGTACCACACATACTAACTTTCTATCTACCACGTTAGCATAAGGAAAAAAAAAAAAAAAAAGGCGGGAGAGTATGAAATCGCTTGAGCTGCACCGAGGAGTCTAGAAGTCAAAACTTATTCTCGAAACAAAGATTTTTTTACATAAAACATCCACGCGAATCGTCAAGTATTTCTAAAAAATATCCGGGCTCACGGGGAGCTGCTGAGGGCAAACAAAACTCGGCGTGAATTCCCTAAAGAAGGCGGTTTGAAAGGAACCCCGCTGCAGTCGGACACGAGCGGGCGGCTCGGCGTGACCCGGCGGGGCTGGGTCAGCCTCAGCCTCACCCGCTGGGCTTCAGGGACTCGTACCCCTCCCGCAGCAGGTCCCGCCACGTCCTTAGGAACCGGGCGTTCTCCGAGCACTTGGTGGCCAGCCCCTCCACCTGGGCCGACACGGCCGAAGTCGCCTCCAGGATTTTCGCCAGCGAGAAGGCGGCCTGGAGGAAGGGCAGAGAGGTTCGGGGTCGCCGGCGCCCGGCAACAGCCCCACCGGGACCCCCGGCGCCCTCCCCAGGGGACCCGCGCCGCCACTCACGTCGCCGATCTGCATCTCCACCTCCTCCAGAAGCTCCCGCGTGTCGCCGCCGGGCAGCTCCGGCGGCCCCGACCCCGCGCTCCCACCGCGGACCATCTGGGACTCGGCGCCGGGTGCTCCTTCGGGCACCGCCGCGGGTGAAGGCAGCGCCGCCTCGGCCATGTCCCGCTCGCCGCTCCTGCACCGCCAGCCCCCCGCCGGCCGCGCCTCCCGCCCGAGCACCGCCCCCTGCACTCCCACTCCCTGCGAGCGCCTCCCGCGCCAATGCCCCGGGAGCGGGTCGGCCCGCCCGGCTCCCTGAGCGGCGCCCTAGGAGCCCTGGGAGCCGTAGTCCTGCGGCAGGAGGGGGCGGGGCCGCGGCCGGGCGCGCAGGCGCAGCAGGGCGGAGGCCGGCACGGGGTGCGCGCAGGGCGGTCGCGGGAGGCGGAGGGAGCCCCGGGTTCGCTGCGATGCCGCTCTATCGCTGCCCGTCCGCCGGCCGAGGTAACGCGCCGGGCCGCGCCGGGGACGGCTGGACGCCCGGACGCCCGGACGCCCGGGGGCCGGGGCGGGGCTGGGGCTGGGGCTGGGCTGGGGTGACCGCCCGGCGGGGCGGGTGGGGCCGGTGGCTGGCGCGGCGCCGAGGAGGGCAAAGGTCGCGGCTGGGTCTCGCCCGGGTGTCCAGGCAGACGCGGGGCTGGAGCGGGGCCGGCGGGCGCGGGGTCCCAGGGGCTCGCTCTGCCTGGGGCCTCTGTTCTTCCGCAGGCACTCCCGGGGCGGGAGGAGAGGACAGGGATGTGCGTGAGCGCTGCCCGCGCCTGGGCTGTGCGGTAGTGGCGTGCTTTATTTACCTGCAGCGCGGTGCGTGAAGCGATCTGCGGAATTTTTTTTGAGCGGTACTGGGTGTTAACCTGTTTTAAAGGGTAAAGTAAAGCAATGGAACGCATGCCCTTACTGAGGAAAGAGTTGTGGAAACGGCATCCAGACAGGTGCTGTGAAAGAGCTGTGGAAGAGCGGAGTTTTTCCTTGGGGATCGCTTGGCTCGTGCAGGCATTTCCCATCACGTTCCAAGGCCGGGAGCTCCTAGTAGCGCTGTGGCGCAGGCTCAGGTCTCTCACGGGGGAAGAATCTGACCGTCCAGCGTTTGAACCTATCTTTGTAATTATCAGACATGTTCTGAGCCGGGTTTCACTTCTTTTGCATATGTGTGGAATAAGTGATTTTTTTTTAATATACTATGTGATTCTTAGTAGCATCAGTTCTGCTCAAATAAAAATATCTCAAAAGTTAAGTTTCACGTTTTAATGTATATGTATAGGTGTATTTGTTATCATGCTTATAAAATACTTGTTCTCAGATCCTGCTTGGTTGCAGGTAAAGGATAAATAAGAATAGATAGCTTTTATGTTATGTTGGTTACAGAATCGCTGTTAAGAAACCAACATGGATAATACCTCCTACTTTGCATATAGAGACCTGTATGCTGACTGTCACTGGGCAGTTATAACATGGGATGTTTATGTTGGCCTTGCCAACCACCATTCTCAATAAAATATTTACGTCATAGAACGTACATTTTACTTGTGTAGTTTTGCAGAAATACTCTACTTTAAATGTGTATTCTTCTTCACCTCTGAAAATAGAGAAAGAGGATTCTTAAAGGAAGGAAAATGATCTGTCAAGGTGCATTAGTGCACAGACCTTTTAACTATAACTAGGTTTCATACTAACCGTACTAGGTTTTTTTAACTACAGATCACACAGATATATTTTTTTTCGTGAAAGAGGAAAATTACAACATGTAATAATCCTCTTAACAGAGTCTTCTTTTGATAATTTGAAGCTTTAATTTGGTCTGTTTTCTTACAAAGAAATTCTAATTTGTTCTTGCAACAATTAATGTTTCTGCAGCAAAGGTAAAGATTACTTGTATCTGCTGTTCCTAATTTTGGCTAAAGCATACTTGGGTTTAAGTCTGTGCTTTTATTGTAGAGCATGACATTTACTTTAGATGAACTGTCTTGTACTAGTAGCCCAGACTGTGTGTCTCAGCATGTGTTGAGATGTCAGAAGAGCTAACTTTCACGTCCTGTCTCTACAGTTGTTTGGTCACTTTTGATGAAGTCTGAAAGAAATCTTTTGAAGTTCAAAATTAAATAGGAAAATAAAATGTGTTTCACCTTTGTACACACATGTTGTCCTACATCAGCTGTGTATGACTGGCCAGTGTATTGAGTGATACTATGTGAAGAATGCTTAAAGGGGAAGCTCTTTCATTATTTTTTCCCTGATATAAAATTATACAGCATACTCCTAATTTAAAAATGAAAATTAAAAAATCCATGTTTATGGTTCCTCATCTTCGTATCACCTGGTAATCTTTGGGAAGGGGAAGCTGTCATATTTGTTGTGCCACTTGCGTCCTTGAAAATTTTAAAAATTTGGAAAAAATGATTTGACAAATTTGTTCCTTGGTTTTGCAGCACATCAGTGCTTTCGTGCTCTTAAGCTGATAAAGAAAGACTGCCTTCCATCACCACGTGTCTCAAGATGTGCATCTACTGCCTCTGTGCCTCGCATAACTACGCACTACACAATTCATCCTCGGGACAAAGACAAACGATGGGAAGGTAAGTGAAAAATTGCGTTCTTTAAAAGCTTCATCATTATTATTATTATTATTATTATTATTATTATTATTATTATTGCTCAGTTTTAAAGGCACTGAAATGTGTTGCTGTTTTTTTCTTTTTATGGAAATTCTGTACTCTTAAATACAGCACTGATATTTCAAATGAAATTTTTGGTTGCTATCTCAAAATTGGTGTCCTTAGTGCTATAAAACAGGATCAGATTAAACTTTATGTTTGTTTTCATAAAATATACAAGCAGCTTTTGGTTTAGTGATTATCAGAAGATTTAATTCTGTTCAGTATGTATCTGCTAGGTTTTTTTCCGTTGTTCTTACCATGAGAGTTTAGGTTTAGTGAGAGAGAAGTTGGAAGTAATTGGAGATTGGTTTATGTTATTATCATTTTTTTTCTATTGAAGGGGTAAACATGGAAAGATTTGCAGAGGAAGCTGATGTTGTCATTGTTGGAGGAGGCCCTGCAGGCCTTTCTGCAGCTATTCGACTCAAACAGTTGGCTGCTGAGCATAGCAAAGAAATACGTGTTTGTCTAGTGGAAAAGGCTTCTCAGATTGGTGCCCATACATTGTCTGGTGCCTGTCTTGAGCCAAGGTCCTTAGAAGAACTCTTTCCAGACTGGAAGGAGCGAGGGGTATGTATGAGCACATAAACACTGAAATTAATTTCTAGCTTGTAATGAACTCCATACCTGACTCATTCTGTTATGACTTAGTACCTGGTACAATTAGTAATTAGTACCATTATAAAATACATTGATCTAACAAAACAAAAAACTGCTGCCTTCATTTTAGTCTGTTTCCTCTAGTTTGACAATGCTAGAAGTTTTATGTCTATACAGATATGCTGTGGCTTTTGCTCTTTTCTCTAGTAGTCTTACTGCATATATACAATATGTCTTGTGCATCCTAGGGTGACCTGCACTTTCTGCCTTTGAGCAGAATCCAGCTCCTGTGCACAAGCAGGAAGGAAGATATTCGGTTCTTACCGGTGACAGACTTGTTGCTTCTGTACAATAGTTCTTCATGGAAATGGGACACAGTACACTGACTTCTGTGCAGACACTGTGGTGTAATGAAGGCCTAAGATGATTTTAGGAGGGAGGATAGCAGAAAATAAGCTGCCGTCTCTACCAGAACAGCCATCTGAGTTGCAGCCAACTGCCTGCTATCACCTGGGAGCTGCAAGAAGTTAGACATCAACTAGTTGTTTTGTCTTACTGTGGTAAATAAGCAGGTTGAGCCGTGTTCTTTAGAGAGGTCTAGAATATTGAGTGTTGATTCTTTCCTGATGACTGCCTCATTAAGTACTTTGTCTTCTCTCTTGTGGTACCTTCCTATAGAAGTGCTGTACTTAACCTGTACTTGTCTACCAGTTCAATTGTTTGATTTTGTTTGTTGTTGTTTTTGTTGAATTGGCTAGAAAAACATAACTCTCTTCTTTTTCTATTTCATTTTTTTGTAGGCTCCACTTAAAACTCCTGTAACTGAAGACAAGTTTGGAATTTTAACAGAGACATCTAGAATTCCGGTGCCAATTCTTCCAGGTAAAGTTTAGCAAGGGAGTAGAGAGTCAGCTTTCTTCGTGTCTTTTTCAACTTTTCCATGAATCAATAGTACAGAAAGTGTATGTAGAATGTAATAGCTTTCAGGGTTACAGTCTATGTAGATGATGGCTGTGATAACACATGACATTACTTGGAAGATAGTAGCTGTAGAAGATGTGATGTCTGATGTATACAGCATCAGTTATTTTGCCTGGTGTCCTATGTTTTATGTGTGTGTGTCTTTTTTTGCCTAGGACTTCCGATGGTTAATCATGGAAATTACATAGTACGTCTGGGCCACTTTGTGAGTTGGCTAGGTGAACAAGCAGAAGCTTTGGGTGTTGAGATATATCCAGGCTATGCAGCAGCTGAGGTACTCATGACATCAGTGTGCGTATATGAAAAGTGGCTTTGAAACCCCCTTCAGAGCAGTCACAATCATTTGTACATGCAGAACATTTCTTTTTAACAGATATATATTATGAAAACCATGTTTCAGTGTCTAGATTCCCTGGTTCAGATCCAGCAAAGTGCAAGTGGGTCGTACACTATGTGAATAAATACATAATCTTCATGTTTGACCATTAAAGTCAGAGTGCTTAGAAGTTCTGCATTAGAACTTTTAATGAATGGATTAAAATGGCAGATCATTAAAATGGTTTTTGTTTTAAATATTTCCAAAGGTTCTTTTCCATGAAGATGGTAGCGTGAAAGGGATAGCAACTAATGACGTAGGCATTCAGAAGGATGGAGCACCTAAAGTGAGTATCTATCTTCCCCATACCTAGGGGTTTATTTATGGAAATTGTGATATATCTGCTTGTACTGCCATCAGTAGTCTTGCTGCAGTATAAGAAAAAGTGTAAAACTCAGTACCTGTCTTCTTTCTCTGTATTTAACTGGACTGATTACTTGTGAAAGTTCTGGTTTCGGAATGTTGTAAAATTCTTCTGAAATTAGTAGAAGAAGCTTTTGCAGAAAGGGTGACTCGAAGGAAATATTGTAAGGGTGTTTTGGCATATGTGAAATCAGGAAACAAAAGGAAAGAACTCCAGGAACTCCTAGAAAAAAGGTGCAAAGGTGAAATAGAAAGCTGTAGTCCAGCTGGTAACTAGCAATGTGTAAGAGAGTGTGCTTCTGGCTGACTTGGTTTCTTTGATATTTACAACTGCAGTCGCATTTGTTGACAGTCTGTCTGCCTAGTTAGGGGAAGGTGCACATTGAACCTTTATACCTTTTTGCTAGTTCATGTTTCTGCATCCAGAAGGTGACTCCCTGCCCTAAGTATCAGATTTGGACTGATTTTGTTTTTAATTTTTTTTTAGTGGAATCCAGGATGTGCCCAAAGTGTGTTGCTTCCCTGTGTAATATGTAGGGAGAATTTGTCGCATCAGAATAACTCAGAACAACTTTCACATAAAGTTATTTGACTGCAGAAATTAGGAGTACAAGTTTTTTCTTAAGATTTACCTTCTTTTACAAGGTTTCTGTCTAGTTACATGAATTTCAAAGAGTTATTCACATTCACATAAAGTGTGGGCTATTTTTCCCATTTAATTCAGGGCATGAGAAGAAAAGACTCATTCTTGTTTTGAGAGAATATAGCCAAGGGAAGAGGAAGTGGTGACAGGGAAAAGTAAGTTATTTTTCCAGTGTAATATTGTCCATCTGCTGTAGGGAACAGACATGCTCTTATTTTCCAGTGCACATTTTTTCCAGTAGGGGGCGCAAGTAAAGCGTACAGCTCACTGCGGGAATAAAGATTTTTTGGGAGTTTGGGTTTGTTTTAAAATGGGAAGGAACGATTTTAGTTATATTTTTTTAACGTTCTCAAAACATAGTTTTTTCTGGAAGAATGTGGCTATTAACTTCTTTAATAGAATAATTAGTGTGCCACTACTGCAGCTTTTTGAGTATTCAAGTGTTTTCACTGTCAGTTAGGTCAGCTGATACTAGCTTCAGTGCATAAAGGTTCAGGTAAATAGATGGAGTTTTGTAACCTTCAAGGCAAGAGTATCTTCAGTGAGTTTATAGAGAGCCTAATCAAATAGACTGTGGTTAATGAATAGAGTTCCACCTTGCAGTCAGCACCAACCAAACAAAAATTACAGTGGGAAAACATTGATTGTAAAAAGTTGCACATTGATTCTTATGTAGATACTGGAGAAGGACATTAATTGTGAAATACAACTCTGTCACATTACTGAAACATTTCAAATTCATTAGTTTCTGATATTTACAATGTCGACATTTGTAGTTGATTTATTTTATGTAAATCTGCTTTAAAATGAACAGTATATAGTATTTTGTAAGATTAATTCATGTTCAGGTTCAAAGAATACAAAAAATATGGCAAAGTCTTGTGACTGTTGTTTAAAGGTAATTCCCAACTAGAGGGAAGATTTTTATTTGCCAATCTTCTTCAGAGGTTTCCAACCAGTAAGTTACAAGCAAGTGAGAGACAACTCAAAACCAAGCAGTAAGCTTCTCCTGGACCTATGCTGTCTTACCTTGAGATGGTTTAGACGGTTCTGTGGGGTACTGCTGGATACCTTCGTCCAAAACTCTTTCCACTGTATTTTTTAACATTAAACTTTCTGACTGAAATCAAGCTTTTTTCTTCATAAAAAATTTGTATAAAGAGATTAGGTATATTTACAGTCTTGTCTCCTTACATTGCAAATATAATGGGCGATGCAGATTTTTCAGATGTGGAAGTTCTGTCTAGTCTCTATCATATGTGTGGGGACACACACAGTGTTTTATTGTAATGTGACTTTATGAGCAAAAATTAAAGTGTGAAGTTATGGGAACAGTTTGTTTGTTCCGTCAGGGTTCCTTTGCACCCTATGAATGAGCAGATGTAATATAAGTATCCTCCAATCTGGAAAAGATTCTCTTTTTCAGTGACTAATGGCTGTTCACTGCAGTGCTGCTTTACTGCAGTCCCCTTGCATGACTTGCCAGGAGTGCATCGTGGAAAAAACAGCTGGACTAGAGCCATGATTTGCAATGGTTTGTAGATTCAGAGCTATGCCATGAAGTAGTGTAAAATCACTTCATTGCTCTCCATTTTCTTGCTCTGAATTTGATGTGGCACTGATGTAACTGCTGATGAAATGCTGTACTTTTTGCAGGCTACCTTTGAAAGAGGCTTGGAACTCCATGCTAAAGTCACAGTCTTTGCTGAAGGTTGTCATGGACATCTAGCCAAACAGATGTACAAAAAATACAATCTAAGGGAAAAATGTCAACCCCAGAGCTATGGCATTGGACTGAAAGAGGTATCACTTGCATAATTTTAACAAATAAGGAAAATACTGTGAAGATTTAAGGTAGCTTCTGTTTGCTTTCAAGCTAATTTGTGTAAGACATAAGAATTAAAAATTTTTCTTTCAAAAAAAATCCTTTTCTTGGGCTTATTAAATTAGGATAGGGATGAGGTTTCCTTTTGAAAATATTCTATACACTGGAAATATCACTCATGAAAAACAGCTGTATTATTGCAGAATATGTTCAGAGTTTGACTATAACATATTTTTTATTACTTTAAGTATGTGCTTACAGCTACAAAATGTTTTTTAAATCATTAGTTTATGCTTCTGTAGAGAATAACCACTCTGTAAATGTATGACATAATCTTAGTTACAGTTTTTAATACTGAAGTTGTTCTTAAAGCAGGGTTTTCCTGTGGAGTTCTCTTGCTTCCATATGAGACTGTCTGCTTTAGCAAATGGGGCAGTCCAATAGGAATGGATCTGTAAAGTGAAATAGTTGATGAGCTGACATCTGTACTATGCACATCTCAGGTTTATTTTTACTTTGGACTAGCTGTGATCTTGTCCCATGGACTGAGTACCCTTTCTTCACTGGAATACTCTAGGTGGGCTTTTGGGACCCTGTCATACAATTTAGTTCCATGTGAAAGGAATCCAGTTCACGCCTTCCATGGTTGCTCTGCAATGTGAACAAAAGTGCAGTAAGTGGGAGGAAACAGAAGTCCCACTCCAAAATGTGCTCCTTAATCTAAACTGCAGCATTAATGTAGGTGCATCCTCCATGCTTGAGCTGATCTTACAGTGCTCAGCTGCCCTTCTGCCATTAGACTCTGCCTGGCACAGAACTCCATGGTGAAGAGACATTTTGTGAAATGAGCAGAAAATTGACTCACGAATGGAAACATGAAAATGCTTCTGTGAGTTCACCATGGGTCAGTGGAGCACTGGAGATGTGTAGGAGAGAGCAGAGAGAGGACAATTTGTTTGACAGAAAATATTTAGATCAACTCAGGCATATTGTTAAGCACGACCTTGAAAAACTTGCAAGATAATTCATACAATCATACAAAAATACAACATTTTTAAAGAAAAGAAAGTCAATGTAAGCATTGCTTTCTGTAGCAGAAGGATCTGTCAAAGTCAGTGGTAAAAGGCATCTTGTGGTTGAATGAAAATTTTGGGTGTAGTACTGGAGTATGTCACATTTTCTAATATGCAACAATTCAAGCAAGAGAGGTATTGGGAAAATCTTAAATGGTAATCTAAAAAGGTATATTTATTACTTGATATTTTGCTGTATGCATTTATTTATATTATTGGTCATAGCAGTAAATAATTTTATTCTACATGTAATCGTGTGTTTGTCTTTTATTATTTATTGAAAGGCCATTACTTTGCAATCTAAAGTAATTTTTTGGTCATCTTCATTTCAGTTATGGACTATTGATGAAAAGAAATGGAAACCAGGAAGAGTAGAACATACTGTAGGCTGGCCTTTAGACAGACATACATATGGAGGATCCTTTCTTTATCACTTAAATGAGGGTGAACCTTTAGTTGCTCTTGGATTTGTGGTAAGTGAAGTTAGGTTTTTCATGCTTGCTTGTTGTTTGATCTTCATTTTTATGAAGTTTCTTTTCTCTGTTTTAATGTAAAAATGAAAACACAAGAATAGCAACAGAGCAAATTTAGTATTTTCTTAATCTTAAATGCACTTATACTCATATTAGGGAAGGTTTATTTGTCATATTAATTTGTCTTTAGTGTCTTTTATTAAGACCAACTAGAAAACTTATGAATAATTTTTTTTTGCAAACCAAGTAAATTTTTGTAAAGCCAAAACCAAATGACTAATCAAAGTTGTGCTCACAAAATTTTTGGAAGTTAGACAATCTCTAAATCACATGCACTTCATACAATTCCATTTCCCAATTCATGTGTCAGCCTCAGGTGCAACTCCACTTTATGAGAGAAGTATATAAAGTAGAAGCACTCTGCAGCTCCACAAGCAGCATCACTTCCATTTCTGAGCTCTTCACTTTGTTCATATTATTCTTATCCCCGTTGGCCTTGCTTTCTGCAGTTAAACTGTCTTTCTGAATTGGGCAGGCAGCTTCTTCCTTCTTATTGCCTCTTTCTCAGAAGTACTGAGATCACTAGAGACAGGCTGGTGTCATTCTGGCAGGCCAACTGATGCAACGAGCAATGGTTGGAAATATCACCTGCAGTCCTAAAAGAAACATTCACTATTTATCTTGTGCATGTGCTTCACACGCAGACATTTTAAGAGTCGAGTACTCAAAATGGACTTTTAGCAGCATGAGACTGAGCTGACACTTTGGTCTCTCTTAAGAGAGACCTTAAAATCCTTTCAGAAGGATTCCAGAGTGTGTGTGGGGTGAAAACAGTATTTTTGTCTAACCATTTTGTAAAAAATATTGAAAAAAAGTCCTGTTTGTTGCTGAATCGTGATATATATATCATTAAATGTATCATTATATATTTTGTTATTTGTCTCAAGTAAAGCTCACTGGAACCTCAAAAGAGAAAAATTCGACAACAGAAGTCCTTTTAAGAGTATATTAAAAATGGGAAATGCAGAGTATATCTGGGCAAATTCTCAAATGCATAGGATAAGAATTCTGGGCATCCAGCCAGTTGGCAAAGTCCTTTTTCTCCAATTTTCTGCTTTCATCATTGCTCCTCTATGCTTTATTACAATGGCTTACCTAATTGGAAATTATAATTGACTACTAAACAGTGCGAAGAACTGTTTAAAATAAATGAGCACAAGGACATAATGATCAAAAAATAATTGTTTACCTCTCCTTCCATCTTTTTTAGAGCAGAGGTATGAAACACAACTTTAAAACAAGTTTTCTTGCTTATCCCACCTACTAAACCATGCTTAATTTAATTTGTTTTATTTCAAAGACAGGTGAAAGGTGGCTACAATGCAATTAAGTTTTTTATTTCTAGATGGAGCTGAGAGCAGCAAATTTTCAGATCTGCTTCTGCTGTATTGTTAATAGAATGTATTTCTGGCAGCATTTTCTTTAAATAGGAAGATTCTGAGATTGGTTTAATATAAAATAAAGACTTGACGTGGTAATATGCGATTGTTCTTCTTTAAGTTTTATATTTCTTTTTCATTAATGTTGCACTTTTTCCTTTTTCTTTTAAGGTTGGTTTAGATTATCAAAATCCCTATTTGAATCCATTTAGGGAATTTCAGAGGTGGAAGCACCATCCTAGTGTACAGCCTACTTTGGAGGGCGGAACAAGGATTGCCTATGGTGCCAGAGCACTAAATGAAGGTGGTTTCCAGGTAATATTTTCATGAGGTTTTTAACTTTGAGTTCTCTGTAGCCATGTATTTAGTGCTGTAGATTTGGTTTCCATGCTGTGCCAAAAGTTTTTCTGGACAGAAAAGCCTTGTTATCTTGTTGGGTACTGGCTGCTGAGATTTGCTAGACTTGGGCTCTGTCATACTGAAAATCATCTGACATAGTCATTTACTTTATAAGTGAAACAGAATCATAAAATCATTTAGGTTGGAAAAGACTATTTACATAATCAAGTCCAACCATTAACCCAGTACTGCCAAGTCTCCAAGTGCCACATTTACACACCTTTTATGTGCGACCAGGGATGTTAACTCAACTGCTTCCCTGGACAGCCTGTGCCAGTGCTTGACAACCTTGCCTGTGAAGAAGTTTTCCCAAGACCTGCCCTGGCACAACTTGAGATCATTTCATCTCATCCTGTCACTTGTTACCTGGGAGAAGAGCACAACCCCCACCTGGCTACAACCTCCTTTCAGGTAGCTGTAGAGAGCAATAAGGTCCCCACTGAGCCTCCATTTTTCCAGGCTAAACAATTCCAGCTTCCTCAGCTGCTCCTCAGAGGACTTACTCTCCAGACCCTTCACCAGCTTTGTTGCCCTTCTCTGGACACACTCCAGCACCTCAATGTCTTTCTTGTAGTGAGGGGCCCAGAACTGGACACAGTACTTGAGGTGCGGCCTCACCAGTGTCAGGTACAGGAGAAGAATAACTTCCCTGGTCCTGCTGGCCACACTATTTCTGATAAGGGCCAGGATGACATTGAACTTCTTGGCCACCTGGTCACACTGCTGGCTCATGGTCAGCCATTGTCATCCAGCACCCTCAGGTCCTTTTCTGCTGGGCAGTTTTCCAGCCACTCTGCCCCAAGCCTGAGGTACTGCATGGGGTTATTTTAAACCAAGGACAGGATCCAGCACTTGGCCTCGTTGGTTCTCAATACAGTTGGCCTCAGTCTATCAATCCAGCCTGTCCCAATCCCTCTGCAGAGCCCTCCTGCCCTCCAACAGATCAACGCTCCCACTCAGTTTGGTGTCATCTGAGGACTGACTGGGGGAGCACTCAATCCCCTCGTCCAGGTCATTGATAAATGTATTAAACAGGGCTGGCCCCAGAACTGAGCCCTGGGGAACCCCACTAGTGACCAGCTGCCAGCTGGATTTAACTCCATTCACCACCACTCTTTGGGCCTGGCCATCCAGAAAATTTTTTACCCAGCAAAGAGTCTGCTAGTCCAAGCCATGAGCAGTCAGTGAAGTGGAATTTATATTGCAGTCAAGTGTGTTCAGCAGCAAAGACAGTACAGCCAATCTTCTGTTGTGCCTGAAACCTTGGGGAAGACAGGGTAGCACCACTCATCTCTTCTTCTTGTGGGTTTGGGGAGGCATGTCTTCCCTATTACTTAGCACAGCAGAGGGAACTTCTTTGCAGTGCTTGACCCTTAAGTCACTGATGGTGCTGAAATTGTAATGTAGTTAGTGAGGTGAATCTTTAACTCCTCAAGTACAGATACCTTGAGTATCTTTCATGGACAATTTTGAATTTCTGCTTTCTTGAGAGGTGGAATACTTTGTTCATTGTGTTCCGTTAAGGAGTCTAAAAGGTACAATTTTGAATAGGTATTCATCAAGACTTAAGGTCAGTTGAAATGGCTGGAACAGCTTGCAGAAAAAAATAATCTAGTTTATATTTAACAGTTTTAAATTTCAACCTATTAGCTTTTCATGTGGGAATCTTGGAACACAGGACATGGCTCTGTGTCATGTGCTCCCAGATCCATCTTCTAGATGCTTCTTTCAACCTGGAGCTTAAAACTGAGTGTTCATGATCTGCACCTTGTGTGTGGGTACATTTCACTCTGCTCTCTACTTTGTCTTTCCTTTTTGAACCTTTTTTTCTTAGTATAAATATAATTTCATGTAGTTTTTGCGATACAAGTGGAATTTCAGCAGCAGTGTAACTCTTGTCACAGTCATGTGGAGTTAGGCTTTGACCCCAGTGTGCATACCTACTAGTGATCATGTGGGTTCATGAAGCAACTTCTTAATTACATGTGATACACATTTAGTAAATCTGAGGGTTGATTTTGTGCACTCTCTAGTAGAAATATGTCATACCACGTTGCAACACAGCTGTGTTACTGGTTTATTTCAGAAACCATTGTCCCTCCATTATTAACACATATACAATACAAAATACCAACATGTTTTAATATACACTTTTATGCAAGAGGAGCTTCTTTTTCCACCCTGTGCAGTGGTTTCTGTATCATAGATAATCATTGAATTTCTGGCTTTGGTGAAGTAGCCAGATTGCGACTTCAGTTGCATCCTTATACTGCTCAAAACATATGGCTAGAAGAACATAGTATTTTTTAAGTCACTTACAGACATTGTTTGTGCTAAGTTACACAGTCAATAGGATTACAGTTCTTGTGCATCTCTGCCTAATCTTTGGACTTCTTTGCTAGACTTAAACCAACACCCTTACTTTGTGTTTTTCCTAATATAAAAACATGTTTTGTTTTGTTGTGTTTTGGGTTTTTTCTTTATTTTCTGTAGATAGATTTGTCTAGTTAATCATGCAGTCATGTTTTTAAAAGACTTAATACATGCCTTCAGTAAAAAGAAGCTTTATTGATGATTCATTTACGAAGAGTTTCAAGATTAGCTCTTCTTTTGCATGTGTTGTCTCAATTAATAACTGTAGCAGTCTGACTCATTTGCATCACTGTAGTCCAGGAATATTTTCTTATGTAAGTCATCCTGTAGCTCCAGTTTTTTGAATTTGGTAACAGTATTGCATCAAATAGGTGTTTAGAATTGCCATCAATCTCAGCCTTTTTTTGTCTGTTATAGATAACCTTATGACCATGTTCTTCAGTCTTTAACAGAGAGCGAGCGAGAGCACGCTAGTGCACGCTCTTGGATGTGTTTTGGGATATGTGGAAGGAGGGAACAGAGTTTAGTAGTCTACACCTACATAGCTGCTATTTCTTACGTTTATTAAAATTGCACCCTCTGTTTTGTCTCCATTTTATCAAAAACTTTGGAAAGGTTTAAGAGTTTTGTGAAAAAAACCAGAAAGTGTTGCTGTTGGTTGAGCAGTGTATGTTATGAATATCAGGGGGGAAAAAAACCTTCATTTTGATAACCCATTCAAATGTCAAATATTAGACTCACTTAACAGATTTTAAGCCCTGAGCTGAGCTCAGGGGAGGAAGAACGTGAGGTTTCCTGTCTGCTGGAAGGACTGACTGTAGGGAGCATGTGTCTCCCTGCCTTCCTCCAAACCAGCCTTGTTTGGTGTCTGTATCTCAGGGGCAGGGAGGGCTTGTGCCATACTGGCACAATGTATTTCTTCAACTGGAAACAGGCACCAAGTGCCATAGTACTAATAATGAGAATTCCTAACAAAGTTGCAATATATACTAGCTTTTGCGTTATATGACAGATCTTCAATCTCATTTATTCTTTAACGGTATGTTGGTCACTGTGCATATTAAGTGAAACAGTAGTTGCAAAAGAAAAGTACTTGATCATCATCTTTTTATGCAGTTCAAAGAGTCAGTCAAGAAATCTTTCTATGCTTATGTCAGTGCTGCATTATTTTATCCTAATAGATATAACAGAGTGGCTGTTTTCTGTGAAAAGAGAGGACATCCTACATACTTAATCCCTTTGAAATACTATTATGTAGCTGAACTTAAAAATTCAGCTCCCAGAAAAGTTGTAATTTGTAATTGTATTTTCAGCCTAAATTACCTTTCCTATGAACCAGAGCACTAAGTCTGTGATTAAACAAACTGTGCAAAACACAGTCACAGCAATGAAATGCTGTGTAGTACAATGTTTTTTTAGAGACTCCTGTATGACTATTTAAAAGCAAGCAGTCCTGGGTGAATAGTAAGCAGGTAACAACGGAACAAGCAGAAGGAAACAAAATTTTTGTTTTGGGTTATCTTGAATTCTGAGGGATATGTTTTTTTGAACATTTTTCATTAAATAAAAGTACTTGTTTGGGGTCAAGTTATTTAGGCCATTACAAAATTAATTCTTTCAGGCAGTTTTAATAAAAGCAGGATGCTAGATTCATAAGCACTGCTCAGTACTAAAGACTTTGGAGGGAGGCTGTGTTCAAAACTTACCTTTAGTTTTGAAACTGAGGCTTTGATCACTGCTTTCTGCTAAAAAGTACTGCTATCAGTCCACGTTTTGAAGATGGTCCCTGTCTAAAATCTTAGTCTCATTGGATGAGGGTAACAATAACTACCTTGATATTAAGGTATTCCTTAATATAGGTGTATAACATAGTATATTAATAGTACAGACATGGTATTTGCAAATCATTTGACTGTCTTAGGTTTGTGAATTGACTGTACTCAATGACATTATGCTTACAGAATGGGAGTAAGATGATGATTTTACACCAAAATACATTTGTTGGCTGCTGAGCAACTTCTAAAATAAGGGGGAGGAGGACAGGCAGGGCATAGAACAAGAACATGCGGTTTCATAGAACAAGATTTGTGGAAAAAAGGCACTGTGAGGTAAGATGTGTACAACTTACTATGTGAAAATCGGGGAAACAAATGAGGTTTCTTTGTTTTGGTTTTTTTTTAAAAAGAATTCACTTGAAGTTGAAGGACAAAACAGTATCAGTGGGTGACATTACCCGAGTCTTGTTGCAGATAAAGCAGCTGGAGAGAGGATATAAGGAAAATGTCATTCTGTCACACTCAGTGCAGGTACAATGCCTGCATTCCTATATGCATACTATGCTAAAATTCCTTGATGAAGTGGAGTATCTCTGGTGTATGCTTAAATAGTGCACATGCAAGTCTGAAAATGTAAAAGACACTCAAGCCTTGTGCCATTTTAATTTCTAGAATGTTGTTTTCAATTTAAAAAACAAGAACAAACAAACCACCTTTCTTTCTGTTTTTAGTCAATACCCAAACTCACCTTCCCAGGTGGATTATTAATTGGTTGCAGTCCTGGACTCATGAATGTTCCTAAGATCAAAGGGACACATACTGCAATGAAAAGTGGCATGTTGGCTTCAGAAGCAATTTTTAGTCAATTAATCAATGAAAATCTCCAATCAAAGACAATAGGTAAGATCACTGTACTTTGAGTTGTAATTACCTTGCGTTCAATTAGAACTACCAACAGCTAACAGCAGTAACTCAGTGTGGCTAAGACGTGTGTTTAAAATATATCTATTGTTAATTTACTATTAATAATGTTAAATGATTTAAAAAAGAAAGAAATTAATACAGTTTTGCTCAGTTATTCTTAAGTACTTATCCTACTGTTTGCTAGAACAAAAATACACCTCTAAGTACCATCCGAAAAGCTTATGCTTCCTGTATAAGTAAACAAGAATAATATGTTTTGTTCCTACAAACGTTAAAAATTAGTGCTTTATGATTCAGAAAGTGTTACTGAAAGACTGTGGAGAGATAAAAAAAGGAACAGATTAAATGTAAGCAAAACAAGGTGAGATTTTTCAAATTTGCTCTTCGCTCTTGTTAAGATGCTTTTTTCATTCAGTCCTTTTTTCCTGTCTTTTAATCTTATCGTTGTCTCAGTTTGAGACTGTGTATTTCATTTTATACATAATGCAAGCACGTTGAAACAATCACCTGGTCCTGACCACCTTGTAGTGACTAGTTTAAACCTTGGTTGTACCCTTACATGTGTTAACAAAGACTGTACAGAGAGAGAATTAGAATTTCAGTAATTTTGGAGATGGACACTATAGCCAGGTGCCACACGATGATTATATTAGAAATCTCTTCTTTGTACTGATGCATTCAAACCTCATGAGCTTTCATCTCATTCAGCTGAAACATGCCATACACAGAAGGTATGCTGAACAATTAAAACTTCTGCTAGACAGGTTAAAATGCTTAGAATCCATCTGAAACTATCAACATTCTTGATGGGTAGTGTGCCAGTCTTGTGTGATTATGGACAGGTTTTATATGCTGTTTTCCACTTTTGTCAAGACTGGAATATTAATACTTGCTTCACTTGGCAGAGATAATGGGCTTTCTTCAGAGCCGTATGAGATGGGAAATACAGACTGAAGCATGTTTTTCATGTATAGACAAGGCTTAAAACTGGTTATTTAGAACATTTATTCCTATACAGTAGTAATGGAGAATAGTGAAGGGGAAGCTCTCAATTTTCATTTGAAGAAAAATTTTTTTCCAAGATAATTACATGACTTTTAACTACACTGCAGTAGATGTGTCAAGTGTCCAGTGTTGATTGTCGACTACAATCGAAGAGTTTGTAGTCAAATATATCTCATTAATGTGTTGATTACAAAGGGAGAAATAAAGTTTTCTAGCACTAGTTCATGCAGTGGGCCATAGGCATAGTTACTGAAATGGGAATGTTTGTGGTTGCAGAACTTCTAAGGAAGAAGATATTGAATCTGACATTAGAATTGCAAACCTGGCTTTAGATCACAGGTAAATGCTCCTGGTCAGTGCTCAGGGCGAGAGCTGTTTTTCCACAGAGGCACCAATGTAGCCACCTGGCTGATTATATTTTGTGGAGGTTTGAAGTAATTCAGTACTGCTTGTGGCTCATATAAGAGGCTTCTAAAAGGAGCAGTAGACCTGCCAACAAAACAGGTCTCTTCATGAGGCTGAAACATGTTGTCTAGTATACTCCTAGAATATGATTCTGAAATTCTCATTTTGCTGACTTGATTGCTAGCAGTTGCCTTTATTCAGAATTTATTTTTTTATTTCAAGGATAGTCTTGATGTACTGTAGGTACCTAACACGTAATGTACTGCCTTAGGACTTCATGTGCAAGAGTATGAGGAGAACCTGAAAAAGTCCTGGGTCTGGAAAGAGCTGTATGCGGTTAGAAACATCCGACCATCCTGCCATACCGTACTTGGTGTGTATGGAGGAATGATTTACACGGGTATATTTTACTGGTTACTGAGAGGAATGGAACCATGGACATTAAAACATCCAGGTAATTTCACTGAAGCTAATGCACATCTGGTCCAGTGGTGAGGCCTTGAAGTGCAGAAAAGAAACAGATTATAAGGCATTAAAGCAGACTTTGTCATATTACCTACCATATAATGTAAATTAAGACATTAAAACACTGCTTAGTATAACAGCCTTTTTCATGAGACAAAAAACTATACTATCTTTTATGAAGTACTTAATTCTGATGACAGGGAAAATAGCTTAGTAAAATTGTTCTTGAGTAACTGAAAATTACAGTAATTCTGTACTGAAATCTATTTATTAAAAATATATTTAGGACCAGATTTTGCTCAGCTCAAGCCAGCCAAAGATTGCACACCTATTGAATACCCAAAGCCTGATGGAAAAATCAGTTTTGATCTCCTGTCATCTGTGGCTTTAAGTGGTACAAACCATGAACATGACCAACCTGCACATTTAACTCTCAAAGATGACAGTGTCCCTGTGAGCAAGAATCTGGCTGTATTTGATGGACCGGAACAAAGATTTTGTCCAGCAGGTAGGTAACAAAAATGTCTCAGCTGTTTTTGCAAGATCAAAGACTAAGTACTTCAGGAAGAGTCCACGTGGCCTACTACTTCAAGCATTCTATCCCAATCCTCCTCCTAGAAGGGGGTTCAAGTGCAGGTTGTAAAGTATGTTAACAGTACTTTCATACTGAAATAACTATTAAACATGGAAGAAGGCAGTTGAATCACACTAGTAATATCCATCCCTCATTATACTTGCTGATAAGTACTAGAGCATACATGGAGGGGGAAACTGTTCAGTGAACTGATGGCTCTTTTGGTCCTTTGCAGGAGTCTATGAGTTTGTTCCTCTGGAAACAGGAGAAGGATCAAGGCTGCAGATAAATGCTCAGAACTGCGTCCACTGCAAAACATGTGATATTAAAGACCCAAGTCAGAACATTAACTGGGTAGTGCCTGAAGGTGGAGGAGGACCAGCTTATAATGGGATGTAAACTGACACATATATTCAGTGACTTCTGATCGCCAACAAATATGTTGGAGTATTTTATGCTGCAGTGTAATTTATGTACAGCACTGACTCGAATGTTAAGAGTTTGAGACTAACATGCCATTCTGGATTTTACATGTGACTGTTGCATTAAATGGAAAATTGGTGCCTTCTGATTAAACCCTAGCCTTATTTAAATAGGACTTCTTTACAGGAGTTGTATGGCAGGCAGAAGACTTAAGTTCTTCTTAGTACTGATAAAGGAACTTCGGATCTTGGATTTACTGCTGAAGTTCAGTGATAACAAGCCATATCCAGAATTGTGCTTACAATGGAAGAATTTAGTACCCACCCTTAAAAGTTTTTTCTCTCTCTAGCTGGAGTGATTTACTATATGTAATCCTACCTTGCGGACAGGGAAATACATCAGTCTAGAAACTTGTCAGTGCTTTTAAGTGTTACACATTTTACATCAAATTTACAGTTAGATTTTTTTTCCTGATGTTAATAGGGAATACAACCTGTAATGTGGTTTAAAAAAAAATAATACTTGCACCTTCATTCTATGTCTACCATTTTTATTCCTTACAAGAAATCAGGCCTTCTCTAATAAAAACTCTACTAAGAAAATGCCTAAATCGTCTTAGTGTGAAGTGCTTCTTAGGAAGCACTATTAAGCTGGGAAAACACAACCACTACTGAGTTGCAAAACACAAGTTACTACAGCTGAAAAAAAAAAAAGAAAACCACAACATCTTTGAATAGTTTGTCTTTATTATTAGACTTTTTGTGTTGTAAACACTGAAAACTGCAGCAGAGAGCAAATGAAAGAAGCAGCTCTGTTTATCCTTTTGCATGAGTTAGTGCATAGATTTAAATGTTTAGGAAAAAAATCAAGCAAACATTTTAGCATAAGCTGCTTTCTCTTTCTCCTTTTGGGCTTTTATCTTCTGCTTGATTTTGAGTGTTTCCGTCTGGATAGCTGATTAAAAAGAAAAATCATGACAGTTACAGTAATCACTTACATTAGGTCTCCTAATAGTTTAAGACCAGGTCACAATGCTGGAGCGAACTTACGTTATTTCATTTAATAAAACTGCATTCAACCTTGGATTAGGTCAGATAGTAGCAGCAAAAAGCCTTGTCCCTGACCCTGTGTTATCTGGTAAGGTCACTACGTAGAGGAGTGTATAGCAAGCACAGTATTGGTGCTGACACAGAATTTATGAGCTAAAAATCTCATCCACTTTGACCAGGAAACTAAGCTAGTAAGAGCCCTGGGAGATAGGGACACGGTTCAAGAGGAATGCTGTTGACCTACATAAGTAGGTGTTCCAGTGCAACAGAAGCATCACTCGCTGTATAAAACCAGGTTTTCCACCTCAGTGGGCTTTGTGCTCAATACATCAGTGTTTAAGAAGCCAACATTTTAGGCATCACGCTGGTATAAATTCCTACTAAATACTACCCTGCATACATTGTTAAATTCTTAACAGATTTTATGACGAAACAGTTTTATTTTACCTTTGTCTTCAGGGGCTATTTCATGAGCCTTTTTAAGATCAGCCTTAAATAAAAGAGAAATATAAATTAATGGTCTGATGAAATTTTTAGATTAAAGGAAAAAAAAAAAAGGTGATCATTACCAATGCCTGATCGAGATCTTTTATTCCCTGCCATCCTTGGGCCCGTCTGTAGAGAGCTTTAGTATTTGCGGGATCTATTTTAAGAGCCTGTAAATTTAATAAAATTGTCACATTAACATTTCTTATACTTCACAGCCTCCCATCTCCACAAATGGCAAAATTCACACCAGCAGACAATCTTCCCAGTTGGTTTGAGGGTAAACTGTCAAAACATTAACTGTATAAAAAGGAATGCTGTAATGCAGCACACTGAATATCTAGCTAAGCGGCTTCAATACCACTGCACCAAAAGTGGTCTTTTGTGAAGGATGAGCACACAGGAGGCTAAAATGGAACAGCTGTGTGTGTGTATATATAGCTAGCTGTCAAGGCTGAGGAGTTGCTGCAGTTCAAATTATCCTAACCTTGAGTCTCACCGTACAACTCTATATTGCAGCTCCTTCCTTCATACCAAAAAAACCTCAAATGGCATCATAAATAAAACACAGATTTCCTGTAAAGCTTTTTTTCACTGTAGGCTAGAAAGACACATGCAGGCAATCCATTTCATCATGCTTCAGGAACCTTGCCAAGTTCCAGTCATTACGCCTTTTTTGAGATTAATGTTTTCGATAATGTGTATGTGCCAGCTCTAATATGACAATATCAAAATAGGAAATACAGTGCCTGGGCAAAGAGATCGTTCCACTATTTGAATACTTCGATTATTTTTTCAAAATACCTCAGTTAAATTTGGCTAGCTAGCAGTTACCTTGCCTGTGAAAATCACATTCTTCCTGCAGTTAGTTCTACAGTGTTTTAAAGAATATAGTTTCTCAGTGATTAGAGGGAATGTCTTCACAGAAATGTGTCACTTTATTAATTTAATTTATTCACTTTAAATCATTAATATGGATTATAAACATTAGACAACACATCCTTATTTTTTAAATCACTTCAGTATTGGCTGTTAATACAAAGGAAGTGTTACTCCAGGCACTCCCCTTGATCAGTCTGCTATAAAGCCTTCAGCCCCTCTCTCCTGTGTCAAGAATTAGGGGTCTGTGTTGAATACACATAGGTAGCATTCTTTGGTTTTACCTCGACCATTGTGCTTACAATTATTTCAAGGCAAGGTTTGTTTGAACAGGTTCAGCTGCTCATAATTCCTTATTTACACCAACAAATGCATGTTTTACAGGTAGTTAATTTAAATTCCTATGGGCCTTAAGAAATCATAAAAGTGTATAGTTTCTCACTAACAATTACCTAGAACTTTAGTAGCTAATTTTAGGAAACTGGTGCTCTGATTAAAACATTGATACATTGTGAGACATAAGCTAAATCCCCTTCAGAAGTCTATTACAGCTATGGAGTTGTCTATATCCAACAATTATTTAATCTCAAAAATAAAGGAAGTGTGATTGTCTTCCCACAATGGCAAGTATTATGATTAATAATTTCTATCTGTAACGCTTAAATGTTGTTTCAGTTTTTACCATTTTCTCAGTGACAAGTATCACATTACACAGTTTTCTTCTTTTTTCTTTCCTCATTCCTCATTTGTCCATTGTGAATATAGGTTCATGAAAGTTTTCCATGTGATAACACCATCAGCAGGTTAGAAAGCAAGCCAGCGCTCTAATGAGCTCTCACACACAGATTAGCTGAGACTCCTGCTTTCAGCATGAAGCTTGATGCTGCTCAGGATCCTCTGCTAACAGATAAGAGCATTCTTTCCTCTGTTTCCTTCAAAATTTCAGAGTTTTACTAAATTATTTAAAGTTTCCTTAAATTTACTAAATTCTCACTATATCCCTTTTTTTTTCAATTCTAGTGGTTTTCCATATTTATATTACCTTCTTTCTTTTTTCTTATTCACTGGTTTCTTTTCACCACTAAGCCTACCTGAAAGGTTAGTTATTTAGTTAGAAAAGTCACTTTCATGAATAAAATATGACACCATCAAATCTTAAAGCAAGTAGAACATTTTGCTCATAGTAGTCTTCCAGAGAAAAGTACTCCCCTTTCAGTGAAGACAGTTTAACTCTTAGTTCTGCAAACCAAACTGACAATGACAGTAAGAAACAGCCCTCTTTCCTTTGTTTAATGATTCATTTCAATTTCAAAATCTTTTTAAAAAGCCACATACTGGAAAGCTAGTAATAACTTCACAATGAGCTTCTACTTTGTTTACTTTCAAATCGTAAGCTTGTCAGAAGACTCCTTAAAAAAGCTTTGCAGTTTCAGTCTCTCTTTTCTATTTAGGCCAAATGTTAATCAAAATGCTAAATATTAAATTTACCTCTGAACAGCTCTCAATGGCTCCCTGCCAATCTGACAGTTTTAGTTTACAAGCGCCAATGTTTAAAACACAGGTCAAAGCAACAGTCTTCAACTTTGGTTTGTCTGCCTCCTCTGCCACTGCTTCAGAAGCTTCTACATACCTGCAGAAAAACAGATTCACATAGAACATGTATTAGTGTTGCAACTTTCAACCTCCTTGTCTATCTTTCCACAGATATGTGCAAACTGGCCTATCCAAACTACTATTTCTAAAGCAGCTTCAATTCCACTATTACAAATGTTTATTAAACTAAATACATAAAACCCACCCTGATGAAAAAGATCAACTCACTGGTGAATGTTTTCCTGTAATTCCTAGTCCTCCATGCTGCTAGCAGCATTTTCTTAGACAAATGTACTATTCTAGACAGCAGGAAACCATTAGAATTTATTTCAGTAAGTTTATTCTCAAAAACCACGTTGCTCATCAGAGCCAAAAAATCAACACCACTGCTGCACCTTCTACATTCGTGGAAAGCTTCATCTCCAGTTCCCTCAGTAATATTTTAATTAGCTTAGGCATTTATGGTTAAAATCTGAATGTAACTCTACTTTGTACAGGAATATGGTTTTATGAGCATTAGTAACACCACCTTCTTCCCACTGTTTTCCTTTATGACTTTTTTCCAGAACTTCAAAACTGATACTTGTTCAAGATTAAGCCACAGCAGTTACTGCATTTCTGTTTCAAAAGCAAACTGACAGGCAAACTGTATCTCATTAATTTACAATGTACTACAGCTGTCTGGTTTTTATTTCAAGTGGCAAAGGTCTGTTGTAGATACAAAAGTCTCAACTCTTTAATGGCCTACTTAATAGAACTTCAGTGGCTTTTATTTAAAAAAATAAAAATCACGTGCTTGCATACATTCACATTTTAAGCACGCCATGACTGATGCAGCCTTTGCAGATCAATGCCTGTGTAAGTTCAATTTTTGCATGCTCTGTCTTTTGAGTGTTACATGGTTTGTATATAACTTTGGATCACAGAAATAAGCAATACTTAAAAAGTGAATTAGAAGTAGTTCCAGTGATTTTTCCACTTGCTGGGCATTATGCAAAAGATGAGAAACAGAAGAGAGAGAAAAGAGTAAAAAAAAGTAAGGAGAGATGGAACACAAATCTGTATTATGTTCAAAACAAACAAAACACAAATACAATATTTATAAATCACACCAAAACATGAAAGGCTGCAACCATTCTGGTAACAAAATTAGAGCTTCCAAGTCGAAGAAATTAGTAAGATGAGTATCAAGGGAGACAACAGAAAGCAATGGGGTTTTTTACAAAAAAGGTTTAAATTCATACATACAAACTATTAAAAAAAAGGCTAAGAAGCAATAAAACAAGAAAAAGAACAAGAGGCTACAATGGTTACTATTGGTAAAAAGAGAAAGCCATGGTGTGCTAGGTGAATTGTACATGTGCCATTGGAGACACCCTGGTAAGAGCTATTCTATTCCTATCAGTTCTGGCAAAGTGCCAGCTAAAGTACACCATTCCTACATGAAGTATTAGATTTTAAGATACAATAACAGAGTGTCCACAAAAGTATGGCCTGTAAAGAAGAGCTGGAATGATCAGATTTGTTCAGTCTAGAAAAGTTACTATGCTTTCTACAAGTTAAAATAAGCACCAGAGAGGCTCAAATTGGAAGAGCCTTCACTGGGTGTGCTTAAAAGTGAGTAAGACAACTAATAGTAAGGGATGGCATAATTATACCTGGTATTTACCTAAGTATGGGGGTAGAAAATAGACAGATACAACACAAAGATCCTTAAAGATCCATTCCAGCCTTCTTTATATATGATTTCCAAAAGGTTTGCACAGAAATCCTATTTGCTTCGAGGTTTGTGATGGTCTGTGATGGGCTTTTTGAGGGCAGTGGGAGACACTGCATCTTGGGTTAATATCTGCAATTAAGGGATTCATTTTATGCTTCAGAAAGACAATTTATTTGAAACCCAGTCACTTAAAAACTCCGCTGAAGCACTACATATGCCTGAATTTTTTCTTTCATTATCATTATACTAGTTGGCCAATGATCATTAAGAAGGCAGGGATAAAGGTCAGTTTATTTTTAAGAGATGTTCATATACTGAAAGCAAAAAGCTTGGAAAGAAGAAAGGAGCAGTATGGAAATAAAAGCAGAAAGACCATGATTTTGAAAGCAAGTCTGAATTATACATGGAGTCAGGATGATGGTATGGAGCCTCAGAATAAAAATAGTAATGAATAAGAGTCACATTTGTCTTTTGAACTTACCGATTTCCTAAACTTACTGCTCTTTAGAAATCAGAGAAAAAGTATCTCCCTCCTCTGCTATCCCTTTACTACTCTGTATACTATTGTTCTTTTCTTCCCAGTTATGCAGCACCACAGCAAGAGTGTTAAAAAAGGACTATTTAGTCAGTTAGAAACAATACTTCTGCCTATAGCTCTTACATAGCAATCAGTAGAAGACCTACGTAAGTAGCCAAAAATCAACCAGATGTTTTCCAGATTCAGAAGGCTCTTTATTTAAAAAAAGAGAAGAGCAATCAACAGGCACTTTTTAAATGCAAAAATCATTGCTTGATAGCAGTATTAATCTGGGTTACAGGAACTATAAGTTCCTGTAAGATTGAGTGATGATAGCCTTACCGTAAACTTTTACTATATTTTTTAGCTGCCATTGCCCAATTTTGCGATTTGAAGAAAGTATTTCCTATATTCTTTGTGTCTTCTGCTATGGCCACAATCTTGTCAACCTAATAAAATAGATGGGAAATATACAGTATGAATGTATTTATGAAAGAAGTCTTGAAGTAACTAATGCTTAACAGTAGGATCCCACATCCATCGTCCTTCAACAATTATAAAACCTTAGAATAGAAATACTCCAATTTTAGATAAATACTAGCTTCAAACCACTTCTATAATATTATCTACTTTATGAAACGCAAATGTCTCAAAGATTAAATTCCTAGTGGGTTTTCTACACTATGAAAGGTGAGAAAATACCAGAGACAACATAGCAGTTCAGCTCTTTCCCCTAAATGCTGTTACCCACATATTCATTATTTAAAGAAAATATGATATGTTAACAATGAAAGTATTCAACCAAGATTGCCTATTCTTGAGAAAATATTATCTTCTGCTTCTCAAAATGGTATCAGTCACATGAAATCTGCACCCTCTTAAACTAGGACTCATATCAACACAATTTTCCTTCTCCCTAAACACTTAAAATAACCATGGAGGGAGAAAAAGAACAACTGCTTGTCTTTATCAAATCCATCATTTCTATTTCCAGACTCATATACACTTCTGTGAAGTTACTTTTCCAGTGGCAATAAACAGTCTGTAACTACTGCTGCCTGTAACACAGTTGTCTTAAGCTCTGTCAAATGTATATAATGCCATTTGTAATACTATCAGTTTACACTTCTACCCTACTAGAAATAATGACCTTGAAAAGAACTGATCACAGAGTGAGACCAATGTCACCATGGTTTCTGTAGTTGGTTTATATGAACAAGTTTAAAGTTAAAGGACGCAGGCACCTGCCAATTTCAGTTCTGCACCACATCAAATGCTATCCAAAAACATTTCCACAAGCTGAAATGCTTCTCAACAAGCCAGATACAAGGAGTTCCTGTTTTCTAACTGTAACGAGATTTTACTATTCTATTTTGTAATTCTGTATTTGCAATCCATACATGCAGCTCCCTTTTTTTCCTCTCTCACAAATCACTGTTTGACTTACACAGTTTGTCTAGTTCGCTTTCACGATAAGAGTAAAAACCTGCAGATGAGCTGCTTTCACCAGTCTGCTCCCTAAATTCCAACCACAGACTTTCCTTCAGTTTGAACAATTTGAAAAGCAAACAACTACTGGGAATTGAGAATGACTAGCTCTGATGCAGGAAAAATCTTTTTTCTAGGAAAAATTTCTAGGAAGTGAGGCAAAGTCTGTTTAAAGATGGTTATTTAAAATATTGCACAGAAAAAGTGTTTAGGTACAACATTAAATTAGTCATCCGCAGGATGGAGTTCTAGTAATTCAGCACAAACAAAAGTAAAAAGAAACCAAGAATAGAAAAAAAAAAAGTGTGACAATTTTAAGTAACTGAGGTTTTAGTTACTCGGGAAAAAAATCGGCTGCAATGAGCACTGAAAAAAAGAGATAACAACCCCCTCCACAGCATTCTCTTTCCTAAAATACAATGTTACTGTTTAATCAGGACCTTAATCCATTCTTAAGGAAAAAAGCTTAATGAACATCATCAGAGACACCATGTAACTACCTACAAGTCTTGCTTTCTGTAAAATACCTAAGAAGAAAAATACTTACATCTTTCAAGTCTATATCTGAATCTTCAGGAAAATCTGGATGAGCATCTCCAGATCCATCTTGGGGAACAATTCCCCAGTCATCTCCTTCCTTCAGTTCTCCACAATCGGCGATGACACACAACTGAAAAAATAAAGTGTAAATAGCAGTACTGCTTATTAAGACAATTAAAAAAAAAAAAAAAAGTCATAACTTCTGAGTGCTCTCTGAAATTTTTGAAATTCAGTAAAAAGGCTTTTTCATCTGTTGTTTGGGTGCATTTGTCTCAGAAGCCCATCACATCATTAGCCTATCCTCATCAAAAGGCTTTTATCACACTAAGTGTTGTGCTCAGAGGAGCAGCATTCCAAGAACACCATACCCACGCTTCACAGAGAGGCTGGAAGAGGAACTGGCAACAAGCTGAGCTGCAGCAAAACACAAGACATGGAAGTTCTACTACATTAGAGACGATGGTTCTTTCTTCAACTGCCAAGTCTTTTAAAGTTACAGAAGTATTAATTTTTCAAACACCCACAAACTGACATGACCTACATACCGATTGCTTTTTCAGAAACACGACTTCTGACACAAAATTTATAAGAAGGTAGGGTCGTGAATTCCACCTTTTAATTTCATCACCCATCCTACACTTCTAGCAAAGGCTTCCACCCTCCCAGCTGTGTTGAACAATAAACTGTTTGTGCAGGGGAAATTTACAGTGTAAGAACAAAAGCCTCTTAACAAGAACAGTAAAATGGAGATTAACACTGTTAGCAGAAACAGCTGTCTAACATTTAATACTTTTAAACATTACACCAAGCATTTAAAAGAAATAATTATGCATCATACAATGGAATAATAAACATCATCCCTCAGTGCTTTGGATTTTGTTTACCTTAGCAGGATTTTCTCCTTTTACTTCAACGTTTTCGAGTATTTTAACTACACCCATTCCTTTGATCACTTGGCCAAACACCACATGTTTCCCATCCAGGTGAGAAGTAGGCACCGTTGTAATAAAGAACTGAGAGCCATTAGTACCAGGTCCTGCATTTGCCATGCTCAGCAGACCTGGTTTATCATGCTGCATTGGAGAAAAAAAAAAAATCACAGTCAACATATATGAAAGATCTGTTAGAAAACCATGCATAAGATTCTGTAAGGCTGTTCATATATATAGCAAGGACAGCCATAGCAACAACTTGGTAACCCAGACAGTTACATACAGTTAGCAACTAATTTTACCTATCAGACTGAAGAGGGCAAATACTCAGTCTTTATTTGCCCCCCACCAATCTAGCAAGCACAGCCACATGTGATTTGATGCTGTAACACCTGTCCACTGCTTCTACATGGGGCCCCCTGCCCAGCTGCAGGGTTTAGACATCATCTCAGACACATGAAATTCCTCACTGGATTATTCAAGACTACTGGCCTCAAAAAACAAAGCTAAACACCACTTAAACTAGTTTTAATGTTACACTGCCAAGATGGCTAAGTACTGTTAATTTTATACAGGCTACTTACACAAACTATATTGCAAAACAGTGGAGTTTAGAGGACTGTGGTCGTTGCTATTTACAGGGTAGCGTTTTGTTGTTTTTTTTTTTAATCTCCTTCACTTTCCTGGAGACAGAGTTTTTAATCTGTTGGGATTTTTAACCATCTAATTATTTTGGCTCATGCTGCCAGGCCACAAACTAAAAAAGATTATTAAACAGCCTAATATGAGATGATACTGTTTATCTTGTTTCCCACAAGTACTTTTTCCTTTTTGGAAATAAGAATTATCTTGTTCCATCTCACAGATTATTTCATTTTCACTTGTACTACAAAAAATGTATTTTTCATATGTGTTGTGATATCTCGTTTAACTGGCATGATACAGTCATTAAGATTTTATTCTCTCCAAGTTGATCTGGTTACTTAAGTGCAAGGAATTCTGTTTAATGTAAGTCAGTATGTCATACCAAGGCATTGGTACATGTCTAAAGTGTGCATGCTTTGGTATTCCTACGAAATTTGATACTGTGGGGAGGAGGGGAGTGGAAAGAAAAAGTATGACAGCACAGAGGGCATGGAAACAGAAACTGCTGTGAGGCACACCTCAAAGCTCGGTGGGAGGTTGACTAGTTTGAGACAACAGTCTGAGACAGCTGTATTTAAGCACTTGGTTTGTCCCTGTATTCTCAACTGGTTTGAAGAACCTGTTGAAAATTGTTTTCCCATACAGTGTTTGGACTTCCATGGTGGCAGGGAGAACTCCTTGCCTAAGCTCTTCATCTGGTCATAAGGCACCATGAGTCTGAATCTTTTAATCACAATTTAGCTTAGGAACTCTGGGAAAAGATTGTACAGCTGAGAGCTAGATTGGCACCTAGCCAACAGAAATCTACTGGAATCCTGACTTTGTCTGTTCTAACCTTGAAACTCACCCTGAGAGTCACAGATGGCAAACAACAGAGAGAAGCCTGTATTCCACAGCAAGAGAAGGCATCTGGTAGGAACGGAGCGTTGCGGGAATGCGGCCTCCAAAAGAAGTATCTGACATTTTGCATTGTACTTGCTGGCAAACAAGTTAAAGAACGGTTCCCCCACAGAAGAGTTTTGCAAATACCATTTGAGGCTGGTCACTGATTCACTGCCCAAGACCTGTAAATCTTACCTTTCCCTCTGCCCTCCCACCCCCCTACAATTACAGCTAATGCTAGACAGCAATGGTTTGTAAACAAAAAGCCAAGTAACAGTAAGTTCTGGCAACAGTAAGTTACCGCAATCCCACTTCATTTGGGACCAACTCTCAACATTAGTTCCGTGATGAGCGTCTCTATTTATAAACAAAACTGTTGTCACTCATGCATTTTCTTGCCATGAGTGTTTTGAAAAACACTGCAGAGTGTCTTTCCCATGACTGTTTCTGTTATCATTCTGTAAGTTCATTAAGCAAGCAAAAAAGTCAGGACAAAATCAGATTCTCTGACAGATTCAAGGTTTGCAAAACTATGCCATGGTAACTATGCTTGGTAAGTTGGGTGTTCCACAACAGGAGATCCATCAGCTGGAGAAGTGACACCAAAAAAAGCCTAGTGGGATTGATCTGAGATGTAGAAGGGGACTACTGACAAAAGTCTTGCAGTTTACTGCAATTTACAACAAACCATGCAAACAAGACAAGAATAAACTGCTCCAGTGTCCTCGAAGCATCAACAAAACAATTCACTGTTGTCTGAGACAGCAGGTAGAGAACACTTTGCAGGACTGCTAGATTAAGTGCAAGATCCAGTGGATTTCTATGTAGTAGAGGCATTTTAACTCCCACTAAAAACCTAATAATACTTGGCAAACAGACAACAGGAATCAAACTCCCAGACTCTGTACAAGATCCTCATGAGTTCCTAAACTCATCTCTGGCACTTTGACAACATTTGTTATAGCTGAGCAGTCAGAGAAGTACAGAGATGGGGATCATTTGCATCATGTTCATAATTACCTCCATCTCTCAAAGAACAACCAAAAAAGTAATGATGACAGTCTGCTTCTCAGGGAGCTAGAGATCCTGTGACAAGGACCAATCCAAAAGAGTAACTTTTCCAAGTAGTGCTATGGGCACCACCTTAGCAAGTGTCAAGAGTTCAGAAAACACCTCTCACAACTGTAATTATCTTTATGATGAATACTGGAGACACATTTCCAACTATGGCTCGAAATCTAAGTCCTATAAGTCCTCTGAGGAGTGGCTGAGGGAGTTGGGGTTGTTTAGCCTGGAGAAAAGGAGATTCAGGGGTGACCTTATCACTCTCTACAACTACCTGAAAGCAAAGTGGGGGCTGGTCTCTTCTCCCAGGCAACTAGTGGCAGGACAAGAGGAAATGGCCTCAAGCTGCAGCAGGGGAGGTTCAGGTCAGGAGTTTCTTCACAGAAAGGGTTGTGAAACATGGGAATGGACTGCCCAGGGAAGTGATGGAGTCACTATCCCTAGAGGCATTCAAGAAACACTAGTTGCGACATTATCATCTAGTTGACAAGATGGTGTTCGGTCAGGGGTTGAACTCCATGATCTCAAAGGTGTTTTCCAACTTAACTGATTCTGTGGTTCTGTGAACTTGGTAAAGGATTTTGATGTCTGATTAAAGGATTGTCATATTTTCTTTTCCTAAAATACTGTTTGGAGGCAGGCACAATTGCAATTAAGGCTTTGCTTTTACCCCTGTTACATTTTTCAGTCAGTGTTGTTGAGGAGTCTCTCATATGCTATCACACATAACATGATATGAAAACAGCTAAAGCGAATGCTGAGAATTGTTACTCCTACAGCAGTAGGTGTCCTGGCTGTTTTAAGGGGTACTTGCAGAACATGTTATTTTTGTTTTTTCCAAGTAGTACTCCAACCCAGGTTCAAACCACAATTACTGATAGTTCAAGCACAGGGGGCTTTTTCCAGTCACACAGCCCTTTATGTACAGCTGAGACCACAGGTGAACCCTCAGAACAATTATTATTGTTGCCACTTTTCTCCAGAATACCTGACTGCTAGCCAAAAAATATAAGTCACGGTGTACAGGTAATACTTAAATTTGGAGATCTTCAAATGCTGTATAAATTGTAGGCTTAAGGTACACAGATATGCTGACAGGAACACTTGTGTGTGTAAAGCAAACACACATGCAGTCTCCCTGGTGTCACCAGATGTTGATGTTGTGGATGAAGATTTAGAATCATGTGCAGAACTCTTGCAGCACAGCTCCCTCCTCTCTTCCTGCAGTGGGGCTGACAAAACTGCTTCTGGGACACACTAATGGTTGCTAGTTATCAAACAGTGGTAAGTAATGGGAGAGGCAGGAATTTCTGACATGAAACCCAGTATCTTTGAATGTTCAGGTTTGGATGTTCATGTTTGGTGTTCAAGATGGAAATGTTTAAGGTCAGATGGGGTTTTGAGCAACCTGGTCTAAAAAAAGGTGTCCCTGCCTACGGCAGGGGGGTTGGAACCAGATGATCTTTAAGGTCCCTTCCAACCCAAACCATTCTGTGATTCTGTGATCTCTTTAAATGAAGTCCTCAAATCCAGACCTTTCAAAAGCTTGCTTTGTTCACAGGACATTTTCCCAACGTTTTGGTTGAATAAAAGCTATATATAAACTTTTACTTCCCATATCATTGAAAATAACTATAGTAATGAAAACACTTTCTTTTAAATTTTCCTTTAGATTAATTCTGCAATCTACCATGGATTTCCCACTTCTTAAGAAAAGTATTTCTCACGTCTAATGTTATGAATATTATTAATGTATGAAAAAAGCATAAAATCCAATTAATGCTGAGATATTGTAGATGCTTCAGAGTAACAAAATTTGCCACTCTTTTAAAATAAT
The DNA here is from genome assembly GCF_003945595.2 of Pipra filicauda. NCBI lineage: Eukaryota > Metazoa > Chordata > Aves > Passeriformes > Pipridae > Pipra > Pipra filicauda. The sequence continues at coordinate 2,732,348 of NW_024104343.1, read as the reverse complement.
ATCCTTTCTTAAAGGAGAACTATTGTTTAAAATTAATTTCTGATGGTGCAATTAAGAAGAAAAATAAAACTACAGTTCTTTGTTTTAACAAGGCTGACCTCTTTTTGTATGTATTCCTACATGTATTTGTTCTACATTCATGAATGATCAACTAATTTGGGGCTGTTTTGCTGCATTCTTTCCATTGCTTAAAAATACACTAAATTTGGACTAAAAAGCACTAATTCTGACCTTGAAGAAAAATAAAACTTCACCAACTGAATACAATAATATTTTCAATAGAGTACCTTATAATGAAAGTTTTCATCTTCAAATTTTTCACCATATATACTTTCTCCACCTGTGCCATTTTGGTTTGAAAAATCTCCACCCTGGACCATAAACTGCTTAATAACTGTAAAATAAAATAAATATAAAATGTATCACCAAGGCAGGGAAGGCACGAAGAGAAACAATTCAGAGATGAAGAGCAATCCTTGTCACCAGCACCTAAAAAAGCCCAAAACCCACCTTTTATTTATTTATCAAGTGTCCACTAAGTACTCCTTCAATTTTGTGGATATCACTTGATATTTCAACCTTTACCTGAAATTCATTTCAACCTGTTTACAACTCAGAGTAAACTAGTTTTACTATTACTAACATCGGTAAATTTATAATTTACTATTGTCAATGCAGGGTAAGAACATCTAGCCATTAGGAGGATCGAAAAGTCAAAAACTTTCAGTCAAGTTATTTCTTAAACAAGTCCTTGAAATATTATTTAACACTATTTCAAATACTCATGGTAGATAACTTGTTACCAATAGGAAAACAGAGGGCTTCATAGAACTTACTTCTGTGGAAAGGACATCCTTTATAATGGAGAGGTTTTCCAGTGGTAGGCCCTGTTCCTTTTTCTCCTGTACATAACGCACGGAAATTTTCAGCAGTTTTAGGTACAATGTCAGCAAATAATTCAAAGACAATGCGTCCAACTGAAATGACAAAGAGAGAATGAGACATATTTTTTTAAGTCTTGTCCTTGGCATGGTGATGTGTTGAGCATTATATGTCAAAAGAAATTAATGTTTCTAACTATCGTTTTATTTACATGACTATTAAATTTCCACTTGGGGGGCTGCTCCATGGCAAATGCTGGTAGTTATACTGGCTTTTAGCAAGGTTATTACCAACAATGGATTCCATTCTGTCAAGAATAATGTAGGGGGAATAGAGACAGATTCCGCCAAAAACTAATGAAAATGCTGAATGCATTTTCTGCCAAAAAAATGTGCATGGAAAATCACACACAGATATATCAAAGCCAAATCATGTATTTTAATATGCACTTATTTTATGTCTAATTTAACATATACATGTAGCTTGTTCAATCAAAAGTAGATGAAATATAAGAAAGACTCTTTTGTGTAGACCTTTATTTGAACAAAAAGCTTATGCCAAACACATATACCAACCCTACTCCTCATTCTCTTAAACCTGAATTTTACTAAGACACAGTAATAAACATTAATTCCAAAAACATGCCACGTTTTAACCGAAGGACATGAAACCTGAGTAGGTAACAGATCCTGTAATAGTCAATAAATGGATTCTGTGCAAAATTCTCATCCCTTCACAAACTGGCTTCCCAGGGAAGCTACTTCTCACTCCCAGCAGCTGCCATCAGTTGATGTTCCTGTTTTCTCATCAGCCTCACAGTCAATTAATTAACATAACTTCACTCTACCGGAAGCTAAATGTAAATACATTAATTCTAATTAATACAGGAACGAAAACAAATTAGACAATTGAAAGTCAATAAAAGGCAAATCATCCTAGAGACTTTCTTCTATTCCTCTGAATAGCAGAATGAATAAATGAGAAGCAATATCCAGACAAAATTTAGTCAGCCTCAATCCCGTGCATATTTTGAAAACCTACACTTCCAAGTATTTCCTCAGCTTCCATGTTTTTGACCGTTTGCCCAGATTTCCGAATGACCTCTGGCAGCACTGGCGATGCCAAGAGTACCAGGGCTGCCGTACTGCCCTGAGCTTTCAGTCCCGCAGACTCCACTGCCCACCCAGCAGCCAGGTACGACTCGCCACGCCGCGGCAGGTCCCAGGGCTTGGAGCCCGGAATGGAACGGGCGGCCCTGGCCCACGGGCAGCACGTGGAAAAGGCGCGCAGGACCGGCCGCCCACGTGGGCAGCACTGGGAGCCATGGATGGGCAGGGACGGGCGGGCAGGGCTGCCATGGGAACGCGCGGCAGGGGTCACTCAGGGCGCTGTGTGTGCACCGGCACCCCGGCATCGCCCACGACACCTTCCCCGGCCGTGGGGAGAGGGCGCCAGTGCTGACATGTTGCCTCTCTCTAGACTCTGGAGCCGCGGCGGGAGCGCGCAGGGCCCCGCGGGGAGGCCTGTTCGCGGCGGGGCCGCCCTCCTCCTTCTCCTTCTCCTCCTCCTCCTCCCCGCTGCCGGGCTGTGTGCTCGCAGCCCGCAGCAGCAGCTCCCAGTCCGTCCCGGCGGTCTCCCCCCATGGAGAACATTCCGCTCGGGGCCGGGCACGATCCCCGCCGCTCCCGCCGCCCGGCCCGGGCCCCGCGCGGTCCGCACGGCACCCCCCGGCCCGGCCCCGGCCGTCCCGCCCCCTCCCCACCTCGCTCGCCCCCGATGTCCACATCGAAGAAGGCGCGGGGGTTGCTGGCCTTGCTGGGCCGGGCGGCAGGGGACGGGTGCGCCATCCCGCAGCTGCCCGCTGGCGCGGTGGCTCCGCCCGCTCGGCCGCCCGCGATCCCTCCCGGCCTCCCGCGGGTCGCGGCCGCTCCCGCTCCTCCCACCGCCGGGAGCGGGCGGGGACGGCGGCGTGTCTCCCGGGAGCCACAGTCCTGCAGATGGGCTGCAGGACGCGGTTGCTCCTGCGCCCGCAAAGGAAGAACGTGTCTTTCTCGAGGTCATACACACACACACATGCGGAAGGCCTGAAAAGGCGAGTAAGGAGAGGAGGTTTAGATTTTGCCTGGATTTATGTTTTGCAGGGTCTATGAAAAGCTGTGACCCATGGAAAGAATGGGCAAATTGTCAAAAGTGACTACTGCAACATAAATGTTTAGAAACACTGAGTAACTCCAGTCTTTCTAGGGTCTGAAAACAAAATATATTTCTTCCCAAAGTAGGAATATCATGATAGCTGCTCCAAAGCAAACAATCTCTTTCAGGCACTTGTGTTGGCCAAGGGGTGTGAATACCATCAACACACTTGGGGCTCCTCAAGGTGTAGGATTCCCAAAGAGGTGAATGGTCAACATGGCCACATCCTGTGCTCACTGGCATCATAGAGAAAAGGCACATATTGAGGTAAAAGTAGAAGGGGCAGAAGACTGCTGGGGTTTGACTCCTACAAACTTATAGTCCTTCTGGGAATGCTGATCATCAAAATGAGCCTCTATTTCTTGGACTCCTCCAATCCATCCCAGAAACCTCTACATTCATTCTTTGATTCACTATATCCTCCAAAGGCTCTCTCTTGTAATTCATGTCATCTTTATATGTTTGGACTTGAGCTTCATCAAGGTGGTTTTCATCTCTCTCGTTCTCAACATTAGGTGTGTCAGAGGGCAGGTGTTATTCCCAGATTGAAATAATAGATAAAGTAGCATTGATATTAATAACTTCAGTCCATATACTGCATCATGATCATTCCCACAGCCTCGCTACAGATGTTGGACAGGAGAGGTGATCAGCACCAGTTGCTTGTTGCATGTTGCATCTGGGAACCCTTAACAGAAGGAAAAGCCGTCTGCTACCATCTGGGAACATTTAGTGAGAAATCAGTGAAACCACACTAAGGCATTTCTCTCTCTGAGCCAGGTCATGCAGCTGTGTCAGGGATTTCGCATGCTCCGCAATGTCAAAGGCCACCAAAGCTTTAAGTCATCTGTAATTTACTAGGCTTTTGGCCACAGTCACTGGCTGAGATATTTTTATCATTACACTTAGCACAGGAGCGATGCTGTAGGAGAAGGGATCTCACACCAGCAATGTGCGCTTGCAGCCAAGAAGGCCAACCATATCCTGGACTATGTTAAAAGCAGCATGGCCAGCAGGTTGAGAGATTCTACCATCATGAGATCTCACCAGGAGTACTGCATCCAGCTCTGGGGTCCCCAGCACAGGAAGGACATCGACCTGTTAGAGCAAGCCCAGAGGAGAGACACCAAGATGATTAGGTGGATGGAGGGATGATTACACAACTTCTTCTATGAGGAATAGCTGAGAGAGCTGGGGTTGTTCAGCCTGGAGAAGAGAAGGCTTTGAGGGAGAACTTACTGCTGCCTTTCAGCACTTGAAAAGGGCCTATAAGAAAGACAGTGACAAACTTTTTAGCAGGACCTGTTCTGATAGGACAAGAGGTAATGGTTTTAAACTGATGGAGGTCAATTTAGGTTAGATAAAATGAAGAAGGTTATTACAATGAGGATAGTGAAACACTGGAACAGATTGCCGAGAGAGGTGGCAGATGCCTCATCCCTGGAACCATCCCAGGCCAGGTTGGACTGGGGTCTGCACTACCTGATCTAGTTGAAGATGTCCTTGCTTATTGCAGGGGGGTTGGATTAGAAGACCTTTAAAAGCCCATTCCAACCAATATATTCTATGATCTCAGTGAGTCAGTTGCTAGCCAAATGAGTACAGTCTAGAAGAGATTTCTTTAGCAGACATCAGAGTAAAGTGTGTGGTGTTGGTGTGTGTCCCCCGCAAGAGCTGTTGGCAGCTTCCTCTCAGGAAGAAGCAGTGATTCATTCTTCCAGGAGCAGACTTACGCAGTCTCTGCAGTTTTTTTTGCTGGCCAAGTTGGAATAGTCTAGATTCTAGATGAGTGATTCTTACACTAGTCACTCAGAAGTCCCTGTGTGCAAGGTACTTTAGAGGTACAAAGAAAGAGGCCGTCTCTGTGCTAATTTGGAGATGTGAGCTGAACAAGAGAGAAATTAAACTGTTTTCTCTGTGTCAGTAGGAGATTCTAGAAAATATGTGAGCTGAATTAATATCTCCCAAACACTGCAGTAGCATAATTAGTTTCATATTAATTTATAGTCATTGACAGATTGTAACAAACAAGCATAGTGTGACTTCTGTCAAGAATTTACTGTGATTTCATGTTCAGATTTATATATTAAGTTATACACTGAATTGATATACAAATAATCTATTTCAAAGTCAGACTTACTTTATAAGGTCCTCTAAAAAGTGTTTTCAAGCACTAAAATCACCCCTGTGATCCTCTAATGCTTTATGATCTTATAATTTAGGAATATTTCCTATCACCAAAATATCTCTTATCTTTTGACACGTCCAGTAGTTTATATAGTAAATATCTGTAAAACAGTACATTGAAAATACACACTATAACTGAATTGTCTGTTAAATTTTCAATTCAGATATTTATTTTTCTGCACATACAGCTTTGGCTACCCAGCAAAAGTAATATGAGTATTATCAACAGATAAATGTGCTGGGAGTGCTAAAATCTTGAAGGAAATGGGTTCAAATACAGGTCTCCCCTCCACCAAGTCCTTCCTACTTGCTGCAGTATGACATTCCAGCCTAATGAAACTCAAAGATCAGCCTGTTATCAAATCTTTGTTTTCACCTCTCCTTTTCTCCCTGACTAAAGAAGCTATCGTTGTTAAATGCATAAAAATGCATATATCATTCTAAAACTGTTACTCTGATGGAATATACAGTAAGCAAATTTATTTCATAATCATTCTAGCTAGGCAAATAGCATTCGCGAAAGAATAAACTGCAAAATATTTATAGTTGTTTATAGTTGTTGCAAATTGTATTAGATGGGCAAATGTATACACATTCAGGCTAGAATTTTTTCTTTTTGTTTCATTTTCTTGCACTTTTTTTCACCTTTAAATCTGTATTTGACACCATGAAGAAAATAGAGACTTAAAGATGTTAATTCCACCAGAAAGTGAGTGCTTTGGCTCAGTTCAGCACTGCCTTGTCTAAGGATATTACAAGCCATTTTGGTTTGTACAGGAGAAATCATATGTTTATGGGGTTTTCAGTGGACTGAATTGCAGCTTCAGAATATGGTGCAGTGGAGTACTGATGGGATCCATCTGACAAGCGACTGAAACACATATGTCATCAGCTTTTCAGAACAGCTATCAAGAAGCTTCCAACGTGCAATTTCTTGGTTACATTCTTGGTAAGGATTCTTTCACTGCTTTCTGTGAAATAGAGCAGCCACTCTGTTGCTGTGTGACACACAGGGTGCCGTGTGACACACAGGGTGCATCATGTGCTATTCCCATGTGACCTGGCACGTCAAGCATGTCACCTTCATGAGAGACACATGAGACAGGAAAAATAAATCTGTTTTCTCATCGTCAGGTTTATTGTTCCTCATCTTCACCAAGTCTTTTTCTGCATAAAACTGAATAAAGAGGCCCCAGATTAAACCCATACTGAGCAGTTATTGACTCTATGCTGATTCCTGTAAGATGAATTAAACCACTTGTTTGAACAATTGTGTTGAACAATGAAAGAACCATATGTTCCTCTATCAGAATGTTTTAAAAAGAAAATTATCCACACAGAGGCTGACATAATATGACAGAAATCAAAAGGAAAGTCACTAACTTTCAGATATGCTGATCCCTGAAGAAATGGTTAAGAACCAAGCAAGAATAAGCAGACTTTTTGGCTCTGTATTTTAGCTCTGCTTAGAACATGTTTTAGAGGCAAATATCCAGAGTAGCATTAGGACCTCAGGATGTGAGGAGGGATGGTAGAGAGTGCCTGTGATTTCTGATAACAGTAGAAGCCATGCCTTGCAAGAAGACGCTCAAAGTGTTAGCTAACAGCTGGTCATTGCTGCCACAGTGCTACTGCAGGATGTTGGTTTTGTTGCTAAATTCCCGCCCTCAGTTTTGATACAAATGTATGTCCTGATATTACTGCAATTTCATGTAAATGTATAATGCTGTTTATCATAGTTACCACCAAAAGGTATTGAAATATCAATTATGATGACTGCATTCTTTATTATGTAGAAAGCATTTTTGGTCTGCATCTAATGTGGGTAGGATGGAGTCCAAGGTGAACTACGTCTGCATGGATTTAAAGACAAGAGTGCAACCAGCAACTAGTAAGGCCTATGGCAGATTTCACCATTGAAAATCTGGGACTTGAGGTTTTCCAGCTAGACTTTGGGTGGAGTCCTAGGCAGGAGACTTAGAAAAGCAATCTATCAATGCTAATGACTTTGTTGAGAAAAGGAACCAAACCGGGTTCTAAACAAGTATTTGAACATTCACAGGTGTGTACATCTTTAAGCTCTTCTGGAGGAAGAAGTACTTTTGCTTTAGGAAATTTGGCAAGCTGCATAAGTACAGCAGTGATTTCAGAGGACTGTAAATACCTATTACCTTCACACAATCCAATTCTTGCCATATTACTTGATATTTATATTGTGTTGATTGAAAAAAGACATTCTTTATCTGGCCTTTCTCTTTTTTTTAACACCAAAGATTATTGAAAATTACATGTTTCATTACATACATCAATAATTCCCAGTAACTTTGAAACAATTACATTAATATATTCCCTTCAAACTGTCTTTTGTTTTCAACTGACTGTATATCTATGTAAAAAGACAGTTAAACTGCTTATCTGTGTTACAGCAGCACCTTTGTGGTACTGTTCAGGGGCTGAGGAAAGTTGCTGCAGCAACAGTGCAAATTATGTAACGCTCCAATGAAGGATGAGTAAGGCTGGTTTGTAGGGGGCTGCAATCCCAAGCTTTCCTTTTCTGTCAGTTTCTGTTTCTGCTTGTGAAGTGGGATACATTTTACAATAGGTTTTAAAACTCTCTGTGGAGAGTAATGTAGACTTACTGTACTCCACTAATACGGAGAGAGAATAACTCTAGACGTTTCTTAATACCACATTTTACTTGGCATGTTTGAATTCACATTAGAAACTGGATTTTATTTATTTTACAGAATCCAAACTGTTGCTGATGCATTACAGAGTGTAGCAAGACTCATCTGTGTTCACATAATTTAAACAGCATGCACCACCACACTAAACAGTAAATCATTAAGAAACACCTTGGATTAACAAACTTTTTGTTAAATCTTTGGAATTTACCTGCATTGGCCTCTGACTTCTTTTTCTGGTACCTCCAAAGCCTAGTTCTGACAACAAAGGTTTAGGAGCATTTTGGACTTGTGCATTCAGGACTGAACAGGGTAGAAGAGAAGTAGCTGTAGAGCAACTCATCATTTCATCCAGGTCTAAGTGACAGAGAAGCAAAATGTGACTTAAGAGACTAAGCTTTTAACCCTGCCTATCCTGGCTGTAAAACCTAGTTCCTACATTCTCAGGAGAGAACCTTTAGAGAGATTTATGCCCTGTGAAACACAGAAATGCTTTTCCAAGCATTCAGCTATTCCAGGATTTGAATGATCCTTTTTATGTACCGGCAATTTCCTAACAAAGCCTCATCTGTTTCTGCATTGAGAATCTGGCTCATTTTCTGACTGAAGTTTGAACAATTAAATTGTCTTTTTCTGCACACAAAGAGTCTGACCCTCAGGCAGAAAATTACCAATAAGTTTTTGATTTTTATATGCCATTTTTATTTCCTGTATTTCCTAGAAGAGTGAGGCCTGGAGACATACCATATTGCTGTAAATGGTCTTTGCTTGGCAGGTGGTATGGCTTTTTTCTTTATATCTGCGCATATTTTGCACTCTTGGGTTAGTGCAAAATCACTGCATTTGCTTTGCCAGGTGTTCTATATAGCCAAACTCTGTTTTTGGTGGGACAGTGCATACTGACTGTGAAAATTATTCTTTAGTCCTTTGCTGATTTTGCTGCGTTTTCCCCATTTTTTCTTTTTTTTTTTTTTCAGAAATAACCTTCAGAAGACCAGTATCTTAATGTTATATTGTCAATTTCAGACCATAGTGACTGTTACACACATTAAGAGAAAACATCAAGAACTAATTTTGCACTGAGCATCAGCCAATGTGTGCGGAGCATTTACGCTGCCATTTTTTTTTAAGTCAGTATCCCAGTTGTCCTCACTGACTTTGTCATGCTTCACATTTTGGAGTAGCATGTGGGCATACAAAGTGCATCATTTTCAGAAGAAACTGAACCGGCTGTTTTCAGAAATGCGTTCAGTGTGCTCCAATCACTGACATTCATTGTGCTCACAGGACTAGATTGCAACCAGTGCAAAATAAAAGCCTGTAAAATGTTTGCGGTGTGGACATTGGGCTCTCTAAGACAACTGGTTTAATCTAGGGTTCTGCCCCTGTTGGTCAGCACTCCTTGCTAATGCAGAAGGACCATAGAGTGGCAGCCACAGTGTTTGCAACTTTTAAGATTCTCAGGACTGTCATTTGAGAAATGCAATCCAGTGATTATTTCTGGAGCTGGATGCCTAGATTCTCATTTGCAATGATTACTATGTCAGCCGTGATGTCTTTCATCTTGTCCAGCCACACTCTGCTATTCACAAGGACCCTTTCCTTGTGGTGTCATTGCCATACCCTTACTTTTCTGTCCTTCATCTTTGGTTGAGTGGGTTGGCCCTGATGACTGGGGACATTTGGTGATAATGGTGGAAGTAGAGAGTCAAAGGAAGTCATAACATCCAAGCTGAAAGATTTACATTGGGTATTCAGTCTCACAGATGAAGTGGTTAAGAGCCCTTCTGAGAATGAACCTCCAGATAGGATCAGTTGAGCATTACGTGATTCAATCTGGTGTTATCGAGGGCACAGGGGATCATATCCTCAGGCCAGTAGATGTAATCTCTTGATTTTTAAGAGAAATCAGCTTCTCCAGACACTGAAAGGCTTACTCCACCACTTCTTCTGTCACTACTGGATGTTGAGTTTGCAGTCTATTGTAAAGATCCATTAAAACTATGGTATTTAAACCATTCTCCATGTCTCATCTCCCAGTTGTCTGAAAAGAGCAGGAAGCTATTGTGATTCTGCTTTTCTTGCGGGTTTTTTGGTTGGTTGGTTTTTTTTATTTGTGGTGATTTTTTTGGTTTTTGGTTTGGTTTGGTTGTGGGGTGTTTTGTTTGTTTGTTTGTTTGGGATTTTTTTTTGGCTTGGTTGGTTGGTTTTTGTTGCACCACATTGTGCAGTGACTTGGTTAAAAAGGAGCATTTGAAGTCGTTTTCTCTCAGTGGGTGCATCATGGAGTCATGCTGCTGCTGGGCAAAACCACACAACCCTTTCCCCCAAATTAATCAAACAAACAAACATAAATTTCCAAATGACACCCAAATACTGTAGCATTATCTAATTATTTGTGAATTAAATAGGTCACTCATTTCACAGAAATGAGTGAAAATGGGCACCATCCCAGCAGATGTCCTTCTTCTAACGTTCTCACTTGCCTGGTCAAAGACTAAAGTTCAGGTTCTCTGAGGGAATCCCAGTACTTCTACAATTATATGCCAGGGATCTCTCAATTACAGACATAAGGACTAGAAAAAAATCAGATGAAGACTTTCCTGCACTGGTGACAGATGGGTGCACGGAGCAAAATGAAGGATGTGAGCTTCCGAAAACCGAATGGATATTTTTTGGGCTGTAGGCTTGTCTGGCATGAGGAGGATGGGAGGCCACTGAGGCACTGCATTCTGCTGTCAGCCCAGACAGGCGAACAGCCCCCTCTGATGCAGGCAGTGCTTTGTTCACCCTTGCTTCAGTGCACAAACATATTGCTGTAAACCACAACTACCTGTTTTACATGTGTGTACATATACAGGGGACGTGTATGTCCACGTGTACATATGCAAACACAGATCTATAGAGAGAGAAGTGTATTGTAAAATATACACTATCAGTGTGCGGATGTGGATGAAAAACTCAACATGAGTCAGCAGTGTGAGCTCACAGCCCAGAAAGCCAACCATGTCCTGGGCTGCATGAAAAGCAGTGTGGCCAGCAGGTCAAAGGAGGTGATTCTGTTCCTCTACTCTGCTCTTGTGAGACCCCACCAGCTATGGTGTCCCCAGCATGAGAAGGACATGGGACTGCTGGAGCAAGTCCAGAGGAGGGCCACAAGGTTGATGAGAGGACTGGAGCACCTCCTCTACCAAGACAGGCTGAGAAAGTTGGGGCTGTTCATCTGGAGATGGATGTTTGGAGACCTCATAGCAACCTTCCAGTGTTTGAAAAGGGCCTACAGGGAAGTTGGAAATGGACTCTTTTTCAGGAACTGTAGTGACAGGACAAGGAGTAATGGGTACAAATTGAAAGAGGGGAAATTTAGGTTACACTTTAGGAAGAAATTTTTTATTGTGAGGGTGGTGAGACACTGGAACAGTTCAGGGAGGCTGTGGATGCCCCAACCCTGGCAGCGTTCTAGGCCAGGTTGGATAAGGCCTTGAGCAACCTGCTCTAGCGGGAGGTGTCCCTGTCCATGGCGGCGGGGTTGGGACTAGATGATCTTTAAGATCCCTTTCAACCCAAGCCGTTCTGTGGTCACACAGCTCTATGTATGGGCATGCTTCCCACCGTGGGTGTGTAAAACAGCTGTAACTCGGACACACCCCGACCCGCCCTCCCCACGCCGCGCGGCCGCCGGCGGGCCCGTGTTCCTTTAAGGGCCGCTTCCGCGCCCTACCACGTGCTGGGGGCGGGGCGGGGCGGGGGTGCCGCGCAGCCAATGGGGAGCGCCCGAGGGGCGCGGAGCTACGGCGGGTCCGTCCTCGTCTGCCGGCTGGTGGCGGCGCGGGGAGCGCTGCCGAGCCCAGCTCAGCCCAGCCCAGCCCAGCTCAGCTCAGCTCAGCCCAGCCCAGCCCAACCGAGCCCGGCCCGGCCCAGCCCGGCCCGGCAGAGCCCCGTCCGGGAGGGCGCACAGCCGGCTGTCAGCGCCGCCGGGCGGGCACGCTCGGCCCCTCGGTCAGGTGACGGGCGGCTGCCGGGAGCGGCGCGGCTGAACGGGCCGGCGCTCCCCTCGCCTCCCCTCTCCTCGCCTCGCCTCCGCGCAATGCTGGGCGGCTCCGCGGCAGCTCCGGGGATGCTGCCGCGGCCGCCGCCGCTAGCCGCGCGCTGAGCCGCTGCGAGGGGCGCGGCGGGAGCGCCGCCGCGTGGGGCGGTGGCATGGCCCCCACCCTGCTCCAGAAGCTCTTCAACAAAAGGGGCGGTGGCGCGGCGGCCCCCCACGGCCGGGCCCCGGGGGAGGGGCCCGCCTTCAGGTGAGCGGCGACGGCGCGGCGGGGGCTGCCCCGGGTGGGCAGCAGGGGAGGCGGCGGAGAGGCCGGTGGGGCGGGGGGCTGCGTGGGTGGCAGGTGTGCCGCATCCCCCCGGAGTGCCCCGCCGCCCAGTGCCCGGGGGGAGCGGCCGGCGGGGACGGGGCACAGCCGGGCGGGCGGGGGTGCAGCGGGAGGCTCTTCTCCCGCCCTTCCCTCGCGTTGGATCTCTCAGCCATTTTCTGGCCACTGTTGGCAGTGGCACACCCGGGAGCCGCGAGGCGCTCGCCCCTCGGGCAGCGGCGGGGGAGAGGCGCCGGGCCCTCTGTCCGGCGATTGTGTGTAAATGCTGCGATAACTCGCGGCCGGGTCTCATCAGCACTGGAAAATTAAAACGTGGCTTGATTGTCGTGACCTAAATACACGTGCGCAGTCTGGTGACCCGCTAACCATTTCACTGCCCTCTGTATTTGATACTGCAAATGCTTAAAGGTGAGATTCAGTAGCAATTGCTGCTTCAGGGTTTAAATGTGTGATCTTTATATAATATTGAATTATTACTGGTTTTTGAACCTCGGGGACAGCATTTGGCTCAGGCTGATGCTTTGGAGCTTTGTTCCTATCACATCTGTGCTGCTCACAAGACCGAGCGCCCGGTGAGCGCAGTGACAATCACATGCGTGCCCGTAACCTCTGTGCCTGTTTTTCTGTGCGGCATGAGTTGACTGGTCTTGTGATCAGATGGTATACAGGATTGAGTTGGAATCTGGGCTTTCACTGCTGAAACTATCAAGAATGCTAAGAGAGACAATACTCTGATCCACAAAGTGCCCTAGTGCCAATTATGAAAGATGACAATTGTGGAGTCATTATGTGTTCAAAGATGGTCTGTGTGGGTCATGGCCGTGTGCATGGCCAAAGTTGCAAGATCATGGTGAAAAATTGTATAAGATCAAAATAACATCAGTATGTTTGAGTTATAAGGTGATTCCTTTGTATGTCATTGGACATAGTATTGGAGCTGCATTCGTATCAGAGAGCAGGGCTGGTGAATTTTGGGAAGCTGTAAAGTCTATACACTGTACTTGCTAGTTTCTTCTTGTGGTAGTTATTCACCTTATGAGTTAAATATCATCTTTAATTTGAAAGAAAACAATTTTCCACATTTAAACTGAGGGACAATTCCAGACGAACTATTATTTTGCCTTGTACTTAAAATCATGCCAAGTACTGTGTATCAGAGACCAGGGCTGTTAGTTCTAGGGTATTGGACTGTCAAGGATCTCCATGAAGGCAGATTGCTTGCACAGTGTGTTCCCCATTAGAATGAGTAAGATTGTTCCATCTGGAGTATTTTGTGAAATTAGGGATTATATTTTTTTCTTTGTCTTTCTATTTCTTAGGTAAGATATTCCGCACTCAGTTTTCAGTTTGAATAACATTGAAATGATTTGACACTTCAAAGAAAAAGTGTTATATTTAAAATACTACTGGAGGTACCCTTCACTCTTTTTATCCCTGATTTTTCCCTCATTCCCTTGCTATTTTTTTTACATGTGGATGTTTTTTGTGCTTGTTAATATTACATTGAGCTTCCTATTTGTGACTTCTAAATATACTATAATGCTTTTTCTTTCTTTCTAGTGATCTGCTGATGAACTGCAGGAGCATACTTACTGGGTCTTAGAAGCTCTGCTACAACCCTTTTAATAGACTTTCTGTTGAGCAGTAATCTCTGTTTGAATGGAGAGACACGATTGGACCTAAGTAAAGTGCAAGACTTAATCTTTTGGTAGCTTCTGTGTTAAGCATATACCGCTGCTTACTGTTAGAGGCAAAGTGGCAGAATCATTTTTTGTTCTAATGGCAGGCCTGTGTTTTTAAGATTTTAGTTTTAAGGTTTTATTCCCACTTTGTGTTCTGGTTAGCGAGATCCCTCCACATTCAGTGTGTCTTGCTGTGTTTAGCTCTCTTAAGCAGCCCTGTAAGACCACAGTCTGTATCCTTGGACTTTCAGTTGTTATGAAATCCTTGAAAGCCTAAGTGTATTCACACACCCTGAACAACAGCAGAATTACCAAAAATCCTCAAATTAATGTAGTTTGACAACTTTTTTCAACTACATTGTTAGGAAGCTTAGTGTTTTCTAGTCTTCTTAGGAACACCAGGAGAAATTCTGTTGCAGAGGTCCATCAGTTAGGCTTGAGGTTTGCCTGTAACAAATACTGCAAGTTCTGTTGCCCCCTCTCCTATAAGGGGAGCTAAATCTTGACCAGACATCTGTGCTGCTTGCATTCTTTAGCTCTGAAGGAAATAGCAAGCTTCAAGGTCCATGCTGCTTACCAGGATGAGCTGGCACAGCCTCAAAGAGCAGGAGACATGGTGCCTATAGCTGAATGTGGAGCTACAGGAAATGGTTTCTTGGGTGCATGACCATTAACATATTAGTTTGGACCAGGAGTGCACTTTTAAAGAAAGCTTCTCAATTGTCTCCACTGACTGCACTTTGGCTTGCATAGCCATGTGGATTCAGTGCATAAACTGGATTCCAGTTGGAATGAATGAGATTAGAAAGTGTGCTCCTACCACTAATGGGCATTCCGTCCCTGGGACCAGACTACTGCTGATCAAAAGTTAAACTCCAGAACACGTATAGTGTGGGTGTCAGGTCCTTAGCACCAATTAATTCACTCTGTGGATCTAATTTGGTTGGGCCGCACTGTATCTTCGTGTAAGCACAACCCTTACTTGCTGGGTGAGGAGAATGTGAACATGAGATGTAAATGTTAATATAGAGCTATTAGGACAATGTGACTTTCTATTGGCCCAGGCCTCCCTTCAAAATAATGGAACTACAAAGTGGTAGAAGGGTAGTAGTTAAAATTATAGAATATCTTACTTATTTTAAAAAGAGTAATTATAAATCTGGAGAACAGACGTGTATTAGCGACATATTACATTTGTTCTAAGCAGTTTTGTACACACTTGAGCTTCTGGTTTTTGTTATTACTGGTTTTTGCTTCCCTTAACTAAAAATATATATTTGTATGTGTAATGCATACATAAAGATGTATGTATATATGCACCCACACCCCCTTTCAACAGAGACATTTGAGTGGCGGTAGTTCAGTATATTTCCTTTTAGCTTCTGAGGCTCTGAGGAAATCCTAATTACTTTGTTTACAAGACATGTGTATTTATGTGGCTAAATTCCCCTAATATTTCTTATTTCCATATCAAATGTTACTTCCCTTACAAGATTGGTTTAAAGTAGTTTGTACGCTTTTTTGGAGTGTCATTAGGGTCATGTGCTCAGCAGAATCATAGAACGGTTTGGGTTGGTAGGGACCTTTAGTATCATCTAGTTCCAACTCCCCTGCCTTGGATGGAGACACCTTCCTCTAGATCAGGTTGCCCAGAGCCCCATCCAACCTGGCCTTGAACACTTCCAAGGATGGGGCTTCCACACCTTCTCTGGGCAACCCATTGCAGTGCCTCACCACTCTCACAGTAAAGAATTTCTTCCTAACTTCTAATCTAAACCTACTTTCTGTCAGTTTGAATCCATTCCCCCTTGTCCTGTCACTTCATGACCTTATAAATAGTCTCTCTTCATCTTTCTTGTAGGTTCCCTTCATGTACTGGAAGGCCACAATTAGGTCACCCCAAAGCTTTCTCTTTTCCAGGCTGAACAATCCCAATTCTCTGAGCCTTTCCTCATAGGAGAAATGCTACATCCTTCTAATCATCTCAGTGTCCCTCCTCTGGGCTCGCTCCAACAGGTCTATGTCCTTCCTGTGCTGGGGACCCCAGAGCTGGATGCAGCACTCCTGGTGGGGTCTCACCAGAGCGGAGTAGAGGAACAGAATCCCCTCCCTTGACCTGCCAGCTCACGTCCAGCCTCTCTTCCACCAGCACCCCCAAGTCCTTCTCATCAAGGCTGCTCTTGATCTGTTCATCCCCCAGGCTCTGTTGATACTGGGGGTTGTTCTGATCCAGGTGCAGCACCTTGCACTTGGTCTTATTAAACCTCATGAGATTCCCATGGGCCTACCTCTTGAGCTTGTCCAGGTCCCTATGGATGGCATCCCAGCCTTCAGGTGTGTTAACCGCAGCACTCAGCTTGGTGTCATCTGCAAATTTGCTGAGGGTGCACCTGACCCCATTTTCTGCTGCTCCTGAGGGGCAGCACTTGTCATGGATGTCCATTGGGACTCTGAGCTGTTGACCACTACCCTCCGGATGCAACCGTCCAACCAATTCCTTACACACTGAACAGTCCATTAAGTTTTAGGGGTAATGTAGAGTATAAGCACATGGTATCTCAAGACTAGAATGTCTCAAGTGCTAAGCATGTATTTGAGTAAGGTATTGGGAAATGGCTTTAAGGAAATTTGTATGGATTGCAGATAGTTTGATTTTACTTAAATTTATAGCTGTTTTTCTGTGATTGTGTTTACCTGATTATAGAAGAGATTTCATGTCAGTGCTGTTCTGTATTCAACATGAAGTCTGATGCTATCCTTAAGCTGAGGGCTAAGGTTTCACCTTAATTTCAGTCTTTAATAGTTTTTGGTTTGTTTGGTTTTTTTTTAAATGCAAATAGTTGCCTTGGAGTCTTTGGAAGACTACTTTCATGCTGAATGTATAACTTCTGTATTGTAACTTCTGAAATTTCTTTAATATTGGTATATTTAGTGAAGGACCGTTTTATGTGCATTTAGAAAAAAAAAGTTGTATTATTTCAGCTGTGTCTGAAACTTGCATATGGTCTGTTTCTTCAGCTTTAAGTATCAGCTGCTCCTTCTTGTGTCTATATTGGAGTGGATGTTGTGTTGTAGCTGCAGGATATCTATCTGGTAATAGTTTGTTAGCTTTGGTATATGAGATCATTTGTTCAGCAGCTGGTACTAGTAATTTCTTTGGTCATAGCGCTGAAATGCTTGGTGAGATCCTACTTGCTGAGCATTATTTCATGGCATTTATTACCAACCTGGCAGTGCTCCACCTTCTGAAAAAGGAAAAGAAGCAGTAGTGAGCTCGGAGTCTGCTTGCATGTCAGTTTACTTCTTTGTTCAAATGAAATGCTCCTCCGTAACCTCTTGTGGCCTAATTGGGTTTTTCTTGAGCTTCTTGAAGCTTTGTAGATAGCCACACAGCAATAACACTGCTGACCGCACATGTACATCTTCATACTTGGAAATATCATTAAACATCTGGCTGTAAACCCTTCAAAAAGCATTTGAAATAAAATTACTGTTTTATTTGCTGTAGGAATGGGAATCAACCCAGGGCCAGATCTGAGCATGGGGGCAGGAAAGGTCAAAGAGCAAGTCTAAGCCATATACTGCTTCACTGACAGCTGAAGGTGAGCCTTAATTGCAGTATTATACCTCTGTGCTGTCGTTAGTCCTTCCTCGGTGATGAGAGCTGAGGTGTAAGTTCTGCAGAAAGAGATTTATTAGTCCTCGCTCAAGAAAACAGCTTAGAGCGGAAGTGGTTGAAAGTATGGTCCTTTGGCATGGAAACTACACTTCCAGCCTGGGGCTGTTTTGAAGGAAAACAAACAAACCCCCAAGTCTTCTGGTTTTCAGCTTTGCAGGAACTAAGGCCTTCTTCAGTTGTTTGGATTTTCCTTCCCCTACACACTTCTGTCACAAAACAACCTCTTGGTTTCCTCTAGATTTGCTCTGAGACTAACTCATTCTCTCTTAAAGTTGCAAGACAGCCTCTTCTTTTTCCTTTTTTTGCCGCAGAAGACTGCAAAATAGGTAGAAATGCACAAGCTACTGGTATTCCAAGGGGGATGGGTATACCTTAGTTCTTGAATTTAATTCCATGAAAAGATGCATTATTGCCTTACTAATCACATGAGGTTTGCCTGTAGGTTATTTCTGATTTACAAGTAACTTATGCACAGATTTCCATGCATTGATTCTTAAATTGATGTGTAATTGGATAGTAGGCTCATGATTCCTTATTCTTAGGGCACTTTTGCTGTTGACATACCTAAAACTGGGTGAGTGAGTACTCTGCCACATACTATGTTCGGTGGAAAGTGATTTGGGGAACAGTAGCGACAGAAAGCTTTGGAGCTACCTTTCCTTGCCGGTAGCAGAGTTTAAAGCAGGATGCACTACAATCTAATACAGTGATGCTAATGCTGTAGGGGAATACTTATCAGTTGACATAAATGGGTTGATGTGAATAAGAAAATAAAGCTGCTTGGGGCTGAAAAAATGTAGACTATCATTCATAAAAGCTGAATTTGTAGAGAAACACTTAAAAAACTGATGCAGAGCTTTGTTGCCAGGAGAGGCTGGCTTCATGAAAATTACATAAACTTTGTAACTTTTCTTCTGTAGACTAAGTTAAAGTTGCAAAATAGCTTTATTAAATATTTAGGGGAAAGGGAGATGGAAGAGGTTTGACAAAAATGTTTAATCATTAGTCATCGTGTCATCATCCCACTTTGACATTGTGAGATGTAGGTGTTTTCAGTGCATGGTAGTGGCCTTTAGCTGTTGCTTTGGTCTGAACAGTGAGTAACAGCAGACTGAAAGCCCAGAGATGTGACAAAATAGCTGGTGTCAGAGTGGACAGAAGACGGAGTAATTGTTCTCGTAAAAGTAATTTCTTGTTCTGACATTTCAGTAGTATTGAAGCTGCTAAGGACTTCTTTTGCAAAGAAAATTCTTTGGATTAATAATGACTACATGTGCTACAAACATTGGTGATGTACCTGTTCCTTTAAGTATTCCTTCTGGTGCTAACAACCATGTACTTTCATCTGTAATGTACTTTGCACCTTAGTGATGTTCAGGGATAGCTTCTGAAGAGTAGATTCAGTTTTTAAGCCATATGTTGTGTTTTATGTTTCTCAACAGTTATTTCTACCAGGTGCACTCTTGATGAAGAGCACACTGTCGTCTTGCATGCTGCTTTAGATGAAGTGGTGTAAGAGGAATGTTCTTATACCATCCTATTTATCAGTATTTGCTATGTGAAGGTTTCCATGGGTACACTTGTTAGGCAAAAGAAGAGGAATGCAGTTCTGTAGGGTGGTGGTTAACAGGCTTACTAGAGAGAATAAGCAAGAAAAGGAGGACTTTGAATTGGATACTTGTTGTGTGAAGACAGCAAATATGTCTGTCTGCTCTTCTTCTTGTGCTTCTTGTGATAGTGTCAGATTACTGCTGATCTGACTAACAGGCATGGACATGGTGGTTCACCTTTGCCTGTCATGAATCAGCTCCTCTATGTGTGCTCTGCCTATGCTGCTTTTTAATCTTCAGGCTCAGGTTTTTCTCTATTCTGCTTTCTCCTCACCTTAACAGTGCCTTTCTCAAGTCACTCCATTTGCCCTGTTTGTATGGGTTTGTCACTCAAATACCATAACAATGTCATATTTTAATATGCAAGACTGAGGTCATAGGACAAGCTCCCTTTCAGGTTACAAGGCAAAGTGTTCTTTTGAGGCACTGAGTGGACTAACCTAAGAGTTTTGGTAACAGCCTGTGCCTTTCCCACATCAAATAGGACAAGTGTGGAGGCATTTACATGACAAACAGCTGAAATATTTTTGGTCAGTCAGCACACTTCTTGGATATTGGTTAGATTCTTAGATAAATGGGCATGAGGGCTTTACATCACACTTGCTGCTGTTAAAACTGACTCATGATTTTCCTTCCATAGACTGCTGAAGTGAAACGAGCTCTGTGTGGTGTAATTACTGAATCAGTATGGAGCTTTCTCTGCAGGATGTCCTCACCTCAGTTTAATACAGTTCGGCTTTTCTCCTCTGAGGTGCTCAGTGGAGTTTCACACATGCTAATGAAATCAACTGTATTAAGTAAACAATCTGACAATATTTATTTACTTTTCTAATAGAAGTTCTCGCAGTCTGAATTTGGTATTAGCACTTTCAAATTAGAAATCTGAACACATTAGTACTTATTTTTTATAATGTACGGGAAGTTTCTTACAATAACATCTCTTAGCTTTTGTTTTAATTGAGTTTACTGACTTCTATGAAAGAAAACAGTTGCTTGAATGAACTCAGTGCTCTGGGTTTCTGTGCAGAGTATTTGCACTGAATTCTGAATCTGGATATTATCCAACACCTGAAATTGCTCAACTCTTGGGGTTGGGTTTGTTAATGCACAGCTCCAGGAGTACAGAATATCTGAGCAGAGTATATTAGATAAAGTTTTGGAAGGAAACCCCAAAGAGGGAGAATCTACAAACTGTTGAATACATAGTTCTGAATGAGTTATTCTTTAATTATTATTATTTCACTTTACAGAATTTTAATGTTGTAATGTTAAAGCCCTCTGTGGGCTGGAAGAGACAGTTATGGAATTTTTTTTAAATCTGCAACTCACAGAAATTAGTTTATATTCAGACAGATTTTTGTTGTGTCTTCTGTTTTTCCGTGTGGGCACCTGAGCCTGTCCAACTAATGCTGCTGATCAGTTACTTGTTTCTGTCATATTCCCTTGCTCTTCCTTTCACATTCCCCCAAAATGACCTTTTAAATTCTTCACATTTAATGCTCTGCTCTCTAAGTTGCCCTTTAAAACAGGTTGTGCTTTTTAAGGCAAATCCTACTATAGGAAAGGTCATGGGCCTTTTGTTTCTGAAATTCTGGCTTGTTTAACAGGACTGGTTTAAACAAGCTGGGCAGAGACCTGTGAGGCTACTGCAAAGGAAGGTTGGTGATCTCTGGTGTAGGCACAAGGAAGAAGCAAGTTTGGTGCAGAGACCACTCTGCTCAGCTGTACAGCAGCAGAGTTAGTCCACGTGTGTTAAGACTCTGGTCTTGGTGAATGGCTGCAGTGGTACAAGACGTTACTGCATTCTCCCATGCTCTGCTGAATTCGATTATTGGCTGGACATCTGTCACTTCCACAGCAGCACTGAGGGAATAGAGAGCGTTGAAGCTCTTCTCAGTCATCTCTGTGTAATGGTCAGTGATAGAACCCAGCTCTTCTTACACCAGTCTGTGTTAAGCTGTCACACAATGCAGGAATGCTTATGGAGGGCTAATATGTTCTAATCCTCGGTTGGGTTGAGAAGGCTGGAATAAAGAGCAGGGAATTGGTAGTCAGTTCATTTAGTGGACAACCACAGTGACATGCATCTGAGCTCCTACTTGGTCTTGGCTTTTAGCCTGGAGGAAGGTTGTTCTCCTATGTTAGCCAGTTGAAACAGCTTCAGGAGTGCCACCTCTGCCTTCCAACTGCTAAAAGAGTTACATCAAGTTAAAGAGTTGGAAAAAGTAACCCTCTCTTATTACAAAGTTATTTATGAGATTTGGCTGTGGATATTCATCATGCTTACTAAGCGCTAAAATGATTTCAGATATAATTCCCAGTTTCGGTGTGGGTGAGTAAAACCTGGTGAATTCAGTATTTGGGAGATGCGGGGATATGTGTCAGTCACCCACTGTGGACTAGATCAGAGTACAGTTGAGTTCAAAAACAATTCAGGTGCTAAGCATCTTGTGTTATGAAGTTCCTATATGCAGAGTCTTACAGACAGGGATATGTTTGGGAGTGCTTTTGAATGAAACTAGAGAAATTATGTTGATTTGAAAATAGCTTTTTCTGTTTGTCACTTTATGGTGACACTTGGTAACTGTAAAATGCATATGTGTAGCTGAACTGGATAATGGATGCAGGAATAGGTATACAAAGGAGAGGAAAATGCAGTCAGAACAATGTACTTTGTAGTGGACATGGTTTTTTTGAAACAGTCAGCTCAATGAACTCACATGCACATTGATAATATATCTGCTCAATTCCTTTGTTTTTAAGAAAAACACATCTCTGTGGAATGTCAAAGATGCCTTGAACCTCTGAATTAAACTTTGTTTAATGCTTAAAGAAATAATTCTCTATTTGTATTGAAATGTGGTGTTGGCAGGTGAACTAGAATTTTGATTGAAACTTGATTTGAATTTGGCTTTTTGTTTGCATTACTGAAGTACTAAAAGTTGACTATAGTCTTAATTAGAGTTATATCCTTGGGCCCTGTTTTGACTCAAAAGAAAGTGAATTTTGTTTGTATTTAAATGAAATTATCCTGAATCTGTAACTGCTAAAAAGGCTCCTAGTAAGTCTGCTCTGGTAGACTTCATCTCAGGAGTAAGTCAGGTCTGTTATAAACTATTTTCTTGTACAGTGTTTTCCTGGGGAACACCAAAGGAGCTTGACCAATTCTTACCTTCTTATGAGGAGATAAGCTTGTAATTTGTCTAAATAGATAATTGCTACATAAGCTTGCTGACTGAAATTTGTTTCTATCAATGTGCAAAGCAGTTTCCTGTTGCAGGACAAGGTTACAACTGGATCACTGTGTGTGATTTTTACTTTTTTGTCCAGGTATTTCGGGATTTTTGGACAGATACTTGGCAGCCAAATCTTGGCATGTTACTGGGTGTGGTCAACTGTAATTATGTACAAACCTGACTGGATAAACTTTTAAGTCTCCTATAATACCAGTGTTTTTGAGAAAATGTTTGGGGTTCTGTGTGAGTAGTTATAGTGGTTGAGCGGTTTGAGGAGGGGAAACTGTTTCATAACTTAATGACTATTTATACATTCAAAGTCCTACGCAATTGGTGGTAAACAGAACATGAGTCTCTGGTATAGTGGCTCGCAGCAAGGTTAGTTTTGCCCATACCAGTCAGCTGCAGGACTGTGGTTTATTTGGTTGGTTTTGTGTGTAGTCTTTTTCATTGAGAAGGTATATGGTGTGAGTGATTTAATTACCCTGATCTTCTGTACATGGTCCCAAGATATGGTTCCTCCTTCCCTTTCCTGTGAAACTTGAAAGTAAATGTGTCCAAAACTACAAGATTCAGTGCTAGTTACTAGCAAGCTACTTTCCATGCTGTCTACAAGTGAGGGTTAAGGAAAGTGTTTTGGATGGAATAGACAAGTTATCATAACAACAACAAGAGCAGCAAAACATATTTTTGGCTATAACTAGTGAAAAATGCCGGAGCTGACGTTATATCCGTCTGTGTTATCACTTCATTCAATCTAAGTCAGGATTTCCTGGCATTCATCTAGACAGAGGCAATGGACTTTGCTGTTCATGCTATAGCAACTTTTGAGTGATCAAGCATGGCTTCTTGTGTGTGTCTTTTCCCATATTCTTGCTAGTTGGGTAAATCAGTACATTCTCATAAATACTCGACTTAGGTTTTTCTTCCTTCCCTTCTTGATTATTGCAGACTAACTTTTCAGTTGCAGTCTGAAGCAACTGTTTTAAAAGAATCAAAAAACATCTTGCGCTTACAACATTTTAACATAACCATTTACAGAAGTCTCACCAATATTATGTTAGCTGGTCAAAAAACCTGTGTGGCCTCAGCTCTCAGGACTGTTAGAGAACCACATCTGATACCTTTTCATATGTTAGGAATTTAGGAGGGTGCAGCCAGAACCAGGTAAATTTTAGTAATTTTTTTTAAAGTGAAATGATACTGCTGAGTTTGTGCTTTTGAGTTAGTTGATATGGACCCCTTCTGAAGCAATTTCCTTTGGAAGAAAAATGTGAGGTCCCTGGATAGCACTTGTCTCTACCTTCCTGAAGAGCGTTCTCTTGTGCAGTGAGAGTGTGTGTTCAGAACGAAGACGAGGAGGGCATTTGCAATGCTTTCTGTGCCCTTGGAGGGATTACCCTAAACTTATTTGGCTGTAAAATTTGAGAGAGAGTGCCATGTTCTCTGGAGTTTACAAAGCCCTCTTGTGAAAGTAGCCTTTTCATAGTAGAAGTGGAGGAAATTTGTAAAGAAATGGTTGCTGTTAATATGCATGTGTTTTTAGCTACTTTGAATGAAGGTGTGTGTTTTAGCAAAAGGAGTATTTTTCAGTTAACTAGAAAAAAGTGGGAAGGGGGGATGTTAAACATCAGACATTCTTCATATCTCTATCTGTTGGTATTAATATGTATTTACTTTTATCTAATAAATAACATTATTTCTTAGTAATTTTTTTTTAATTTTCTAAAATTACTTCTTTGAACAGAGACTTGAAAGCTGTGTACAGACTTCTTTTCTTAAAAAACAAAATAGGGCTTTACAGAAGAGGGAGAAGGAACAGGAAAGAGCAGGCAAGCAAACCCATGCCTCAGGATATCGGCCCTAAGGTGTGGTAGTCTGTCTTGACCTGCTCACTTATGTAGGAGACACTGAGGTCTGAGATCTATCAGTACTTTTATACAGCGTTGAAATGCAACAAGAGCTGATAGTGTTATAAATAGATTCTGCCTTGCATTTCTGCTCAGAATTCTTCTTCAGATGTACAATGTGTAGTTCTTCCCTCTGTTCAAGAGAAGGTGGGGAAGGCAAAGGCAGTAAAGCTGGTAGGATAAGAGATTTCTATTAATCTCATTTTCTGGCAGAGGCAGTTCTCAGACGTGCCTTGGCAGTGTCTGTATTTAGTAGCTGTGTTCCTGGACGCTGGCCCAGTCACATGGCGCCACTGGAACAAGTGACATGGGAATGATGCATTAGCTGAGACCTGTGCTGGAGGAGGTGGGGTGGCCCAGCCGGCCGGGCTGCCTGCGCCCCGGCACTCAGCGCAGATGCTGTGTCCAGCGCTGCTTGCTCCCAGATGGCTGCTGCTGTTTGGCTCAACCTGTTTGGCTCCAGTGAAAGCTGGAAGTTGGTTACTGCAGGTGCCTTGAAAAAATAAACACGGAAAGAAACCAAGTCAAATCCTGAAGAGTGTTAAATTATAAGTAAATTTTCAATTCATCAGAAAATGATAAAGATCATGACTGTGAAACAACTTCTACAAAACATTTGACTTACTCTGGATCAGCTGTCAGTAGCTATGGGATTGAGGGCAGAAAGTGGGATGGAAGGGGGAAAGTTAATTAAGACTAGACATGGCTTTCTGTACTGAGGAAAGAACTAAGTGGTGGATCTATGGCACTAACCTTATTGCATACTTTACCTTTGTTTAAAGACCTAGTTTAACAAAACCACACTTTTCTTAATGGTAAAACACAATTAAATTCATGCCATTTTTTGTGCAATTTCAACTTATGGAATTTGACTGAGTTGTGAAACTGGTTTAATGGGCTGTTCTTTATGTTTGTGGAAGGCTGATGTGTGCAAATTTATGGTGACTAACTTGTGTAGATCTGTTTGTTAGCTTCTATCAGCAGTGTGTGTGTCTTGTCATTTTTTTGTGCATGCATATGATGATATTGCTTTCTGGCAACCAAGATGATGAAAAATGCTTGCAACCTCACAAAAATCCAGTGTATTCTCCTTTCTTAAGCACGGAGTCTGTGGAATTCTAACTTTTCAGTGAACAAATATATCCAATGTTCTTTTACATTTCATATGGTAACATATGGAATTATCCTAAAACAGATAACTTTTCTGTATAGTGATCTAATACCGAGAATTTTATTTTTCTCTACCTGAGCTCTTTCTACAGGGAAATCTAACCCGAGAGAGAGCAGTGCTGCAAATAATACGTTCCTTCACTTGTTGCGTGACTAATCTGCAATGTATCCCGCCTAACTCGTGTGGACGTAGTAACTATGTATCATGCTTGAACAAGGTAGTTCATCTGAGGTTAATAGTGCTTTACCATATTAGGACTTCTTTAAGTCATTGTGGAAAAAGAATGTGGTGTGGCATCAGCACAACTCTTCCATATCTGAGGTTTTAAAAAGAGGAGAAACAATGCAAGGTAAATGATTCGTGTTTGGAGAGAGGAAGGGAACCTATATCTTCCACATAAGCTATTTGATGGACTAAAGGAGGGGAAATCATCATTAAGCAATCCAAATAGATTCCACTTCGTCTTTAAACATGTGTCTGGCACTAATCCTGAATGTCTGGGTCTAGGCAGTTTTTGTGTATCAGTTCTGCTAAGTGTATGTTTTGCAAAAACAAATGCTCACCAAAACAGCAGGTATGATTCAAAATTTGTTTTCCTAAGCTTCTCTAACCAGCTTCTAAAAGCTCTTGGGAAAATAAATCCTTACAGGGGTCTCTGCAAATATTCTCTTAGATGTGAAAACAGTGCTTAAGGTTTAGTGGAGAGCTGTAACTTGTACGGAAAATTATTTTTAATTAGACAACTACATCACATATATTTCCTCTTTCCCCCACCCCAAATTTTTTTGCTAAAGTGTTACCTTGAGTTGAAATCATTTGGGCAGTTGTCTCTCAATGGGGATGAAGGACAGGAAATGACCTACAAACAGAGCAGGTGACGTGCTGTCACATAGCCTAGAAAAAGTGTGATTAAACTCTGCTTTCCAGAGGGTTATATCTTGAGAGCAGGATGCTTTTCTTCCATTTTATGTATTATATACTTTGTGGACTCTGAGTGTTTTCAATGTGTGGATTTGAATATTATTTTATTGTTGAGAAACTGTTCTGTGGATTTTCAAAGTTAATTCCCCAGGTACTTTGAGATTTATAATATTCTACAGATGACTGCACCTAAAGATGAGGTAGTGTTGTGAAGCATGTCTTTTTGGTGAGCTTACAGGAATTCCTAGTTCTAATGTTTGATGTAAATTTGATACTGTGGTGAGTGTTACTTTGTTTGGGGAAAAGATAGACAGAAGTGAAGGCTTTTAACTGCTGATCTTAGTGGAAGTGTAAGAACCTGGCCCTTAGCTGCTTATTTCATTCACACTTCAAAGATGACTAGGAACACTGATGTTTAAAGTAGTCCTCCTCGGTGAGGTGAGGACTAGGGTTTGCCCTCTCCTAGATCATTTGAATCACTTGAGAACAGGCCAAAGCTTTTCACTTGTTTCCCTGCACTTGGGAGGAGCAGTGATGATGATCTAGTACTTGTCACTATTCTGGGAATTGAAACTGAGCTTTTTTTTAATTGCTGTAGGCTTCCCTCTGTAACAGAGTGAGTTGTTCAACCTAACCTTGCTCTAGTTTTTTGCTTGACATCTGTCCAGTGTTTAGAGGTTGGGGTTAACTGAGATTACAAAATCATTTTAGCAAGGTTGCTGTGCTATTTAGAAGGTAGCACGTAGCACTAAGTTTTGAAATCTTACTGTGTTTTCTAACTCTATGCTGTATTTCTGGTTGACTAATAGCAAAGTTATTTTCCCTTTTTAACCTGGAAGGGAAATTGCAGTAGAGCTGTCATCTTACTGATGGGGGAAAAGCTATGTAAGACATGAATTATGAGCAGACATATATGGATAACTTTTTTTTAAAATCAGGGGTGGGGAAGAGGACTTTGTTCTGCAGTAGAATTACCTGAGCCTGACAGAACATCCAGTTCCTCTATTCTGTTCAAAAACTTAAATTTACTTGGTCAGAAATATTTTCATTAGATATTTTTGTCATCAGCACTGCCATTAAATTATTTTAATAGGCACATGACTATAAATTCTCATCCACCAACTTGGTGTCTGCGACAAACCTTTTCTCCTTGTTTTCCTTTCTACTTTTTTTTAAAAAAAGGCTTCTCAAGGTAGTAGTTTCAAGTTCTTGACCAAGTGTAAATCCCGTTTGTCCTTCGAAGTAAAAGCATTATGGCGCAGAATATTTAGGGTGTTTCTTGGTGTTGGTAATTGGTTTTTTTTTAACTGATAGCCATATGGCAATGATGACAGATTCTTACTTGCTTCTAAGCTATATGAGGTTGCTAGGGGTTGTCAGATGACACTTGCTCACATGAGAGCCATTAACAGGGTGTTGTAGCCAGTGTTAGAACAACCTTGCAACTAAGGGCGAGTCACTGCAAAAGCAACTATGCTTTTTTTTTTTTTTTTAAGAGGCCATATGGTTCAGTCTTGTGACTACATAATTGCCGGCTACCTAAATCACATACCAGGAAACAAACATAGCTAAAGTCAATATTAGCTGTTGTATCTGCTACAGCCTTGTGCCAGGCTTGGTAGAAAAACTGACAGCAGCAAGAGCAAGTCTAGGATGGCTTCTGAGACCTAAAAGTCATGTCTACTCTGTCTGGAATAATTGCAGGAGTACGTTAGCTACGGCTGTCTTTCTGTATTAATGGCTTATAGACTATATGAAGGTTGCTTTGCCTTTTTTTCCCCTAGTGGGAAATTCGGCAGACCGGGTTCCTGTATAGGGAAGAAAGCTGATGGTAAATTACCATTGTTAATGGTTGATCAATAGTAAAGAAGTCTGCTTGAGGCTGTACCTCCTCAGCAGGTATTTAGTTTCTTTGAGGGAGCTTTAGAAGAGTATTTGTAGCTAAGAAAATGTGTGGGGGTACACCAAAAGCTACAAATGGCACTGGGGGACAAATAGAAAGAGGAAGAAACAACAACGATGTACTACTTGGAAATAATCTCTCCTGTACCAAACTGGATGAAAGAAGTAGAAAGTCTCTGAGAGACCAGTGTGTCAGCTGTGCAAGCAAAGTGACTAGACTGCTGCAAAACAGGTATGCATGTAATTCTTTCTTGACAAAGAATAGACATTTTTAGTTAATACTAGATTTATAATCATGTTCCTGAAAGGCTATTTTGTAAATAACTGGGAAAGTTCTGTTAGAAGCTTATTCTTGATGATGATGCTGACTGAAACTCAAGAAAGTCTTTCCTATTTGAAACTGAATCTACATTCTTATCTCTGATATGTGAGATTTATATATATGCAAACTGAGGCATGGAGGGTGATCTTTTCAATTAAGGTTGAATAATCTTACCTTCTCTTTCTAGTTTTCTAATTAGTTTGCCCTCTTTTTCTTGCCACCCCCTGTGTTAGTGGGTCAAGTAGTAACAGTGTGCAGAGCAGACAGGAGGGAATGCTGTGAAGTGGGGGAAGAATGGAGAGGAGAATCCTCTGTTTTACTTGTAAATTACCTCTAGATCAAGCATTACATCAAAGTAATCTGAAGTGTGAATAGTTTCTTTAACTTTTGTGGTGTCTTTTTCAGATGTGTGCCAGCATGTCTCTAATTCTGAGTCTTTACAGCTCTGTAACTGTGTTGGGAATATGGTTCAGGGTAGCTTTTTCTAAATCTTGGCACCCAAGGGTGTTACAATTAGTATTCTACATATTCAGGATTGCTGGTCTAAGAAGCAGAAAAATATAAATACATATATAGGTATATGGAGATGTTACAGCCTGTTTGTTTCTCTAGCCTATAGATGTTACACTGAAGTAGCGAGTGCTTAGTCACTTTCAAAAACAGTTTAAGGTCAGCTGAAGTAGTTTTTGGATATAAATTAATAGGTCACTCTTCAGTTATTGCATGCATGAATGCTGATTATTATGAAGGTGAAGCAAAAGCTTTCTGTGTAAAAATCAGGCTTTGGAGATCTATATTAACTGAAAGTACTGATTCAGGGCAGAATGAGGCAGAATTTTTGTGGCTTTTTTCCAGAAACAAACAAGTCTGCATTCCCCTAAGAGAGATTTCCTTACCTCCATGTCTCAATGTATATATATAGTTGAAGAAATGTTGAACAAGCCAAAGGAAAGTAGTTTATATACCAGTTTAAGAGGAAGTAAAGCATGTTTAAGCTTAATATGGAATCTGGGGAGAAAACTTTTCAGGCTATCTGTAAGTTGTTCCAAACTTGTGGCTTTCTTTTGAAAAATAAAAAAAAAATCCATAGTATTTCAGTATCTTTAGTAGACTTGGTTCTCCTGTTGTATGAACACAGACAGCTTGATTTTATTTATTTATTTTGAGTTGAAAATTATGTTTATTAGTTCTAGCATCTTCTACATACAGGA
Organism: Pipra filicauda; assembly: GCF_003945595.2. NCBI lineage: Eukaryota > Metazoa > Chordata > Aves > Passeriformes > Pipridae > Pipra > Pipra filicauda. Next base: position 2,702,385 of record NW_024104343.1, on the reverse strand, counting down.
AAGATACAGTCTGAAGGTGAGCTAGATAAGCCAAGCCGATGACGTCAAAGGAGGTAATTACACTGACACTTCTTCCTTTGATTTCTGGCATCATGGTTTTGTCCTTTTCCCCCTTTCCAGTCCTTTTGGAACTGGTTCCCCTTAGGGTGTCAGTTAGCTCAATAAGCAGCAGAGAACTGACTTGGGAACAAGAAAACTCAATTAACATTCTAACTAGCCTCGATACTTATTTGGAATGCATAGGGAACGTTTTCTTTCTGCCCTTTCCCAAAGGTGTATAGTTCCATGGACAAAGTGAGTGTAGGTCATGCTGCTACTAAGAGGTGGCGATTCCATTGCTTTCTACTTCTTCCTTCCTTTTTCCAACTATGTTTCTGATCCACTTTCAGATGCTTGGACACACTTTTCTTGCTGCAGGGAATTCAGTTTACAGAAGGGTCCAAGAATTGCCAGAGCAGACATGAGTAACAGGAAGGGTCATATAGTTACAGAAAGGGGCAAAAGGTTATATGAGGCTTTTAATTTTTGTGGTCAAATAAGAAAACACGTTCAGTCAGAATAGCCACATTTAACCTGAAACGTGAACATCTGCACAAGCTCAAATTAATTAATTCAGCTCATTTTTAGGAATATGCAGGACCTTGCGTATCTAAATAAGCAGGAAGCTGATACAGAGATAAGAAAGTAATGGTTTGTGGTTTGGTTTTTATATATGTGAAAATAGAGCGGACCAAAGAATCTGTGTACTGTCTGTGTTCTTCAACGCTGTGCTTTTAGGAGATGATTGAATATTCCTGCTGTCCCTGTTTTGGGGGCTCTATGTTATATAAACTGGCTTAAACAATAAAGGGTGGAAGTACTGTAAGGAGTCTGCTCATCAGCTTTTGTGACAGGGATAAACATCCCAGTCATCTGACTAGTCTTGGGCCTGGTGCTAGATTCCACGTGGAAGTAATGAGACTACATGGACTTATATGCCTGTATGAATTGCCTATAGATATGCTTGATGTTACCAAATGAGGTTTTAGTAGGATGGAACTCTTCTGTAATGGGTAGGACTGCTGCAGGAACCGCATCTCTGTTCTGGGTAATTTACAGCCTGAAAGCAAAGAGTTCATTAAAACATAAGGTTGATATTTGGTTAGTACTGTAAGAAGCATTAGCGGAAGTTACTTCCCTAGATTTGATCTATTAGTCAGATAAAGCTCTGTATGATAGATTTTATGTAACTTAGCTTGTTGCTGTCTGGTACTAGAGAATCTGTTTGTAGTTACGACAGATTGCAGCAGTCTTTAGTTCTAGCATGCTGTGTGGAAAAGGCACCTCAGCAGGCTGTTGAATTGGCTTCTACTTCAGCATAAAATCTTATACAGAAGTTGGCACTGCACAAACAACATGAAGTTTGCTTTAGTGCACAGTGAGGGAAGGAAACCGGAATTCATGCAACCCAACCCAACCTGCATGCAACCCTGCATCGGTGGGCAGATGCAGGGCCGGATTGGCTCAGTCTGTCTAAAATGAGTCTTTCTCATTTTAGACTTGCAGTCCTGTAGTCTGAAATATTGATGCTGCTGTGCTAATCCTGGAGATAAATAAGGCTTTGCTCTTGCATAGAATTTTAACTAAGGCCATAGAGATATACCTTTTCTTAGTAGTTAAAAGGAGACCTGTAGCCTTTTTAAGAAAGCAGAATAGTTACCTGAGGTCACCTGTTGCAGAAAGCATGTAAGTAGATAGCTGAAGAGCATCAGATTCGTGTGGCAGGCTAGAATGAAGTGTACTCATGGCTCTGACTTCTCGTGCATTCTGCATAACTGGATTTTGTAATAGCGTTGCAGAGGCAGTGGGCTGAGAAACTAGTAACAGATTTCTAAAACAGATGGTGTAGTTGCAGCTCTCTGTATATGTGAGGTGTGTAGGATCTTTGTTGGGCAACTATCAACAATGGTATCAGGTCTGATCTCGTGCAGGTGAACTTAATGCTGTAACTCTGTTTGAAAGGGAAAACTTGAAAAGAAATCTGCCTGGCACTCCTGGCAGTTTTGGAGGCAACATGTTACAAACACAGCAAGAAGTTTCCTCGCTGTGGATGGCAAAACAGCCTTTAGCAGCATTCCATAATCTGGCTTTGAAGTGTACTGGAACCTTGCATATTATGTACATATAGCACACTCGTATCAGAGGACCTTACAGTGGCAATGGGTATCTGGCTTATTCTGTCTCAAGATATTTGAAAGTAGGATGAAACCTTCCAGAATGAGGTCTTTCAGGTTTGAAAAGGATGCCTATTTACGCTTATTTCTCTTTTTAGCTACCAAGAAAGAGCACAAAGAGGAAATTAGGCTGCCTTTACTTAAAATGATTTTAAATTTAAAAGTCTGTGTGTGCTCCTAAAGCAGTTATCCACAGTTACCTTACTGACTCTAGCAGTATTTGAAAGTGTTTACCTCACTTATGGATGTTAACAGAGCAAGTAATAAAAAGAAATAGCTTCAGAAATTCTAGTGTTTCAACTGTATAGGGGTTTTATGCTCTTCTCAATTCTCTGCCTTCCTTTTCTGTAGGCACGGTTTGGCAAAATTCCTAAATGAAACTTCCGTTTGGGGGGAAGATCAGTGTGGCCTTGACCGAAGTCTGTTAAACCAAAAACTATGAATAACAGTTGTACTCTTACCCCTTCAGTGTAGTTCATCGAGGTCAGGAATGAGGCAATATGGCTGAACATCAGTGCTGTGTGGCACTGCTTTATGCAGTAGTAGGTTTTTTCCATTAATTTTAGCTTGTAAGCTACATAACATGAAAAGCATTTTCTGTCGCTGAAGCTGAGACCAAGCAAACCTCCATGCTCTGATGTGCAGACTGACTCCCTTTGTATTGGTAAATAAGGTTTCTTGTCATTGCAGCCATGCTGCAGTTGTGCTCCTCAGCCTCTTGCCGTAGTGCAATGAGCCAAGTTGTGTACCATGTTGTATCTCTGAGGAATGGGCAGATTCTGGCTTGAGGTAGTTGTTTTCTTCAGGTTGAATCTCTGTGGTATCTTGATTTCATATACGAAATGAATTTCATTGTAGTTGGAGATCAAGTCTCAGTAATCTATGGCTGCTCAGTAAACCCTGAAATGTCTCAGAAAAAGGGGGAAAATAATGGAACAACATAAACCTTGTCCTTCAGTTGCAAGACTTAAACTTAGAGAAAATCTTAAATGATATTGTCAGGAATAGACCAAAATGAATTGACTTTTTGTTGTTTAGAGAAGGATGTGGGAGGGTGTAAACCTTGTGCTTTTGAAACACTGTGCTAGAGAGAAGAGTAACCCATTGTATTTTATTGCCACTAAGGGTATTGGACAAAACAGTACACCTACCTTACAATAAGGATGATCCAGGCTGTGTACAAAGAAATTTAGGAGTAGTTAAGCCCTGAGGCAGATTGCTGAGACAAAGTTTTGTGTTCTCTTTCTGCAAAATTTTGAAAAAAGATTGGATGAAAATTGGTGTGGCTGTTCCTGCCTTTGGGTCAGCAGTGACACTGGGTTTAGATACTCCTTTGGAGTTCCTTTTTGGTTGGAGTTAAATGATTGCACCCTGGATCCTGTAAATGCTGAGTAAAAGTTGTATTTGCATAATACCTGTTTCTTCACTTAAATGAACCTGCGAAGTAAGCACACTATTTTAACATCTTATGTTTCTAATCCGTAGCTGGTCCTCTTCGGAGTTTGACTTGAATGAAATCCGCCTGATAGTTTACCAGGACTGTGAGAGGAGAGGCAGACAGGTCTTATTTGATTCCAAAGCAGTCCGCAAAATTGATGAAACTGTGGTTCAGGTATGAAATGTTAATTTTCCTGTTGTCCTAATAGGACAGTGTCAACTTGTTAATCTTGTGATCTTTGCTTTATCTTTTGCTATTCTGTGATAGCTGCAACAAGAGTGTGTTAGATTCCAAAAAGCCTGTGAACATATCTGGTATTTGGTATTTATGATATAAATGCGTTATTGAAACTTAACAACTTAGACCTGATTTGCTTTTCTGGCAAAGAAATCTATACTCCTTTAAACTGAGTATTTCTTGAGCCTTTTTAATGTTGACTGGGTTTGCTTTTTGTTGTTAGCCCTGGCTGTGCAGTCCCCTTGTTCCAGTAATGTCTACCACATGTCTGAAGGTGCTTTTCTTCCTTTGGTGTTTTGGATTAGTCAAGTTGTTGTCTTTATATGAATTAAAACAACTCCCCTGGCTAACTATGCCATATTGTGAAGAATGACACATGGTGATACATGGCCATGTAAGTTTTGGTGACACACGTAGAAGCAAGAGCAAATGCTGTCAAGATGCAAGTTCTTTTTGCTGCTCTCCAGGCACACAAATTGTGGAGTAATGCTTTCAGCAAACTTAAGTGATTTTAAGGTAACTAAACCAATAGTGTTTCCTGTTTTGTTGTAGTTTTGCTTGTTTTTTTTCTTACTACCTCCATGTTTCTCTTTTATATTGAATTATTTCAAATTTTTGTTTTGAAGTTTTTTTAGAACTAACAGCTTCATCTTATTAGACTACTATGGTTTATTGTAGAACTATATATATAGCTGTATAAGCTATATAAGAATAGTCGTGACTTGTAGAAATTACTTACCAAGATGCTTAAAAAGCGACAATCTCTGTTTCAGTCACACTGTAAATATGCCATTGTGCTGAATCAGTAAGACTGGTGAGCATCATCAGCTGATGTCTGATCATCTACTTAAGAGGGTAAATGGGTCAGACTGGTCTGTTAATCTTGCTTCCCCCCTCTTCCCCCCCTAAAATCAAGGTCATTACTTTGTATCTCTAAACACAGCATGGGAAGAAGAAATATATTTCTGGCTTCATTTAAATATTCAGACTATTCCACTTACTTGAATACTTTAAGCTAAAAGTTTACTAAAATGTATCCAATCAGAAACTCCATGCAACACTGACATAAAATGGATTATAGCCACTCTCATAACACGTGATACAGACTATAATCTCTTTTTTAGCTAGACACTAAACTAGGTACCCTTTTAAAACAGCTAAAGCACTTAGAATGCAGTGCAAACACATAGATGTTAAAAGTGATTTTGAGTGTCTGGTCGTTTGTTTGATATATTATCAAACAGCAAGCCTAAAACTTGATTCGTTTAAAATTGAGGCAGACTTCTCTCAAACTGAGTCCTGTTTAAACTGAAATCAAGAAGGTGTGGGTATACTGTGCATTCATGCATTTTCCTGAAATACAGTAAAGCTTATTTACATTGAATATTCAAATACATTGTTTGCCTTTAACCTGTTAATTCTACCAAATGATGCATTATTCACGCCTTGTTTCTGTTGGTTGTTCTTCTCTTTAAGAAATCTGTTAATCATTTGAGAAGCAAAAGTTATGTGCAATTTGAGTGATTAATTGTGCAAATGATTACAAGAATTGGTTTGTAAGCAACCCATAAGCTGAGATTTTGTTTACATAAACTTTGGTAAATGTTACAAAGAGTAATTCATAACTCTCGGGAATGATCTTTCCATGAAACTGGCTAATTACTCAGACTGTGTGTGATACTATGAAACCTATCTGCCACTGTAAATGTGATGATAGTTCTTCACTTGCTCTGATGCTGGCATTTTATAAAATATTTTAAAACTGATATAAGACCAAATAAATTTGTGGTTTTTAATTTCTTTTGTTTTCCTGTGGTTTTAAGAAAATTCATGCCATGGTACGTTTAGAGATGGGAGTTCTTATATTGACTTTAATAGTTTTTATCATACTGTTCTGTTTTGACATAGAAAATGGCAGATGAGGCTTCTGTAAAGACTTGTGCCAAGAACTGCCAGGCAAGCAATGGGAACAACAATATTTCTTCCCACAGTCCCACAATAAGTTGTATACAGAATATCAAAGAACAGATACCGAAGTATCAGGTAATATTCATTACTTTTGTTGCTTTTATTTATTCACTTTACTGAAGAAGTTAGTTTATAAAAGCATTCACTTACATACATTGAATGACTTACACTTCTGTTGTATTATAAGTTAATCTGAACCTTGAAATATCTGTCCTATCCTTGAAGTGGTGTAGAATAAAAACACGTGGGTGCATCTTTACCTTTTGGTCTATCTCGGTCTTATTTTTGAAGGAGCTGTGAAATCTAATGTAAAATCTAATAACATTTTGTCAATGTCATAAGAACCACTGTACTGTTCTCTGTTTTTGTCTACCTATGCTTCAGGTTAGTTCTGAAGAAGCTGTTGAAAGAGTAAATTAAGAGTCCCTTTAGTCTGTTTTTTAAGAGAGCTAATTTTTAGGTACTCCGGCTGTTTCTCACTAAAAGCATTAGCATTTTAGCTAGAAAAACGTAATTTGCAGCATGTATAGATTAAGGTGGGAAAAAATATATTTAACTGGAAGGTAAGTGATTTCCCTCAGAATTAACAAACTTCTCTTCATATTTGCTATTGATGATCAGTCTTTGAAACAAAATAAGCAATTGGTCTGAAGACTGCCTTACTAAGTATAATCACAAACTATTTTCCAATAAAAATGTTTCCAAGAAGCTTTCTATAAGGGCAGGGAAGGAGAATATACTAATTTGGACAAGGAAGTAGTTTGTTTGGGGATCCAAACCACAGAATCCAAGTCCTGTTAACACCTGCAGGTTTCATCAAACACTCTGCTATATGGGAATGTTGCTGGACACAGCTATTTCTTTGGAAATGCAGTAGATCTTTTTTCCTCTTTCTTGCCTTTGGAGGTCCCCCTGGAACAAGGGTAATAATGCCCATCTAGTGAGCAAAACGGAATACATCTTCTGGCTGTCCTTGCTTATCCTTGCATTCAGTGTGTTAAAACCACACTGATCTTACTCTCCATTCAAAATGTAGCACTATGACACTATATTAAATTGAAATAATATGCCAAGTTATTTTTGACTTTGCTCTTCTCATCTTGTCTGTGTAGTACACCAGGCCAGCCTCTGATGTCAATATGCTGGGAGAAATGATGTTTGGCTCAGTGGCAATGAGTTACAAAGGCTCCACCTTGAAAATTCACTACATACGGTGAGTGTCCTTTTCTGTGATGCACTCTCTTGTCAGGCACTTGGAATTGATGATTCACTGAAATGACTGTTTATCCTTTCAGCTCTCCCCCACAGCTGATGATAAGTAAAGTCTTCTCAGCCAGGGTAGGAAGCTTCAGTGGAAGCAACAATAAGTAAGAAGATTTTTTTTTTTCTTCTGTGTCCAATGCAGTTGTCTGTCTGTCTTTCTCCTTTTGTAGTCCTAGAAAAGAATTAGGAGTGGCAGCTGTGGAGAAGGATTCTGTTAATAGATCCTAGTCAGGCTACCCAAGCTTTTAATAAAGAAAAATCTCTGCAAATTTCTGCTTCTTAATTTGTCCAGGGCATGCAGTAAAGTTGAGAGGTTAGGTGCTTTGAACAATCAAAGCCTCTATATCTTCCTGCTATCAGAAATGTGAGGAAGGTACGTTTGTTGTTTCCTTATACTCCACTTCTGTTTCCTTCAACAAATCCACTGTTTCTCATCTGTTCTGTTTTTTTCCTCATCCCCAAAATGGGCAAATGTGAATAAACTGAATCCCAAATGTGACATAAAGAAACTTCTAATAATTTAAAGAAGAAGCGTATATAAGGAATAAATGCCTGTTTCATTCCAGTTTCAGAAACGTACTTGTCCTTGAATTTGATTGTCAAGTTCGTGTTCAGCCTTCTTTATTTATAAAATGAACCTTATTCTTAAGCTAATATCAATGCCTATTGATCGCATTCTTTTCCCCCGTTTTAGCTTGCAAGATAGCTTTGAATACATCAACCAAGATCCCAGCCTGGGAAAACTGAGCTCAAATCAGAATGGTTTGGGAACCTGTCGCAGTGGAAGTAATTTAGGTAAATATTTCCAGGTTCTATGTCTTTCTGACAACATAAGGCCATCTGTTCGTTAAGTTTTAAGTTTTTTTCCCCAGTACATCACCTCCTTGTGTTTTTTACTTTTTTTGTAATTTTTTTTAACTTTTTTTTTTTGCCCTTTTTTTTGTTTGTTTTTTGTGTTTTTCTACATTGCTTTTGTTTCCTAGGTGTGTTACAACTGTGTAGCAGCAAACTGCTACAGGGTGTGTCTGAAGGAGGTCCCCTCCGGCTCATCCGCAGTGCTTCTTTCTTTGCAGGTTTGTGTGGAATGCCAGCCACAGTGTGATCCATCCATTTGCACACACAAATCCAGTTCCTTCTGTATCTTTGCAGGACATACATGATTCCTCTCTAGAAACAGAGGGCTAAAATAGTGACAACAGAAGTATCTGGCATATACTTAAAAAATCTTTCTTCAAAAAAAATGACTAAATTGATTGGTTTTGGTCCATATTTATTTTCTGAGTACTATGTTTAATTTTAAATATATTTTTATGCAGTGTTTTTAATAATAAATTAGCCCTTATATTTCTTAGAGAACTTATGTTTCCTGGCTTATTGCTGGTTTCTTGCTAGCGTGCAGGTGTCTTGCTGGTGTACAACTTTTTCTTCTCTTGCCTCTTGCTACCTTTTTTTTTAATTTGATGGCATACATTCAAAATTTAATTTTTGAGCTAAATCTAGGAGGTCCTAAGGTTTTCTTCTTTAACAATATCAATTTCTTTAATTCTCAAAACTTTAAGCTGCATAAAGTCTACTTTTACAGGCATAATGATGACCCATGCAGGTGGGTAGATCTTAGGCCCCATTACTTCTCTTAACTGCAAAAATACGAACTGAAATACCAATGCAGTTTCTTCACAGCCTTTGCAGATCTTGCATGCTCTACGATTTGAGTGACTCTGCACTACTAACACTTCAATGTAACATGACATAGGCTGAATGTTTCTTACTGTGAGGCTTTGAGGACAGTAAATCTCTGCTTGGGGAGCGAAACAGAAGCTTTTAATGGACCTTGTATTTGACTATTTCACTATGAAGTTAACCTGTGTTAAATGACAATTTTGCACACTCAAAAAAATTTGTCAAGAGTGACAGGTGAGCTTACCACGAGCCCTCACTTTCAAAGCATATCCGATTTCTGATAATGCAAATAATGTATTTGTATTCTTAAGCTCCTTAGAGATGTTTTTACATTTGCATTGGGGCAAATAACCTTCCTCTAGTAACATGATACTCAGTATAGGTATACTGTTTGCTGCCGCCTCTGTTCACACCATACTGCTGATTTGCAGTAAGAGTAAAGGATGTAATACTGTTCCTGTATGACCTTTAAACGTAAACATTTTTTTAAATGCTGACAAACAGTATGATGAGTTATGTAATATTTTCTATTGATCTATCTGTTTGTTTTAGCACACAGCACACCTGTCGATATGCCTAGCAGAGGACAAAATGAGGACAGAGACAGTGGCATTGCTCGGTCAGGTATCTGCTGTCTCTTGTTTGCATGTTTTTGTAATTATGTTACAATTCTTCAGTGCAGTGATTCACCTGAAAAATAGGCACCTTATGACCTGTAAACCACAATGGTTTTGATCTGCTAGGTGGTTTTCCTTCTGCATTTGCCCCAAGCCTTAATGCAAGAATATTTGTAATTCTATTCTTTGTTTACAGCTGCCGTGTTCTGGGTCCTTAACCAGTTTCTCATTTGGAGGAAGAACTGGTTTGAGGCTTTACTAGAGCAAGTGAAGAGAAGCTTTTTCTTGCACTGAATAAGAAAAGGGTGTCAGAAGACCAGAAGTCCTGTCCATTATAATAGAAGGGCAACCCCTCTTGGGACAGATTGCTTTTAATGACAATAAGATAAATTTTAGTGTGTTCTAGTAGGGAAGATCTCTGACTTTATAACAAAAGAATGTCCTCAGGCAGCGAGATTTATTTAAAATAATTGTCTCTCCTGTTGCAAGTGAGTTGTGTGAAAAAGATCAGCAAGCAAGAGCAATATTTGTGAGAAATTGTTCCCAGTTAGAGTATGAAGAAAAATATTTAACCAGCACTCTTTGTAATTCATTATCTGTGGGGTTTCCTGCTTTCTTCATAGCATCTCTGAGCAGTCTTCTGGTTACTCCTTTTCCATCTCCAAGCTCTTCATCATCATCTTCTAGCAGCTACCAACGTCGCTGGCTCCGAAGTCAGACAACCAGTTTAGAGAATGGAATTATTCCAAGGTGGTGAGTGCCACACCTTTCTTTTTACAAAAGCTGTTTGGCAGTAATTTAAGATAAATAGAGCTTAAGCCTCTTTTCTTTAAAAGGACAAATCCTATTATTAAATGCTTTCGACTTAGTCTGTCTCCTCTGCATGTTACATAAGATTGCCAATTTAAAGAAAGATTAAGTTTTGGGTGAATATGAACTTCAAAGTCCAATTTGAAATATTTTTATTAGTATATAGTCTGTGTCTGAAGCCATAGTCTGAAAAACATACTAAACTGTTTCTGAATGAGCAGAGCATCCTGTTGAGATGAAAGGGACTGTAACGGCTCTGCTGCCATAATTACATTATACTATAATGAAGTCTGACTAGTGAGCAGTTACTGAAATTTTGGAGTAATAGCCTGTGACGACTCTCTTGGCTGGTACAGGATGTTCCTGGTGTGACTTCTGCCAAAACAGGAAGAAAAAAAAAGCTGTAATGAAAAGGCTAGGCTTCTGTTTTGGAATTTTACTAGCTCTTGTAGCTCAGTGGCATAACAAAGCATGGAATGCAGCAGACTTTGCATAGCTAATAAGCAAATTCTTCCCTTGTCAGTTGCAAAATATCAAATGGTTCTTGACTATCTTCTCACTCTGCTCATCTACCTGTATCCAGAGACAGCATGGAATTAGTGGAGAGCCACAAGAAATTCCTGCTCTTCAGCCTCTTTCCCTTTTCACTGTTTTCAGTTAAGGGAAGCTTAAAATCTGCCAATTAAAGTATGAAGTCACTGAAAATTAAAATGAAACTCTTTTTTAAAAGACTTTTTTCCCTAGTGTCAACACTTGCAGCTTTTTCCTGGATATTCTTAGTGAATCATTTTTAACATGAAGAATCGTGCCATGATGCTAATATAGCAGTCATGCTTCCTAAATCACGCTTGCATTTGAGATCAAGCTAGTAAACATTTTGCTTTCAGTAAATTGAAGTACTTCTTAGTCTACTTGCCTAAAGAAATAAGCCTGAGAGCAGTCCATGTAAAAAAATTAAAACACTTAGGGTAGATGGGACAATTTGAGCCCAGTTTAAGGAATAGCCAAAGTTTCACAAATCTAAACTTCCTCAAAATGTCTGAAAGTTACAAATTGTTTAGAGGAAAGTAGCCTCTTTGGGCTGCTTGTTCAGTGTAGGGAGTAGGTTTTTTTCTTCCACGCTGGAGAACTTGTGCTGGGGAAAGATATTGGAAACAGGACATTATTTTCCCAATTGAGGAGTAGCTCTAGACAGTGATTTTTTTCTAAGCCAAAAAGCCTCTTCAGATACTTGTTTTCTGATTACTTGCTAAAGAAATAGTAGGCTTCTGGTTGAATACTTCAGTGCCACAGTTTGCACTTCCATTTTGCACAGCCAAGATTCTACAATCACTGTCACTGATGTTTTAGGCTAATAGCTCAAAGAAAATGAGATGCCTCCTGGAACTCCTCATAGTCAATTGGCAAGCAAACTAGATTAAGTAGCTTTGTTGAAAAGGCTTTTCTCACAGACTTAAGTTCTTCAATTTCTGTTCCTGGGAAGCAGTACAAAAGCTTGTGATGTTTCATAGATGCTGACTGTCCACCGTTTCCCAACTTCCTTGGGAATTTCTGTCTCTGCATGCAAGTTCCTGAAGTTCAAATGAGGTTATGTTTTTGTCTTGAACTCTGTTTTCCCACAAGCTGTTTTTTGCTGGGCTTTTATTGTATGTTTTTTCCTGTATTCATGGACTCATACCTCTGTGATGAGAAACTTTTATATATTTAAGTTTGTAAAACCAATTAAACTATAAACCACTTATTTTTAGAATGGACGTAGAATGAATGCTTAGCTCTGAGTCTTTCCTTTTGTTAATTGCTTCATAGTGGTCTATAAATACCACAGACTCCATTTCAAGGTAATTCTGATATGAAAAGATTTCAAGCTTTTAATTACCACTCACTGGTATTGCAGTCTTACCTTATGAAGAAACTCCATAATCAAGCTATTTCCACATGAGCTGTTGCTCTGAATGTCTTTCTTGTGACTTTCTTGTCTTTCTTACCCTGTCCCCCTCTATAAGTTCTCAGTAGATTAAAACCCATTTTTCAGTTAAAGTTCCTACCAAAAGATGTTCTGTCCATACTGTTTTACTTATTTGTGTATATAGATGAAATTGATCAGGATGCTTCAAGCAAGAAAAAATAATAATATTGTAAACCCAGAGTATCAATATCTAGCACTGCAATGCAAGTATTTATGGAAGAACAGGGTTTTGTATAATCACAGTAAAACTTATGGTGGGCTGAGACTTGTGGATATCATCAAAATCAGTTGCCTGTGCTTGGAATTTATATCAGGTGGCAGTGGATCTTGTCTGTTTGAGTCTTTGAAAATCTCCAAGAATGGAGATTCCACAGCCTCTCTGGACAGTGCCCTCCAGTTTATTGACCATTTTTCCTCTATCTAACATCATCTGCAAACTCACTGAAGGTGTGTTTTGATCCACAGGCCAGGCTGATAATCAAAATATTGAGCGGTATTGATCCTAGTAGTAACACAGGTGTAATATTGAAGAGAGACATGGTTGTTGAAGGGAATGTGGCAGAACTGTCAAGGAAATAAACAGAATTTGGGGAAATAATAATGGTTGTAAAATAGCCACTGGTTTTTTTTGTTCATTTCTTTGTTTTGTTTGGGTTTTTGTTTGGGTTTTTTTGTTGTTGTTGGGTTTGTCTGGTTTTTTTCCTTTTTGTTTTAAAGATTTTAATAGAAAACAAATAATTTAAGCTGAAGCCTACCCAACTTTGAGCTGGGCACATATGTATTGGTAGGCATTAAATTTGTGTTTCCACGGTAATTACTGAATGATGACACTCTGTCTTCAGTTAAAATAGAAAGTTTTATTTTGCATCGTTAAGTGCAAACATCCATCTTAAGATGCCAGAACAGTATAGGTAGCATGTTTCCCAACTTCTCTCATGAGGAACACTACAGATTCAAGAGCATCATGGGCATACTGCTGAGCACCTAGATAGGAACTTGAGTGGTAGATGCAGTTCAGAGCTCTGGAGTTACCTTTAACCTTTTTTGGTAATGATTTTGTGTGAGGTATCTCCATTCCCTTTTCTTTATCTCCCTCAAAGATAAATCCAGGAGGGAATTTGTAGTAACTCTGTTTCAGAGGAAAACTGTTCACACCAGGCCTCTCTGGGGATTGTCTTCCTCCTATTTGAACAAGAATGGGTCTTGTGCATCGAAATGTTGAGTATCCTCTGTTCAGAGACTGTGACAGCAAAGCCTTATATAGTCAGTCAGAGGAGACCTTGTACTGTATAGAGAGGTATGGATAGAAGATGAATTATCTCTCAGTGTGTAAGTAACTGTCCTAACAAATCTGCCTTACAGGTCCACTGAAGAAATGTTTAGTATGGCTGATGAAAACTGCAGCTCCAATCCTGCGATGGTTCGGAGGAAAAAAATTGCAATCAGCATAATCTTTTCTCTGCCTGAAAAAGAAGAAGCACAGAGAAACTTCCAGGATTTCTTTTTTTCTCACTTTCCTCTTTTTGAATCTCACATGAACAAGCTGAAATATGCAATAGAAAAGGTACAGAATACTAATTTGGCATAATGTGGAAAAATAAGTGTCAATCAGAATGAAGTATTCTAGAATCTGATAGATGAAGAGTGGGAGAAGGTGCGTGGTTTCAAGCTTGCCTCCCTCCTTACACATGCGGTCTTGAGCCTGAGCCCAGTGTAGGAATTCAACATTTGCTGAAAGGGGTGCGGTTTCTTTTCTAGACAGAATTAGAATGGAGAGTTTTATGCTATGGGTGGCTTTTCTTTCTTTTTCACCATGTATCGCTATGAGGTTTTTGACTCCCTGGAGACTGTGGAAATGATGATATTCTATCCTTTCATGCAGTTTCTAAAAGAGAGACACAAAATATTTGTTGCTGTCTTCCTCTCGGTCTCTCAGAAATGTCCTCTTCTCTCCCCTTGCCCAGTATTAGGGATTGGTCCCTCACGAGGTGGAGGGAGGTTGGCAGCTGTTGCTGTCAAGAGGGGCTGTATAGGACTGGGGCTAGAACTTAGTTGTTTTGACATGTTAATGAAGCTTAAAAAGATGAAGAATGCGAATCCTTTAAGAAGCTGTTTTGTGTCTTTAACTCTTAATCAAGGCCATGATCTCATGTAGAAAAATAGCAGAATCCAGCCAGAGAGTGCAGGTTTATATCAGCCGTGTCATGGATGCCCTGGGAGAATTCAGGTGAGTTGATGGAATTCTGAATTACAAGGAAAGCTCTTTTCATGCCCCTCAAAAGATATTTGTCACTTGCAGTTATAAGCAACTGAATGCAAGGTCTTGTATTTTAGACAGTCTTGAAGTTAACGTGAATGAATTTTCTGCATTGGGTATTGGGTAAATGCTTTCAAAAAACTTTAGCAAAACCAGCTCAGCCGTTTTCCTAATGAGACTAAAAGTAGTTCTGTTGCAATCATGTGTTCCTGGAACTGTCAGTTAAATTCTATAAGATCTCATCAAGAGTTGACTTCTGCTGATACCTGTATAGTCAAGTGGATCGATTTTGTGTTCAGACAGAGGAGTTGTCTGTTCCTAGCCATAGATGCTGAACAATGTAACTGGCAAGAAAGATGCGATCAAAGGCTCTCTTTTCTGTACCTAAGAAAGGAAGGAAGGAATGGTCAGAGGCTAAGAAAGTTGGCTAAAGAGAGAGAGAAGGCTTTAGTGGGATGAAGTTTCTGTAATATCTGGGATGTAGAATCAAATCCCTGCAATGAATAGAATGGGTCCTTTTTCCCCTCAAAATTATTTCTGTATGGTTTCTCTGAATCAAATACGCACAGTAATGCAAGAAAGGGAAGCCAAATATGTAATTCATGTGAAGACACTAGATTACTGATACTCTGAATTAAACAGACTAGTGTTCTGGACACTAGTAAAAACTCTTCCAGTTTGTTTAGTCTCCTCAATCTTGCAAAAATAAATAAAAATCAGTGGACAATAGAAGAGGAAAGGGACTACTTGTAATTATTTGCAAGATTGAAATGTGCATGTTAACACTTACTTTTTGGGGATTTTCTTTGAGCAGAGTTACCATCTGGAACCTGTATTCTGTTCCAAGGATTGCAGAGCCTGTGTGGCTTAATATGATGTCCAGTACCCTGGAAAAGAACCAGCTATGCCAGCGTTTTCTTAAAGAATTTACGTTTCTGATAGAACAGATCAACAAAAATCAGTAAGCTTCTCCCAATGCTTTTTTCTTAAAAAAAAAACTTGTGTTCTTCACAGTGCATGTGGGTATGTTAAAGCACTTAATGGGATATTCTTTTGTTGGTGTTACTTTGGACATATTCTTTTTTTTCCTAGGTTCTTTGCTGCTTTGTTGACCGCAGTGCTGACATATCATCTGGCTTGGGTCCCAACAGTAATGCCAGTTGACCATCCTCCCATCAAGGCCTTCTCTGAGAAGCGCACATCACAGTCTGTGAACATGCTGGCAAAATCCCACCCGTATAACCCTCTCTGGGCACAGCTTGGTCAGTAGGAAATGGAAAGCTTCAGACTTCTCTATAACTATCACCTTCCTGCATCTGCTCCTTTTAGATAGGAGCCACTCGTGATCCAGGTCACATTTTGCCTGGTTAATCAGAGTGTTTGGAGGCCTGTTTGCATAGCCTGCTTTTTATTCTTTATTTTTTGTTGTCATCCTCTTTTACACTGTCTGGTTAAGTAATTTGGTATAGAAGTATTAAGACGGTGCAACTGCTGTGAACAGTCTGAGCAGTTTGGGAAAAAACAAGAGGGAATAGACTGGATTGAGGGGAGTTATCTGGTCTTGGAGGCCCTTTGTAGTTGCAGCTGCCCTGGTTCTACTTCGTTTTATCTCTCTCACAGAGTAGGATAGACAGCAAGACAACAAATCAGAAGTCTGGCAAGTGACAATACCTCCATTCACAGTTACATGAGTGGACTTGGTCCAAGATTTTTTTATTATGCCCCATACCTCAAGCTATTCTCTGACAAATAATTTATAGCTTATAAGTTGTCTCGATACAGAGGACTAAACAACTGATGTCAGATGAGTAGGTGAGTGAAAGCTGAGAGAATAATTCTGCCAGTGGTAAATCCTGGAAAAGTCCTCCTTCTTGGCAGGAGATGTGAGTGATATCAGGTCAGCCTTCACTTTAACTGATACACTGTATTGCTATGTAGGATAACACATGTGCACACTAAAGCAATAATGTGACTTTTACACTGTGCTACTGGTTGTGTTTCTTGCTAATTGTTTCAATTATACTCGTTATTCTCAGCAACTGTTATGAAACTAATAATTGCTGCCTTGGCCATATAGTTGTAGTAGAATTGTTTCCTGGCTTAGGATGTCTTTTAAACATTGTGCAGAGTTTAGACGGAAGGAGAAATTAGAAGTGTGTTCATGGTGTTGAGGACGGAGCTGCTGCTGAGCTTATGGTTGCTCCCAGGAGCGACCACTGGTGACTAGTCAAGAATCTGGGCTTTTTCTGCCCTGACAAGTTCTTGGTGCCTGAACTCAAAATGCTTTCTGGTTTTGTTTCATTTTTATAAAGCCCAAAAAGCCATTATTAAGTGGTTGCAAAAACCGATCACGAAAGTAAGATGTTGCCCTCTGCTGGTCTCCTTCTTTAGGAAGAGGGAGGAAAAACAAAAAGTCATGTGTCTAGTATTTAAAATGGAAATGACGTTTTATTAAGGAAGGGATTTTCCACTTGTCTTTCCACCTTCAGACCTCTATTGTCATTACATATTATGTATCAATTAGAGTTACATACTGATAAAACTGTAAATCCCATTGTCAGGAAGACATACTGTCTCTTAAGCATCAGCTTCAATATAATATGTTAAGAACAAGTATTACTATGTTTTGAAGATCACAATTTTGACTTTTTATGCTGTCTTATTAGTAATGGTTTTATATAAAAAGCAATTGTGCAAATTAACATGAAGTCTGAATCTGATTTCCATAGCAACTGTGCTCAACTCAAAAGTAAAGCAATATCTTCCCGTTTCCTTTCCAAATTGCTTGTTCTTGTGGCCTACCAGGCTTCGAGGTTAATTGAGTAGTTTAACGCCCACTTTTGGTTACTGAGAAATGAATTTGCTGGCATGTTAGGCTATGAGATTGGTCGCAGTGTTGTTCCTAATTGAGGAAAGATGGCACCACCGATGCCACTACACAGCAGCCTCTCCGGTGCATCACTGAAATCATGAGAAATGGCAGATCTTGGCAGGGGAGACAGTGAGAGCCATGGAATTACTGTCTCATTGATCCTTGTTTTGTAGGAATGGAGTCAGAAGCTTTATTCCTTTTATGTTCTGTATAGAGAGGAGGAGGCTGAGCATAAATATGCTTGGAGGTTTTTTGCTGTGTTAGTGTCCTCATATTGAAACCAGAGGCCCCCTTGCCCTTGGTAGAAACTTTTCTGAAGCTCTGATTATAACTTTTAATATAATGTTGCTTCTTGAGGTGTCATACAAAATCCTGATGGCAACTCCATCCAGAACAGAGTTTGAGCCGCTCAGAGTAAGGATTTAGCACCTAAAGCAATCCAGTAGATTAGCAGGTAGCTGATAAAGTCTCAAGGCAGAGAAGTCTGCTTTCAACAATTAAGGTGGCTGAAGAAAACTGAGCTTTTGCTGGCTGTCTGCCATGTGCTGGTGAGATCAGTCACAGTTTGGTTAAGCAAAGACAAGTTAGTTGGTATTTTCTAATGGGTGTCAGGTGAAGACAACAGGGTTAACTCAACCTGGTAATAAACACTTCTTGAGTTGGTCCATCTTTGAGAGAGCATGTGAACATTGCCTTATTGGCTAGCTATGTTTACTTTCCCAGAACTTTGGAGTAGAAACTCTGTAGCCGATAGATGATTATAAGCAACTGGAAGATAGCTACCACTCTCCCAAACAAATATGTTGAAAGTAGGATATGTATGACCTAAGTTGTGTTAAAAAAGCAGTTCTTCAGGATAAACGATCTAATAAATGAGTAGGGGGACACTCAGATTATGTTGTAGTGCCTACCTTTCATATTACAGTTGTACTTTAGGTAGTAAAATTTTCTAGTTCTCCACTGCCCCCTGCCACAGATAAATGCTCACGTTAGTGAGGTTGACTCCAAGTCCATACCACAAGCCTTGCTCAATAAGGCCTCTTTTTCCTGAACCTTATTTATAAAGCTAATATTTAATCCTTTTTTCGATTTCTTAGTCCTGAAAAATGTAACTTAGATTTTCTCTGTAAAAATACCTGTGTTTAACAGAAAAAAGTCACTTTGATGTGAAAGAAAATAAGTAGAAAAATAGAAAATAGTACAGCTTGCTTTGGAGTTTTTCTGGGTCTACTTTCCTCTTCACCCCCTCTTGTGTCAGTTTCTAAGTGATAATACCTTGTAAGCATTGTGTGAATAAAAAACTTAGTGGCTTTGAACAGAAAGAAAATGAGCAATAGCAGCTAATTCCTCACGGAAAACACCAAAACACTTCCAGACAAAAGCCAGGTGTAAGAAGCAGTAGGGGACTTTTTTGTCTTTCTTTATTCTTTTAAACTGTTATGAATTTACTGTGAAAGAAATGAATTGTCTGATTTGTGTCCATAGTAAATGCTGTTTCAAAATGTATTGAATTTGACCAGTGAAGGTTATGTTAAAATGAAATTTTTGCTTTCCTGTGTAGGTGATCTCTACGGTGCCATAGGCTCTCCGGTTAGATTAACTCGAACTGTTATTGTTGGAAAACGCAAGGAGTTGGTGCAGCGCTTGCTCTATGTTCTAACTTACTTCATTCGGTGCTCTGAGCTGCAGGAAAATCAGCTGACGTGGAGCGAGTCGGCTGGAGAAGGAGAACAAGTGCTAAATGGAAGTAAGATAACAACTGCACTAGAAAAGGGAGAGGTAGAGGAGTCTGATTATGTGGTTGTCACTGTTAAAAATGAACCTGCTCTTGTGCCTCCAATCCTACCTCCAAAGAATGATGGAAGTAAGAACAACAGTACTGTAGAGTGGGTGCATGACCCAGAAAGCACTCATGCTGTCCCGATCTCTTCAAAAGAAAAGAAGGAAGCAATAGGAAAGGCCAGTCAGAGCTCCGAAGCATCTGTGGACTGTCTAACTAGCAGTTTCTGTAAAGGAGCAGCTGATGGTAGGAAAAGAACCGTCGCTGACACAGGCATAGTATCCTATCACTCTGAAGAGTTATCTAAATTAGAGGATTTAATGGATGTAAAGAAGAACAAGAACCAGAATGAGAGAAAAGCAGAAAATCAGTTTTCTAGTAGGTCATCTGCCTTACCTTGTCCTGAAAGGTCTGGCCACAGGAGTTCCCACTTAGAAAAGGTCACATTTCAGATTGGAAGTTCTGCATCACCAGAGTCTGACTTAGAAACTTGTAGAAGAGAAATGGAAGAAAATCTGAAGGCATTCAGAAAAAATACAGAGGTGATACATTGTGCCTCAAGTTCCACAAGTCTGGCTATGGATGCCTCTCAGAATCAAGAAGACAGTTGTGAAGCTGCCTTTATACCCTTCAGTAAACATAATGTTTGTTATGCCCAAATCCCACCGTGTGAGGAGAAGGAGAGTACGCTTAGCCAACATATGGAAAGTAAAGGAACTGAAATGAATTTAAAGAATGCCATATCAAGTGAACTGCTTTTGCCCACGGATAACACAGAAACTGTAAAACTGCCAAACAATAAAGAAAATAGAACTTTATGCTCTGGCAACTTACAGAACTATTCCTCTGACTGCGTAGAAGCAGATTCTGCTGTCAAACAGGATTCCCCTAAAGTAGGTGCTAAAGATGTCCCCTATGGGGATGCTGGAAGGAAAACCTCCTTCAGAGTTGAAGGGGACATTCCAAGGAATGAGAGTTCAGACAGTGCTCTCGGAGCCAGTGATGAAGAAGGTGACTGTTGTATCCCTGATGAAGTGCATTGTGATAATGTCAGCAAACGACTTGAAGAATTTGCGGAAGTGGAACTTCCTTTACCAAGGTAAAGTAGTCTGATTTAATTTAGAACTAAATTAAGTTCAAAGCTCTTGTTACTTTAGAGTTTTTCAGAGTTTCAAGTCTGAAATCTTCTGGAGTCTTGACTAAGTTCCTTGCAAACAAATCAGTAACAGACACTGATGTGGTTAGAAATCTTGTAAACAGATTGGGCAAAAAGAAAACAGAGACAGCAGGTTTAAAGAAGTTTTGTGACAAAGGTATAGTTCAAATGTCTAACAAAAAGTGGTCAGACTTTTTATATAAAAACTGCCTGTAACATTTAATGTAGACATGTAGAGAGAACATCTGAGGACAAGGAAAGCTTTACTTAAACGGATAATTGTTTAGATTTGACATAATTGACAAGTCAAAGACAGATTTGGAATAAATACAGACATCCTATTTGAAAACTTTTGGGCATTATAAGTGCACGTGGAACTTGATGCTTAAGGTAGGTTTCTAGACCTTAAGCATGAGAATTGGAGAAGATTCAAATTTAGCAAATTTTTTAGGTGCAGAACAGGGAGCTCATACATACCACAAGCTCTAATGCATGTAAATTTGCTTATTTTTGAATTTGAAGGAATCAGTACATTGTTAAATTTAAGCTTTTCAAATTCTTGTTTTGAAGAGCACCAGTAAATGTTTACTGGTGTGAACATTTACATGTACTTTGAGTACAGTTGTTGATTAATATTTGCAGTAGAAGCAGGTCGATAAACCTAACTTTGTGTTCCTGTAAAATCTGAATGCAGTTTGTGGAGCAAGAATCTTACCTGCTTTGCATTTCTGTATTTCAGGTCAAATACCATCAGCAGTCAATGTGTGAAAAACTTTGGAAGATCACTTCTGGGTGGTTACTGTCATACATATATACCTGATCTAGTGCTGCACGGAATAAATAATGATGAAAAACTCAAGCAGTGTCTACTAGCAGATCTACTTCATGCGATGCACGTGAGTTAAAGTACTGTTCTGAGTCATAGCTGGAGTTGTGATATTACTGAGATCAGCAGAAGCAGATTATTTCAATAGGTTTCTTTTTTGCTTACCTGTTCTGAACAGCCACACCTGCCATGTCTTCCTTCTTGAAAGATGTAAGCCCGTAATTCATTATATGCAAAGCCTGTTCACACAAGAATTGTGTGCTTTCCTTTATACTCTCTTAAGGCTTCTCTTCAAAGATAAACACAAGGAAGATTGTTTGCAACTTGAAGTGACAAGAAAAAAACTCTCAAACTGCTTCTCTTTTCAGTCACAATAGCAGACAGAATTATCTGTATTTCAGAAAAATGATACGCAAGTTGAAACATCATATTCTGCCACTTTAGTGGCATGTGTTGCAAGGGAGATAAAGTCTTGTTGAGGCCTGTATGATACTAGACTGTAATAGAAATGACTTACTATGGAAAGTAATTGTCTGTGGATAAGAACTTTACCATGTTCTTACTCTACTGTAGGTACTCCTAAACTACAGAATTTATAACTAACCTTTCACTGAAATAACTGTCTGACCTCAATATGCAATTTAAAATGCTTATCTAGTAGTTGTCTGCAGCTTCTCTATAGCAATTAAGAATCATCCTGCTGGCATGACTGCATGTAATATCCAAAACAGTGATGTGTGTGTATGTAACTAACTTCTTGAAACAACATCAGATTGGTCTTATATGATGCTGTGTCTCTTCACTGGTGGATGACAAGTTGACTATGAGCCAGCAGTATGCCCTTGCAGCCAGGAGGGCCAATGGTATCCTGGTATGCATCAAAGAGTGTGGCCAGCAGGTCAAGGGAGGTGATCCTGCCCCTCTACTCGGTCCTAGTGAGGCCACATCTCAGGTATTGTGTTCAGTTCTGGTCTCCACAGTTCAAAAAAGACAAGGAGCTACAGGAGAGGATCCAGTGAAGGCCTTCAGAGATGATTAGGGGTCTGGAACATCTCTCTTATGAGGAGAAACTGCAGTAGCTGGGCCTGTTTAGTCTAGAGAGGAGAAGACAGGGAATCTCATTAATGCATGTAAATATCTCAAAGGTGGGTCAAGAGTGGTGGCAGTGGTGCCCAGTGACAGGACAAAGAGTAATGGCCATAAACTAAAACGCAAGAAGGTCCACCTCAACATGAGGAAGAACTTCTTTACACTGAAGGTGGCAGAGCACTGGAACAGGCTGCCCGGGGATGTTCTGGATTCTCCCTCTCTGAAGGCAATCAAAACCCACTCAGACGTGTTCCTGTGTCACCTGCTCTAGATGACCCTGCCTTGGTCAGGGAGTTGGCCTAGGTGGTCTCCAGAGGTTCCTTCAAACCCTAACTATTCTGTGATAACCTGCCCTTGATTCTGCATAGTAAAATCTCTCACATATCTCTGAAACATTGAACATACTTTCACCATCACTGGATTAGTGTAATTATTACTCTCTTAATTTTGAAAGAAATTTGTTTTCAGGGTAGGTGGAATATGTGAAGAAAAATAAAATGGAGTAGTGATTTTGAAGCATTAATTAAAACTAAATGCCTCGATCAAATTGGCAGTTAAGACCTGATCCAAAGTTGCTGAATATAAATCCTGTCACTGAAGTTGGTATTCCTTGTTTTTCAAGATGCCTTTTGTTCCCTATTGGACATTGAATCACTTTCTTAGTCCCTACCTCAGTGTGAATGAAAATAGAACTTCAAACTGAGCTGTGGAAATGTATATGGAAGTGTCACATAATTGTATTTTGTTTCTGTTGCAGCATCCAGTGCTAGATGAGCCCATAGCAGAAGCTGTCTGCATTATTGCAGACACAGATAAATGGAACGTACAAGTAGCTACAAGCCAGAGAAAGATGATGGACAGTATGAAGTTAGGCAAGGATGTTTTGGTTTCAAGTCAAGTATCCAGTTTATTGCAGTCTATTTTACAGCTTTACAAACTCAACGTCCCAGCTGACTTTGTAAGTATTTCCTTACTGCAGACTGAAGCTAATGAAAATGGTTTAGCTCAGATAGCAGATGCAGAGTTTTGTATGCTGTGTTGCTATATCAATGAACTGATGCCTGAAATAATGCAGAGTTGTTACAACATATTGAAAAGAATCCATGCTACAGTTCAATAGCGGATGCTGGTTTAGCTGTAATTTACGTTTAATAGAACAAATCAAAGTTAACTACTTGAAAATACATGTACCAAAACTCAAATTTTTTAGGCAATTTTAGCATGGTCCTCATGTGTTTATGTTTAGGACTCTTAAATTTGGTTCTTATTTTTTTGTTTGTATTATTTCCACACTTCTTTAAGTTGTTGAAGTGTCTATTTACCTAAGCCTGGTTCTGGCATACAACTTTCTATTCTTGCGCTTTCTATTCAACCCCATGCAGTGGATGCCTCTTCTCTCTGCTCTCCAAATAATTGTGCCTCTGTGTGCTTATCTGACCCTTCTATTTTGTGCATATTTTAGCCACCCCTGTCAGCAAGTGCTGTCTTGGGTAGACTTGCTGATGTCTCCGTAGGATTAATGGGATGAGACACCTCGGAGAACGGGTGGGTCGCAGCAGAGGACATTACTTCGTCATATTGCGTGCTCCCTGTCCCACAGCATCCTTTTCTGTCCTCATTTGTTGTGGAGTTCATCAGAGCAAATCAGTAACACTGGCTCTGCTATTACAACAAAATTACTCAGAAGTCTGACAGCAGTAATTGTAATACAGTTTTTAATGCACGATTGTAGGTGAGGGGAGATGGAGTCGGTTTTTTTCAGTGCTCACCGCTTTTGCAGTTAGCAGAATTGATCTGTCCTTCAGCAGATAGCCTTGAGAAACTTTGTAGGAATCCTGTGTAATGACTGTGCCAGCAGATGGAAGAGAAAGATAGAGCTAAATACTAACAGCTGTAATTAGTATTACTTGGCACTGTTTTGGATAAAATTAGTAGTATTGATTACACTGAGTTCTTGAAGTCAAATGCTAGGCAACATGTGTGGGCATGTTTTTCAGTGTTGTCTTTGGACTCTTCTGGGTGTCGAAAAATATGCAACTTCGGTTGAAATTATAACCTAACACTATCGCAGTCACACCTTAAATTCTGGCATTTTTAAACTGAATAGTTGATTCTGCAACCGAAGTGTTCTTTACGAAATTGCCTTGGGATTTGTGTATGCAATTTCTTTATGGCTTGTATGGTTTGGGAGGGGTCTGGAGGTGGAATGATTTTCAGGTTTTTATTTGCTTTTTCTTACAAAGAGGAACAGTGAAATGACAGTGCTAGTAGTTGATAAATTTTCTATAATCCATGTTAGAGACACTTTGATCCTTCTGGTGGATTGTACAACTCTGCTAGAACAGAACACTAGTACATGGCAGTTAAGTGTTCTACTAAACTCTAGGGGGAGAAGTGTGACTTTTTAATTGTAGTGTTTCTATTGATTTTAATTTGGACAGAAACCATATGTACCGATGTACTAATACCAGTCAGAGATGAGCATAATGCAGTATGTTTGAAGTTTCCTTTAGGAGTGCATGATTCTTTAGATGTTCAGATGAATAAGTATTTTTGGGTTTTTTTGGTACAACAGAAAACAAAACACAACTTGAGACCAGATGAAAGGCAAGTGGTGATATCTTCCTTCTGGCACTTCTGACTGGTGACAGTGCTGCAGAGAGCTTTGCAGTATGCCCTGATGAGAGGGAAGTGATGATTGCAACTGCTGCATTTCAGCAATATGCCAAAAGTTTTACCTACACCTTTAAACTCATTTTAAGCTACTCTTCTATTTTTAAAAGTAACTTGACTTTTTTTTTCCATTTAGTCAATGAGGAAAAACTGCAGAGGAAGCTAACATTAAAAACAAAAGACTTGTGGAAGTTTTCAACGAAAGGGGTTCATGTACCAAGCTTGTGGGGAGAAATGTCTTTTGATTCTTGGCTGATATTAATGAGGAGCAGATAATATTATGTAAACAACCCCTCTTTTAAAATCATGTGTCATTCTTTCTTACATGCTGCCTCATAACTTGAAAATATAAATAATCCGTATTCCTTTATACAAATACTGGAATTGAAATATATTGAACTGCTGCTTTGTGAATCAGCTGCATGCTCCCCTGAACCACTGAGGCAGTGCTCATAGGCTTTTTGCATTAGAGTTACCTGTAATGGAAAAGATAAGAATTCTTCCCTTTTGGCCAGAATCAGAAGTGGTATGATTAAAATGATTTGAGTGAAAATTTGCTTGAAACAAATAGATCAAACGACTGCCAAAAAGCTTTTGCCTTTCCTCCACTGGTGTCAATTATTTTACTCTACTACCATGTAGCACATTTTTTTAAAATGCCTCTTCATCTTCCATGATTAAGACTTGGTATTAGCTATTAAAAAAATCATTAAAAATCTTCATCTTGCTCCAGACAATCAGAAAAAATGCATGGTAGGCTACCTACAAGCCTGAGTCTATTTTTTTCATCATTATTTTGTTAATTAACAAAACAGGTTTTACCAGATCTTATTTCTAATACTTAGGCTTTCATTCAACTCAAAGTACATGAGACAATGACCTGAAGCTGTTTGCTGCTAGTGTTTCTAATTGCTGTGTATGCCTGCTGGATGATTATACATTTGATAATGTGAGGTGCTGCATGCACTTCCTGCTTTCATCTCCTGGAGTTTGGAGAGCTGAACTAATTTAACTTTTTTGAAGTGATCATCCTTATGAAAAGAAGGAATATATCAAAGTGAATGTGCCTTTTGTCCTAGAACAAAATACCTGATAAGACATCCTACCTACTTCCCTTGTGAAGACATGCTAACTACTGACCTTGTCTTACCAAAATAACCCCTCTTTCTCTTTGAAGCTGAAGTTCATCTACTCTCCTGTAGTTGATGTATGAGAAATTACCATGCATCACATGACTGTATTTAAAAATAATATGCATTTCTAGCATTCCACTGCTGAAAGAAGAGGGGTGTGATTAAACTGATGTTTCAACTTGAACTGTTACCTTTTGGCAATCAGCATCAAATGTTTAAGCAATTTTAAACTAGAAGTACCTAGAAATAATGAAGACAAATGCCTAAAATGGATTTATATCTTATCTGCTACGGTAAAGCTGTCAGCAAAAGAGTTATAATTTTTTGATGAATAAGGTACTGATGTCTTCTACTTCCTGAGTGTTAGTTTCTTGAATGGCACTAGAGCCTTAGAGCTAGAATGATAATTTTAGGAACTGTTGTCTAAACCAAGTCTTTCAGAAAAATGGTATTGACTTATAACAAAGACATCTTGATCTAAGGATTCTGGTTTGATTCTTAGTAAGATGTTCAGAGTGGTTTTGAACTCAGTTAAAACTGCTGAAGTCAGCAGAAACACAGTGGCTTACTTTAGTGGAGAATGGAGTTAGTGTAGTAAACTGGCTGGCCAGGAAAGCTGGAACATCCCAGTTCTATCAGGGGTTTCTTCTTTGTGGGATACTGTAACTGTTTTAATGTTTGTAGCACAGTTGTAGCAAAACCAATTACCTCTTCTAGATGTTGGAGTATAGATTTAGTTTATCTTCTGGCAAAGATAGAAGGTAAAGTGATATGCTTACATATCTGTAATGTTTGTGTGCAATTGCTAAAGCCATTCTGAGGTTTTTGATCTTTGTTTACAGTGCATAATGCATCTTGAGGATAGACTACAAGAGATGTATCTCAAAAGCAAAATGCTTTCAGAATATCTGCGAGGACATACAAGAGTGCATGTAAAAGAACTAGGAATTGTATTGGGGTGAGTATTGCAGGTATCAGTCTTAACCACTGGCAAAATCTGGGGCAGTTATTTTTCCTTTTCATCTGAATTTTGACATCTTGTTCTCACAAGGACTTGC
Source organism: Pipra filicauda (assembly GCF_003945595.2). Lineage (NCBI taxonomy): Eukaryota > Metazoa > Chordata > Aves > Passeriformes > Pipridae > Pipra > Pipra filicauda. The sequence goes on along the minus strand of NW_024104343.1, from coordinate 2,675,349 downwards.
TTCATATTTAACACTCTCTCATATGCCTAATAAGGTGTGCAAATGGGTTCTGCTGAGCTATCTGGAAATCGGGAGGAGACATTTATACAGCAAGAACAAATTACTTGTTACTCTTAAATCTTCAGAATAAAGAAAGTTTGGATTTTGGTCCTTAGGAAGTTAAGCATGCATTCATACACACTCCCTTCTGTTGTGATCTCCTTAATGAAAACTTCATCCCGACAAATACTTTGGAATTTTTGGAAGATTAGGTAGTATATTTGTATCTCGAGGGAAGAGAGGGTCTCAAAAAGCAGATGTAGAAAAACAAACAGGTGTCCTGTTGGGCACCTGTCTCCTAATAATAGTACTTGATTGGCATATAACCTTGAGTGATGTGCCTGCTGACAGCAGAAAAGGGGGAAGAAGCGAAAACACATTCTCAAGATGCTTTTTAGCACTGTAAATTAAATCTAATTCATCTTTTTCCAGACTGTTCAAGATATCATATTCAGAAATGTAGCTGTAAATAGTGAAAACCTGAAATAAGCACTCTTCTCAGTGTGCGTATATATGCTAAATATATATAAATATACATGTACATCCTGGCCTCTGAGCAGCTTCACATTTAGAAATGGTTGGAAGCTGACCAATGCATTTGAGAGACATTCCTTGAACTGCTATTGTGTAATAATTAATAATTTCAGTTTTTAGTCATTTTTGGTAAGAAAGTGCTACTATATAGTGAACAGAGTTATATTCAAAACCTGAAATGCATAGTCTTCCATAAGCTGATACTTAAACTGGGCTTACTGGTGCCTACTGACTGGGAAGACTACAAGCTAAAGCTCATAGCTTAGCAAATAAATAAAAGGTTTTTTATTTAAACTACAAAAGATTGTATAGCACAGAATATAATACTGTCTTTTGACTTAAATGGTAGCATACTTCTTGATTTTAAACATTATTACCTACCTTTTACTGGTATGTTATGAGTAATGGCAATAAATAATAATTAAACAGTGAACTTAGTTATAGCAAGACACTTCCAGTTTCTTTAAAGTGAATGAAAAATATCTTCTTTTGTTTTTCTTGTGAAGGTGACTGTATATTTTAAAGTCTATCTCTTTTTTTTTTTTTTTTTTTAATTTCTAGGATTGAATCCAATGACTTGCCTCTGTTGGCTGCTATAGCAAGTACTCATTCCCCATATGTTGCTCAAATACTCTTATAAATTAAACTCTCAGGATAGTCATTCCCTTAAAGTAAAGTTAAGAAAATGGGAATGTTGAATGAAGAACAGAGGTGCCAAACACTGGTAAAGGGGAGCACTGAGGAAAGGCGGTGATGACTGTGCATTCTACCACCTTCCGATTCTGATCTCAACCGGATGTTTTATCGGAGGACTTCAGTTTACATAATGTCAAAGGCATTCAGGTTTTTCTTACAATCTCACTTCTGACTTAAGAAAGAGACTGCATCCTTGTATTTTATTTTTATTCAGAGGACAAAAGTTAACGCTATGTGGCAGACCAGGAGCTGCCATCCAAAACGCTGCTCAAAACCGTGAAGTACCAGTCAAAAGAACAAGTGGGTTAAAATGGATTTTGTAATACTATGCTTGTGAGTGTGGTGTGGTGTATGTTTCTTTGCTGGGGAGGAGGAGGAGCTGTAAACTCTGTATATAGCATTCCTATACACAAGTGTATTAGGTGGGACATGATTTTCTTGCAGAGCATACACATGATTTTGTATAGTAGAAGTGATGGGCTCGGAACAAGGAACCTGGATTCAGCAGCCAAATGTTATGTGGAAATGGAGGTGTGTGTGAGGTTGATGTTACTTTTCCCTTTAAGGACAAGAGGTTGAGAGCTGTGGCTGCTTCTCTTTTAATGAGGAGGCATTCAAATGGGCCCATGGCTAGAGATGGAATGGAATGAACTTCCGAGATAGGGATTTTGTGGGAAAGCCTTATGGAACTTCTGCTACAAGTTTACATTTGTTGCTGATGCAACTTGAATAACTCTTGAGTTGCTGTATGACTGTAGTCCTGGGAACTAAACCTGTGTCTTGGTGTCATCGAGTATTACCATCTCCAAGGAGTATGAATCTGAAAACCACCTGAATGATGCCAGTGCTGTCAGCACGTGTCTGTGCACACATACACCAAGCCATTGGCACAAACTGAAGACAATCCTATTGGGGAAATAAAAGACAACAAAACCCCCCACCAAACCTTTAGTCAAAAGTATTACTTTTTTCCAGCTACAAGTTGTCACACTCAGTAGGAATAAAAGAGGAACACTGTTTGAAGTAAAATGAAATGCAGGGGGCAAACCCCAATATTTGATATTACTATGAATGTTTGCAATTACTCTTTTTGATTCTGCAGAAATCTTGAACTATCATCCAGGTGCCTTTCCTTAATAGGTTAAGTACTCTGACACCAGAAACTACTTCTCCACTAGTTGATACTGGCCTCTGGTGTTTCTAGAAAGCAAAATAAAATTTTGTATTTCACTGTTTTCATGTGGTTGATTAAAATGAATGTAAAAAAATACTTTTTTTGCATCAAGCACTGTTAAGCTGGATATGAAACTACGGACCAGACTGAGGAGAGAACAAAGGATCCAAACATTCTTAAACAAAAAACTCAATGTTGGACTGTTCTGTTTTGAGCCACTGCGAATGCAGTGTCTGAAATTGTCATCTTGCAAGCAGATTGCTGGCAACACAATTGCTTGAAAATAGTGAATTCTTATAAGAAACTCTTGGTCACCAGTTGTGAGTTCTCCTTGTTGATGATTACAGATTTTTAACACTGAAGGGACACACTTTTACTGCAAGTGTTTTTATTTCCTACTACCTTGATGTTTGGACTTTTCTACAGTAAACTTTCAATGATTTGAAATAATGAAATGCGCATATTGTGAATTGTTTAAATGTGATGGGGGTCTTGATTAACCTTGTGTTGCTTTTTGAGGGAAATAGGTAGACTGACCTACTGTGAAAAGAGGTTGTTTCCATGTGGAGGGATACTTAATATTCTGGTAACACTTCTAAAGCTGTTCCTTCTATGCTGGTTTTCTGACCTGACATTCCAAATGTTACTTTTATTGCATTTTCATACTTCTCCCTAGTATTTTGCCTAAAAAGGCTAAAATATTTCTGTGGTTCAGGTTTTCTCCTGCTTGTAGTTAAGGAAACTTTTCTTGTCTCTGGATATCTGCTGGAAAGTAAACTTACCTCTGCATATAACTTTTAGCAGATACTGCTTTCTATTTCACAAGGTTAAGACAAAGTAAGAACCATAAAGCAAGTCACATATTCCTGAACTACCCTTTTGATGGAGAACGTGTGCATGTGTAAGACTATGAAACTGCTTCCCTGAGTGTATATAGGAATCCTCATGTATTTTCTCTATTTCATGTCACTCTTAAATAGTAGCTGAGATCATTAAAAGTCAATTCCAGTTCTTTAAAGTATAAGTTGGGTTTTTATCTGACCAGACACTGACAAGTCTTCAAAGAAATAGATGCTAACATAAAGATGTGCTTTTGTTATCACAGAGTGTACTAAAGAAGTCAGAGGTCAGCAGACATTCAGTGATTTCAATATTAATACCATAGTCAGTAATACCTGATTTTACTACATCAACTATTAAAAAAAAAAAAAAAATTTAAAAAATCTGCCCTTTGGCAAGACATCAATTAACCTTATGGTGGCATGTGAGCCGATGGTCAAAAACACTTGGATTTTCTTCAGCCCAGGCTAAAACTTTATAGTTCTTGCTGCTTTCTCTAACATTTTGCTGCTCTTCAGAAATTACATGTTGAACTATCTTATTCTTACAGTTTTAGTTTTGGGGGAAAGAAAATTCAAAACAAAAGCTCTTTATTACCTTTAAAAGGCTTTACACTAATGAAAGCTAATTATATATTTCCCCCTCCACCAAACGTACTACCTCAGTTGACAGGATTCCACTTTCTAGGGCTTTTTTTTTTTTTGACTCAAAGTCTTTTAACTTGTTTTTGGTAGCATCTTGATGTTTATGTAAATTGGTGTGGCATGACAGGGCAGTAAGTATTTACAGATGTGGTTTTTAGACATTTTTAAGGCATGTTTCTGGTTTTATTTTAATAGGATGAAAAGTGATATGAATGTACAGATGTGTTGAAAATTGATAATGTAGCTTAATTTTCAACTATTCCAAAGTTGTTTTTATCAGTATTATGTAGGTTTTTTGTAAACTTAAATACATACTTTCTTGGTTAAGTGGGAGTGCACAGTCTTTCTAAAATCCCACATAATTGCAGTTTACACAGTGAAATTTAAAGAATGTATGCTTTTTTTCAGGCAAGACTAAGCAGAGGGGAGAAGTGAACTGCTAAATTGTAGTATTTAATCTACATGAATTCTTTAACCCCAGACGATACCAAGAATTAAACATTTTAATTTCAGTAGGTACTCTCTGAACTAACGTATAATATTTTCTTCTGCCCCCAAAAAACTAATAGACACTGATTCTGTAATTCACTTTTCTAATAGCATCCTCCAGAATTCTAGATTGATCTTCCCCACTCCCTACTACTATATGCATCTTTACTCTTCAAGTCAAAAACTCTTTTCAGATGCACCAAATTCTTGTATATAAGTTTTGCGCAAAACGATCACTTACCCCCAAGTCTAACTTCAATTAAAAGGATCCAAATAAAAATCAAGTCTGAACTACTGAATATAGTATAGACATTTTCTTTTTTTTTTTTTTTTTTTTTTTTTTTTTTTGTGGAGATCGAATGAGCTAATTTGACATACACAGCAGGTTTTTCATAGTAGAAAAAAATGTGTGTTGCTATTGCATGTTTGGAGAACATAGACTTTTTTAGGAATGACTGAATACCAATGTCAAACTACATGGTTTTTTTTCTTATAGTTGTTCATGTATTGCTATCATTTTGGTCTATTTCTTTGCGGCATTTGGTGCAATAAACTTTCTGAAATCAACTTAAGTGATATTTGGTATCTTCCTTTTTAAAACTTCTGAAATGGGCTGTTATTGTTGTAGCTGAGATCTAAAAGCACATGAGCATTCAATAACCCAGTAGCAGAGTATGCAACTTGCAAGAAATGTCTGACAGGAAGACTCCACAAAATTTGGAACCTGATTTAACACTTTTAGCATCTTTGGAAACTTTACTCCACAAGAGCTCTTATAATGTGAAAAATAATGGCAAAAAATAATGGAAAATGAAGACAATGGCTGTTGGAATAGGTCCTGTGGAATTTCCACACTCTTGTGTGGCTGGCATTTAGCTCTTTTCATATGCATTTGAGCTACCTGAAAAATGTGTCACTATTAGATAATATATCCAGTTTTTAAAATTGCTCAACCAAATGGGAATGAGTGACACCTCATGTCTGCTAGATTATGAAGTTTAGTTTAAAATAAAGAGGTCATCAATTTCTCTCAAAGTCTCCAAGACCTGACTTTCTATTTAGTATTGTCAGCTTCTTGGAAAATCCTTATTTAGAAATAAAAACAGAGATGAGCTGATCAACTGTAATTATGCTGAACATCTTTGAACAGGTTTGAATTACAGTCTGATTTGTAGGGTGTAAGCACTTCTTACCTGTAGACTGAAATGTTTGAGGTTTGCTTGTTGGTCAGGCTAACAAGATTTGGAAGTAAGGTGAAAAGCCCAGGAACTTTGGCGTCAAGGGGCTTGATGGTGAGGAGAAAACCCAGTTACCCTGTTCAGTCTTTTCTCCTGTCATACTAGCTGCATCTGCAAGTTTTAATCTTTGCCTTGCTCTGTTGTGCAATGAGTCCCTTGTAGCTAGCTGAAACATGTTTGCAACAGGAAAAAAAAAAAAAGCTGCTGCTGGATTAACAAATTGAATTTGTCTCAAGGGGGCAAGGGAAGAAATGGGACCCCTCAGCTAGGAACAGAGAAGGACTGAGATTGCTCCAGCTCCTGATGTCTTTGATACTTGTGAACCATTGGACTATCTTGGTGGTTTATGTGGGGCAGCAATGGGTTTTCCACCCAGGCTTTGTGAGACTGTGAAACTCCTCTGCTCTCATTCCAGTACTTAAAAAATGTAGTTAAGCTGTTGATCATATCAACTGGTTGAATTTCTTTCTTAAGAGCACTTAGCCGGTGTCTCAGAATCTGTATGTTTGGGATGGTGGCAGGTTAGGAAGAGGCAGGTATGGAGACTGACAGGTATAAAATGGCCAAGCACTGGGAAAGGATGGAGACCCACATTAATAAATACTTATGTGGCTGAGAGGGCTGCCACAGAGCTTTTAGGACAGACAGCTGCAAAGGAGAAAATAATACCTAGATTTGAAAAATTCTCGAACTCTGCAGTCAGATTCCATGATTTGTTCAAAAGATGTGACTTGAAATAATACAAATATTGATAGTGAGCAATTGATTGTACTGTTTTCCTGTGTATGAAGGGATTCTCCTCATATTAAAAAGGATTTCAAGGCTACAGCAGTAAACATGAACTATATCACAAAGTAACTAAGTCTTGTACCAAAGTTCTGCCAGTCTTTCTTCTTTTATCTGTAAATGAAGAAGTTATATAGCAAAGCTTTCTGCTGATCATCCATGCACCATATTCTTTGGCTTTCTGTACTTGTATGTTTGAAGAGATCAGGACTAAACATATGAAGCAGGATTTTGGATATAAAGGACATTGGGCCAAGTGACAAACCATGAGACTGTGACCTGTAAGGCTTCTGATCCCATATAAAATTATCTTAAGTGGATACATGCTAGTAATCTGCATGCTGGAAAATTACTTCTATAATAGTTGCAGTTAGTTGTCTGTCTGGCACAATTCCAAAGCTAAAACAGTTTAAGCAGTACAAGTAGAGTAGAACTTTGTCTCGAAATCCTGAAGGTCAACACATGACTGAAGGGCTTATAGTGACAGTCAAGCACTCAAAAATAAATGTAATCTCATAAACTGAATTTTTTCCATTTGAAGCTACAAGAGAGATTCCACTGTGATCTGACAAAATGGTGTTTGAGAGAGAGCAGACTGCCCTGAGAAATGAGTTTCTCACCAAGGAGTAAAGCTCCCAATCCTAGGGGCAGAGAAACGTTTGTGAATGTGGAAATATGAAGTGATACTTAGGTCTGTTTGAGATCTTCCCATGTAGGGGTTTTATGTTCTGATAAGAGTAGCATAGGGTCAAGGGCTTGGGTATTTTGGCTCACAAAGATGTTTTGCCTTCTGTTGAGTTGAATTCCAACCCTGCATATAACAACATTGTTTCAAATATGTCCCTAATGTAACTATTGTAACTTTATTTTGCTACTTTATCCCTAGGTAAAATGAGCCTGCGTAGTTTTCTCCTCTTTTCTGTGTGTCGTATAAATGTTTTCATTTTTTATTTTCTACAGTATTGCGTCACTTTGTTTTTTCTTTTTAAGATCTACACAGGCCCTGTTAGCCTCAAGATGGACAAATCTCCTAAAGTTGTTCACTTTAGCTATGAAAAATGTAAGGGTTTTAAATTGAACTTATTTTGTTGAATTAGTTGTGATTCTCTACAACATGTGTTTGACCTTGAAACACAGCTGCCTCATAAGCAATGTGAAATTAAAAATCACATTTCCAAACCATCCCATTAGCTCCTCCTGCCCTTTTAAGGGACTGACTCGTACAAGGTCACTGTAGTCATAGTGCAAGCACTTTAATTCTTAAAAGGCTTGTTTCTAACAAAGAAAGTACGCCTTAACTTTTGATTTGGGAAGCAGAGGTTCCTGGGTTGCCCACATCATTGCATCAACCCATTGCTGCATGGGTTAAGAGAGCCTTCTCCATTCCCTGAACCCCAGGCCAGCCTAGTCCTGCATTGTGGCCTTGTTGGTCAGGAATATTGGGAGTGGCCTGCCTGGTGGGGGAATAAAACAAAAATGGAGTTAGCACTGAGGGAAAGTTAACTTTTTTCCTTTCCCTGCTGTTTACCACAATTACAGTTCTGGCAGTCTGTCAGGGTTTGATATTCCTAACATGGAAAGGGTGACTGAATCCAAAGGCTTGTTGAGCAGGGTCCTCTGGATGCTGACCTGCTGCTATTGCCAAAGCCAGTGACAGACTGACCTGTGCCATTTCAGCACAGCTGGGGACATAACAGCCACCAGTGTTCCAGGTGAGTTTGTCAGGCCTCTGGTATTTAAACCATTTGTGTTAAACCTAGCCACGGCCTCACCCCAAAGGGAGACAGCTGCCTCTGGTTTTCCATGTGCCATTTTCTTCCCACAAGACTGCAGTAGCCTGTCCTGTTGCTCAGTAGTGGGTAAACACCAAAAGCAAAAGATGCAAAGCCCATTTGTCATGTTGCTAAATAAATTCCGAGTCTCACAGGTAATTCGTTGGCTGATGGGAGTGGTTGGAGAAGTAGCTATGTGTTATTATATACTTGAATTAAATAAGCTCTGGTGGCTTCCCAAGTGCGAGTGCCGATGCTCTTGATATGCAGGCAAGCTGGTAATTAGAGAATGCTGTTCTTGTCTTCACAAGGCTTCCTGTCCTGAGCCTTGTGATATTTAGACTATGTTGCTGCAAAGGACCTAATCTAACTAGTTCATCTCTGGGATCATATTAAACTTTACAGGGAAGCTGATTCTTCTCCACCCTCCCTTGCTTCACTTCAAATTAATATTCTTTCTTTTCTTGTAAATATACAAAGCTTTTTCTGCATGTCTATTTTTGTCGCCAGCAACTGCTCTGCAGCCCTGAAAAAATCTGGCATGGACTTGGTGATTAGTGCTGAGAAGATTTCAGATCTTTGTCTGGTTGGAGAGCTAAGAGCTGAACGGTCCCATTCCAGGAGGCAAAGCGCTTCCAGCAGGTGTCCCTGGAAATTGCTGTCTCAGTGAACCCAAGCAGCGATCTGCACCTGCAGGTCGTCTTGCTGCTAGTTGTTGAAAGTTGCTAAGTGTCGGTCTTTCTCTAACAATTGGGGACTGTGCTAAAAAGCACAAAGATAAACTTGTTAGTGGTCTGGGGTGAAACCTCTGCACCATCAGACTGCCCTTTGCCATGTAACACTTCCAATAGTTTGATGATGGTCAGCTGCCAAAGTGCACGTTACTACCCTTCTTATAGCTGTGATGCTAAGCTGGGTTGCATTGTAGTTGAGGTTGAAATATGATTGAACTTTACAGTGTGGTGGACTTGCTCAAGGTAAATGCAGTTTTACCGCTCTGTGATGATGTAGCATCGAGGATCCTGATAGCACAGCTTGTCAGTGTAGCACAGCACTATGCAGCGATACTGAGATCATCTCTGGATTCACTAAACCCGTTTCTAGTCACTCTGTAGCACATCTTAATCTCAGTACCATACTGAGTAAACCACACTGATTAACCATTCCTAATTCTTGACTAAGCTTTGGCTGGTGGCAGGCCAGGAAATTTCACCCTGTGTCTGTGGCTCATCATAAAATCAGCTCCTGTTTGTTTTCTCAGCATTCTGGTAATTATCACCATTCATTACAGAAGGATGAGGTGATTGGCCAAAGGTATGCAGGGATGCTGTGTCAAAGGTTAGTACCTGAGTCCTAAAATAATGCCATCATCATGGAACAATCCTACTGGCCAAGCTCAGATGGGGGCATGTGTACACCTCCCTTCTCCCTTCCTGGCAATGGCTTTAAAGAGTCAGAGACATAATGTCTGACATTCAGACATATCTCTTTTGTGAAAGAAAAGAAGAGAAAATGTGTGCTCATTCTTATATACTGCGTACAATTAAAGTTGTGCTTATACGGCTATTTTAGCTGAAAGTATCTGCCGCATGGATTCTGCCAAATAAATGTATTTTGGTTTTCTGAACACCTGCTTCTTTGCTGTTATGCATCTTTATTTTTTGCTTGAGATGCATGAATTATGTGGGAAAAAGTAACTCATGACAAGCAGCTGAGCAACACTTTGGAAGAAATAGCAGGAGTCAGTAACCACCCAAAAGAAGTGCTAGTTTTCAGAAAAATATAGGCAGAAGTGAAAGATCAGAGTCTCTGAGGGAGTTTCTTGTTTGAGGCAGTGGGAAGGTGTTACAGACAAGCATGTGGAATGTACAAGATGTTAACTTACTCCTTCACAGAAACAGCTTATGTGCTAGTTTGTACTCAGTGTGCAGGTATCTGTAATGAATGTTGTGCTGTTGTAATGCAGCATGTTTATATCTGGCCATTTTAATATAGAAAATAGTCATATAATGCAGTTTTGCTTGGAAGTATGCATATGGGCTGAAATACTGTAATGAGTGTTATGGCTTTAAACTATGTGAATGGATAGGGGCAGGAGGAAATAGAAGAATGAGCAAAAAAGTAAAACTTTGGGTCATAAATGCCATTTGACTCTGTACCGGTGTCTGTTGTGAGTTCCTGACAGCCTTGGTGCTGCTTGTTTTAATCCATGTGGTGGGAATCGGAAGATGAAAAGCAACCATGACCAGACAAGATGTGACTGTCATTCTCTAAGGCGATAAATGGCCATGGCAATCCTGGCTGTTGCTGTTGGGGAGCCATCTGATTTTGGCCAGCTGCTAGGTAGCTGGAAATGGTGAACCCCTTGGGGATAAGATGCCTTCTGCATGAGTAGACAAGCTTGCAAACTGTTTCTCAAAACAAAATTTATTTCTGCTTCTTGAGATTAAGGAGTGGCTCTGGTTGTAAAAGTGAGTGCCTGAGAGGCATCACCAGTTTCTGAAGGACAGCAAATGCCAAACCAAATTGGAGCCTGAGTTTTGCTAGCGTGTCAAGGGGAAGAAATGGGTGCCTACTATAGGAAGGCATAATATTTATAGAATCCTTGAATCGTTTGTGTTGGAAGGGACCAAAGTCTTCTAGTTCAGGTCTTCTAGTTCACCCCTGCCCTGCAATGAACAGAGAGATCTTCAACTAGATCAGGTTGCTCAGAACCCCATCCAACGAATAAACACAGTATTTTGATCTTTATGCTCATGATGAGGATGAGGTTGAGTCTCTGAGCAAGTGCAAGGGAAGTGGCTGTAGCAGGGAAGAGGACAACAGGTCTGCCCCTTTCAGCGTAGTCTGCCTAAAGCAATGATCAAATGGGAATTTTGAGCACTGAGTTTCACATAAGTTAAGGCTGTCTGCTGCTGATCCCTTGTGTTTACTTGTGGAAATATACCCTTACCTACCGGCTTGCAGTAGGGGTCAGATGAGAGCTGCTACTGTGATGCCTCGAGAATCCATAGCCAGGTGTTAAGGATGAGAGGGAGAAGCATGACTCCCCCTTCCAGCACCACTTACCCAGCTTAGCTATAACATGAAAACTGCACTCTGAAGGACTGGTGAAGTAACAGAGCTACAGCTGGCTATAATACCGAAATGCGTGTTTTGTGGGACCGGTGCCAATCCAATTCTCCTTTTCCTCAGCTGCAGTTAGTGTAAAAGCTGGTTTCAGATTGCTTGCCTAGCTCTAGATTGGCATCAAATAGCTCAGCTTTGCAAACCCTATTACTGTTCATGGTATGTTCTATTGGACCTGATTGTTATGCTACTGGAGACTGTGTAAGGTAACCTATTGAAATAAATCCCAATTGCTCCCTTCTTCACCAGTGAAGCCCCCTGTGAAGCCAGCTGTCATTATTTCTGACTTTAACACCACTCTAAGAGGAGGTGTAACTCCTGGGAAATTGCAGAATGTATTCATTCTGTTTCCAGTTTTTTGCCTCTGCTCCCTGACTGTTACAAAGCAGTCAGGGACGTGGGGCTGGCAGTGGGCATCAGTGGGAGAAGGAACTACTCCAGCCGAGTATCTCCCACAGCTGTGAACACTGCAGAAGGGCATTGTGTAGCTCTTGTTTCCTTCAGGAGTGGAGTCCCTGTTCTGTGTGAATTATGAGCACAATTGTCAGTGCTCCAAGCACCGGCGAAGGAAGCTGCTGATAAATTAGGTGCAGTAGCAGCAGCTGCAAAATCGTTGTCCTGCTGGCTAGGGAAAGGCAAAGTCATCAGAGAATTAAGATGAACTGCTAAGCATATTTTGCACTCAGAAGGCAGTTCCATAGGAATTAAAGGAAAAGAATGCCATATAAAAGTTTTTCTAACTTCTGCTGGAGCTACAGCTGTTGTTGTTCAGGCCTCATATTCCTTCATGCAATGAGCTGCCCCCACACAGCTTCTTCAAATAGGATCAAAAGGGTCAGCTGGAAAAATCCATAAAGAAGTGAAACAATTCAAATAAGAATGCAAAGGGTTTGAGCAATGGCTGCTTGGAAATCAAGGTCAAATCATGCCTTAATAGCTAAGAGTACACCCAGGAGTTCAGATATCTTAAATCAGACCCTAAGGATCATGATTGGGTAGAAGACAAGAGTCCACATCTTTTTAAACTCCCATCTTGTGCATAAGAGAATAAGAAAATGTTGTCTTCCTCTTTCGAAGCTTGTTTTGCTCACATGAGACTGACACTTCACAGCAGCCATCCTATTAAAAAAAAATGGGTAGAGAATGCCAAAGTAGCAGTAACCGCTTGAGCTGTGCTGCGTTTGACACATCGGAGTCCCACTAGAATTGGGACTTGGTCATCTTGTTGATTTAGAAAAAAATTATATTAACAATATCAGCCTCTCATTTGTTTTTTAAACTTGTACTTCAGTGTTTCTCGTCCTTAGTTGTTTTGGTCCCCTGTTCCTCCAGTTCAGGACTTGTGACTGCTATAGTGCTGTTTACACCTTTTGCAGTGTATCATTTTAGTTATACATTAAGTGTAGCAAATCTTTCATGATTTACTTTGCAGCTAGCGTACTTTGCCCAAGTGGACTGGAAGCTATTAAAAACTTGCCTTATAACCAGCAGAAGAATAGAGCTGCCTTCTGTCTTTCAGTCCTGCTGGCACCCAATGCTTTCTGTTGCAGTAAAAACTCAATTTAAAATTACCTGTAGATGTGACCAGCTACACAGCTGAACTTTGAAACATTAAAACTTTGCATTAAAAGCATTTTGTTAACATAGGTCTGATACTGTGCCATCTTCAGAAATGGCCTAAAGAACCTGGCAGAAATCTTGTTTTGCTGAGCAGCTGACTTCTACCTTGTCAATATAGAGTACACTTAAGTAGAGCTTTCAGACTAATTCTCTATGCGTTTCTCACTCAAGGTCACAAGCAAGACTTGAACTCTCAGGCTCTGAAGTCGAAAGATGGGATTCTTCTATACCAGCTCTTTTGAGGAGCCCAACCACGGCCTTTGTGTCAGGTAGGATATGGTTTTCTCCTGTGAGTTGTGTTGGTGTCTGCAGGGCTGCAGCAGACCTCTAGGCTTAGTCTTGGCCTTTCTCCCTTAGGTCTAAAACCTGCACTACCAGTGTGGCTCATTGTACAAGTGTACATGTTTGTTTCTCCTTGGATAAATCCTCCTCTCTTGCTTTGGCAGTGCTGTTCTCCCTTAGCATGGAGAAAGGCAGCCCAACTGCAGCCCAGCAGGTGGTGGCTACCAGAGACACATGACCAGAGCAATGATTTACTCCTTTAACTTGACAGGTTTAGGCTCTTTCACCATCTCTGTCTGCTCTGGGATTGTGAAACCTCTTAGCACACTGCAAAATTCCTCAGCTATAATAATTTCTCTTTCCCAAAGATGTAATAAGCTGGCCCCTCAGCCTGTGGTTCAGTGTAGCTTCCATGAGGCTACAGGGCAGAGTGTGACTGATTCATTTCTCTTTCACAAGACTGCCTATGCTGTGGTACAAAACGACGTTATTCCCAGGGGCTGGTCTTGCTGAAGTTAAATATGTGCCTTCCTTTATCAAACTGCTCTCTGCAATTTCTGCACATTTCACAAGGGGATTGATACTGGTGAGTAAAATTTACAACCAGAAACCTCAGCCCCTTTAGAAAACCAAAGAGGAGTTGGAAGAAATTGTGTGTGTTTCAAAAACTAATGTTTAGGTGTTCTGACATGCAAGTGTAACCAGTGGTAATGTCAATGACTTTTTTTTTAATAAACTCTTTGCAGCTGAAAAATGTGATCACTCCAACAAAACAAACAGCTTAACCTGCAGAAATGAAGTGCCGGCAGCTGGCAGTTTGGCCGTTTAATAAACTCCTTCTGCTATCAGCCTGTATCTGTGCTGTCTTAGTATGTGAAAAATGTGCTCGGTGCCACAGTGATGTCATGAGCCCAAGCTGATAGCTGCTTATGGCTTCCAGCTGGGCTGCTGAGTGCTGGGAGGCACTGCAAGCCGAGCAGATCCCAGGTTACGTGGAAGCAGCGTCCAAAATCTACCTCATTTCTAGTGCCTCCTGACCCAAATCACTTATTAGTCAGAAAAACGTTGACCTTGTCTGCTATAGCTCAAGCGCAGCAGCTTTTTAGTCATTTTTCTGAGCTGATTGCTGCAGTTGGCTCAGCTCAGGTAGCCTTTCTGTAGGACTCAGATAATAGTTGGTGTTCACTATTGCAATTGAAATCTGTGTTATTGGGGAAGGTCGCATGTGAGAGTGGCTAAGAGATAGTGGCCAAATTTAGGAAGAATTCTTGTTCTGATGAGAGGAGAAACCCCAGGGACATGTTTAATCACTGCAGTTTGAGTGATATTAATGGCAAAGTTTTTTATCCTTTGTGTTAACAACTACATGTCATGCTGCACAGACGTGCACCGATCGAGTTACTCTGTTCTCTTACTGGCCAGAATTCTTTCTTTGTTAACCCTACTCTGCCTATAGTATTTTTTTCCTCCTGTTCATCTTGGCATATGTAAAATTAGATGGCCCACTTTCCCAAGCAGGTACCTGCCCATGCTTATAAAGTTTCTGGTGTACTATTTGAAGACCCCAAATAGATTAGTTACCTCTTTCCCTTATTGCGCTGTCTCAAAAGGGAAATTGCTGAGACAAATCTTTCAGGAATGTAAATGACTCCCTTTGTCTATGCTACAAATGAAGAAACAGAGATAAATCTCACCCATGAGAAAGTCCTTTGGAGGACTCATGTGCAGCCCTATCACTTTGGTTTAGGTATTCCAAGCTAACACTGTTTTCATACTTGAATTAGGAAATTGGGGATTTAACTGATGAATATGATACATGTATTTTCAACAAATCACATATGTTTTAGAGGTTCATCTACAGTGCAGGATTCAGAGGTTACTGGAGTGCTTCTTCCTGATCTGGAGACTGGACTGGAAGACAGAAGACCAACAGTAAACCCCGGTTTTCCAGGCTGTATGATGTGAAGAGGGCACTGTGCTCTGTGACGTACCTGTGAGCAGGGTGTGCAGATGAAGAGAGCTTAGCATATGTGTTTGCATGCACAAGTTTTCTGGCTCTTCTCTTGTGGAGAATGCTCTTTGCTCATCTTTTTTCACTTCAGAGAGAATAATTCCTGGTGTTTATGGGGTTTCTTCATTTGAGGTAGGTAATATACAAACTATGGTGGCACATCCAGGCTGCAGTTTCAGAAAAATTGCTTGAATTTAATGTTGATGAAAATCTAATGTTCCAACTTTGAGTCAATGCATCATGTGTCAGGCTTTCAGCAGCATTAAGTTGCCAATACCTATAATAAAATCCTTATCCATCTGGCTATCCTTAGCCATAAAAACAAGAGAAAAATCTCAGCTACCATCCAACCCTAAACCTGTTTTCTTACTGAACCAATCTGGATGTGTCATATGCCATTTAAAAACTCGTATCAATAACAGAGTTATAATCAGTTTGAATATTTTACCATCCAGGGCACTAATTTTCTCTCGAAACTTGCCTTGAGTAAGAGAACATCAATTATGATTTTTTTTTCCCAACTTGCATGGATAATTGATGTTCAGGATGTTTGTAAGCACAAAAAACCTGTGTATAGCTTATAGGAAGAAGATTTTATGTACACACAACAGTTAGTAAGGGGACCAGAATTTCTAGGTTGTCAACTCTTTGTTGATTGTTTGCATTCCTTCTGTGCTTTTCCCGGCAGTCAAGTCTGATTGTCTTTTAATGCTGCTACAGTAGGGATTTTTTATTCCATTGAAAAAAAAAGAAATTAAAATAAAATTAACATTTCAAAAGGCAGCATTTAAAGGTAAGATGTGAGGAGAATGAGAAAAAATGTTTTCCCCAGTTGTGTTTGTAGCTGTTTGCTAGACAGCAGAGGTATGTTGCAGCTCGAGAGCTGTATGTTCATCGCCAAATTCTGAAACAAAGTGTGAGAGAGAAATGATTAAAGACCTCTTCAGTTCTCACCTCTACCTCTCCAACTGGTGCCTTTGTCCCCTCCTGGCTTGCAGCCTTTTCCCCCACCCTCTGCTCCTGCTTTTGGGCTTTTCTACTCTCATCTTTTTCCATTATGGCCACCGTCTCTCGCTTTGCGTTATTTTCGTACCTTCTCATCTTTAGACCTGTTCTGCATTTTGCCTGTTCAAAGGCTGTGGAGCACATGCGGTATTGGGCATATGCACTGAACTTAGGTGACAAATTCTTACAGATTGCTTCTGAGAATGATGAACTGCTTGCCCCAAGCTGTAGGGCTTGGTCAGGTGGAAACTCCAAAAGCACAACCTCCTCATGATGGCACACTTGAGGAATTTCAGGTGTCGTTTATGGAGTTACTAGGTGTGAGAGCTAACAAAACCCATTCCTTTCACTTTTGTTTTATAATATGGGGAAAGAAATATGCTTTTACATTTTCAGAATTCTGAGAGAAAGGTGATCCATTAGAGGTGACTCTTTTAAAAATGAGACTACCCATGTGCTATCAAATTTAATCAAATAGTTTCTTTGGAAAATATATAAATCATCAAAAATAGTTCCTTAAAAAGTAATCATAACTACAGATGCTGCTGAGTAGTAATACTTGACTCACAGACACCTGACTTCTTTTAAATATCATGCAGGACAAAAAAAGAGAAAAATTAATATCACAGGCAGTACTATATTTCTCCCCATCTACCTGGACTGATAAGTATTCATCTTTTTCCTTGGACAAAATTTTAAAAAGACCAAAATTTAACCAATAAAATCAGCAAAATTCTCCTCCTTCATTAACTAGAGACAAGAGACAAATGGACAAAAAGCTAGGTTCCTCTATTTAAGAGGAGTTTGCAGATAAAATGATGCAATAAATTTACCCCAGGTTAAAAGTAAATTCTCTTCTAGCATAAAAGTCGCCTTTCAAATGTGTTAGAAGCTTTACAGGATGCAGACTAAAACAATAGGGAATAGCACTTTAGAGCTTTGGACGAGGTAATGCAGAAGTGGTGTATATCTATGCCGATGTTCTTTATCCTGTCACTGGAAACAGACTGTGGTGGCTGCAGTCGTTCAGGTGGAAAGGAGAAACTCCTTGAAATGGTGGTTTGTCTTTAAGTATTTAAAATTTAGTATGAACTAGCTGGCTTCTAAATAAGTGCCGTGGAATGTTGTGCGCAGTTAATTAAACTGCTGAAACTCATAATTACTGTTTTTTCCAAGACTATTGTTTTTCCCAAGGAGACTCTTAACAGTGCATTTCCCATATGTTATCCACTTTATGGAACTGTATGTCTTATTTCACATGTGCCTCATTTTAAATATTCAGTACTATGTATTTTTAATTTATAGCCAAATATTTCAGCATCTGAAATGGTAGGTAAATACTATTTGTTTTATTTTTGTAGCTAAGGCATCTAGGGAATAGATAAGTCAAAGGTTTGTGATATGATATATTGGCATTTAAGCAAATGACTAGCAGTCTCCTCAAAACTCAAAGCATGACCTTTTGTGAAATGGCATTATTTTATTGAACAAATGTGGTTTTAATGTATTCTGTTATAGCTGCTTGCTTTTGCGTTTATACGAAACTGAACTGCCTCTTGCAACAGTGAAAATTACAGTGGGAACAAAGGGACTGAACTGGTTTTGACTCTTTATTCTCTTCTGCAAATCTGCAAATGCATTTGTTGTAGTCTACAAATATTAAATCTCAATTTCCACAGTTTTGCTACAGGGTAGCCTGTAAGCCATGACTTAGTGACATGAGAAATGAGAGAAACCTGAGCTGCAATGTTTTAATGATTTTTTTTTTTAAAGCAGAAACATTCAATCAAGCCAAGAAAATCCCTACTCATTTGCTTGCAATTTTATCTCAAATGATAAACCAGCATTGACTGAGAACAGGTTTTGTGAGTTCCTTATGAAAGCCCTTTATGTGAGAGACAACATCCTCTTTCCCTCTGCTGAAGGCTGAGAAAACAGCAGGTCAAATTTCAGCTTGTACCAAAGCCCCAGTTCTTGGTAGTCCTGCAGCAAGCACAGCGTCAGCAATTGTAATTCCTGGCATTTCTAACTTGGAGGTGGGGAGTGAGAAGAGTAGATGAAATCTGTTTACTTTAGAGAAAAATGGAAGGTATGTTCATTGCTGAGAATGTATCGGCAAAGGGCACAGACAAGAAAATAATTTTGGTTGTTCATTGCTTAAAACACAAATATATTCTAGGTCTTGTACATAAAGAAAACCTTCCAGATTTGAATGTGTGCAGCTGACAGTGTGGAGGTAGGAAAACTAACTTCTCTGTTGGAAACAACACCGCATATAGTGTACATAGACATGACAACTATGAGCTTGAACTGCCAGCTCAGTCTCTGAATGTGTCCATATTCCGAACCATTTTGCTGCTGCTCTCTTCCATAGATATAGCTTAGTACATAGGCAAAGCTCAGAAGAATACTCTCCTAGACTTATGACTAGCTTTGCTTACATCCATGGAGAAAGTACATGACATGCTGAGAAAGTACATGACCTCTTCATTACAAAGAACTGTGAGATGTTAATTATTGAGGGATTCATTATTCCTTTTTGTCTTAAAGGAAAATACCAGGAAAAAATGTGTTAACATTGGGAAGAGGAAGGCTGTCATTAGTAACTTCTGGATTAAAAAATTGGGATAGAATATTTTATTAATACCCATGGAGGGAAACAGAAGGCTAGACGGACCCAGTAGGGGCTTCCCAAGTCATTTGTGACTTGAGATCCACTTAGGACGTGCTTGGGTTGGTGGTTCCTGGGTCTGTTTATGAGGATGTGTCTTCAGAACATGTTTGACTTTGACAGATCCTTTCTCTTTCTCTTCCGGAGTAACTCACAGCCCATCCAGGGAGTATCTCTATGGTATGCAATCATAACTGACCTCTCCATAGGGAGGCAACTGCCAAGCTTTCCTACAGCAGCCATATGATAGCTGGATGCAGTTTAGCAGTTTTGCGTGTCTGATTTGTGGTGGATCTGAACCTGAGCTTTTGTTTTGTTGCCTTCTTATGTTTGTGTCTAAATTAAACACTAAGGAGTAATGAAGAAGGATGGTCTTGTGGTTAAATGTATTCAAGTGGCAATCTGGAACATGGAACTATTTCTGTCTCCACCACATCTATGGCCAAAAACAAGTAATTTAAGCTGTCTGTGTCTCAGGGTTTTCCCATTTATAAGAGAGGATGAAAGCCCTTTCTGGGTGACTGAATGGCTTGAGTGCTTTGATTCCCAACAGAAAGAGCTGGAGAAAATAAAGTATTTCCAATTTGGGAGTAAAAATAAATAGCACATAATTATAATTATTCTGTCACTGGCTCTTCTCCACTCTGTCAGAGCGGTTCTGGTTCTCAATGAGAAAGAGGATGCCCTGCATATCACACAAGATGCACAGAGCCAAACAAGAGTTAGTCTCCAGCTTTCTCTGACTACTCCAGTGAGATTTACAGTGTTAATGGTGAATAGCAGAGAAATGGTGTATTTACTCATTCTGATTTCACTTGCTGTAATGGGAAGTAATTCCCTTGAAGTCATTGGGATTGCAGTGGTGTAAGAGCTGTATCAATGTCTGTGCCCTCAAGCTGATGAGAAAAATAATATATGACCATACCATAGCAAACGTATATAGAAAAGGCAGGGAAACATTCTGTAAATTATATAAAAGCAACATATTTAGCAGATGAGCATTTAAGAAGTAGGAGCCTGAGGAAGTCTTGCTGTTTGGCTGGTATACAGAGCTCTCCACAATATTTTTCCTTTCAACTGCAGCACAGAGCTTCAGCTCTTTTAGAATCAAGCTTCTTTCACCAGCCATCATCCACTGCTCAAAAAAGTTCACAATAAAACAAAAATGTTTAATCCCCATAAAGGATGGATGCATAGGAGAGGCAGTTGGAAAAAGGCAGCAGTTGTCTTTCTGGCTACTCCAGCTTCATGTTTAGCATTGGAAAGCGGAACAAAAGAGGGAGGAAAAAGATGAAGGAGGCTGAGGAATAGAGCGGACAAAACCTGTTGCTGCAGCAGAGGGTAACCCCCTTGTATGACAAACTCAGAGCATGAGGCCCAGCCATGGCCTGTGACATTTCCCTCCCTGCAGCCACAGCCCTGGATGGTGACATCCCACCACACATCCCCTCGCTCCAATGCCGGCCCTGACCCCAGAGGCTGGAGATCACTGAGCAATGTGTAATGAGCCAAAACAGGAGGGTTATACAGAAGGCGAGAAACAAACAGGAGTTCATCAACATGGGGGTGCATAGTAAGAATGAGGTGAGGAAAACAGTGCTGCTTTGTCTTCAAGAAAGTGATATGGGCCACTATTTCTTAAAATTAAAAAGACATTTGATGTGGCCTTGGGGCGATGTGGGTGCAGTTATTCAGAGAAAGTGGGCTGAGAGCCACAGGCAGTTGGAACAATGCTTGTGTCAGGCAAAAGATGAAGGACAGGGAGGGCAACAGGGCAGAGACCAGTAAGGACATCGTGAAGAAACGTGCATGGTAGGTGCAGGACAAAGAGGAGATCAGGTCCAGGCAGCATGGTCCATGAAAAGCATGTCCTAATTGGACCAACCTGATCTCCTTCTATGGCAAGATGACATGCTTGTGGATGAGGGAAAGGCTGTGGGTGTAGTCTACCTGGACTTTAGTAAATCCCTTGACACAGTTTCCACAGCATTCTGGAGAAAATGACTGTTCATAGCTTGGACAGGTGTACTCTTTGCTGGGTAAAAAACTGGCTGGATGGTGAGACTCAGAGAGTAGTGGTGAATGGAGTTACATCCAGCTGGCAACTGGTCACAAGTGGGGTTCCCCAGGGCCCAGTATTGAGGCCAGACCTGTTTAATACTTTAATAACTGGACAAGAGGATCAAGTGCTCCCTCGGTCAGTTCACAGATGACAGCAAGTTGGGTGGGAGTGTTGATCTGCAGGAGGGCAGGAAGGCTCTGCAGAGGGATCTGGACAGTCTGGTTTGATGAACTGAGGACAAGCGTATGAGGTTCAGCAAAGTGAAGTGTTGGGTCCTGCCCTTGGGTCATAACAGCCTCATGTAGCACTACAGGCTGGGGGCAGAGTGGCTGGAAAACTGCCTGGCGGAAAAGGACTTGAGGATGCTGGTTGCCAGTGGCTGAACATGAGCCAGCAGTGTGCCCAAGTGGCCAAGAAGGCCAATGGCATCCTGGCCTGTATCAGCAATAGTGTGGCCAGCAGGACCAGGGCAGTGATTGTGCCCCTGTACTTGGCACTGGTGAGGCTGCACCTTGAATCCTGCATCCAGTTTTGGGCCCCTCACTACAGGAAAGACATTATGGTGCTGGAGAGTGTGCAGAGAAGGTAAACGAAAAGAGGTTGTAGCAAGGTGGAGGTTGGTCTCTTTTCCCAGGTAACAAATGATAGGACAAAAGTAAATGGCCTTAGCTTGCACCGGGTGAGGTTTAGATTGAATATTAGGAAACATTTCTTCACAGGAAAGATTGTGAAGCGCTGGAACAGGCTGCCCAGGGAAATGTTTGAGTCACCATCCCTGAGGTATTTAAAACATGTGTAGATGTGGTACGTGGGGACATGGTTTAGTGGTGAACTTGGCAGTGCTGCATTAATAGTTGTACTTGATGATCTTAAAGGTCTTTTCCAGCCTAAATTATTCTATGATTCTTCTGTGCTGTCCCTGCTTCAGTGCAATAGGGTCTACTTTGGGTCTGAAGGGTGGGAGGCTTGAGAGAAAGGAAGGCAGACTTCACACCTCCCTTTTTTTCAGCTGCTTGGTCTTTTTTCATCTACAGTAGAGGATTTGGTACATTCTATGCACAAATCACCTGATTACCTAGAGGGGATTATATTGATACAACTTTGAGTGTAGGAAGTCTTAAATCAGCTAATTTTACAGAATCATATTAACCACAGTGCTTGTTAATTTTTTTTTCTTTAGGCGACTACAAGCACATACTCGGAGAATGTTGCAGCAGTTTTACTGCAATAGCTGAAACTTTTGTGAGCTTTGTGAAAGAAAACTCTATTTGCTGGTTTCACACCCTAGTAAGAAAAATCCTTTTTCACTTCTTTAGTTAAGCCCAGAGAGACCCACACAGTAAATTATAGTAAGAAACAGGTTTTATTCTGAGACCACTTCCCTGGGCTTGCTCCCCTTATTCCCTGCATACCTTAAAAATGCTTCTCCCCTCTCCCAGTCACCCTCTCCCAGCCCAGCACTGGTACTTTCTCTGGTAGCTTTCCAATGAGAAATTTCCCACCTCAATTCCCTGGAATAAGCTGTCCCTTCCTCCATGGGAGCAAGCCCAGGGAAGTGGTTGGGCTGCAGGATGATTTTGCTGATGGATGCTTAAACAGTTATATCATCAGTCCAAAATATCTCAGTTATTAAAAGCTGCCTACGACTTAGCTGTTTGCTTTTTCCAACAAGGAAAATATTATGTCTTGTGGGAAGTCATGAGGATGACATACCCAAGAACATTGCATATTTAGTCACTAATCATATAAAGTAAACATCTTCTAAACATTTCCAGTAACATCTGTGCTAGTTTAACTACTGGTTTATGTTGCATTCCTCTATGGAATAATATCCCAGAAAGCAGAATGTGTGTCACTGCCATCCATTACAAGAATTAAACTTATGGGTTTTTCCTGTCTATTGAAGCTGAATGCCCTTCAACCTTTAAGAAACATTTACTTCTCATTTTCCACCATTGCATAATCCTGATTGTCTAAAATTTTCAGTGCTTGCTCTCTGATCTTATATATTTAATATTTGGCTTGCATAAAAATGGAACATGGTGAGATAGGGATTTCACTCCTACTGGGCAGGAGAAGCCGGGAGGGCAAAAAAAAAAAAAAGAGCTGCATCAGAGTTCAATAGGAATACAAGCTTAGTTTTCTGGGAGAAAAAACAAAACCAAAATCAACCAACCGTCTTTAAGCCAGTAGAAGAGATTAGCCTCTTACTCCAAAGGAGAAAAAAAAATCAATAAATCACTTAAAACTGAAAAGAGAAGACAATAGCAAAGAAGAATGGAGACAGAACTCCCCTTATATCTGAGACCCCTGAGACAAGGCACATTTGTCCTATACTAGGATATATAGATTACGTGTGCTGTAATAGGAAGTAATGTATTAAGCAGGTATATGTGTTAGCATTTTGGATTAAAATATTTCATTTTTACTGACAGGCACTGCCTTCTTGGTAGATTTACCATCTTTAACAAAAGAGTAACTTTTTTTACAGCAAAATTTACAATGCATCCTACTTCTGAGCAAAAGTGTGGGTATATATCACAATTGAAATAATTCTTTTTTTGTGGAAAATAACAAAGCAACCTTTCTGTCAGTGAAGTGACAACTTTTTTTTTTAGGATAAGAAAAACAAAGGAAAACCTCCAGTGTTACTAAAATAGTAGAATTCCAGCAACTTTAAAAGGTTCTGGGTGTGAATTCTCTGTGACTTTGAATTATGCAGAAAAGTCTTTTGAGGCTGAAATAGTGAAATATATTGGTCCTTGAACTACCTCTGAAAAAGTCCAAATTTTCCCTCCCAAGAAAAAGCAACCCAAAGAAAGGCAAACACCTTATAGTTCTGTTAGTGCTGTAAAGAAACTGAGGTGTGTCAAGTACGATTTTTCATATAGGGATGATTGGATTGGAAAAGAGTTGTTTAGCATTTCAGAGTATTGTTGAGTATTTTGACTCACTGACCTAAGCAAGAGAGAAACAAGAAGAGGACAGCTGTGTGAGGCCAGGTTTTTACTCCTGGATGGGGTCAACTTGCTTGCTGATGCTCCTATGTTGATTGTCTGTACTATCAACATAAATCCCGTCACTTCTCATTGACATTGAAACCAGTAACCTTACATTGGCTGCTAATATCCTAATTTCTCTTCCCTGTAAAGGGTGTTGGACTCTGCTTTTGGAAACAGGAGTTAGACAAAGGGTAATGAGGAGTGGGACTGAAACAGCAAATACAACTAGGCTTTTTTTTTTTTTTAATTAAACATTAGATGTGGACTCTGCGAATCAGAGATAACAAGACTGACCTAAAGATACAGAGTTAGTTTCCATAGCAATGAGACCTATGAGTTCTCAAAATAGTCGAGTCTCTATTAGGCTGGAAGCAGATAAAAATAATTTGCTTACATAAGGGCATGCCAGATCTCACCCAGCAAAGAGTTTGATTTTAAGCACGTGAGGATAATAAGTTTCCATATGTACCTGAGTATTTTATTTGCCTGGGAAAGAAATACTCTTGTAGAAAAGTGCCTTTATGTCTCTAGCTCACTCTTTTTCAACCCTACCCCACTGTCCAGGACTTTTCCCTGTGCTTCCAGCTGTCGAGCTATCTTTAATGCAGACTTTGGGTTTTTCCATGGGACAGATCAGTTCTGCTTCACTGAGAACAGGAGTCAGCACTGAGCACTGCTTCTTCCTCCAGCCTCACCCTCTAGCTTGGCTGGGGGTCACCTAGGACCCCCCACCTCATTATTTGGATGAGATCAGATATGCTTGCAAAGCGTGTGCTCTGAAAATAGGTGTACTTATTACGTAGGTATTTGCAAGAAATATCCTCGTCCCTTCTTCCTGTCTCTTCAGCAAGGTCTAGGTGGAGTTACAAAGATGTGCACTGCATTTCCTAACCACAGACCCCGTGGCATTCCAACTGGGATGGCGTGAAGAGAATAGGAAGTCTCTACCACCACACCACGCAGAGCACGTTACTGTAGCAGTGCAACAAGGACTATGTCTGGCCAATCTGTTGCTGTCCCCAGCAAATGCCACACTGATGTTAATTAACCTAATGTAAGTTGGATTTAGCTCATTTGGAATAACATTGCGAGGACAGGACTGCAAATTCAAAATGCTTCTATCCTCCTTTTTCAGTTGTTGTAAAAAAGCACAGGAAGCCACCAGTGAACATCCTTGAGTTGAGTCTTTTTGTAACCAGTGGTACTAGATCATGTAATAGCTCATGAAACTGATCTCTGAGGACACCATGTTCCTTTAGAAAAATTTGAATTATGTTTCTTGTACTCATGAATTACAGCAAAGGTATTTAGCTTAGAAATGCTTTTCACAAATTAGCACTGTCTCCAATACTGAAGAGAATCAGGACTGAAAGGTATGGCAGGGAGAGCAAAAAGCCAATGGTGAAAAATAAGCTCCTGAGTATTTCAGGCTGCTCTTAAAAAAAAAAAAAGTGTTAATGACTCAGCATATTACGAAGACCTAATTTAATTTTCTAATATTGCAACCTTTTGTGAGGCACTCCATTAGCTAATTGAACGCATTTAATTTATTTGTTTCCGACTTGGGTGACTTTGTTTTCCTATCCACCTTCCTGTGGTGAAGAGCAAATAAACCATTCCCTAACAGAAAATTGCTGTTTCTTTGTTCATCTATCAATTTAAACTAGGATTACTTTCCAAGTGCTTAATAAGGTGCACATTTCATGAATGTTTTATAAAAATGACAAAGCTGCAATGCTGCCTGGCGGTGCTGGCTGCCTTCCAGCAATGGACTGAAGACTCCATGGGATCACAGATTTTGTGGAAGTGATTTTTATTCTGTAGCTTGTCACCAGGCTACAAGAGTCACAACAACACACTACTGTAATAACCAAAATAAGCTGATAATGACTTCCTACTCCCAGCACATGAGGAAGCATACCCGTGCCATAGTTTAGAGAGCGATTATAGCTTTTGAAGACCAGCTGGCCCATCTGTTCCTGGTACTGCTGCTACTACTGGTAAGGTAGAGTTCAGCTTGGAGGAGCTGCTTAGGCTTTTTCATGGGTCTGTCTGACACTTGTGGCACCAGTGCTGCTGCTCCAGGGTGTACAAACAGGCAACGGGGGAAAAAGGACCTTCTTAATATGCTGTGAGAGCTCCTTGTACTATGGATCACTGTGAAGGGAAGCAGTGTCCTGAGGGCAGCAGCTCCTGTTCACAGCATTCAGAAGTGAGAACAAAGGGGAGGGAGGAAGAGGCTGAGCAGAGCTGTGTCTGTGTGTCTGTCTGCACGGCCTTGCCCTCTGCCACAGCACATCTGAGGCAATGCAGAGATGTGGTTACATCTGCAGAGCAAGAACAGGACAGCTTTCCACAGTCTTGGGAGCAGGCAGGCATGTTTGGATACCTGCTGTGATGATGGAGGCACTTCAGTCATCACCTGCTGCTTCCCAGGCAAGTTCTAGGGATTTTGGGCATTTCTCATTTTTCACTGGGGGTCACTACCTTGCATACATTAATATACTGTATTTCCCAGTGGTTATTTTTGGAGAAAGATGAGAAGATACTCCTTGGGCAGTCCTTCTCCATAAATGCCCTTAGTTCTTTTCACAGCTCTGTGTTTTACCTAGATTAGGAATACCTTAGCAGTCAGAGCTCCTGATTGTGGTGAACCTTGTATGTTCTGGCATGGTGTAAGTTCTTTTCACATGCATGGTTTGGTGGGAGAGCTCTGCCAGTCTCATAAGGCCTTTTTCTAATGTCACACTCCAATTTCTGTAATGCATTCCTAGCTGCAGATGATTATTGCTTTATAAACCTGAGATTTCTTTCAAGATGATTAATAAAAATAACTCAAAAAATTAATTCTGACTAAAAAAAAGGAAATGGGTTCTGTGAAACAGGGCTCTCTCTTCAAAAGGGATTAAATATTCCCTAAAGAGCTCTTTTAGCTGCTTGAAATGTATGGTAGTTTAGGTCTGGAACACTCCTATGCATTTATGACAACATATCAGCTAAATACTCTATTCTCAATGGTTTTCTGCAGCAGTGGGTGCCAGGCTTTCGTTAGATCTGTTGAACTTCAAAGTCAAGTATGCCAATAATATGCCTATTCCAGGAATTCTCAGAGAAATTCCTCATAGGGCACTGATTAGACCAAATTTTTAAAAAATAATAAGTGGTTACCATGAACTTTGGCGCCAGCATGTGCCAACCTGGAAGATTTAGGTGGAGATATGACAATGAAACTAGAGAATGTGAAAAATAACCATCACTGCTTGCTTCCACATTGTACAAGGGTTGCAGAGACAGCGGGCTTGCCAGTTGATTGACTCCTTTAAGATTTTGAAAAGAGCCAATGAAGAGTCACTTAGAGAAGAGTTTTTAAGGAGAGGAAGAGTAGTTGAAAAGGTAAGGGATTATTTAAAATGCATCTAAAGGTCACAAGTGGAAAACAGAAAAGGGATAAGTCCCAAAGTCCATCACAGACTGTACCTCTGAGATCATGGGACACAAATACAGCCAGGATAGCAAATATCATTGCAAATAAGTCAAGGTTCAATCTTCAGTAATAAGCTTTTTTCAAACTTAACTCACTTGAGTGAGATAACCATGTGTATTACTTTTGTCTTGGAGAGAGAAGCAGCAGCACCCCAAGTAGTCTTTATTTGAATTCCTGTCATGCTTATCTGCAGACAGGACTTGGGCCACATGTTGGTAAAAGAACTGGTACAAATAGCTGAATCAGAGCTCCTTTGAGGCTCAACAGAACAGAGTGGCTTAATTGTCCTCCCTGAGTTCTCTGCTTCTTCATCTTACTTGCTCAGTGTAATTGTTCAGGTCCTGTGCAATCAAACATCATATCAGATATAGATTAGGCAGTGACAATTGCTTAGGCAATTTCTTTTTACTGTGCCCACAGAACTCAAGTAGCTCATGAGCTCTACTTAGACCAGTAGCTGGATAAAGGCTTTGAATTAGCCCATGTTTATCTCCCAGTTTATCTCCCCGTTCACAGCTGTCCTTCCCTTCATTCCTGCTACTCTGTTCTCCTCTTCTTCTACATTTTCCTTAGGACTGTACTAAAACAATTGTGTATGTCTGGTGGAGTCTTTCTGCTGTGCCTTTTGCAACCGGACGTGCCTGTCTCGTATTGGCCTTTTTAGCCACCAGCGCACTTGTGACAAACGTGGGTAGAGACCTTTCTCAAATCTTCATTCGCGAAGCCCAACCATGATGTCTGGTGGACTGTTTCAACTGCAGAATAATTTAGACGTACACTTGAAAAACTAAGCAACCCTGTTCCCAGGTAAAGTCTAAAACAGGATCCCACTTCACATATGGATCAGTGCAGTACTAGCAAGTCTAAGCATTGGGGAAAAACTGCTTCGAGGGAAAATTGGATTTCCCTCTTGCAGGTGTCATAGCCCAGTTAGAAACATTATGAGTAGACAACTGGCAGACATTGATGCTTGGATTCAGGCACGCAGATGGAGATGCTCACTCAGATGGAGAGGGACTTGCCAGCACTCCTGTGGCTCTCACAGCACCCCACAGCACAGAAGGGGACACAGACCTTTCTTCCTGCCCTGGGTGCTGAAGGCTGAGTCCTCCACAGCAGCCTCCTGAGCTGCCTGGCTAACATCCTCGGGGACAGTAAGGCAGCTGGCACTTGGACATCCATCACAGCAGTCAGTAGGAGTTACATTTTGGTTTAGTTTGGTTTGGTTTTGTTTGGTTGGTTGGTTTGGTTTGTTGGGTGTTTTTCCCCCCTGATAAGGCATCTTGAGAGATAAGAAGACCATAGAGCAGCTCTGTTTCTCAGATGTCAGAGGAAATAAGTTTTTCTGTGGTTTTCTCTGGCAGATATGAGCAATTCACTATAAAAATGCTAGTAAAAGGAACAACAGCAAATTACTCTTAAAAATTTAATTAGGTTTGATTCCACCATGCCGTCTGCACAAAAGGGAGATGATTCCTGATTTGGGGAGGTTTAAGCTCCTAGGTTAATTCTGCCTATTCAGCTAAAAGTACAGCTCCAGTGATCTTATCTACCCCCTTTGTATCAGCTGTGTATGTTCAGGCTCAAGTTCACACAATCAAGTGCCTCAAATCAGTTGAATCCGTATTGCCTTCAGGGTCAAAAGCTCAGGTCCCTAATACCACCTATTCTGTGCTTGCTTTTCCTTGTCTGGACAGACAGACAATTTCTAGGAAGTGCAAGCAACACCAAGGACTGGGGCATTTGGGCCAAGCATGAGGTCAAAGCTGACATGATGGAGCAATTAGATAATCAGCTTCTGAAATCAGTGGCTATTAAGCATATGCAGCCCAGACAGCATGGTGATTGGCATGTAGCAGTGTTGATGCTGAGGGTCTATTAGCTGAACCAGCAGCTCCTTGCTCCAAATACAGGCGGTATTTGGGAAGGGCAGATGATCTGCCTTCAGCCCCTCTGCCCCTGCCATGGCCATTAGGTGTGGCAGGGCAGGTGAAGTGGTCCTCTGAGTTGGATTCAGACCATGGGTCACAGTGCAGACCTTTCTGTGTCAGGACAGGGCTTATCAACATCTTTAGATTGTTATCATTTGATAAAAGCTTAATCAAATCAGTATTTTAAAGAGTTTTGTTTGTATGGCCCTAGCTGTCATGGAAACTAGCTCAATTAAAAAAGAATAAACTAGAGTAAAAGCCAAAAAAAAAAGAAGAGGCAAAACAACTGTTTTGATCAGTAACTTAGGAAACACTGCTTCTTGGGTCTAATGCAGAGTTTGTCAGGAGTAGGGGTAGGGAAGACAACTGCAATTACACACAGCAAATAAACTCCACACACATTGCTGACCAGCAGACCTGGTAAGACCCACACTGCACAGCCTGTGCAGGCTTAAATACACTCAGGCAAGAGATACAAACTTTGTGTTAAAGTCCGTTCTTGTATTAAAATTAGATCAAAATATGACTTCTGCTACCATCTATAATTTTCCTCGCTCTCAATAAGCACTTATGCAGACCTACAAACGTGCATGGCACTTCACTGACCAGGGAAATTGCTTCCCTGCAGCATTTGCTCAACATGGGGAGGGGGGTGAGGGCAAGGGCTTCTTGTAGTAAGATTGCATAGCATGAAAGGCAGTTTGCTTTGGTGGTGGGAGTGCATAGCCCTTCTGCACTGCATTGATTTTCACTCTCCAGCTATTTTGGAATAGGGCTGAGTGGTTATTTTTGTATTTATTTTAAACAGCTCATGCTTTTTATGAATTTGAGTTCAATTTTGCAAAACTTTCAAATAACAGGTTCTTTCATCCTTGTTTGTGCAGACAAAGAGACTGTCCTCTCTGGCTCTCATTTTAACCAAAGAATTTTCTTTGCATTTATTCAAACTGATTCTAGCCTGAAAAGGTACTGTAGTCTTTATTGTGAAAAATTCACCGCACTACAAAATAATATTTATGTCTCAACAAAGACATTATTTAAAGCATCATCTAGAGAAATGATCCCTAAGAAACAAAAAGCATTTGTCTATAAAGAGAGCGCATTTGTTTGGTGCAATCAAGGAGACATAAATAAGGGTTGCAAAGTGTCATCTCTATGGTGACAGCATTAAGGCCCTTCTTCAGCATACAATGTGCTTTCACTTTCAAAAATTTGAGAGTATTAACACTGGCAGAAGCCTTGTGAGTTAAGAATTACCACTTAGTACAATATGCTTGAAAGCATTATAAGTCTGGGTATCTTAAACATGCTTGGTTAGAATATCTCAACATTGTATCTGTGGTGCAAAGGAGAGTAAATATAAGCACTGTGTTTTATATTAAAATTTGTTAAAAATCATATGATAAATCATGAGCTAAAAGCTTTATTTTTCTAATAAATTGTTCTAAAAGCTATTTAATTCACTAAGCAGCTTAAATTGTTTTTATTTTAATCTCTGTTGAGAGCAGTATCTGCAGATCAAAAATGAGAGTAGTCAAATTGTTGATGCTTAGATATTTGGGAGAAGGACATGGAATCTATGTCTGCTATTGATTTTACATGAAGAAAATGGTTCAGATCCATTTTAGTACTAGAAAATACCCACTTAGAAGTACAAAGTAGACTATAAAATCTATAGATTGTAAAAAAAAAAAAACCATTGAACCGAGAGTTCATTCTCTATTGGAGAGTTCATTTATGAATACATAGCCGATAATGGAAAAAACCCTGTAGTCGTAGGCTAAGTTTAACTGCCCTTTGCTGCGCAGGGGACGAGGGGCCAAGGCAGGAGGACCTCTAGTCAGCTATGCATTGTTCAGCCTTTGCTGGCTTCTCTCATGGCCAGGGCTACAGAATGTGTCAGGCAGAACAGTAACACACTTTATGCAGCAGCTTCTCCTATGATTGAGAAAGACCTTACATCTCCCTTCTCTAGTCCTGAAATCTGGACTGTCAGCAGTGTCCCTGGGTTGTACTAATATTGGACAAGTCTTTCCCAAATGACTACTGCTTCCTAAGCAAGTACACACAGCTCTGCACAGGGATACCAAATTGCCACTTACTACACTCTATGTTGGCAATTTTTTGGTAAGAACAAAAAGAGTTCAGGTGCCCATTGTTAAATTCAGAGAAGCAATATCACAAATCTATTAAACACATACACCTATACATGGAGGTTATTCATATGTGCAATGTATACATGCAAACCCTTATTTGTGTTTTCATAAGTTTGGACTCACACCAAATTCATTACAGCAGGAAATGTTTTTGGATTCATGGCAGGAGATAATATTCAATAAAGCTTGGACCATACCTCTATTCAGACTTTGCAGGGAAATTATCAATGAAGATTCAGAATTTTACCTAGAAAGGTCATTCATGGCTAGGCTTCGCAAACGAAGATTTGGGAAGGTCTCTACCCACGTTTGTTGCAAGTGCGCTGGTGGCTAAAAAGGCCAATATGAGATAGGCATGTCCGGTTGCAAAAGGCACAACAGAAAGACTCCTTAGGTGGTAAATTCTGCAAGGCACGGTTCTTTCTGCGTTGCCTTTTCTCCTCAAGAGTGATCCTGCGTGTGTTCTCAAAGGAGACAGCTGTGTTATAGATGGTGTGTCTCCAGGCCTCCCAACTGGAGGCCAGAGTAGACCAGTTATGGTGGTCAATATGGCCAAGGCTGAGATGTTGTTTCAGGGAGTCCTTGTATCTTTTCTTCGGGGTTCCTCTCATGCGGCAGCCGGTGGCAAGTTCACCATAAAGCAAGATCTTAGGGAGGCGGTGGTCCTTCATCCTGGAGACGTGCCTTGCCCAACGCAGCTGTGTTCTCAGCAACATGGCCTCAATGCTCATAACCACTGCCTGTTCAAGAACAGATGTATTGGTCACATAATCTGACCAGTGGATGTTTAGGATTGTGCGGAGACAGCGTTGATGGAAGCGTTCTAGGAGACGCAGGTGGTGGTGGTAGATGATTCATGATTCAGATTCGTATAAGAGAGTAGACAGCACTATGGCTCTGTAAACACTGATCTTTGTACTTTTCTTCAGGTGTTTGTTTCGCCAAACTCTTTTATGAAGCTGTCCGAAGGCACTGTATGCCTTAGCTAACCTGTTGTCTATCTCCCCGTCAATCTTACCATCCGAGGAGATGAGGCTACCGAGGTAATTAAACTGTTGGACTGATTTGAGCTCTGATTGGCCAATGGTGATGTGGGGATGATGGGGGACTTCCTGAGGTGCAGGTTAATGGAGAACTTCTGTCTTCTTTAGACTGACTTCCAGCCCAAAGAGCTCAGCAGCGTCTGCAAAGCAGGATGTTAAACACTGCAGGGCTGTTTCTGTGTGGGCAACAAGGGCGGCATCATCAGCATAAAGCAGCTCCCGGACAAGATGGTTTAAGGTCTTGGTGTGGGCCTTCAGTCGCCTTAGGTTGAATAGACTTCCATCAGTACGATATCGAATGTAGATCCCGTCCTGATCCTCGAGGTCTACAGTGACCCTTTGGAGCATCATGCTGAAAAAGACTGTGAATAGGGTAGGAGCGAGAACACAGCCTTGTTTCACACCATTCTTTATTAGAAAGGGCTCGGAAAGTGTGTTGCCATATCTGACTTGGCCGTGCTGATCCTTGTGGAATGAGATGATCATTTTAAGGAACTTGGGGGGACAACCTAAACGTTCCAAAATCTGCCACAGACCTCTTCTACTCACAGTATCGAAAGCCTTGGTGAGGTCGACAAAGGTTACACAGAGACCTTTGTTCTGTTCCCTACACTTCTCTTGCAGTTGTCTGAGAACAAATACCATGTCTGTGGTACTCCTGTTGGCTCTGAAACCACACTGACTTTCAGGTAGAATTTCTTCAGAATTTCACCTAGAAGGGTGGTGTACAGCAAAAAAGGTGTGCTCAGGGAGCAAACGAGGCTTGCAGAGGGTCTGAATGCTGCTGACTTTTGTCTCCCTACCATTACATTACATCACATCACAAATAATCAGCCCCTAGAAATTAAAGATTTATCAGTTTTGTACCAAAGACCGGTTCCTTTCAGAGAGATCTGATACAGTTAGGCTTCATATTTTCAATGGCTAGGTAGCTTAGTCAAGCAGCTCCATCAGCTTATTACGCCCACAGCTACTTTCTTACTGCCTATTGAATATATTCCTTTGGTTGTGAATAGCTGTGAGCAGGGGAAAACAAATACGGAGACTTTCTTCTCTTCCTCTCCTCTGCATCCAGGTGGAAAGATCAAATAGGAAAGTCTACCCCTCTGTCTTGCACATCCTCCCCCTGGGAAGGGTGGGGGAGAGTGAGTGTTTTTTGTGTTTTTGGGAAGAGACCACCAGATCACCAAGAGAACCAAAAAGGGCAGCTGTTTAGAGTTGATCACCCAGCAGCTGGTCTTTCTGTTTAAGGGGATTCCCAGTCAGCTACAAATTCAGTTTATCCCTACAACTTCCCTTCAAAGGTCCTCAAGAAGCATGAAAGACACCTTAAGCTCAAAAGCTGGTTTCATATGAGCAAGGCAAATTTTATAACTGTAGAACTTAAACCAGGCTCTGAAAGGTTTGTACACACACCTAACCCTGCTCACTTTCTCCATGGGTCCTCACTTCCAAATTCCTCCTGGTTTTTCACCAACTTCCTGGGTTACACCAAATGCTACACACTGTCCTTTAGCTCCCTAAAATTATTTTTCTTTTCTTTATTTCAGGAACCTGTGCATCTAATGTTCCAACCATTTTTCTAATCCCAACTGTACCACAGTTTTCCAAAATTTCTCATTTCTACTTGCTTTTCCTAGTGGTCTTGCTCTGTCCTTGGGAAGATTCCTCCCTCACAGGCAGGCTCATTTGCTCCCAGACAAAACCCATGAATAACGTATATACTTCCTCTATGTTTGGTGTTTTAATAAGGGTTGGGGGGATACACAGTGTTCAATGTAGACATGCTGCAGCGTGGTGCAAGAGCACCTTAAGTATTGAAAATCTTTTTTAGGAAAAAAGTGGTATAAATTCATATGGCTCTAAATAAAACAAAACCCTAGCCTATTTTGGGCTTCTAAAACTACTATGCAATAAACATAATAATATAAAATATAGCCATAGCAATATTAAATATAGCCATGTTGTCACATGTGAATTTGCATGCATATGTATAAGAACAAATCTGATGTATATCATATCTACATTTATAAATACAAATTGTTTCAGGAATCAAGCCGTAGGACTTTTTATTATAACCTATCACAAGCATGAATTCATCTGTATCTAGATGTGTAAGAGGTTCAAAATGACTAGAACAAGTGGAAAAAAATTGGATGTCTGAAGCATGTTATCTGCTTCTGTACCCCATGCCCTGCATGAGGCTGAGTAACATGCAGGTTTGCAGAATTGCCAGGGGTCTGTAAGCATCTGTGAGCATACAAACCCTGTGGGAGGCTGAAAACCTGATGCTTTAGGTGTCTCTTCAGTGTTTGGGAATCAGCCAGGACAGATCACTTGATGGCTCGTGTCACGTTAGACCTCGCTCCCTCAAACAGCTCCTCCCACATCTCTGTCTACTCCAGTCATGTGGGAAAATGCAGCCCACAGCCACTCAGCCCTTAAATGCAAACATTATATTGTGCTGGATAGGTTGCTTTAGTCAGGCAGCCTCATGAACCTGGGAGCCTTACTTCAGGCAAAATGTTAGAAAAATATTTCTTGAAGCCTCTGTAAGCCTAGGTTGATGTTTTGCTTGTACAGTTTTTATCAGTTGTACTCTCTCTTGTTCCTTCCTTAGTCCATTATTAATCTTGGCCCTAATGATAATTCAGAATGAAACTGCAAAGCAGAGCACAACCTTTTTCTGCCTTCTGCAACTCAGGTAATTTCATAGACAAAGTCTTTCTCCACTCTGGAGATGTTTCCTGGTGAAATGGCTGAGTTCCCTCACATGCCACCCAATTTTGCCAGGGTAGTGATGTCTACAAGGTGATACATATGAAAGATGGGGGAGCCAGGCACCACAAATAGTTGGCATTACTGGTGCTGTCTATCATTGCAGATGTAGGGAGTAAGTTCAGTAATCATGTATAGCATCTGGGCCTATAGACAGAAAAGTCAGAGAAACACACTATTTAAATTGTTTTTCCTACTAACCCATTTCAGTATACTTTATTGTCTTTTATCTTACTTATAAAGCAAGAACATTACACAGCTGTTCCACTTTGCAAGAACATTGTACTTGTTGTATCTTTTGTTAGAATGTCTCCAGCTGTGGGGGTCACATAATCCTTTTTCCTGCCCTAAAAATTTGGCTGTTGAAAAAGCAGCATGACATGAAACAAAATTAGTCTCCTTCTACTAAAGAGCAACTTTTTGTCATTTTGATTGGGTGCTTACCTTTTAAAATGGTGCTTTCAGTTTTATTTATATAAACATGTTCAGGAAATGAGTATGCATTGGCGAAAGATATGAATTTAAAGTGGCTTTGGTTTACTGAATTAGATTCTATGATTTTATTCTAATCCAGAATTAAGGTGGCTTTAATTCAATTCAATATATCTCAATGTCAATTTAAAATATTGACTACAAAGTTATTTTGAATAACAAACCCCAGTGATTTTAAGAGACTTTCTATGTCATCCAGAGATGTATCTGAAAGGAACTTTAGTGCAAAATTATGAAGGGTCTGAATTTATGGAATGAGATGCTGTTCCAGCTGTTGAGGTGCATGGTATAAGAAAAGCAAAATGAAGCCGTACTCTCCATTGCTGATGAGACATCTGGCTGGAAAACCTCATAAGTCCCACCCAGTGTGAGGACCTGAGTTTTCTTTGGTAGCAACATAGGAGGCTGGAGGGTAAGGCACAGAGCTAACCTCAGAGTTTTACTCATGCTCAGGTTCACCAGTATCTTCCACATCACTGCTTCATAGTCAATGGTGCAATGGTGCTCTTTTCAGGGAGCCCTGCG
This sequence comes from Pipra filicauda, assembly GCF_003945595.2. Lineage (NCBI taxonomy): Eukaryota > Metazoa > Chordata > Aves > Passeriformes > Pipridae > Pipra > Pipra filicauda. The sequence continues at coordinate 2,638,946 of NW_024104343.1, read as the reverse complement.
CTCTTATGGACTAGGTACAAATAAGCAAATCAAATCTTTAGAAAGCTGCTTTAGTAACACAGAGAGGTAGAGATTTAACCTAAGGTCTGGTCATTGCAAGCTGTGTCTCTGCCCTGTGCAAACAGGGCAAGAGTGTTATGGGAACTCATAAATCACCAAAATCTCTGTAGCATCAATTTACAGCCTGAGATTAATATTGATATTTTTACTGTCAAAGCTGAGAGTTGTTAGAGCTTCATATGAAGGCAGTTTTTTGCCTTAATGGTTATTACAAAGCACTTGGATAATAGCTTCAAAAGAGAAATTCCAAATTTAGTATGACTAAGTTGTTGAGATCGTGATTGTCTGAGAGGCACCATTGCCATCATCACCTCTATAACTGGGATGTTATAATGATTCAGCTTTCAAATATCATTTAGCCAGACAAACCCCACACAGATTTCCAGATGAGAAGGAAATATTTGTCATCCATGTTTTTGACAAAAATGTAAAGTCCTAGAAATATTGCATTATTACAGTGGAAGACAGGTCTTCCTTTGGGCAACAACCAGAGTTCCTTCTGCACCACTAAGAAGTTTTGTCACACAGAGATTGTAAAGCACAGTGTGGCTTTACCCTGAAAAAGCCCTGAAAAAGCCACAAGCCATGTTTTTAGTTAAAAGCATGAACCATTAGAAGCATGCTGACAAAGTCTTCTACTGGAGAAGCATCTGATGATGTTAGATGACTTAATTACTGGTATAGATTTAAATCAATTCCCTGCTGGTCTACTGATAGTTATGCAACTGCTTTAGGTAGTAGAGCTGTATTGATCCAGACTGAGGCTGAAAAAACCACATCCTCCACACTACCGTAGTTATCACAAAATAAAAACAAAAATGCAAAAGAGCAGGGTGAGTTTTCACATGAAGCTGCTCTTGAAAATGGGTGAAGCAAAACAGGAACAGATAGGAACTTTTTTTTGTGAAACACTTTGGGAGTTGCTCTGGAACAGTTTCTATACTTAAAGTTAATCATACTGAATTTTCAACTATAGATAATACTTGACTCCTGTTCCTAGGCAAGGGCTTAATTTCCAAACCATATGTTTTCTCAGGATGCATATTAAACTGAAAATAGATCACTATGTGCAGAGACAATTGAAACAAACGTCACTCCAGTACAGTTCAAAGTCAGATCGGCCTCTCAGTAAAGGTTGGCAATTTTGTTTTGACTGTGTTGCATTAACAGCGAAGGACACCTTTTAAAACCAGATTTAGTCCTATTCAGCATGGGGCTAAAATTTAAGTATGAGTACTCCATGCAGTGCTTCCTTTAACATCGTATCCAAATTTCCAGCATCCTATAATAAGCAGTTGAGCTCTAAGGAGCAGATACTACCTGAGCTCACCTCTCTGAGTTAATAGCTGATGCACAGTATGGTTCCAAGACCTCTGCATTAAGCTGTCCTGCTAATTTATAGCATTTTTCACTATTATTTAGAGATTGTGGGGAAATTTCCTAAGGTTGTTTCACTAATCCAGTTTACAGCACAGCTTCTGAACAGTTGCCATTAGCACAAGTGCAAAGGCAGTGAACTGTGCCATAGGTGAAATAATAAAAAGCAGGAACCTCTAAAACCAACTTTGCTCCCAGAGCTTGGATTTTTGTCCTGATTTTTCATCAGGTTTCTCACTTTTTGACTCCACAGTCTGAACTGTCCTTTAAGTGTACATTTCCCTTTTCAAAGAATCCTCACTAATTACATGTATTATTGGTCTGTTTGGACTTCAGAATAATTGCTAGAAATTGAATTGTAATTTAATAGCAAACCAAGAGTCTCTCAATACTTCCCACTTTGTGATTAACATTCTGTAAGGAATGCCGTCATGTTTGTCGTACAGAAAGCAAAGTTTAGACTTTTGTTTCTCCTTGTAGAAGCAAGGGAAAGGTTAAACAAAGGAAATCAATTATAAATGTTCCATTAGTAAGGATGAAGATAGAATATATCTGTCGCTGGGAAAAACCCTGGCTTGATTCCCAAGGGACTGCCTCTCGACAGTTTTGGCTTAGCAAAGGCGTTTGAGCAGGCTATTCTTGGTCAGATAAAGAGAGGCAGTGCTGGCAGCTCACACACTGTGCAGTCTTGAAATCTCTGCAGTATGCTCCCTAGCTTGTCCAGATGCACTGATTCTCTAGGCTCAGTGAAGGACATATTTATTTGATCAAGCTTTTGGAGAAAGCTGTGGGTATATTCCCAGAATGCTGAATGAGGGAAGAGATGATAGTAAGAATGACAGTTATTTCAATAACACTGAGACTGGTTTTCCTTTTGTTTCACTGTTACTCCACATATATTAATTATAAGCTAGGGCAATAAATTTTATTTATACTAATGTAAATAAATAATCATATAAATCCTAGCAGTCTTATTCATCCCAGCAAACACATAGGCTAGTGGGGCATATTTAAAAGCACAGAACTAAACCATGGCTAAATACAGAACCATTGCTTAAATTTACAACACCTTGTAAGGAATTAGTGTCCTCCCACTCCCTCAACAACAACAGAAATAGTTCATTCTACTGACCAAACAGTAACTTCCAGATGGCATTAATCTGACCAGCTGAAGCTGGTAGTAGGGATTACTAGTCGTGGTGGATATAGTTATGCATATTTTATGTAAGTTTTCAGAGAATAAGGGGCAAAATTGCCCTTGTCACCCTGTGATGAACATCTTTAACCTGACTTAAACCATATAAACATATAGCAAATACCACAAGTTGAGCTTGGCATTCCTCTGATTAACTCTTTTCAAATTAATTCCATGTGTGGACTTCTCTTTTTCTGGAGTTCCGGAGTTCCTGGTTGCAGTTTAAGTGGAACATCCCGATTGCTTTCCAGTATAAAATGGCCACAGCTGGTGTTATCTAGCAATAGCTATTTCATGAAGACTTAATGAAAAGTATAAGCAGGCCCTAGACTTGGGCTTACAACAGAACCTACTGATTTCCGTATGAGCTGAAGGTACTCTGCAGTCTTGCAGGAAAAGTGAGTTGCTCAGAAAACAGAGTCCCAGGGCTCGTGATTCTAAATCAGTGATGAGAAGGTTTTCTATTCTGTTTTAAACTTCTAAGTCAAGCCAGACAAAGCACTAAACATTAATTTTTGAACAAAAAATTTAGAAAAAATGAAAAGCAGTTTCTCTGTTACAGACCATAATTTCAAACATTACTCCAAATAAATATACATCTCTCCAGCTTATTTTACTTCCATTATTTTCTTCAAAAGATGTAGGCAAAATTTCAGCATCATAAACTGCTTTTCATGTTTCATTTGTTAAATGTATCTCCTCTTGAAAAACACCAAATGGCAATCAGTAAACAGAGGTAACCATTCATCAGAGACACCGTAGACTTCAGCATTTTCCTGCATCTCTCTGCTCTTTTTTTTTGCATTTTTCTCTTTTGGCTATTTTTATAGAAAAAAGATACCTAGGGTATCTCAGCGCCCTGAGTATAGCCATGCAAATGTCAGTCACGACATTCAGCTGCTTGGTGTAGGAATCCACCCTTTGAGAACTACCTTGAGGTCATCATCTAATAAGAGGCACCAGCGCTGGATGGGATGCCATGTGTCATTTCTTTGCAGCATTGCCAATTTCAGCCCCTCTACCTGCCTACCCGGGGATGCCCAGGGCAGCGAAACAACTGCTTCTCAACCACATGGTAAAATGCTTTGGGGGGTTTTTTTTGGTTTATTTTTAACACATTAGTTCACTGATCTCATTTTCCATGTGGCCTCAGGGGGTGGCTTGGGAAGAAACAGTTGTGCCAAAACAAACAGTGTGAGATGGGAACAAGTGGTTGAAGGTCAGGAGTGCTGAGCTGGCATAGTCCCGAGGAGTGCTGCAACAAGAGCAGTGTTCCCACCCTGGCATGCACAGAGATGTGAATGCCTTTCATCCCTGGGAGGACTGCATGCAAACCCGGGGCTACAGCAATCACCAGATGAAGGCTGGTGCAGAAGGATGGTTTGAGTCTTAGAATATAACCTCCTGGAGGCTCTGAAATCACAACCCATCACTTGTGGCACTTGCATAGAGCATGGTAGCTCAGACTCTTCCACAGTCACAGTATTTCTTTAGCACTTTCCTTTTTTACATATATGTTATGAAGACAGAGATAATGGGACCCTTAAACACAAGAAGTGTCCTTTTAATACCTCAGTTAAATATTTTCAGAAGGTAATATGTATCACCTGTACTGTATGTCAAGTAGTATTTAATTCTGCTTTTATTAGCTTATCTTTATTTTCCTAGATTTGATTAAGAGCCTGAGGCTGGAAAAGCACAGAAGAAATAAAAGCAAGCTCTACCCTCCTGTCACCTGCTAACAGTTTTTCAAGCAGATAATCAGGATCCTCCATGAGAATAACTGAAATGATATAGTGAAGAAGTCCTGCTTGGTCAGGTTTATTATTTAGTTAATAATTTTTGCTTCCTTGAGAAGATGGGTTCTGAAACTATATGAGAAGGTCAAGCCCCTTTTGACCTTAAGGATGCCAGTTGGAGCAGGATCTAGGACACATCTGCGGAGGTATGTGAGTGCATTACTTTTTAAAAATTGGATCATGACAAGAGAATCATATATTTTGTTGAAATCTGAACCAAGAAGCTTACAGATACTATTACATAAATAAATCCCATTTTATTTTTAAGGAATTATTTAAGGGATTAAAAAAAATAATCTTCTTATCTTTAAACCACCAGAAACAGAACAGTAATCATAGGCCTATCTGAAATACTAGGAACTTTGAACATAGATGCTTGGCTCTTTGTCTAAAGAGTCCTACAATGCGTATGAATAATACACTAATTATGAACCCATCTGCTAACTTGTAAATCTGCAAAAACACACTTGCTCCATTATGTGCAATAAAACTCTATAAATAATCAGGTGAATTTTATTTTTCCCTTTACAAGATATCAGTGTCACTAATAGCAAGCTGTGCATTCTCAAATAGTGATTATGTTCCTGCGATTAAGTTACTTCTGCTGCTTTAAAAATAACCTTGACTATTCCTCTTGTCTCAGAATTGCCTGGCACAAATCTTTCACAGGAGTGATGCCTGTGTCACACAATACTGTAGTGACATTATTGGATTAATGACAGTCAGCAAGAAGAGCCAAAGCACTTTCCAAGATAAGTTTCTCAGGAAAAGTGCTTTCTCCAGAAAACCCATGCTCCTAAAAGAGTGTAATCCACCATCTACTGAGAGTAACAGCAGTCTTACCATGATATTAGATAGAAAGGAAAAAAGAGTAGAAAAACTTTTAGGTAGAAAAACTTCTTAGGACAGAATTGTAGCACAGTAGTTGAATCGAAATAACTTTATCCAACTTGACATTTTTCTAAAACTTGCTCAATTTTTTTAATGATATTAACAATGCTGCAGAAGGGTTGAGTAGGTAAACTGACAGGCTGGTTTTGTCACTGGGTGCTATTTATACAACTTATACCATGCAATTTTACCACTGTGTACTCTTTCTGACAAGAGTGGGGATGGTATCATGTTGGCTTTTAGTGAACAGGCAATTCAGCATGACCTCCAGATAATATGCCACTGAATATATTGGTGCTGCACCTATATCTTGAATACTGTGTGAACTTCTGATTCCCCACTCTTACCAGTCTCATGAAATGACCTGTTAAAATGAGAAAAAGTACGGAAAGGTGTTGATGTGGATGTACTTATCTACCTGTGCCATTCTGTTAATCTTAATAACTGAAAACTAGCAGTAATCTAGAATCAAAACCATTGACTTTGTTTCTTTTCAGGAAGTCAACAGAAATTTTATGTCATCTCTCTGTCAGAAATGACTGAAAAGGCTGTGGTAGAGAGCTGTTAAATAATGACCTTTCTGAAGAAGATGAATAAGGAGTAGTTGCAACATTTCATAAGCCAAAACCTAGAATTAAATTGCTAGAAACATATTTAAACATCAAAGGAAATTCTTTTTTCACTCAGTTCATGGCCAAATTGACTCACCTTTTGTCGCAAAGAAGTTGCAAGGCAAAACTTTTGAATGAGATTTAAGAGCAATTCTGTCAAGGATATTAGATGATATGAATTCTTAATCTGACCCCAAACTGCAGGTTTTATGTTCCTGCGACTTGTACCTCAAGAGCAGAAGCTACTGCTGTGTATAACTTGAAGAGTAGGTACTCATATATGAACTGCTACTGGAGCACATATACTGTATTACAGCTCAATTTATACTACCCAGATATTGTTTCTAGTAATTTGGCATTTAAGGAAAAAATGGAATATTGAAGTACAATTTGTACAATTCTTGTTTAATTACTACAAGATACAAGTGCATTGAAATGTATCAGTCTCTAAATAAAATTGTTATTAGTGTGAATCTATATGCAGATCATCACTATAATTTAAAAGCAGTCTCTGAAATGAATGCAAATTCTTTTCATAAAAGCCCATTATTTTTATTCTGGAGTATTTCCTTTTAAACTGGTACATTTGAAATTCAAATGGAACTGTAGCTAGAAACACTGAGAAATCCTTGCTGGTGCTCAGCAGGAGGTTTTCATTTAGTCCCTGGACCAGAACCTCATTCTCCCTTCAAACACTGCCAGGGCTTTTTCTTCAATATGGAGGTGCAGGTTGCACTTTTAAAGTAATGAATGAGAATTGCTGAGCAGGGCATAAAAGCTTCCACACTGAAAAAGCATCCAGTTCATTTTACTGTCTCTAGGTGTGCATGCCTTTTTAAGCCTAGCACACAATAAATAATACCTTGAGACTGAAAAATACCCAGATACTTACTTGATACAAAAAATGTAAACATCAAAAGGAAGGAGTTTTTCTGTTTAAGCATCAAACTCTCCAGTGAAACAAAAACTATGGTACTATCTAACATCATTTTTTTGTCACTGCTTAATCCTTTTTAACCGTGCTGCTCGTGCTTTGATCACCAATCTATCTATGTTTAACTGAGGTTCACCAGACAAATGCTGGCAGTGAAGATACACAGTAATGCTGCCCTTTCCCTGCCCACAAAGGACCTGCAGTCCTGTTCTAGGCTGAAGCAGTACCCCTGCTGTTTGAGGGGCTCCGAGACCCCAGCACCATCACATACTCCATGAGTGTCTTCCCACCAAAGCCCTGTGGTGGGAGGGTGGCATGGTGTGGTCTCTCCTTGCCTGGGAGTGGTCCAGCCCCTGCTGCACCAGGGTTCCTGTGCCCATCATCACAGTGGCTGCAGGCTCTTCCACCCAGGCAGGTGCTGAGGACTGGTGCACTATTACATATCATTCCCTTGCCTGCACAAGTGTCCCTGGTCTTGGCCTGGCCCAGTCCCCCCACTGGCAGAATGGCAGTCCTGGGGAAACAGCCGCTGCAGGTGTCCTTGGAGAGCTGACTCCAAGTGAGGCCCACATGTGTTTCACTGCATTCAATAAGTCTGCTGGAGATTGCCCATTGAAAAGTAAAATTATTTGTCTTCAGGAAACTGGAGTTTGAGAGACCCTGACTTCCTGGGTTTCAGCTGCTATTTGCTAGTTTGGGGATCAAAAAGGTGAATCCTGGGCAGCACCTGTGGGTCTTCAGAGTTTTCCACTCCATGAAAGTGATCTGAGTGAGGACATGCAGGTTTTTCTCAAGAGTTACTTTTTTTCTGGTTCATCCAGTAATTTCGTTGAGATTTGAGGTTTTTTGATGCTGGCAAAAGATATGAAATAAGAGAGCCCCAGACAAAAGTCTGGCTGACATGCCTGTCAGAGCTGCCTTGATTTCTGCCGATCCTCCAGCTGCTGGTTCCATCTGTTGTCTCCCACTTTTTTTCTTCGCTTGTAAACACCTTAGGGCACAAGCCATTTCTAAGTGAGCAAATCCAAAGGATTGGTATGGTGCAATACGAATCCTTGGTGCTTCAACAATGCATACAGTATTAAAAATGCTCAGCAAGGGGTTTCCAGTATATTTCTAACCACATCTGAAACAAACTTCTAATTAATGAATAATCAAGGATAGCATGGTGTTCCTTGCACTCTAAACATATGTGGCAGCTCTGATTTGTGTACTGAAGCATCTTTAGTGTCACTCTAATAGTTTTCCTTTTCCTAACCATGCCTAAAGGGCAGTATTGGAGCATTTGATTGACAATCACATGACATAGATTGTCACATGACAATCTATGCACACCCATTGGCACATGTTGATCTTCTGAATAAGAACTGAGCTGATGGACAATGGCTTTGAATCACTAAGTGTTACTTGTTCAACAACATTTTGCTGCTGTCTTCTCTTGGCCCTTCAGCTGCTCCTCTCAGTGTGACTTGTCTCAGTCTCTCCTATTTTTCCTGGTCTGGTCTCCATTGTCCACTCCTCCTCCCTTTACATTCCAAATAGCCTCTTCCCCAAGCCAGATTGTTTTGTGCTCTGTCATGCCGGGGGAGAGTACACCCAGCCTCTGCCAGGCACCTCCAGGGCCTGGGTACATCTGTCATCTGCAATGGTCATCTGCAATGGTCATCTGCAATGTTGTGCTATGCACAACAGGCAGGCTCAAAGGCTGGCGTCATCCTCAAGCCCTCATCTCCATGGAAAAGTACAGTCATTGAAAAAAACAGTGCAGTTAAAGAGGTGTTATACTTACACAAGCAATGCCATGTTTGTTAAGTGTGCTTATGCTGGTATTGATTTTCCTACAGGATGGGGATAACCTTTATTTTTGTTGTCTGAATTTACACTATCCAAACTTTTTCTGCAATTAATGGTGCATGTCTCATTCTGAAAGTAAAAGACCACCTTTCTAACTGGCATGCTTTTATTTAGTATAGAAAAGGTCTAATAAGTCACAGAAAGAGAGAAGATGGGAAAATATGACAGCTGTGTCATTGGACTGCAGATTAAATCGCATGATTTCAAAATTTTCAGCAGCAACGCCACCAGCAATGTCAGTAAAAAACTTTGCAAAGGTACATGCAGTTTTGAAGCAACCACATGATGGACATCAGGGCTTCCTCAGGCCTTACAAGTAAGCTGTCTTGCTGGACAGGTCTGTTTCAGAGATGGAGGGAGATATGAGGCGCTACTGCAGCTGTGGCACATAGTCTGCTTTTTCTACCAGCTTAGGCTTGGTAGTTTGTTTTATTTTAAAAGAGTTTCAAAACGTACAACATATATTCCTACCAACCTGAATATTATTTTTTTTCAGTCCACTGTGTGGCATCTCAGTTTCAGGTGCAAAGACTTTGACTTGAGAAGCTAGGCCTTGGATTAGAAGAGCTGAGATATGGACATGTGCTCTTCTGGCATCCCTGCTGTGGAGAGGGGGAGGTCAGGAAATCAAATGCTGAGATTAGTAACACAATACACCACAAAAGGAAAATACACCACAAAAGGAAAATTCACCAAAAAGGGCTCATCTGTCGGATCCTGAACACTTCTGAGAGCATATTCAAAGTCTTTTGCTTTGGTGTGGGGTTTGGGGTTTTTTTTGGTTGGTTTAGTTGTTTGTTTGGGGTTTTTTCTTGTTTCAGTGGACTTAGCTCCTCTATGAATTTCACTCCAGGGAGCCATGGTAGAGCTGTCCTGTTCTCCCTGGGCTTATGGAGCAAACTGCGGGAAGAAATTAAGAGGACTGACAGAACTCTGAAGTAGATGATCTGCAGCCGCATTAATTATTGATCATGTTAGCAGTTGATGAGTTGTGCTAAATTGATCTGTGGCAAGATAACGTGAATTAAAAGCTGCTTAAATATTTAGTTTTGGGCTCTTTACATATGGCAGGAATTTGAATGAAAGGCTACGCGTGAGTCATGACTGGAATCAACTTTTCAGTAAAGACAAGATATCAGAATAAAAGGTACTATCTAAATGTAAATCATGATTTATTAGAGAAGAAATCTCTTGCAGGTAAACATTTTAATGGAAGACTGGAAATCTTTCCTTACAAAATTTTCTCAATATAGGATGATAGATGAAGATTTTCTTGTTATTAGTGTAATTCTTGCATATTTTACTTTAATTAAACCTTGCTGCATCTGAAATAGTGCACGAAGTGCTGTAGGGAGAGAGAGACTAAAGTGCTGTAGGAAGTGAAGGAAGACTGTTGGCTGAAACTCCATATGTTTGCTGCAGCATTGCAATGCTGTACAGCTGGAGCACAGCTTGAGTGAAACGAATACGTAGATGACTGGTGAGAGGAAGTAAGGGGGCTAATTCTGACATTGGATATATGTGTGTGTGTGTATATATATATCAGGCAAAAGAATTTGCTGACGATTCTGCACAGGGGCTTGTAATAGAAGGGAGCCAGTGCATGTCAGCAGCACGAGCTAAAGTGTCTTTGCCAGCGAGATAAGTCCCATTGAATAAAAAGGTCGGCATCATTCCGTCTGAAGAAGAGCTTCTCGGATCTCCTCAGCAAGCTCGGATCCTACTGCATTGTCTCACAAACCTTTTTGAAAGACTTTGTGATATCATTAATAGAGTTTTGGAGGTTGACATGCATTCTTAGCTGGTCTAGGTGCCGCAGTTCCAAATAAATCCTTCGCTGGCTTCTCCCAGCCTCTCTGCAGAGAAACATCCTTAATGTAAAGCAGGCTTGGTCCTGAAGTAGAAATGTTGGCAGTTTAGTACAAACAGGCTAGAGTCATCTTTAGTGAGGAGGCTCCTGCCTACTGTAGTTTCTTCCTTACAGTTTGTCTCACCTCTTTCCTCCATGTATCAGAGAGCACTTTGGCATTTGAGGGTATTTGTCTTGCTTTTTCCCACCCTTCACAAAGGCTGTCCTCTGCTTAACATGCACATTCTTTCCTTCGGAGCCATTTTCCTCTGTAGGCTCTCTGAACTGGCAAGCTGCCAAACAGTGAGCTGCATGAAAAAGCCTTGATCATTGACAGGCTGTCTTACAATTTCATTCTTGTATTCAAGATGCAGATGGATGTTATTAGAAAGGTTTTTACTTCGAATGTGCGCGGCTTGTCCACATGGCTGAGATTAGTGCTCAACGGTCATATAATGCTTTTCATCCTCAAAAGGTCTTTACAAGCCCCAGCTCTCAGAACGCCCTTGTGAGGTAGGTGCAGGCATTTTGTTATATGGTTTATAACAAGGAGTTACTAACACATGTTAGTAACTTGTTCAAAGATGTATTGCACAGCAAGCATTATAAAGGAAGGAATTATTTACACTTTCCTAATGGTCTTCTGTGATGTTTTCCTATAAAGAAAGAAAAGTAAGATTTCACCATGGCAACATATTTTCCCATATGAAAGAAGTGATTAGTGACATCAAGAATTAAAATGTATTTCAGGTTACAGTACTACCAGATAAATATGCATTTCTAAAATTTATGAGGCCGAATTTCCTACTGCACTCAGCTTCAATTAATACAGCGGAACTGGAGCCTACAGGGATCGTCAAAGAGACCCAAATTTGATAGAAGATTTGGAGCACTTGCCTCTAACCATACTTCAAAACAGAGGGAAATGATTTTAGGAGGAATGATGAAAAACGCCTGTCTTCTTGGTTGAAAGGATAGTACAGGATTATTTTTTTTCCCTGCTTTAACTGCAGGATTATAATTAAAGCCCCAACAGTCCCAGTAGGAACTCCCTTCCACTGAAAGTTCTTGTAATATTGTAACTCATCTGAGTGAGGGGGCTGAAATAAGCTGTAGCTATAAATTACTTCTTTATAATTATATATTTGCACTGAGCTTTTACTGGCATGACCACATTGACATGCTTTACCTTGCACAGACAAGCCAGTGGAAGTTTCAAGTGCTGAGCAGCACACATGATCTGGCTAGGGCCAAGATCACTCTGTGAAATGTGGTTTCTAAACTAGGTTGGCAAGACCTTGAAAGCTGTGTAAAAATCAGTTTTAAAGGTCTTTGTAAACCTTGGTGAGCCTTAGGGCCCACATAGGTAGCTGGAAAAATTGGCTTGGAAAACAGTAGCCAACTTGGCCCCATAAAGAATAGTTAATAGCGCTGTGAGATGGTGAGGCACTTCTGAATAAACCAGCAGGGGCTGACTGGTGGGAGACTACAGACACGAGGGTTTGCTTCATAGACATACACCTACTTTATGCTTTCTGGGGAAATAGATTGAGAATAGCCTGTCTAGCTCAAGTCGTGAGAAGGGTAAAGCTTGATAGGCTAAAGCAAGTGTATATTTTAATTGCGTTCCATCTTCCCTATTTTTGAGTTAGCTTTGCTTTCTTTCAGATTATTTTTTTCATTGAGTAAATAATTGGATAGTTATGTCCATTGAATGAAGGACTATGCAGCATCTCAGGAAAGAGGTTGACAGTTAGTAACTGAACTCTCTGGTGCGTCAGAAAGAATCACACACTTGTGCTGCATAGAGGAGACTGAAAGAGTGGAATGGTATAAACTAGTCATGCTTTTTTAACCCCAGAAAGGGTGTCTTACTTGTTTTTCAGAATAATTCTACATGCGATATTATCTCTCTCTTGTTTTTCTGCTAAAGGTATCTGGCCCCACAAATTTCTTTGGAGGAAAGGGAAATGTGAGTTATTTTCTAGTTTTATGATCTCTATACAGTGCTTCAGGTAAATTCAGGGAAATGATGGGCAGATAAATTAATCAAAGTTATTTTATGGGGAATTACAACTGGAACAAGTTATCACAGCCTGCAGTGTCAGCTATCCTATTTCACTTTATAATTGTGCAAGCGAGTACATCTAGACCAATTAAGCATTTTCAGTTGCGTACAAAAGAGTTGCAAATGTCTGCTAGAGGATGGAGATATGATATAATTTAACTTTAAACATTTGGGTTTAAGGTTAAGAGATGCTTTTGGAGGGCTATGACATACCTGCATGGTTTTGAAGATAAGACATACATACGCACATTGCAAAACCACGAGGTATTTAAGTTAATAGCTCAAACCTACGTCATGCTTTGAATATCTTCAGTACTTTTATTTCTCTTTAAAATTTACAAAAACAAAGATCTGCAAGTACTGCAGAATGGTTTCAGGCCACTTGTGGTCCAGTTTTTGTCAAATGCCATCACATCTCCTTCCACCTACAAACCCCTTTCTATTTCCCACAAGATTACCCTTGGTCAAACACTTCTGACAGATAAAACCTCCATTCTGAATCGATGGTCTGAACACTTTCAGACTCTATTCAGTACCAACCGCACAGTCCAAGACTCAGCAATTCAGTCCATCACACAACAACCAGTAAAGTATGAATTGGACACTGCCCCCACTTTAGGAGAAACCCTCAAGGCCATACAGCAGGTGAAAATCGGCAAGGCAGCTGGGATTGATGGAATTCCACCTGAAATCTGGAAACATGGGGGCCCTGCACTCCACACCAAATTCCATGAGTTCGTGGTGCGCTGCTGGGAACTCGGCGAACTACCATCTGACCTTCGTGATGCAGTCATCATTACCTTGTATAAGAAGAAAGGAATTAAATCTGACTGCTCAAACTATCGTGGTATTACTCTGCTCTCCATTGCTGGCAAAATCCTGGCAAGAATACTCTTGAACAGACTAATACCCACTATAGCAGAAGGTATCCTTCCTGAAAGTCAGTGCGGTTTCAGAGCCAACAGGAGCACCACAGACATGGTATTTGTCCTCAGACAACTGCAAGAGAAGTGTAGGGAACAGAACAAAGGTCTCTATATAACCTTTGTCGACCTCACCAAGGCTTTTGACACTGTGAGCAGAAAAGGTCTGTGGCAGATTTTGGAACGTTTAGGTTGTCCCCCTAAATTCCTCAAAATGATTATCTCACTCCATGAGGATCAGCATGGCCAAGTCAGATATGGCAATGCACTTTCTGAGACCTTTCTAATTAAGAATGGTGTGAAACAAGACTGCGTTCTCGCTCCTACCCTATTCACCGTCTTCTTTAGCATGATGCTCCAAAGGGCCACAGCAGACCTCAATGATCAGGACGGTATCTACATTCGATACCGTACTGATGGAAGTCTATTCAATCTAAGGTGACTGAAGGCCCACACTAAGACCTTAAACCATCTTGTCCGGGAGCTGCTTTATGCTGATGATGCCGCCCTTGTTGCCCACACAGAAGCAGCTCTGCAGCGTTTAACATCCTGCTTTGCAGATGCTGCTGAGCTCTTTGGTCTGGAGGTCAGCTTAAAGAAGACAGAGGTCCTCCATCAGCCTGCACCTCAGGATGTCCCCCATCATCCCCACATCACCATTGGTCAATCAGAGCTCAAATCAGTCCAACAGTTTAACTACCTCGGTAGCCTCATCTCCTCAGATGGTAAGATTGACGGAGAGATAGACAACAGATTAGCAAAGGCATATAGTGCTTTTGGAAAACTCCATAAAAGAGTATGGCGTAATAAACACTTGAAGAAAAGCACCAAGATCAGTGTTTACAAAGCCATAGTGTTGTCTACTCTCTTATATGGCTCCGAATCATGGGTCATCTACCACCACCACCTGCGTCTCTTAGAACGCTTCCATCAACGCTGCCTCCGTACAATTCTAAACATCCACTGGTCAGACTATGTGACCAATACATCTGTTCTAGAGCAAGCAGCTATCACAAGTATCGAGTACATTCAGTACAGTTAGATAAATTATAATTAAGAGTCTATCTTGTTTACGTTAGGTCAAAACCAGCATGTTGAGACTATTAATGGGTAATTCATTCACACAAAATACTGTTATACACCTCACAGGAAAATAAAATGGAGCAATTATCACTTGCCTATTTGTAGGTTGGTTTCTAAAATTAAATTTCAATAACTGTTTTAGTGTAACTCAGATAATACATGGATCAGCTGTACTCAAGTGAGTTAGAATGCTTATTGCAGTAAATAAAGTTGAAAGAAAACTCCAGCTGAATGTGATTATCACAGCCCTAGTCATTTCAAGTGGGCTTTCAGCCTGGGTTAATATAATACAGATTTTATATGGCTTAAAAATGGTCACTCTTTTGCCCTTATTCCCACCACCTTCTTTCTTTATCCATTTTTTTTCCCCATGGGCACACAGAATCATAGAAATTGAACCATCAATTTCATAGAATGGTTTGCGTTCAAAGGGACCTTATGATTATCTAGTTCCAACTCCACTGCTATGGGCAAGGATAACTTCCACTAGATCAGCTTGCTCAAAGCCCCATCCAACTTAAACTTACACTTCCAGGGATGGGGCATTCATGACTCTTCTGGGCAACCTGTTCCAGTGACTCAATACTCTCACAATAAAGAATTTCTTCCTAGCATATAATGTAAATCCCTCTCTTATTAGTTTATAACTCTTCCCCACTCATCCTAGACCATGTAAAAAATCAAACTCCTTTTTTCTTACAAACTCCCTTTTTCTTATAAACTCCCTTTAAGTACTAAAAGGTTGCAAAGAGGTCTCTGTGGAGCTGCTCCTTCTCCAGGCTGAACAAGCCCAGCTCTCTCAGCCTGTCTTCATAAGAAAGGTGCTCCAGCCATCAGATAATTTTCATGGTACTCCTCTGGACCTGTTCGAACAGGTCCATGTCTTTCTTGTGCCAAGGATTTCAGACCTGGATGCAGTACCCCAGGTGGGGTCTCAGAAGGGCAGAATCACCTCCCTCGTCCTGCTGAGCACTCCTCTTTTGATGCAGCCCATGATCCAGTTGGCCTTCTGAGCTGCAAATGCGCACTGCTGACCATGTTGAGCTTTTTGTCCCCTAGGAACCCCCAGACCTCTGCAGTGCTGCTATCGGCCTGTTCATCCCCCTGAGTCTGTACTCATACCTGCGATTGCCCCGACACAGATGCATCACCTACACTTGGACTTGTTGAACCTCATGAGGTTCTCATGTGCCCACTTGAGTTTGTCCAGGTTCTCCTGGATGGCATCCCATCCAACTGCATTGCTGAGCTTCATGTCACCAGAAAACTCAATCCCTCTGTCTGTGTCATTGGTAAACATACTGAAGACCACTGGTCCCAAGACAAAGCCCTGAGAGTGACTACTCTCTGCTGGCATCCATCTAGACTTAACCACAACTCTCTGGCCACAGCCAACCAACTCCTCATGCAAATAATTAACATGATCCTAACCTTTCTAAATAAAGTGTTCATCCCACAAACACTTTCAGTAATTGTTTCTGGTGGCACTGAAGAAGGTACTATATTGTGTTCTGCTGCAAAAGTTTTAAAAATCATTTTGAAGAGGGGTATTTCAGAGTTACAATTGGACGTGACCCAGTGTTTTAGTAGAACTACAGTTAATATGTGCAGAGACCTAAGAGCACTGTATTATCAGAATAAAACCCCTCATTGGTTGTTCCACTGGAAAAACCCAAGGGAGAGATGGCCAGAGACTCTATTAAAAATGCTTCAGTTGTAAGTATAGTTTTTGATAGGTATGGTATCATACCTCTTCATCTTTCCCTGAATATATATGAGGTATATATTAGAGCACAGGAAGTTCAAAGACTATGTTTTCTTTAGGTTTGTAGCAGACTTTTGTAGGCATGTAAAATATATGCTATTGAAGAGATAAGCCTATCTAGCTCCTTCAAAGTATTAAACTTTCTTTTGTGTCTTAGTAGCCCCATATATGTGAAACTTTGCCATGTCTTCATGAACAGGGGAAATGTACGCTCAGAACCTTATTTCCAATTAAACTGAAGAATGTTGCCATCTGGTCTAAATAACTGTTGGGTGGGGTAAATTTCAACTTTTACCAAACAGCATACTATCAGGAATTTTTACTTCAACCCATCAGTCTCTGCTAATTGCTTTTTGTTTGCTTTATGGATGTCTAGTGCTGTGTAAGGTATGAAAAATTTATCTGTTGTAGTAACTCCACGTAAACACTGGGCACTGCAGTGCTTAAGTACACTGAGTTTAGTATAACCACCGATTAAATAACAGCAAGGTCAGTATTAAATCAAGGACATGTTTATATTATACCTAATTCGTGAAAATAGGAACCTATGTATAAGTTCATGTTTACAAAACACAATGATACATAAGAAATTGTTAAAGGCTTTCAAAAATCATGTTTTAACCTCTTTCAATTTAAAGATTTAGAGATAAAGCAACACTTTATGATGAAAATCAACATTTTAAAGTTAAATTTTCTTAATCAACAGTGCAAATAAAGCTCAGCCAACAGCCAAGTTTTATAGTCATTCTGTATAAACAAATTATTCAGTAGTTGACCTTAATTATACCTGTAAGTCAGTACAGCTGCAGAATTAGTAGCTAGGTGAGATCAATTTAAAGTGCTATCCTTTTGTTCTATTAAAACCATAACTTTTCATATTTGAAGTGTCATGAATAATGATTAACAAGTATTTTATGTTTAGAATTCAGACATTCTATTAATGAAATCAATCCAATATTTTTCTGTCCTTGAATAGCATGCTAGTTTCTGTTATCCTGTGACTGATAGATGATGGTGAAAACTACTGAGGCTAGTAACAAAATATTTATTTCATTTCCTAAATAATTATTACTCTTTATATATACATCTTTAAATATTTGAGAATAATTTTCCAGTTTTATCTACCTGTAATATTTTGCTTAGTTAAAACTTCAAAAGGTTCTTTGAGCTTTCAAACATGTCTGTGTAGAATAATAGAAAGATTTGCATAATTCTATGATCAGCAAATACATTACACTAAATTTTTTGTCTAACTTACTTTATGTTTTAAATAATGTTAGAAAAAACAGCCTGATAAGCCAAATTATTTTAAATAAGTGTGTACATAAACAAATATAAATATATATATAAATTAAATTTTTCTGCCTCCTAAGGCTACTAAAACTTATTTGGAGAAAATGGAGATGTAAGAAAGAAATAGTTACACTGGGTAATTAAAACCTGCTTTTTTAGATGAATAAATTATTCATTATTTCATATAACCAGTGAAAAATATTTTTACATTTTCTCCTAAAAATTTGTCTTTATTTTTTTGCTGTTTTCATATAATTTCTAGGTGCCTAGCTATCCTGTTCTTCAAGCAAATCTCATGCATGAAGCCAGAGAGTAGGATCTGCACTAAATAGCTGCATTAAGCTAAAAAAAAGAATGATAAACTGTAACTTAGCAAAGTGCTGGGTTGTACTGGCTGAATATATGTATAGCATCCCACAGTCATAAAAGGGAGTGATAGTCAAGATCCATGATTAACCAGATTTACAAAGAGGAGGCAGCAATAGAAGACTGAAGGGGCACTTGAAATCTGTTCAGACAGGGGTGTATAAAGGAGGTGGGAAAATATATCCTCATAGTAAGAGTGATCAGGTATCTGGCTTACTTTGAGACTCTAAAGTGCACACCAGTCGTGTGCCAACAAGTGTAGGACATTCTCACTCCGCAAATCTGCAAATCTGCATGGTTATAGTTAAATGATATTAATCAGATTTTAAAAACTGTTTCAAGAGAAACTGTCCCTCTGTCATTTCATGATGTTGTCAGAACTCTCTTCATTGTGGTTTTTTTTTTCATTGTTCTACCCTCATTATTCTGTACAGAAACCTACTTTTTATGGAGAAGCAATTTTTCTTATACAAGCAGTAGTTTCAATTGTCTTCACACTCCCAACTCCTATTTCTCTCTTCTTGTCACATTACCTATGCTTTATTACTTTTATTATTATTATGTTTTTCAAAAAGTTCTTCATTATTTTTGGTTAATAGTGGCTTAGATTGATTACAAGTCAAATAATCCATATTAAAGTTAGCTTTTACTTTCAGTTCCTTGCCTGAAAAGTTTTCATCTGGGTTATTTGGAGGTCTGAAACTGCCATTTCCACTGTCATTACTTTTTTGTGTACAAATAAAATATAGGTAGGGACATCTTTCATCTTTTTTCCAAGGTAAAAATAGTTTAAAAGGAAACAATAAGTTAAAACTAAAATTACAATGGCCCATCAGAAGTAAGCAAATAAATGTATATTTTGGGGATTGATATTTCTTGAATTCAAATGATTGATACATTCTGTTGGAGGGCACAGAACACATGATACCTCCTGGACATCTTTTGTACAGCAAAAAGTGCCTGAAAAGAAGTTTCAATGGACAAAAAGTCTAAAACAAACAAACATAAATGCATTCTTTGATTACTTACTGTATTCTACTTGGGTTAAAAATTTTGGTCAACTGCTTAAAGCCTCAACAGTTACACTTTTAAAATTATATGTGAACTTTCAGGCAAGTATAAGTGATAGTATAGCTGTTATTCAATAAATATGTGGTTAGGTTATGTGGTTAGGTTATTAGTATACAGATCCGGTACTGAAAAAAATATCAGTGGGATAATTTTAAACGTATCCACAAGTGTAAACTATTTTAAGCATCTGCAAGAGAATATACACCCAAAATACCAGGCAGTGGAAGGAATTAGGAGAATTTATTTCTGAGAGCTGAAAACACTTAACATTTCAGCACAAGTAAGGAAAGACACTCCCCTGTTCTTCTCAGGGCTTTTATTGTCCCTCAGTTCCTCCCTCCCCCACTGTTGGGGGCCTTCAAACATGTCCTCAAGAACTTCTCTTTTCTCATACCAGGGAGTCAGCTTAAGACTCTGGAATTCAAGAGGAGAAAACATCTAAAACTGCCTCCGGAAAAGACACCTCTTTCCAGGTAGGAAAGCTTTCTTAAGTGACAAACCCTCTCCTCTCCTTGTAATAAATCTTCTGGAAGGTTTTTTTATAGTTACAGCATTGTAAAAGATTTCAAAGTTCTACTTTATGTCACTTAGACTTCAGAATTGTTATTCTCCTTAGTTGCTCTGTATGTCTTAAATTAATTTTCTAAGCATTCCGTTCTGTAATTCTCCTCTGAACTCAGAGGTTTTCAGTATTTTATTTTTTTTCTAATGTGTAAGTCCCCCACCTGTGACATGAATTGTGTGTCATTCCTTCTTACTGACAACAATTCAGCTGCAACCACTCTTTCACTTTATTCCATTCTGACCCTGTATTTTTTTTTTGGAATTAGATGCAAGTAAGTGCTATCGATGAAGCCTCATCTTTAGAGGAAACAGCATGTTCAGTTTTTGTGACCTGCAGAAGGGGATAGATGTTGCCTGTAGCCCTATTTGGAATAAATGTTTTGGTATAGTGTATAAGTAATTATTGTTGCTTACTACAGGTTTGCTTTTTTCACATTACAGCAAAAGTACTTTTCATCAATATGCTTAGCTCACACAGAGAGTGAATTAGCTGATGTCAGGAATGTGGGCTATATCCATGCACTTGACAATGGGAGTATTCATCTTCAGAATTCTATAAAGTTATGAGCTGACAATACAGAAAAAGTAAGTATTATGTGAAACAAGAGGAAATTTCAAAACCTGAAAACAAAATTCTGAATCTTCAAGTTGAATGTTATTTCTTATTAATATAAAGATGTAAAAGCCTGATTTCCCTCTCAGTATGCAAAGACATCAAAAATAAATGCCTCAATAAAAATGATAGAATTTTTTAAAAGTAAAAATTAAACAAATTTAACAATTTTGTCACTCTAAATTTATCCTGAAAAGGAGATGGAAACATTTGAGACATTTTATTTAAGACAAAAGCAAGTCCATCTGCTTTGGGAGACATGTCATTGTGAAGATCAATGGGAGAATAGCTTTAAGCGACATTCAAAAGAATTTCTACATTGAACTGAGTAATGACTCACAAAGGAAAATCTTGTGGGGTTTAAACAAGGGGGAATGTGTGCAAAGTTATGCTTAGGAGAGAAAGGAATGAGAGTTTTGTTTGCTCCCTGATGGTGAGCAAATCAAGAGTTTCATTATACTGGGAGGAAGGATTCTAGTTCAGATTTTTCTCTTTCACATGTTCCCTTAAGAGAGTTTCCATGTTTCAGTGAATGTTTTCGTTTATATTCAATCAAAATTAAAAAGCATTATTTTCTGAAGCTATTAATTAAACATTGTAAACTGTACAACAAAAATGGTTGCTAGTTTTCCATATGTGCACCAGGTTGTGCAAGGTGTTATAAATAGATTTTAAATAGTTAACTGCAGGGAGATTTTAATCTCTATTATTTGTAACTCTTATCTGGTTGTACCAAGAGAAAAGGTGCTAAGGTAAGAACAGCAGTATCTTTTTCAATATTCTTTTGACTACTACATCAAACTTCCAAGCATCTATCCAAGCTGCATCACAATAAATGAAATGCACTGTGACACATCAGTAAGTGTTGTCAAAATAAAGAAACACATTTAGTATTTCAGAATACTTCTGTTCTTTATTATGAGATAGGGATTTCATGGCATGAAAAAACTGTCTTCCAAAGAGGCATCATTTCAGTTCAGGACCCTGATTTCTGTATTTTAGTGGCAGAATCCATCAGGAAGAAGGAAAATTGTCACCAGCTTCTGTTGTCTTGGCAACCTGTGTTGCCAAACAACAGACTGGGTACCTTCTAGAAGGTTAAACTTCCAGGCTGCTGAGAGACTGACTGCAATGACAGCAGAATAAATACCTTTTGCTAGGTGCTTTCGTCATAGCAAAACAAGATAATATTTTGCATATTTTTTCACAACCTTTGATGCTCTTTCCCATTTTCTTTGTGTTATATTTGCTGATAGCATTGGTTGTAATTAATCTGAATTCTAAATCCTCGTCTAAGTCTCTTACTTTGGATATACAATATTTTTTCAAATCCCCTCATGATAGTACTTGTTTCCACACATGGTCTTTTGTACAATGGCAATTTTTGGTAGGATGGCTGAAGAGAACAAATTATTAATTTTTATGATTTTTTTTATTCAATTTGTCTGCACTTTGTTTGTAGGTGCTAGAGTTTTAAAATATTTGTAATAATAATAAGATTACTGGGTGGGATTAGACACCTCTAGCTTCAGGGCAAATTTAAGGACAAATACAGCTGTTCCTATAATTGGCATGTCGATAAAGGATACCTCTGGTGGGCTTGTAGCTTTAGACAAGCCTGTCTGGAGCAGACGGTGCAGAGCTTCTCTCTGATCTAAGACACACTATTATCTACAGACACCCAGGTGGGAGTCCTCTGATCAAATGTAGATACCTGAATTTAAACTAGTTTGTCTAGGTTCTTTTTATTGCCAGTGAAGAGAAATGGAGACTGTTAGGAAGAAATTTATTTCAACCTAATGTAGACTAATAAACTAGGAAAGAAGAACTTTGCCCTATATCTTCGTATTTCTCTCTGTTGTATATAAAAGAAGCTTAGTTTCTAGCTCAGGCACAGAGGTCTACTCAATGCCTAAAATTGGGTGTTCTGATTCCACCTTTTTTAAGGTTTATAGAGACCCCTGTTATCATTGCTCTGGCCATTAACTGAGTCTCATTTTGTGACTCTCCTGGACACACCTTTTCTGTTCTTAATTACATTAGCAGAGTTATCAGTCACTCCCAGCTACAGGTTCAGATCATCACAAGTCATTCAACTTGCTTTAAACTAGCAGGCATCTGGGTTTGGCCCAAATTGCTCTATGAGAAGGCCCTTCTATGCTATTCTTTCCAAATATTTGTACTATATTCTTTAAATTCCTCTTAGTGCTGTGTTTAATTTGTGTTTGGGCATCAACTCGAAATGCAAATCAACAAATTATTTTTGTCTTCAATACAACTGTCTGTATGTGAGCTGAATGTCTATGTTCTGACTATAATTGATGGAGATATGGGACTCAGTGCAGTTGCCAACCTGTGGGCAGCCGGTGCCATTTCACACTCCTTAGGGTAAAAGAAGTTTCAGAATAAGGTTAACAGATATGGCACAGGAGCAATGGAAGACCTGTGCCATGTTGATCCAGCTGCAGGCCAAGTGATATACCTACAATACGATATCTAAAAAAATCCTAAAAATTATATCAACTTAATTCTTCCCCTAGTAAGATGTTCAGTTGACCAGCTGTACCACAACATCATAAAATAGTTCTCTGACAACTGGTATAAAGGATAAGGCAATATAATTCAGTCGAAACTATAAAGCCAATTATAGGCTCAAGGTTTATTATGTATTATAGGTTTGAGGGTTAAAGATTTTATTAGTTTTTGTTGTGAACAATTCTATCCAGATGGGTATAGGGACAGTGTTTGGAAAGGAGGTGAAGGAACTGTTTACAATAAATTATAAAAGCAGAGTGCTAATTGCTTATCTGAGAGTCTGTTTTCCAGAACTATGGCAGTTCTGGAAACTGTTGACTCTTTCTGAAAACAGTATGCAAACACTGTGTATGATAAGAATTCATCCTAAAGTACTGTCACCTCCTCATTTTCTACTATTTTGTTTATAAGTGATTTGATTGTGTCATAAAGTCATAAATAAATGAATTGTGTTTACAAGTCATAAATAAATGAATGTGCATTTATAGAAAGCACTTCAACATTTTCTGTAAGAACCTGGTACAAAACAAGTTTAGTTAATTCTGTGTGGTTTTGATGTGCCCTCAAGTGAATTCCATTTTCTCATTTTTCTTTCTGTTTTCTGGGACACCTGGGTAATTTCTTTCCTCTACAGCTACCTTGGAACCTCAGCCAATGTAAGTTGGGAGAGATCTGTTGATTTCATTGACAATGTATTAATCTACTTCATCTTAGAGTAGCTCCAGAGTTGTAGGAGGTGACTGTAGAACCAGACACGTTCAGTATATATTCAGGATATCAAACTTCTATGCTAAAGGTATACATGCAGCTTCCTCCTCTGGGAGAAGGACTCATCAAATATGCAGTGTATCACACATGTATTTCAAAAATGTGCTGTCAGAAGTAGTGTGACTGGTCCCTCTGGGCTCAAGGTACTGACACTTACTTCCTTTTCCTTTATCTGTCAGTGATCATGGAAATTTTTAGAGTGATAAGTGTGTCTTTTTTCTTTTTCTCTTTCACTAAAAAGTAATCTAGCTTCTTTTTATTTATTCTTATATCCCAGTTCTACTTCTTTAATCTCAGTCAAACACCTGTTCATAAACATCTTCAATGATTCTGACAGGAAGCAAATCCAAAAATGAAAGATAAAATAAGTTATGGTTTGGGATTTCTCTATGGAACACCAAGCAGAGAGGATTCTGGTTTACAAAAACGAAATAATTTTCTCTGCAAACTCCAACTGTCTAATTCACTGCCACGGTGACCAACACATATGTTTTGGACAGGGTAAGTATTTCATACTACTCGTCTGTGAGGTCCCATACAGGAAACTATAGCTATCTCTGAACCATTGAAAGTTTTTAATTTTAAAATCCTTTCACCTTTCTTAAAAGAAATTAAAAGAAAGTAGTTGAGACTATAGATGAAGAAAACACATAGAATCATTCTTGATTTCTGTTATTTATATGCTGCTTGAGAAAAAATGTAACAACATCTCTGATTACTCCTAACCTTCAGTAGAACATTGGTTCAAATATACTGAGGTAAGGATTTATTCTTTGACTAATGTACAGAAGTCAACTGAAAAGAAATTAGTAAAGGTTATTCAAACTCTTTATTTAATAAACAAACAAACAAACAAACAAACAACCCCCCCCAAAACAAAAACAAACTCTCAGGAAGGCCACCAAGAAATAACACACAATGAAACTAATACTGATTTACCCTGACAAAATTGTTTTCATGAAAATCTAACCAACTGGTTGGCACCTGTTGACATTAAGTTTTCAGTGCAAAAAAGGCCTAAATTCTTCTGTATGCTTTCTGTAAAAGGAGGAGAAAATGAAAGGAAGAAAAGTGTCCCCAATTGGATTTCACATTTTATTTAACTAGATTCTTATAAAATATTACCAAAATACCATGTCTTATATCTGTTTAAATATTAATACAATTTGCTACTGGTATATGGTGCTTGGTCACCCTTTGCTGTGTGGATACCATATGCTTTATACTGGGCAAGGCAGGATCTTATGCCAAGGAGGAAAGATTGCTTTGCTGTTTCCTCTAGAGCACTTCTGTCTGCTCACCAAAGGGGTGGTTTTGGGATGCAGTACACGACAAATAGAGAGAAATACATCCAACATAAGATCCTGCACTATGACTTCAGGCTCACTGACTCCTCAGCTGTGGTTAAGCTGAACTGAGCTGAGGCTGGACGCACCAAATGCAGCTACCTGATGTTACCTGAGCCAGAAGTGATTGCTGAATGGACTGAAAATTATTCCTGTTGCAAAAAAGCATTAGACAAGTCCATAAGGCCAGAGCATGAGAGGACAAGACAGAGGAAGAGGAAAAGCTTTCAGCAGCACCAAAGTGACACTGGTTTGGAAAGCCTTCTGAAAACATAAGATGTAAGCAGCAGGAGGGATTTCCTGAGGCATGGATCAAACCCACAGCCAAGCCTGACTGATGACAGAGAAAAGATTTTTTTTCTCTAGAAATCACTTGACTAGCAAGCCATGCAGAGGGAAGAATTTCTTACATGGACATAGTGGACAGTAATTTTTAAGCCTTTTTATTTAGTTTCATTTGAGAGATTAGAATCTCCATTTTTATAGTCTACTTGTGCTATGATGAAAAAGTAACAGAATTGCAAATATGCAAAGACATATTTGCTTTCTGGAGGAAGATGGGTAGTTACAATAATTTGCATATTAGTTTTAAGGAAGAGGAAGGAAGGAAGGAAGGAAGGAACTGTTTAACCAGCTTAACCTGACCTTAGGCAAGTCATGTTTCCAATTGAGGTTTTAACACAGGAGAACTTAATGAGTTATGATCATAAAGATATGAAATTTACAGAACTCAGGACTATTAACAAATTTCACCGTTTGGGTGCATTTTCTCTCTGTTACAAAAATTGCGAGTTTCTGGTTTTCACTAAAAAGATAAATTAGGAGGATTCTTTATTTTTCAATACAATAACAAAAATGTAATGGGTCAGTATAATGTGAAAATCTTTCTTACAGTTCCTAAGGCAGAAAAAGACTAGTGAGCTCAGACATATTTCGGTTATTACTTATAACTCACTGAGGACAGTCTTAAACGAATATAGAAGAAGGTGGGTAAAAGAGAATGACACAGAGATTCTTAAATAACTTCATTAATATGTGCTGATTCGATGACAGAGCTTGTTGAAATATTTTCAGTAAGCACTGAATTAAATGTGTTTAAACAATCTATTTGCCTTTGTGAGCAGTGAACTATGATTTTACTTTATAATAAAGAAAAATAAGTGACTGATCATTTTGAATCCACATTTTATTTTTAATCTCAACAAAAGTAGGAGAAAGAAAAGCCATGTCCACAATTACTGTGAATTGGAATGACAGATAGAAATTAGGGCTGGAAAATAGAAGGAAAGGATTTAGAATGCTATAGGATACTGAAGGATATTACAACCACTTAACAATTCCCTCAAAAGTCTGGACCAAGGTTCTGCTGCTGAGCTACATCAGAGCTGGGTCGGGGTAATATAGACGACGAGGCCCAGAAGAGGCAGGGGAGGTTACAGCAGAAGTTACAGTAAGAACAGATTTTACAAGAGTTGAATTTCCATGGCTGGCCTGGACACACGGAATAGAATTTATTGTACAGTGACTTGGCTTCAGCCCACTTTGCAGCAGTGTGTAAGTTAGGTGCCTAATTACTGGAAGCTTCCCTCCTGTCAGGGGAGACAGAGAAGCTTCTGCAGGCAGAGAATTAGACCCTAATGGCCTAAATAAATATCTGTAGATGCCATCCTTTCCCTCCTAACCCTCTGTTCCTAGAGGAAGCTTTGTCTAACAATCCAAACTAATTTATTAAGTACCAATTCTGTACTCCTGAAGATGAGCCCAGGTCTTTGCTCATAATACTTTCTTATTGGAAAAACAAACATTTACGCAACATTTACTGATAAACGATTGATGCTTAAAGTTTTACTCATATGAACAATTTTTATTCCTGAGTAGGTCTGTTAAATCAAGCAGACCATTTACATAAGTAAGAAATGTCACATAAATACATTCAAACCACTTTTTAAAGGACTCACTCTGCTTCTCTGAACTCAAGATCCAAAGGTGTTGCTGATATTTCATGAAGCACATAACTGACTCAAGGTTTCTCAGATATACAGGCATGGGAAGGAGAGAGGTAAAGAGCTGGAGACAGGCTGTGACACAAACCTAAGAATTAAAACTCCTGTCCCAGTGCAGAACAAGGGACCTTGTAAAGTTGAATTTACAGTCTTATTTCTGCAGTTGAGATGTGAAGGATTCTGGTACATGTAGTGAGAGAT
The DNA here is from genome assembly GCF_003945595.2 of Pipra filicauda. NCBI lineage: Eukaryota > Metazoa > Chordata > Aves > Passeriformes > Pipridae > Pipra > Pipra filicauda. Next base: position 2,611,777 of record NW_024104343.1, on the reverse strand, counting down.
GTTGCTGAGAGAAGCCATAACATGGTCTTGATAAGTAATCACAAAGCACACAACAAAGCACCACTTACAGCAGCAAGGGCTTTAGCAGCTTTTGGCCATCAGCCTGAGAGGTCTTCTCTGAATCTCACTGAACCACTTGTCTCCTGCCAGGAGCTCCTCATCGTTTAGAAGTACTTGGCAGAGATTAGGTACTCCACACCGATAAAAGGAGAAACCTTCTGGCCAAATGCCTGCCACATGAACCCTCTGTGCAAGCGGTAGAGTTCTCCTCAGTGTACCAAGGATGTTCATGGCAGGCACAAAGAGTTTGGCTCTGTGCTACTTGTACAGTCCATGGGGTGGTCTGATTGCTGCATTTCCCCACAGATTGCTCAAGGAAGTAAAGAGCACTTTAAATACAGGAATCCTCTCCTATATCATGCATGTTCTGAAGGAGGATATATCATGTTTACCCTCCATTACTTCTTCTCAGGCCTCTTCCCTTTGTATTTAACTTCTCTGCACAGCCTGCATAACATCCAGTCATGTCAGGATGTCATCAGGATGATGTCCTGCCCTCGTCCAGAGTAAAAATACCTTTTACAACATGAAGAAAGGATAGGAACCCAGTGGGTCACCTTGTGTTGAGATCTGATTCCTTGATCCACTGGACACACATCAAATGAAACTGTATAACAAAGTGGCGAGCATGAGTATGTTCATAGTATGTTTTTTTTGTTAGGTTCCCCAACTGATCTCTTCTCTTTGATGACTAGTGACAGGACCCAAGGCAATGCTCTGAAATTGTATCAGGGGAGGTTTAGGTTGGATATTAGGAAAAGGTTCTTCATCCCGGGAGTGGTTGGGCACTGGAACAGGCTCCCCAGGGAAGTGGTCACAGCACCAAGCCTGACAGAGTTCAAGAAGTGTTTGGATGATACCCTCAGGCACATGGTGTGACTCTTAGGGATGGTCCTGTGCAGGGCTGAGAGTTGGACTCGATGATGCTTGGGGGTCCCTTCCAACTCAGCATATTCTGTGATTCTGTGATTCTGTAACTGTTATCCTCTGCAACAAGAGGGCAAGTAAGGCAAAAGGCTCCAAGCATGCCAGGATCCTGTCCTTGTCATCAAGGTGGTAGCTGCTCTTTTCCCTCACCTTTTTATTTACACTCTCATGTTCTAAGGGCTTATTGAGTTGCAGATTCTCCTCACACTATTCCCTGACACCATCCAAGCTGGTTGACCACACCAAGGAAAGGAATCTTGACTGGAGGGGTCTGTGTCAGGAGTCACAACCACTGTGAGGCCTTTTCCCCTTCCTGGTTGGTGTCAAATCCCAGGACAGAGGACTTGGGAAATCTCAGAACATGGGAACTTCTATAAATTTGATTATGTAACATATATAGTGTTTCTTCTTTTCTACTATTTTTCTTATAGTCTCCTTGTTTTATCTTTTTTCCTTTATACCCTTTCCTCCTTGGGGAGACCTCATGTTTTGTTAAAAACTAGTTCTGAACATAACATTGGGAGCCACCCTGGTTCATCAGAGCTCTGGCACAAAAAAAGCATATCTGAGCCTTATTTACCCATGGCTGCCCCCATCAAGACAACATTCAATTAGTTTCCCAAAGCCCCACTTAGTTACATATTTTTGAGATTCATTTACTACTGAACAGGCATAGACTCTGTAAATCTTAGTCATGCAAAAAGTCTGAATGATCACAAGTAAAAATATGCAGCATCAGACCACTAATTAATAAATGTCAGTAAAGTACTTACGATGAAAGATGTTATGGGAGTACAGCGGATTCTAATTAAAACGTCAGATTCATTTCCACAAGTTAGTCATGGACTTTGCAAAAGATCAGTGTCTGCAGAACTTTAGAAACTTGAGAAAAATTTCTTTTCACATGAACTGTGTTTAAACTGAAAATCTGTATTCCGTATATTAAACAAAAATAAATCAGAGTATTGAAAAAGTTTAAGTGATGGCTTAAGGCTGCCTGAAGGAGACCTTGCAATCTATTCTTTTATATTGCAATCTACTGTGCACTGTGTCAAAAGGCATTTATTTTTGATTCACAGAAGATTTCAAATAGTGAGCAGTGCTATAAAAGTTCTCAAAAAATTATTTTAAATCCTTCCATCTAATGGACTATTTGGTGAAGTCAGATTTTTTAAAGATGAATTAATCACGTCTGATTCCACTTAACTATATAAACACAAGGAAGGAAAAACAAACATCAGGGACTACTGTTTTTCTTTTGGTTCTCAATACCAGTTATAGAAATGCGATATATGTGTATGCTGGCATAAAAACAGAAAGTAAAAGGACCATAGTTTAAGCATTTCCCCTGGATAAAAATTAAAATGTGTTATTTTGCCACAAAATTACAACATTTGCAAAATATTAGGCTTGGTGAAATATTCAGATTCCCAAAACAGTATTTCAAGTGCTTTTGCAGCAAATGTTTTTATCTTCTCTTCCAGCATTAGAAAGAAAGATTGTAAGATTAATAGACTAAAGGGAGGAGGGGTATTGGATACACTTTTCTGATGCTAATATAAAAATTCTATTTTCATTAGAAAAGCAGTGTATTTAAACTCTAATATTTTAGAAAATTCCTTTGTCTCTAAACCAGCTCATTAGAATATCCATTTTTTTAAAGTAATTCTCCACTTTCCCCTTTTACCTTACCATTTTCCCTTTTATTTCTGTTTTAAAAAAATGGTCATGTGTCTGGAGCTCACACTAGGTAACACCTACTCCAGAAACAGTGACACCACTATCAGCAGGTCTATTTTAAGAATTATGTGTTAGTTAAGGATACAAGTGGAAGTGCATTATTTTTTTTTACTATTTATTTATACTTTTTTTTTTTAAAGGAGAAAAATAATATGTGCACACCAGGTGAGGTTTAGAAGCTCTCAGAGTTTTATTCTAAATTTCTTATTATACAAGGATAGTTCCCATGGTAACAATTACATCATTTGGCACACATGTTACTGGAGGGAAATAGAACAATTTAATAAAGAAACACACATTCACCATTGTGCCATGTGAATTGATTTACTTATTGCCTAATTATGTTTCTTAAAAACGTGAGACTGCAACAGTTTTCAATGTCAGTACGACCACTTGCCTGTCAAAATTATCATTTCTGCTCCCAGTTCTTTGCAGCTCCAAACCACTCTCTGCCATTCATTTCTTAGAAGTCTTGACACTGCTCAACTATTCTTGAAAAAGAACCTATTCTACCTTTGCCATTTCTTTCTGCAAACTCATACTCTTTCTTATTCAGATGCTGAATGGTATTGGAGATTTTCTTTAAAAATTTAAAATAAAATAAAATAAAATAAAATAATATAAAATAAATGCAATTTGACTGCTAGAGATGAATGGTTTTGCTATGGGTATTTGCTTAAAAATGGTTTTCACAAATTTAGCCAGCTGTTTGCAAGACAATTTAGATTATCCATGACCCTTGTAGAAGTATGCAAAGGGCAATAACTTTTTGTGCTCACGTCCTCTACATATGACCCACTTACAAATACTGCATATGTAGTCCAATGAGTAACACAGTAAAGATCTGCAAGCAAGAGTTGATGTTATCCGAACTTTTCTTATTGGTCAATATTCATTTCTCCTTCCATTTTTTCCCCCCACTCTGTGTATTTTCATTTAATTTCTGCCTCTCAGACTGTAATCTCTCCTGAGTACCTGACTCAGTTCTTTGGAATTTTACAAACCTAATTCTGCCTTCCGTTCCTAACAATTAATTATTATCACCTGTTATCTATGCCTTTGCTTGAAGTAATTCTCTTGACTCTTTCTTCTTAATTTTTTTGGTTGCTGCATGAGACTCTGCTTCTTGATAAAACAAGAAAATCCTTCTGTCCTTCTGATTTGTAATTTCTCTAGTGGTTATTTGAATTCTTGCTTTCTTTTACTAAATAAAATTGGGAGTATACTAGGACATGTCTGTGTGTGTCAATCTAGAACAAAAGTACGATGGATATTTAACTGCATTAACCTTCACAAGTCAGGCAAAAGAAAAAAAAAATTTTTTCTTTTTTCAATCTTATGAGGGCACACATTTTCTACAGATCTAAACCTCATGTTCAAACACTGAAACAGACACACAACGTGCTCGGAAACAATGTAACCCTAAAAAACACTGCAACAATTACTGTCTCCTTAGGATAAGTGCTATTTAAATTCATTCATTTCTTGGGAAACGATTTTCTGATCTATCAAGGCAAATAGGTACTGTGGGATGCAAAATTAATCAAGGAAAAGGAAATGAGATCTTTTTTATGTTGCTTTCTATCAAAGAAGCCTCTCATTATTGCAGTGGACTAAACTGAAGTCAAGTGGCCGAAGATAAGTGGAGGAACGGAACTTAAAAGCAGTGAGAAAAGGGCTGGGCTGGATAGCTGTTCTCTGAGAGACAGAAGAGAATCTTTGTAGGTGACTGAATTTCACTAACATAAATCCTAAGGCCTTCTACAGAAAGTTGCTTTCTCTTTGTCCTATATATGGGAATTGCAAAAGAAACGGTCAAAAAATGTCTTCAAATGAAGTTTGCAAGTCCATAGTTTTTCAGAGGGGATTGTGCACCTGAGATCTTCAGGGGCATTGAAATTATTCCTTCACAGCCCTAGTTACATAGAGAGTTAAGGTAGCTCAGTTTTGCAAAATTGACATTTTGTTCAAACTGTATATGACTATGTACTTATATGATCAGATTCTGCTTCCTGATTTGTCCAACTCCTTTATAGCCCCCTTCAGTGTTATACAAGGTAATGACTTACTTTCCAGGGCTTTTGTTTTCCTTTACATTTTTGCATAGTTAAAAACACTTGAATATCTTTTTCAATTTCATAAAGAAGTTTATAGGAAACAATTTCCTCATAGCACTGCTTGTTTTGCTGTGTTGTGCTTTGTATTCCCAAGTTCTCACTTACGACCTTTCATGCTGGAGACAGATTACACCTAAACAGACAACACCTAAGTCTTCAGAGAAGACTTGCGCATCAGAAAAGAGATGAAATGAAAGTGGAGGCAACTTAGCACTTCCATTACTTGCAAAGGTCTTCAAGTCTCTAGTGCTTTCTTAGCAAAAAAAAGCATCTGCTGAAAATCCTGGCCCATGCAGTTATGTGACCTTGGTGGCACTCCTTCTTTTCAAATAATTCAAAATTCATTTGTTATTTAGGTATGTTATTTAACATTATTATATAGACAACAGGTTAGCAAAGGCATATAGTGCTTTTGGAAAACTCCATAAAAGAGTATGGCATAATAAACACTTGAAGAAAAGTACAAAGATCAGTGTTTAGAAAGCCATTGTGCTGTCTACTCTTTTATATGGATCTGAATCGTGGGTCATCTGCCGCCACCACCTGCGTCTCCTAGAACGCTTCCATCAGCGCTGCCTCCGTACAATCCTAAACATCCACTGGTCAGATTATGTGACCAATACATCTGTTCTAGAACAAGCAGCTGTCACAAGTATTGGGGTCCTGTTGCTGAGAACACAGCTGCGTTGGGCAGGGCACGTCTCAAGGATGAAGGACCACCGCCTCCCTGAGATCTTGCTTTATGGTGAACTTGCCACTGGCTGCTGCAAGAGAGGAGCCCCGAAGAGGAGATACAAGGACTCCCTGAAACAACATCTCAGCCTTGGCCATATTGATCATCATAACCGGTCTACTCTGGTCTCCAATTGGGAGACCTGGAGACACACCATCTATAACGCTGCTGATGCTTTTGAGAAAGCACGCAGGATCACCCTTGAGGAGAAACAACAACGCAGAAGGAATAGTGCCTTGCAGAATATACCATCTAAGGAGTCTTTCTGCTGTGCCTTTTGCAATCAGACATGTCTATCTCGTATTGGCCTCATAAGCCACCAGTGTGCTTGTAACAGACGTGGATAGAGCCTTCTTAAATCTTCATTCGCGAAGCCTAGCCATGATATTCATCTCAATACATATGCTGACACTTGAAATATTGACTTTGTTGCATATTTTTATGTTTGATTTTTCCTCAGGCTCTAGCCCCAGGAGCCTGATGACTCTTGTATCTTCTTTGAGAAATTAAAGAGAGAATTTGTGTCTGTGAGGTCCTCTGAGTCTGGCTAACATGAGACTCATAAAAGTGGATCTCTACAACCTCTGAGTGACTGACGAGGTAATAGAATGCTGACTCCATGACTACTCTATTGCTCTAACTCACCATAAATCTGCCCTGCAGCTGAAAGAAGCCATCTGATTCCCATATCTGCACAGAGTAAGCACATTTTTCCAAACAGATGGCCAAAGAAACAGATTATGTCACTAATCTGGTGCAAAACTGCTTGTTTGTTTGTTTGTTTTCTTGATTTATGTGTCATAGAGATCAATTTGCATAGCTGCATGAATACTTGTGCTGATAAATAGAAATGTATAGCTAGGGACAAGAAGAAAAGTATGACCATCCTTTTGGACAGTAAAAGTGAATTTATTCTATTTAAAAATGTCCATATAGCTGTGAACTGACTCAGACAACTAGATCATAACAACTTCTATATAGCCCTCCTCAAGTTTTCACCTGTTCTTTTTCTCCTGACATGGACTGCTGAGAGGGAACATCTCTCCAGCAGTAAGACTCCCTATGACTTTGGATGGCAGGAATTTCAATTACCATCCCATAGGCTGACTAGCTCCCTTTTACAGAACCATTGTTTTTCTTCATCCAAACATAAGTAAAGCTAACTGAGAGAGTTGTCAGTAGCTCTATCCTTCTTAAGCTTCTGTCACCCAAGATGCTGCTCTGCATACTGTGCTATTCGAAGAGTTAGTAAACTGAACTCATACTTCTATTTGGGAAAACTAGAGAAAATCTAAAGTGAAATTCAATGTGCAAAACATTCAATCAAAAACCAAATTGCAATCTCAATTGTGGAGTAATGTCAAGAAAAGGCAAGTCAGTCTGATAACAACAATGTAGAGTAATGCAGACTCAACAATTTACTTTTGTTCTTAACGAAAAAATGAAATTCTCAGTGCCAGGCATGCTCTACTACAAGCATAATTAAGACACTGATGCTGATCTAAATTGGAAACACAAGCAAAACAGAAGAATAAGAGAGTTTTCTTTGACTTCAATGTAGTAGTAATTGACCCTTATATTTTATTGTTGGTTTTGTTTATTATTATTATTATTATCATCATCATCATTATTATCATGACCATGATCATTATTATTATTTAGGTACAGGACCCATTCTTCCACAGTCTTACAATACAAGAAACACAACCTGAACATTTTGAGCTGTATTTTTACAGTGAAGTACTGAAGAAGTGTGTGATCCTCCATCGCTACTTTATTGTTGTGGGACTTGAGCATTTTCCATATCTCTGGTCAGAACACACTCTAGCTTCATTTTGCCGGCATGATGAAATTAGATGTACAACAGGCATTCAGCACACACTAAAAAAAAAAATCTGTGTGCAGAGGCAGAGGTGGAGTTGGAGTGTGCTCCATCAGACCTATGTGGAGAAAGCTCCTGTGTGAGCCAAACCCTGGACATATGTGAAGAGCTGCAAAATCCCAGTCTGTGCATGATTACTTATCTCCACTGAAAAGCTTTTAAGGTTGCATCTTAATCCCTGTTCCTGAAACATGACTTACTGGTGTAGAATCAGAGCTCTGAAGAGAATCCCATTCTATAGGTTTGCAGATTAGCACAGAGATCATGGTGGATACTTGGTGGATACCAGTGTAGCAGATTCATTCACCTCTAATTATACCTTTTTTATTTCAAATTCCCTTTTGTTATCACAAGCATAATCATATTTATCTGGTTTTTGAAGATTTTTTCAGTGTGAAGAGACTGATTCCCCATTTTTTTTCCTCTGATATCACTTCTCAGACAGGTAAATTCAATCGAACAGCTATGAATGTCTCTATGAAAGCAAGATGAAGTTTCCACATAATGTAGTATTGACACTAAAGCACAGAGAATAAAACAAAAAATAGACAAATATTTATTTGCATTATTTAATGGACTTGCTTTGGCCAAAATACCTGTTCTTTGTTATTTGCTTTCCATGTTCATTTGAACGACGAGATTTTATTGGAACCAACACTCATAGAAAATGAAGTTAAAAGTCATGAGTGTTTGCAGAGGCCAAACATTTAATTCAGACAAAAATAATCAGAATGGAAATGCTTTCTCACTCTGTACAAGATCACAGTAAATCATACAGAAGAACCCTACAAAACAAGGCAATATATGACTGATTTGAAATCACAAGTTTGAAAGAGAAAATATATTTAAAAGAATGCACATTCAAAGATGTTGTCTGATAGAATGCATTAAAAAACCGAGCTAACATTCAGTGTTGCATGGAATTTATGAAAGACAACTAGGATTAGTTAAAAAATTTTGTTTAAACTAACTTTAAAAGGAAAACTGTGTTTTCTACTGTTTTATTGTGTACACTTTAAAATGTTTATTTTCACTAATTTCAACACAAGACATGAAAGATCTAAACTGAGTTTTCAGCTCCAAGCTTTCAGTTGTTAGCTGATATATTTCTCACAAGGACAGTATATTTTAATTTTGGAATTAAAAATTAGTAGTCAATATTGCTCAGTAAGTTTGTAATTTTTCTCAGGGGAAAAACACAAACAACTAAAAACCACACACACAAAAAATAAAAATCCAAACCAAATAGTCATAATTAACAGCAGTGAGAAGAATGTCCTTTAAAACTAGTCCCTCTCTCTCTCATATTTTTATAAACAGACCAAGCTTCTCTCTTGCCAAGCTTGTCCCTTGAGTAGGGAGAATTGATGAGTATTGATTCAGTTCATAAATATAGCTTTATGGTGCTGAAAAATTAAACTTTGTCATTTAGTACAATCCAATTCTGTGATGTATTTTTTTAAATTTTTTTCAGAGTAAATTATTTTCTCTGCAGTATGTAGATGATATCTAAACCTTTCATGTTAAAAAGAAAAGAATAATAATAGTATCAGTAAAAGGAAACTGTTTTGATAGTTTTATAGTTCTTTTCAAGGCCTCCTATACTTCAAATTCTCCAAATAATTCTTATGTGGCTTTTGTTTCATTTTATTTCTGTCAGCTCAGCTCCTCTACAGAAAAGCTCTCACAGAACCATACACACAGAACTCATACCCATGGAAATGATGGAAACAAATTGCAATTGGTTATGCTTGATCTCTAAAAGTGTGCCTTTTCCCCTTTTTAAGAGTAGTTGAAAACTCAGTCTCATGCACTGACAAGGTGGCTGATTCCTATATAAAGATGAGCTGGCTATCTACATAAATGTCTGCATAGAACAAGCATTTGTAATTCAGGCTTTGTTGCTGTTGTTACTTTTTTTAATCAAGAAACATATTCATTTAGCTATGTTTTTGTTGTCATGCAATATATCCTATTTTATGCCAGTGAAAATTTTAAAGATCGTATACAACTTATGGATACCATGTGCATTAAGTAGCTTAGCATTGTAAAAGCAGGAGGAAGTTAGATAATTTTTGAACTTTCTGACTTGATTAGAGAGGAACTGAAATGTGAGTTTTAATTCCTTGCTTTCTCCTATCAGCTGTCTTAGGAGTTCAGTTCTGAGACACGATTTTTTTTTAGTAGTAGTATTTGTAGAAGTGACATAGGATTTGCTAGATGTTCCAATGGTTTGATGTGTTTATTGTTCTCATCTCTTGTTTAGCACCTGCAGGCAGCATGTAATTGGAACACACATTTTGAGCTTTAGGACTTTTTCTATATCTCAAGATTGGATTATCTGTTGATTTGCTATTGATGTATTTGGCTTTTAAGGACTTTATTTTTTCTTTTGTTTCGGTGATTTGCTGTTAACTCCTGAAGACTGTCTAAGTTACAACAGCCAGTCTCCTGCAACTCAGACTTTAAGCATCTGAAACAGGGCACACTGACAAGGTAGAAATCTACATCTTTAAAAAGTGGTGTTCTAGGAGCAGCAATTATCTGTGCATGATTACCTCCTAACCTGCTAAATGGTTGGTTCAGATCTCCTGCTGTCAGTAAATAACCAGGGGCTGATTAACAGTCATGTTATCATTCCAAAACCCTTTGATGTATGCTGTGCTACTTTTGACCTCTTTTTTTCAATTCTATGTATGTTTCTGGAGTAGGTTACTAATTTTAGTAGTGGAAAGAAAAGACTAATTCAGCGTACCTGACCTACAATGGAATATCCCAAATGAATATGAAAGACTCAGTGTCTTACCTGACATTATTTCGTAAAACATTTTCCAACCCCCACAATATACTTACTTTCACTGTATCTCAAGAATCCCTAAATGTTTTTTTCCTTTGTCTTTAAGCCATATTAGCATTCATAATAGAGAATAAATTGGCACTATCATAAGTAGAAACAGGCACAAAGAATCCATAACGCTGGAAGAGGAATAAGGTTTTTCTTGTTGTTTAAATAGTACCTTAGTTTTACTTTTAAGAGAGTTGCATTGCAAAGCATATATTAATCCAGTTCTATTAGTTTTCTACCTAGATGATTGTCATGGGATGTGTAGTTTGTCTCTTATGAAGTAAATTAAAATCATCAGTTAAGTTTGCATTATTCACCAAAAAGATTATAGGTTGTATAGTTTCTGGTTAATAACAGTATGGGCTAGACTAGGATCAACGACCTACAAGGAATTTTTTTCTCCTTTAATTGTAGTTTTCTACACATGTTGATCTGATAATAGTTTTCAGTTCAGTGAGAACCTGTTAAAAAATTATGAAGTTGCTGTTGATGACTATTGAGACAAGAAGTTAGCAGCAGAGGTTGATAACAATTGTGCAAGAATCTCCAGAGCAACTTCAATGAGGAAAGGAAAAGTCCATTTTCTGATGTTCTTCAAAGGTATACATACACCTCAAGAACAGTTTATAAATAATAAACTCTATTGATTTTATGGGAAATAGAGGTATTCTAGCACATCTTCATCCAAAAAGCATTACACTTTTTTAAAAAACACGTCTTTACTGTCAGTCCTTATTCAGAGTCCCGCTCATTTTCATCTAATGCTTTGAAGTGATCCTAGGACATTCTTTTTGAAGTTAGCCCAGCTTCATCCAGCCCAGGAGATGTTCTTTAGGAAAAGAGTCTAGCCATTTTTTGAAGTCCATTCTCATTGCATTCTCCCAGTGTGCAGAATTGTTCTATGAGAGATGTTGGAAAGAACATCTTTGTCTGGTTCTTTTAATATCCCCTTTAAAATCTGCAGGTACAGGAAGCATAATGGCTGCAGCTCTATCTCCCCAGCAGTGCAGTTGAATGCCTCCTTATACCATCATAACATGGGGCCTGCCTCTGTGTGCTAACCAAGGAAATTATAATCAGGTTAAAATGGGGTTCTTACCAACCAAACAGTGAAGGCATAATAAAGAATTCTAAAATAAATAAAGCAAATGACATGCAATTTATGAACTAGAATGAAATAACTTGTTGGTGATTGTCCTTTTTCTGTCATGGTGACAACATTCTGAACTGGAACAAAGCTCATCTGTGCAGGAAACAAAGTTCTTCACAGTGTGATAAAAATTCTTGTACAAACTGAGAATCTCCATTGATTTGAATGAAGGGCACGTTTCTTTCAACTTCCTTTCTTTCACATAAACACAGAGCAATATTAGGGGGGGAAAAGAAAAAAAAAAGAAGAAATAAGGAGGCAGAGGAGAAGAAGAAGAAGAAAGAGGAGAGAAGAAGAGCGACCCCAAAGGAGACAAAAATAGACCTTTCAAAGCAAAAGATTCCATTGCATACTATTCATGGAGAGACAATGAAAGTGGTTTGATAGTCAACAGAATAGTTCTTCATAGACAATATCCTTGGGTCTACAACCATACAATTTAGCAGTTAAGTTTTGTTTAGATCTAACACAGCTTTTGCAAAACTGTTCTGCATGTTTTTCACTGAATTATTTTTTATTCATTTCTCACACTCTGACTTTCTGAATAATCCGGATTTTTTTCCATCTTCTCAGTAAGAAATCTAAGTTATAAACTTCACATTATAGATTAATAGCAATCATTCCTAAATTTATTTCTTCCTTTGAGTGACTTAAATTCTCCCTTTTCAGCAGTAAAGGTTCTGAGCATAACCTTTCTAATGTGGTCTTTCTACCTGTCATTCACTCTTCATTTCACATTGTCACTTGCCTTTTGACTTGGATGGAGAAATTACTTATTAGTAGATTGAAGTCTGTATTGTTCTGAGTGTAAAAACAAAGTAACTATTTTTCAGACCCTCTAGTAGTATGTTTCAGCATTCAAAACACAAAATTGTGACCATTAAATGAATCAATGAGACAACCTAATAATTTCTCAGACAAGGAAGCATATAAGTGGCTATTAAAATATTGATGAAATAACAGTTCTAGTAGGTGAATGTATTCTCTGCTGTAGATAAGACACAAAAAAATTCTTTGTAAAAAGAAATTTCATAATAAAATTTTGTAAATTTTCATAATAAAACCCAAGAATCCTTCTTAGTAATTTCTGATACCTTTTAACATATCACAGTATGATCCTTATTTAATCTGAATATTTGAAAATTAGAACTTTGAAGCCTAACTTTTGCTGAATACTAATTTTTAACATAATATAGGAGTTTCCTTTGTTTAAAACCACATAAGGTTAGAAATAAACAGTATTCAAGAGCAACTTGGAACCCTGAGTTGACAGAAAACAGAAATGCCAAAAATGTTCTTGTTGTAACTGAGGTATATTGATAGGACAGTCTGCTGTAAAAAAGTAGGTCATCAATACACAGATTTGGTTAGAAAATTAAGGTTCAGGGACATATATTGACAAACTGAGAAGGAACAGTAGAGGCTAGAAAGAAAACAAGTGTGTGCAGAAAAAAGGGGTAGAGTTGAATCCTATGAAAGATACTATAGGTTTTAAAAAGAGACTAAGAAAGCAGGGCCTTGTTCCCAAATGAAACAAAAGACCTAAGTGTAGATGTTGCTATTAAAGCAGACTGAGATTACCTAAATGAACTAGATAAACTAGGTGAACTCTGCAAATATTACATTACTTCCTCACATAAACATGAATCAGAAATAGATGTCTTACCATGACAGCTTACTTTTTCTGCCATAAACTCAAGCCAAAACAAAGCAGAATTACACTACAACAACCTTTTTCTCCAGGCAGATATTATCTGCATTATGTTTTCCAAAGTTATTCTGGTTCCTCTGCATGTGGGAGCAAAAGTCTGACAAATTCTGATCAATCTATTCTGAACATCTAAGACATGCCAAACTTAACTTCATGGCAAAACAAAAGGTTACAAAAAGTAAGGGAAAATAGAAGTTAATTTTCTTGCCTCTAGAAATGAGAGGAACAACAAGTACACAAGAAGGAAGGAAAATGAGAGAGAAAAAATTAAGAACATGAGAATAAAAGAGGGCAGAATGTGGATGGCCACATTAGCATTTCTGAAGTTAATAACTCAGGACATTCTTTTAGGGTCTGTACATCTATAACATTATTTTCATATTCAGGCAGAAAGTGAATTCTCCATTCCTTCCATTGTCACGGATAGTTTTTACTGAGACTTGACCAGAAAGAACCTGTGTGACAGCTTATTACTGTTCTAAGTGGTAACTGATAGATTAAACATGTTACTGAGCTTGCATTTTGTTCCTATAAACACCTTGGAGTGCCCAACACTTCTAGACTGTTATCTGGCCACATCTTGATATTTTTACAATTTTTCAATAAACTGTGCAACTTAGTTTACTACCGACAACAAGATTATACCATTATACCCACACTAAATACAGTTAATCTGAAAGTATGGCACAAACTGGCCTGCCTTGCTGTTGATTCTAACTCTAAAACCAGAAGTTCCCTGGTATGATTTTCAAAAGTGACCTCTATGTTTTAGTTATCTGTGCATGTTTAGCTGGGGACAAGGCATTAGGTTATCTTTCACTTTCTGAATATTCTTTTAATTCTGAACAACATATTCTTTAAGGTTTCTCATGTTGGATAATCACAATTGTCAGGTGCATTTGTAAATTATGGCCCTACTCTTGGTAGATATTCGCCAAGGTCAAGTTACCATTACTCCTTCTAACTTCATGTTCACAAATTAAAATTGGTACGACCCAGTTCTTACAAATGTGACACTTGAGATTTATACTCCTCTGCAGAACTGTCTTTGTACAAAAGAACAGCAGATCCAAGATGGATAATATTTCTGTCAGGACACCTCTTTGAGTAGCAACAATTTGAGGAAGGTTATAAAATTTCATTATTTTTTTATTATATTTTATACATTTCTATGTCTTTTTATTATTTTACTCTCTATTACAATTATTTAAAAAGATGAAGTCAGAGTAATTATAAGGTAAAATGCTGCTTGACTCATCCTCTGCAGTAATGTCATTAAAGACTGAAATTCCATCTTTAACAGAGAAATTTTTGTTGCCTCCTGACACTGAGCCACACTACACCTGCCAGTCTCCCAATTGTCAGTTTTCTTGCTTCTTTTTTTAAAAGCATCTAATTAAGTTTAAAATAGAATGGCTCTGGGAAGAGCTCTTCTGAAAGCTGCAGTAGGGATAGCAGCTCATCTTAACTGGAGGCAAGGACTCTCAATACAACATTCTTTCATGAAATCATGAAAGCTTTATGTAAGCAAAAGTGAGACTTTTGCAAACCTAGCCAGCACAAATCAGCTATCTACACAGAGAGGAGAAATTAGGTTTGGGGTTTAATGACTGTCAGGTGAAATGCAAATGCATAGATGAACAGTATTTGGGCTGGCATGGAGTTCCTAGGCCTGGTTTGGCAACAACATGGTTAAAAGGAGAAGAAAAATATTTGAATAGAGTTCAGCAACATGTTCTGAAAGTTTCAGCTTGCCTTAATGGCAAAATCTTTGCTGTACTTATCACAATCAGTGTAAAACCATAGGCCCTTGTTTAAAGGAAGACTTCTGCATCAGAAACTGTTAGGACCCTAAGGCATAAGCTGAGATGAGGAACTGTGGTTAAATTTTATGCATGTATGAACTACCAACACCAGTTTCAGCTGCATAAAGTAGGCCTGACACTGAATGTCTGCAGCACCATTTGAATTAATTAACTCCACTCAGCAGCTCACTGAGGGTCAAATTCTGACTTTGAGGTAAAGACCAAAACCAATGAGTAGCATGTATGAAAACTATAGCAGCTAAGAAAGCCCAAGTAACACAAAACCCTTTCCTTCAGCTCCTTCTTATACCTAGGGAAAGAAAAGAGCAATTTACTTGTGTTATGTGGTGGTGTTGTCTTCACACTTTCTCAACTGTATTAGCTAGAGAAGTGAAGGAGAGAAGCCTAAAATTAAGAGCCTCACTATCCCTGGCGTCGTCTGTAAAAAGCACCAAGGTGTAGTCTGTTCATATATA
The DNA here is from genome assembly GCF_003945595.2 of Pipra filicauda. Classification (NCBI taxonomy): domain Eukaryota; kingdom Metazoa; phylum Chordata; class Aves; order Passeriformes; family Pipridae; genus Pipra; species Pipra filicauda. Next base: position 2,596,331 of record NW_024104343.1, on the reverse strand, counting down.
CCTGCTTGAAAATCATATGTTATTTTTACAGCAGTTTACAGGAGCAATTCTCTTCTTTATGGTCTTGTAACAGATATAATCCAGCTAACAATCTAACCTCAAACTTAGATAGTTTCAATAGTTACAGTCATAATGCATAAAAATCAAATGCTCATTTAAAATGAACAGTATTAGTTGATATTCTACTCCCAAATTTATATATTTTGTATTACTTTAAAAGTATAAATTATACGTTAGCAGATTTCTGTGCACTCTAATATCCAAATATTTTTTAAAAAATTACTTTTACATCTAAAAGTCTAGTATTTGATTTTCATAAAACAAAGATGTTATAACAGAAGGAGTACTTTTAAACACCCTTCAAAAAGAGAATCCTTCCATACCCACTCAAAAGACCTCTGTATTGAAATATTGATATTGTTGAAACTCCAAGGGAATCCTTGGATTCGTGGAATCTTTTTTTATTTACTATATTATTTTTTTTTCCATAGCCAAAGATATTGAACAAATCAATAGGTGTTTAGAGAAATTCGTGAGAGTTAAAAAAATCACTTCTTTTTGCAATACCAATAGGAAAGAAACAGCTTTTTCCCCCCTGAAATTTAACCTGGCATAGAGGAAAAGTATTTAGTAGTAAGAAGAGGAAGCAGAATCAAAGACTGGTTATTCAGTTTCTCCCTTTAAGTTTGGGAGTTTGTATTAATATGATAAGATATGTGTGTTTGATATTCCTTCACAAAGATAGCATCTCTAAATTTATGGGAATACTTTCTAGCAGTTACAAGATCTGTTGGGTATAGAGGAATTGTTCATTGACACAGTTGTAAAAGTACCTACTTTAGAGCAAATCTCAAGCAATTATCTTGTTAAATCATAGTTTTGCAGGACGGTAGCATTGGTAAACAGAAAGGAGGGCAAAAATGGAATGGGCAATTGTTAGACTATCAAGGTAAAATCTGCATCGACAACAACAGGCCTACTTACTTGCTTTTCAGAGCCATACTTATAAAAGACAGAAAACATACCATTTTAAATTATGTTCCCAAGATAAGCATATTCAAGAAACTTTACAGGAATATGATCCACTAGCACCTGATAGCCTGCAATCATCTGCAAAATCTTTATTAGAAAGACAGTCTTCTTGCCTGTGCAATACAAATGTCAGCTTGGCAGAAAATAGTAATCTTTTTTAAGTGTTTTCTTGACAAACATTGAAGCATGGAATAGAATAAGGGGATGCTAAAGGGAAAAGTCCCTAGTGCAATAACTACTATGTTCTTAACACATAATTTAGAGGCTGGGCTACTGGAGTACAGATATCCAACATAATTTCAGACTGTATGGCTCTGACATTCATATTTCAAGAAGTTTAAAGCTAGTAAATTATTACCTAGATAGAGGGAATAATTTGCTATATACCTTACAATTCTTTCTCCCTACTGGCTGTACATTTGTGATTAGTTCTTTCTCCTGTGTTAGTAATTGACAGTGGTGACAGCAACGTTTCCACTGACAATATCTCCTTCTTTCAATGTTTTCACTTCGTTTTTCTTCATAAGGGAGGACTGGGAAATGAAAGAAGGAGAGAATATTATGTATAACATAACAACAAAATGTTCTATTTTCCTTATATTTACTCATGACTTACAGCAACATCATATACTTCTCTTTCTATAATAGGATTTCTTTTTTAATAATTCTGCTCTGCAGAGAGAAATATTATAAGTGTTTTTTTCACATGTTTGTACCTAAACATAAAAGTATATTCTAGGGGTATGTTTAGCAAATGTACTGCCAGAACACTATTAATACCCAATGTTGGGTATTTTGAGAGAAAAAAGACATGGTAACTACTCCCAGAGGTTCCCATTAAGATGTTCTTTAACAAAACATCTCACCTGGAGAGCTTTCAAACGAATCCTTAAAACTAGTAACCCTTCCTTAGCAATTTCTCTTATAGGAAATACAAACTTTATATAACACTAAAAAGTAAGCTTTTTAAAATTTTATTTATTATTATTATCTGTTCCCTTCCCCTTTTAGTTTCTACAACTTTTTCTTGAAATTACTTCCTATGTAGAAGATCCCTCTCACATCAGTGTGCTATCAGTGTTCATACCCCTGGAGCACTGCTCTTCATGATGATCCAGCTCAGATCAGCCAGGTGCTGCCCTAGATAGCAGTCTTTCCCTGTGGGCACACCCTGGTTTGTAATGTAGGCATGCAACCTACTTTAAAAATTCCCACCCACATACACAGACAAACTTATGCAGTTAGCCCTTTCCTTGCTGAAAGCAAGACTTTTAGGAAATAACCTCACTGAAGTATTCACATTTCTACTTGATAAGTTAATCAGTAACAGGGAAGTCTGTAATTTGGTTTAGTGTGACCTAGCTCTCAGATATGCAGCTAGTAATGTTCTTGTTGTGTTTTGGTTTTGGGGTTGTTTTTTGGTGTGTTGTTTTTGTTTTTGTTTTTTTTTTTTTTTTTTTGTGGGGGGGGGTGTTGGGTTTTCTGTTAGTTTTTTTCTTACTGCACAGTAAACATTCTGCGATTCTATTTATTAAGCAAACCTCTACCTCAGTGAAATATTCCTCTTTTCAAACTTCCCAAAAGGCAACACAGTTCAACTGATGTGGAAATGTGCAGGCCTTTATGGATCACCTATAAAATGGTATGATTATATTATACCACTATAGAAATGGTATGATATGGTGAGCTGCCCCTGTCTGTTTGCCAGGTGCCATTCTATCAGTCCACTCCTCTACTTGACAGATGAGAAAAAAAATGCAAGAGGCTCATAGATAAGAACAGGGAGAGATCACTCACTGATTACTGTCATGGACAAAACAGACTCAACTTGGGGAAATCAGTTTAATTTATTACCAATCAAATCAGAGCAAGATAATGAGAAAAAAAATATTGAAAAAAACCAACCTTTCCTTCACCCCTTCCTCCCTCTCAGGCTCAACTTCATTACCAATTTCTCTACCTCTTTTTCCCCAGCAGCTCAAGGGGATGGGGAATGGGGATTGTGGTCAGTTCATCACACATCGTCTCTGCTGCTCCTTTGTCCTCAGGGGGAGGATTCCTCATACTCTTCCCCTGCTCCATCTTGTGGTCCCTCCCATGGGAGGGAGTCCTCCACGAACTTATTCTTTGTGAGTCTTTCCCACAGGCTGCAGTTCATGAACTGCCCAGTGTGAGTCTCCCACAGGGCGGCAAATCCTGCCAGCAAACCTGCTCCAGCATGGGCTCCTCTCTGCATGAGGCCACAGGTCCTGCCAGGAGCCTGCTCCAGCACAGGCTTCCCACTGGGCTACATCCACCTGTTCCAGTATGTGGTCCTCCGCAGGCTGCAGGTGGATATCTGCTCCACCATGGACCTCTATGGGCTACAAGGAGACAACTTGCCTAATCATGATCTTCACCCCTGGTTGCAGGGGAATCTCTGCTCCAGTGCCTGGAGCACCTCCTCCCCTTCCTCCACTGGTATTGGTGTCTGCAGAATGGTTTCTCTCACATATTCTCACTCCTTTTTTCAGTGGCAGTTGTGCAGTCTTTTTCCCTCTTATTAAATATGTTATATCCCAGAGGTGCTACCACTGTCACTGATGGGCTCGCCTTGGCCAGCAGTGGGTCTGTCTTGGAACTGGTTGGCATGGGCTCTATAAGACAGGGGGAAACTTCCAGAAACTTCTCACCAAACCAACAACTTTAGCCTCCCTCCCCCCACCAAAACCTTACCACACAAACCCAATCCATATGTCTAGTAAAATATTTAAAAATCCCATACAAAGCAGATCGCAGAACTCTCTTATATTAGAGTTTTATTTAGAAAGATGAGTATAAGAAAAAAAAAACAACAAACCACATACCAGAAAAAACAAGCAAACAAACAAACAAAAAACCCAAACAAACAAAAAAGTCCCAAATAAAATAAAAAAAACCGAAAACCCTAAACCAAAAACATACATACTCAAAACAAAACACCCGATGAAAGGCTAAAGGGGACTTTGAACCCAGATTGCAAAGGGCATGTAGTCAACCTTAACTTAATAGTAATGTGATTCTGGTCCTATATGTTAGTAAAAATGCTTTAAAATCTCTTACAGAAATCATGGGAATTTTTGAACCTAACATTAGGTTTCAGGATAAAAGTTAAACTTAAGTTCTGCTGCCTGCTAGGGAAAGGCCTGCAAAAAGGCAGTAACTAAAGCTGTACGTAGGTAGTGTATGGGCTTCAATGCTTCTGACCTCCCTACAAAGCAGTAAATTTCCCTCTACATCATTAATCCCATATAATCCAAATCCCTGTAACGATGCCAATTTTATTGTTTTGATCATTTCTTGGCAGAAATGTTAGAGCTGGTTAACTGCAAATTGCTCAAGCTGAGCCTCCAAACATGAATACGTTTATGAAATATAAATTATGTTCAAAGACATGTCACTTCTGCCTTTCTAGCATTATACAAAGTTCATTAAACTGTACATAATATGGGCTTAATGCAATTTCCTTTGATGTCAATAGAGAAAAACACTGGCCATGTGCTCATTGCACTGGTTAAGATTTTGATGAACTGGGAGCACAGATTGACTGCTGCAGTGCTATAATGTCTTCCCATGCAATCCAGAGCAAGTCAGTAAGAAAAATAGCATGCAACCATGTAGGTTATGAATCTAAAAATATGCATGTTTTGTGTAGTAAGTTTTAACTGCTAAGTTTGACCCTGGAGAAAAATTAGAGGCAGTGGGGGTCCAGTGTGAAACTCATGTCAGCTTAGTCTGATGTATTCATTACTACCTTTATAGGCTATGGAGTAAAAAAAGAAACCAAAATATTTTATTATAAAATTGATCTAATAAATTTTTGCTGTTTTCTTTAGAATGCTATAATATTTGCTACAGATAAGCACATTTCTTTCCATTGGAGCCTAGCTGAGAAGTAGCTTTCTGCGAATGTGTACACCCAGTCTCATAGACCTTTTCCAGTGTGATTCCCAATATTCCTATCGGCAACGGTAGAGAAACCTCCATTCAGCTAATTTGTGTTGCAGATTCTCCCTGGTAGCTCTCGGCCTGTGAGGTGACAACCTGTGGAACAAGGTGCTCTGAGCTGTGCTGGCAGAGCCAGGAACTGAGCAGCTGCTTGTGCTGGTATTGGTTCTTCCATCATTACAGAACTTGAAGCTGCATATATATTGCTGACTTAAATCATAATTTAAGCTCATAATCAATTTGTAACTGTGATCATCAACACTGCTTGAAGACTAGATCAAGTTAGATGGATTTCTTAGCCAGAAAATACAAGTAAAGGGGCCAAGATACTTACACTTGAACAGAAGTTGTTCAGAAACCAGTTCAAATTTATAAAAACAGGTTTTATAGAAGTATTTTTTCTCAATTATCACTATAATAATTTCAAAAACTTTTTTTTCCAAATACCCATCTATAAAACAGAGAAATCAATGCAACCTTTCTCTCATTGTTTTGCCTACCCTTTAAGGCAGAAAAATGTCAATTGCAATATGCAATTTCTGGACTTTTCTTGTATATGGGGTTCCTGATCTTGTTTAGGAGAAGAAGATGATTTAGGAATTATGATAGCTATATTTTATAGTAATTTATTTCATTGACAACAAAAGTTCTCTGTCTTTTTATAGTATAATATATTTGAGACAAGCATCATGGCTTCGCCCAGGGCAAGCCTGACTGACCAATCTAATGGCCTTCTACAATAGAGTGACTACATCAGTTCACAAGGGAAGAGCTATCTATATCATCTGTCAGGACTTCTGTAAGGACTTTGATAGGGTCCTCTGCAACATCCTCATCTCTAAATTGGAGAGTCAAGGATTTGATGAATAAACTGTTTGGTGGATGAAGAATTGGTTGAATGGTTGAATCCAAAAGGTAGTGGTTAACGGTTTAATGTCTCCTGATGGAGATCAATGATGAGTTGTGGCCCTCAGGGGTCTGTACTGGGACTAGTACTGTTAAATTTTTTCATCAGGGACATAAACAGTGAGATAGAGTGCACCCTCAGCAAGTTTCCTGATGACATCAGCCTGTGGTGTGCAATTGACATACCTGAAGGACAGGATGTTGTCCAGAGGGTCCTGGACTAACTTGAAAAGTGGGCCCATGAAAAACTCATGAGGTTCAACAAGACCAAGTAAAAGGTGCTGCCTCAATGCAGGCTGAGGAAGAAGGGATTGAGAGTAGCCTTGATGAGAAGGGCTTGGGGATTCTGATGAATGAGAGGCTGAACACAAGCTAGCAATATACACTTGCAGTCCAGAAAGCCAATCATATCCTGCGTCAAAAGGAGTGTGACTAGCAGGTTGAGGGAGGTGATTCTGCCCCTCTACTCTGTCCTTATGAGAGTACACCTGGAGTAGTGCATCCAGCTCTGGCATCTCCAGCACAAGAACATCAGACAACATTAGAGCAAGTCCAGACAAGAGCCACTAAGATGATTAGAAGGATCTAGCACCTCTCCTATGAAGACAAGCTGAGAGAGTTGGGGTTGTTTAACTTGGAGAAGAGAAGACCCTGGGGAGACCTTATTGAGGCCTTTCAGTACTTACAGGGGGCTTACAAAAGAGACAGGAACAGACTTTTTACCAGGACCTGTTTTAACAGGACAAGGGGTAATGATTTTAAGCTAAAAGAGGATATTTAGGCTGGATATAATGAAGAAATTTTTTACACTGAGAACAGCATTCTGTGCAACCTGATCTAGTTGAAGATATTCCTGCTTACTGCAAAGGGGTTAGACTAGATGACCTTTAAACCTCCCTTCCAACCAGAAATATTCTATGATTAATCAAACTCCACCTACTATTTATAGCCGGAAGTCAATAATTAATAAGACTGTCAGATGGTTCCTCTATTACACAAAACAGACACACTTGGAGACTGTAGCAACTTCAGGTCCTTGAGATTGACCTCCTGCCTTTTGAGTGCCAAGGTTTTTCTCCCATCCCTAAGTTTTATTTTATATAAGTAAATTGCCATCCAAGCTGTTTCAGACTAAGGTGACATCTCTGAGCTTTTCAACCCAGACTCCAGAGTGCTGAAGGCCATCTGAGCTGGATTCCATTACCACCTATCCAGAAGATTGCTAGATGCATTAAATTATATTTTTAACACATTTTTCTCCTTTCCATGAGTGCTCTGTTCATAGCATTTTAAGAGGATTTCTGAAATCTAAAAATTCTTCTATGATGGCAAAAAAAAAGCTATTTATTTGATGTCTTTGCATGTCCTTTTAGCTACCATCTGCCTGTGTATTGTTTTATTTCCGAAACAAATTATAAACAGATGATATTGTTTCTTATGCAGTGTTTGTTTACATAGGTGGGACTTGCATTATAAAAATCCTGTAATGCACACACAGTTTTGTGCTTACTGCCAAGTCTGACTATGATTCTTCTTAAGAAACTTAAGTTACAATAAAATAAAATATTTAGCAGATGATTTTAAATACCAGACTTCCTGAATGCTTTAATGTTTCACAGCAGGCGTACCATAAAAGAGTGTGCAAACTTGTTATTTGTACACACAAATATGCATAGTCAGCTGTTGATGTTCTCATCTGCAGGACCATATAGGCACATTTAATACATATTTATGGCATTGTGTCTGAAATTATACACATGTACAACTACTTCGCATTTAGATTCCACCCTAGCTATGAAAAATCTATCATCTGCTTGAGCAAGTTCCCTACATCTTGGTCTTGGATGTGTATAAATACAGCCTTTCTTACTTATCTGACTTCTAGAACAGGTTAATAAACAGTAAACAGGTCCAAAAGAGTGGGTAAGACTTTGGGTCTATAACTTCAGACCCATAAATTAAATGCAGGGAAAGGAAAAGAGATAGGCAATAATGCTGAGATTTCTCACTTTCTTACTTCTGTCCCTGAAAATAATACAGTTGTGAAATGATGTATATCATTCATTTTATATAAAAAAAATTATTTTATAAATCAAGATACCATGTAGACCATGTCATGCAGAGGTGCAAAAAAGTATTTTATAGCAGAAAGTTTATCATATTATAGAGTAATCAATGTATGGACAGAAAATTTCTGAAGACATGTACTCTTACACTGGGAAAATTATACCAAACACAGAAAGAATTTGAAAACCACTGTTCTGATCAGTAGCATAAACAAGTAAGCTTTTTGTAGGGAATCTCCTATTCATTGAAGAAGAGGCCATTGTTACCATATGAGGGATTTCTCTGCTATTGGGAGATTAATAGAGGGATTTTTTTAAATACACTGTGCCATACAGTGACACACTGCAATTAAAACTCCAACATTGAACAACATGATTACAAAATTTGACACACATTGAATACATGTATTATTTTGATTATATTTATGACAGAAACAACCTTTTGTTATTATATGTTTCCAGATTTTACACACTGTTTAAATGGAACCGTTGCAAAAATGTCAGTATCAAGTCTAGTTCCCTTACAGCTTTTATGATTCCTTGTCCTTAATTTTAATACTGCCAGTCATTTGGAACTGTTTACCATTGTTTGACTTTCAAATAGTCACACTGTACCTTTTTTCAAATTTCTTCTTAAAAACACTTGTCAGTTTTTTGTCTGCCTATTTACAGTCTGCCCATAATACTGCAAATTGTGGGCTTACAGACTGTCCACATCTCAAAATGCAGTTTTAGCTCCATTATCATATATGTTTAGCCTGAAATTAACAATTCATTATCTTTCACTGTCAACAAATGGTCAGAAAACAATCTGTCCAATTCCCTAAACCGTTTAACTTCCTCTACATCTCCTCTACATCTGTACACATGTGAACACACACATTGCTTATGTCAATGACTTTTGCTCTATTTCATTCTGGAAGTTAATAAGAAAGTTTTTTTATAAAAATTATTCCCATTGCCACAGCACTCCTTTTGATGAAGACCATCAAATCTCGTGATATCATGGTCACCATTTATAACCTTTAATATCCTCTAGAGTCATTGGGCACTTTTGTGCTCAGCTATTTTCTCAAATATACTGTAGTGTAATGTAGCTGTAAAATGTCTGATCTTTAGTATTTCATTCTGAAGACAATATCTAAGCTGTATATTAGCATTTTTACTAAATAATTATGGGATACCTAGCTAAATAATTTCTTCAGTCTGCTACACAACTGCTATCTAACCATAATACACAGGACTGCTAACTCACAATCATGAAAATCAATGAAGTAGAAACAGTACTCAGCCTTATCTTTTTAATACCAGAACTTCATATTCACCGTTATCTTGTCACACAAATGCTAGAGACGGTTTGAAGAAAGTTGAGGGGGGTATTATTAATTTTTTCTTTTTCTGAAATATTAATGGGCAGTGTATTCTTTACTCCTTTATGAAGAATGCTGCTTCATGCTGTCCAGAGAAGGACCTGGGAGTCCTGGTGAACAAGTTAACCATAACCCAGCAGCAGTCCCTTGTGGCCAAGAAGCCCGGTGGTATCCTGGGGTGCATTAGGCAGAGCACTGCCAGCAGGTGAAGGGAGGTGATCCCGCCCATCTATTGAGCCCTTGTGAGGTTGCATCTGAAGTGCTGTGTCCAGGTCTGTTTAGCCTGGAGAAGAGACAACTGAGAGGGGATCTTAAGGGAGGGTGTCAAGAGGATGGGGCCAGACTCTTTTCAGTGGTGCCCAGTGAGTGACAGGACAAGGGGAAATGAGCATAAATGAAAACACAGGAAGTTTAATCTGAATCTTAGGAAAAAATTCTTTACTGTGGGTGGCAGAGCACTCGAACACACTGCTCAGAGGGATTATGGAGTCTCTTTCTCTGCAGATATTTAAAACTCGCCTGGGTGTGATCTTGTGCAAAGTGTCCTGCTGCTGTCGAACCTGCTTTAGCAGCAGGGTTAGACTAGGTGATTTCTAGAGGTCACTTCCAACCCCAACCAGTCTGTGATTCTGTGCTTCTGTGATTCATGTGCATCATAGTCATAGAATCATAGAATCATAGAATCAGCAGTGTTGGAAGGGACCTCTGAGATCATCAAGTCCAACCCTCGATCTACTACCGCCGTGGTTACTAGACCATGGCACTAAGTGCCACATCCAGTCTCATCTTAAAATGCCTGATTACACTCTGTAAAGAATTTCTTCCTAATATCCGACCTAAACTTGCCCTAGCAGAGCTTAAGACCATACCCTCTTGTCTCACTGATAGCTGCCCAGGAGAAGAGACCAGCCCTCACCTGGCTACAATCTCTTTTCAGGTAGTTGTAGAGACTGATGAGATCTCCCCTGATCCTCCTCTTCTCCAGGCTAAAAAACCCCACCTCCCTGCAATAACATAGTATTAGGTAGCTATTGCCCCTGAGATGGCCTATTTTCAGCAGCAAATTAAGTAAATATAGCTTATGGCTTCTATTAAAGCCTGTTAATAGTTAAAGCTTAAGCTTCAACTCATCAAAATGAAAGACATTTGTGAAATCCTCGATGTAGTGGAATCAATAGCAATAACATTTCCATAAATGATGTCAGGTTTTCAAGGACTATGACATGCAAAATAGCTTTCATTAAAACTACCGTAATTATAAGGCTGTTGATGATGCCAAGTCCTAAATTCTTTATTAATTTTGGTTGAAATCTGAAGTAATGACCTAATAACATTAAGTACTTCAGAATCTGGACTAACAATAAAAACAAAAATAAGGTAACAAATAATATATTGCATTTACAACTATACTTTCAGATTTTAGCTATAAGCTACTGTAAGAGTAATGAGAGCCACAAGCTGTAGTTTAATGTTCCTGTTTCTTGTTAGAATGGTGAAGATAAAGACAGATAAACACATCCACACACAGCTTAGCTGATCAATTTTCCAACCAGTAGACATTCGTTAAGCGCGTGTTGCCCTCATTCCAGTGTGCAGACTCTAGGAGCAGAGCCCTGGAGGGCATTTCAAAACTCAAATAGGCTTCATGGATTGGCAGATAGAGTTGTATGGAAACCAAGAGATGATCTATAACTTGGAATAAGTCAAAGATTTCTTGTTCGCGGGACAATGGAACTTAGGAAGTTAATAGTTAATGATAGTTAATGATTTCTACCTGGAAGGATATCTGGAGTGGATGAAAACAAAACACTCTTTTTTTTTTTTTTTTTTTTTTAATTCACAACTCTGGAGTTTTCCAGCGGCACAGCAATTTTTTCTTTAGCTTTGATTTAATTTCTTTCTTTTAAAATGCAGACAACAGCACAAGGAAAAGAACATTTCTTCTTTTGGATACGCATTATGACAATTCAAACGCAGGAACGAGAAGCTCTACCTATGCTTATCTGGAGTTTCTGATATTCACACTCTTCTTTAAGGACCACAATAGCATGGTCTCCAGCATACACGTTCCTTACAATACTGCATACCATGTAGATTGGATACTGAAAAGTAGTCAGTTCTTGGGGCAGATACCTTTTTCTCTGGACCTTCAAATTTATCCTGAAAAGTCATTTCTATGGCAATGCATAAAACCCTGCCACATTCTGATAATGGCTAACCAGATGATGACTTGCAATTACTGTGATTACTGCTATTGAATAGTGTGATGGTTTTGGCTGGGATAGAGTTAATTTTCTTCATAGTAGCTGGTATGGGATTGTGTTTTAGATTTGTGCTGGAAGAAGAGTTGATAATTCAAGGATGTTTTAGTTACTGATAAATGGTGCTTGCACAGAGTTATGGCCTTTTCTGTCTCTCATCCCACCCCACCAGCAAGGAGTCTGGGAATGCACAAGAAGTTAGGAGGGGGCACAGTTGGGACTGCTAACTCCAACTAGCCAAAGGGATGTTCTATACCATATGGCACCATAGAATCATAGAATGGCCTGGTTTGGAAGGGACCACAAAGATCAATTAGTTCCAATCCCCCTGCCATGTACAGAGACAAGCTTCACAAGACCAAGCTGTTCAGAGCTCCATCCAACCTGCCCTTAAACACTGGCAGGGATGGGGCATTCACAATTTCTCTGGGCATGCTGTTCCAGTGCCTCACCACCCTCACAGGAAATAATTTCTTACTAACATCTGATCTAAACCTACTCTCTTTCAATTTGAAACCATTACCTGTAGAGGAGCGGGAATCAGAGTGGGAATGGTTCCAGGCGTGGAAAAAGATATACAACAATTGAAAAAGGACTTTATTATATGGATTTTACAGTTCTTACATGTTTCAAATATGTGCATTGTATGTTACCCCTACGGTTGTACTACCTGGGCATGTCCAGACATGCCTTGAGTTGTCTTTCCCCTGCTCTCCCTGCTTCTCCCTCTGACTGGCTGAAGAAGCTGCAGTGCGGAGAGAGCAACCATTGGTCAGTTCCTCCCCAGTTCCTCCCTCTTCTCCCGAGTCCTTACTCCTATTTGTTCCCCTGGTTGTCTCTCTCATGCTCCACCCCATTTTCTGGCCCTTTCCATGCCAGAGCTTATATAAACCCCTGCACACCCTCAATAAACCGCCATTGCACCAGACCTTCAACCTCAACTCGGACCCTTTGTGCAGTGTTGCGGTCCCACTCTCCTCTCCCCCAGCCCGTGGCAATTGCCCCTTCTCCTATCACTGCATGATCTCATAAATAGTCTAAGGGTTGTGTACATACCTTTTGTTTTATCTATGAAACCGTCTTTATCTCAACCCAAGAGTTTTCTCACATTTCTCTTCTGACTCTCTCCCCCACCATAATGGAGGGGAGTGAACGAGCAGTGGTGTAGAGCTGAACAGCTGTCTAGGATTAAACCACAACTATCTACAAATTGCGCACACAGTGTGTCTGTATTAAAATATCCTATTATTTTTGTTCTTTTTTTTTAATCCTTCTGTAATATGAGGTCTTTACATTTTAAAGTCTGTAGAGCAAGAGAGCTTTATGAATGGGTCAGTAAGTACAGCATCATTTTGGTGCCAAGTAATACCCTCTATCAAAAGAACAGACTCAGCAGAGCCCCTTGTGAAATAACGAGTAGTTGGCAAAAGTCAAGGTATTCCCATCTGTCACATACATGTATCTTTCATATAAATAGCAGTATGTGTGTGTGTGTGTGTACACACACATTGATTTCAACAAGACTGGTTCTTCTAAATCCTGTTGCAACAAAAGTGGTAATAGATGATAATAATATTGTCATAGGAATCAAAATCGTTGTCAGTCCTAAAACTTTTCTGAAAATCTTTACTGAAGGACTGAATTCTCTGAGTTCATCCTGGCCTTTCCCAACCACAACATCTGAATAAATTCACCTGAGTTTATATATGTATATACTTCATTTCCTTCTGCGAGTGAGAGAGGATACATTTCACTGATAGAGATACATTTCACTTTCTTTTCTAAGTGGCAGAGGGGACAACAAGGAGAGGTATTATGCTGTTCTCACCAACAAGAAGTGACTGGTGTGGAACGTGAAGCTCAAGGGCAGCCTTGGCTGTAGTGACCATGAAATGGTGGAGTTCAAGATCCTTAGGGCGAAGAGCAGGGCACACCTCAAGCTCACTACACTCAGCTTCAGGAGAGTAGACTTTGGCCTCTTCAGGGATCCACTTGGTAGAGTATTGGATAAAACCATAGAGGGTAGAGAAGCCCAAGAAAACTGATTAATATTCAGTTAACACTGCCTCCAAGCTCAGGAGCAATGCACCCCAAAAAAAGAGGGAGTCAGGCAAAAATGCTGGGGGACCTGCATGGATGAACAAGGAACTCCTGGAAAAACTCAAACACAAAAAAGGCAACCTACAAAGTGTGGAAGCAGGGAAAGATAGCTTGAGAGGAATACAGAGAAATTGTCCAAGCAGCCAGGAATCAGGTTAGGAAAGCTAAAGCCCTGATAGAATTAAAACTGGCCAGAAATGTCAAGGGCAAAAAGAAAAGGTTCTATTGGCATGTTGGTGATAAAAGGAAGACTAGGGAAAGTGTGAGCTGTCTCTAGAAGGAAATGAGAGACCTGGTTACCCGGGATACCTCAGAGAAAGCTGAGGTACTCAATGCCTTTTTCCCTCAGTCTTCAGCAGGCTGGGTGGTTGCACTCAAAGAGTCAATGGCTCAATGTACAAGTGAAGACAAGTATACAAGTGGCACAGCTCAGGGACTGACATTGGGACCAACGTTTCTTTAAATCTTTGGCAGGAACATGAACAGTGGTATCAAGTATGCACTCAGCAGGTGTGCTGATGACAGCAAGCTAAGGGTTGCAGTCGACAGACTGGAGGGAAGTGGTGCCATACAGAAGGACCTTCACAGGCTTGAGAGGTGGACCGGTGCGAACCTTGTGAACATTGTGAAGTTCAGCGAGACCAAGTGCAAGATCCTACACCTGGTTCAAGGAAATCCCAAGTACATACACAGACTGGGCAGAGACTGGAGTGAGAGCAAAGCCCTGAAGAGAAGGACTCAGAGGTGTTGGTGAGTGAGAATTTATACGACTTGGCAATGTGCACTCACAGCCCAGAAAGCCAACTGTATCCTGGGCTGCATCAAAAGGAGTGTGGCCAACACGTCAAGGGAGGTGATTCTGCCCCCTTATTCCTGTTTCATGAGACTCCACCTGGACTATTGCATCCAACTCTGGGGTCCCAAACATAAGAAGGACATAGACCTGCTAGAGCAAGTCCAGAGTAGGGCCACCAAAGTGATCAGAGGGCTGGAACACTTCTATAAAGACAGGCTGAGAGAGTTGGAGTTGTTCAGCCTGGAGAAAAAAAGGGTCTGGCAGACCTTATAGCAGTAGTTATAGTTCCTTCTAGTACTTAAAGGGGGCTACAAGAAAGCTGGAGAGGGAATTTTTACAAGAGCATGTAGGGAAGTTATAGATGTTCTATCCCTGGAAGTGTTGAACAGGGCTTTGAGCAACCTAGCCTAGTGAAAGATGTCCCTGGCAAGGGTATTGGAACTAGATGATCTTTGAGGTCACTTCCAACCCAAACCATTCCATGATATTTCTTCATATAGAACTATCCCTCCTCTGGGTTGAAATTCTTTTATTTGTAGTCATCAAGGAATTACAAATTGAGTATTTCCAGTGCATTCCATAGAAATAAGAAGCCCACTCAGTGATATTCCATCACATATATCTGTCCAATGGTAGTAAAACCTTGCATGAGGCACCTAAGCATGACCTAACATAAACAGCAGTAAAAACAATAAAGTAGTATGCAACATACCAGAAATAATTCCATCCCTTAAACTATAGCTATCGTTTAGTGTAGCATATGGCTAACCGAATTGGAGTAAAATGCTGATTTTCCCTCTGTTAACTTTTACAGAATAACAGAAACTGCAATGACCTATATTTAGAGAATACAAGGAGTCAAGGCTTTGGTGGTGTTCATCTGCTTGTATGAGTCAAAATGATGAGATCTGTAAATAATATGGGAAGATAAATGGAAGAGGAAAACTATTCTTTTTCAAATTTTCAAATCTACCTTTTTAGAAACTTACTTTATTATCATGATATAATAAATGTCATCTGTCTAGACTACATATATATTTTTTTTAAATATGAAGAATGATGACAAGATGGGGTAATTCTGTTCTGAAGTACACTATAAAAACATTTCTTTGGTTCTATTGCCCTTCTGCTCTTCCAGATTTAATTTTGGGTTTTTCAATTAAAGATGTACATTAATTGTGAGTTAAATTCACTTCAACATGATGCCTTTCATCTGATTTCATCATAAGTATTGATTTTTGTTTAGCATCTACAGTTTGGTTTCAATAAAACTAATAATGAATGTTGTTGATGCATGTATTTACCATTAGTTCTGATTTTTATAACTTGGAGACTTTTTTGAAGACATGTTATATTAATAAAAATCCTTACTTGCTCATCCAGTTCAGTTGTCAGGTATGGAAGTGTTCCTCTTGTTGCCAGAGCAACTTTAAGATTACAGCTTTACACTGGAGGGTGCAGGTACTTTAAAAAGAATGTGTCTGTTTATCTGCTATTTGACTTTTAAAAGTGGCATATTAATCCTCTGCATTTTATTTACTTTTTCATTGATTTTACTTTAGTATATGACTGCAAGGTCATAGGCATCCTATTGAGCAGGTAGATTGTGTGGATATGTGCAACTCCCTTCAGGAGTGTTCTCTCTTTACAAGCCTCACTTTACCACATCTATATTGTGCTGTAAGAGTTGCACATATCCACATTGTCTACCAGCCCAATACCTTTCAGCTTGAATTTGTGGCCATCCAAATGTTAAGGAGAAAATCTGAGATAAGCAATACCTTCTGTAGTTTTTGTTTTTTGGTTTTTTTTTGTTTTTTTTTTTCCCCAGATACACACAGCTGATCTAGAAAACTTCCACTCTGTTTTCTCTTCTCATGGACATCTCATAACTGACACCAATTCCAGTAAAGGACCAGGAATCTTTCATGGAAGAGAAGGTTCTTACAGTATCTGCCTCCAGGACAGAGAGGTAATCTTTTTATATCATGATGCTCACAAAGGAAATGTAAGGAATAACATCTCAAAAAGGCCCTTGGTTTTGGATTCTCTGAAACCCTAGAGATGAGATGCCATGATCATATGATTTGATTGAATAGAATTTCTGTCTATTCTATCCTATAGAAATCATGTTACAAACCCACATGTTATAACACTGCTTTCAGGTACCTTTGTCCAGGACATGCACACAAGTTTATGTGAGTCTAAATTCTGCTTTCAGTATTCTGGTGTGAATCACAAACAATTTCACTGAACTGTCAGTCCGGTCACAATTAGAACAAGAACTGCTTATAAACTAAGTTTTGCAAAAAATCTTAAATCTTTTTCATCAGCTGTGAACTGGTTCAGTGTTCACATATATTATACATAAATTATTATTTGGTAATGATTTATTTGAACCATGATTAGGCCCTGTTTATAAATCAGAAGGTACTATTTGCCTCTCCTAATATAAGCATGAAATTTATTAGACCAGATACAGGAGAATGTCAGCATCTGAACCAATGAATTTTCAGGTAAAAACCAGTAATGAAAAAATACCGCTGATTTCAGATTTTGCAAAAACTATCATTTTTTACACCACACCCTTGGAAAAAGATAGCTCAAAAGATAAGAATAAAATTAATTGTGTTGAAAATTGACCATAAGCTACTTCAGAATATTTGGCTAACTTTGTATATTGATAAAGTTATCCCATTAATCTATGACTAAATGTATGAATCTGTAAGCTTTGTAAAATTGTATTGGTAACAAAGTAGACATTGCTTCAGAAAAATTGAGACTCAAACAAAACTCTACCTAATAATATAATGAATTTCTTTGAAAGACAAAGCTGAGATGGTCATACCCAGACTATCCTTAAACAAAAAATATGGCCAAAAAAACCCCAAAACCAAAACCTTCCTTTTCCTTGTCTTTTTCTTTTTTTTCCCTTTAAGTTGATTGACATAATGGTCACTATTTTCATTACTTTTTCCAGCTTAGAGGACTGTTCTTTATTTTGAAGTCTTTCCCTGCTTAGAATCCAGATTTCTAGAGGTCATTTGTGATGAAAGGATCTTTGAACATCCATTATCTGCAGGCGCAGAAAGATTAGAACTGTCATTTCCAGAAGTACATATTGACAGAAAACTGCTACTTTTTAGTCTGATTTTGTTTTGAGAAACTGTTTAATACAGCACTGTCTATCAAATGGATATAGAAGGCCTAAATATGAAAGATAATTTGAAAGCACTTGGTGTCAGTGTTATGTCACCTACCAATTACAGCATATTGAAAGCACTCAGAATGACATAACTCCATATTTTATCAACAACAATATGGTATACAGAGATATCTATCTGATGAGCTGTTTTTATCCTTGTTTTCTTAGAAAACAATTTCATGTAGTGATCTTGGTATGTTTACCTGTGTCTGTCTGTATGTCATCATGAAAAATGTTTTTGAGCTCACTGGTAGTTTTGAATCAATAAAGACAAAAAGGCATGAGGATAATGAAGTTTCCTGAAGTTCTGTGAAAAAAACTTGCGATAAAGAAAAGTTCTTCAGCTTTCTATTAAACCACAGAGAGGCATGTTATAAATACCCCAGTCACTGAATAGAGCAACACTCAATGCTTGCAGTCAACTGCAGGTCACAAATCTGAAAAAAACAACACATGCTTCATTAGTACCATGCTAGCAAAACAATGTTTTATAACTTCTATGAACATTGTTCTATGAGGAATACTACATTTGCATTACTATTGTGACCATAGTGGATTAAAAGCTTTGTTCTCAACTTTCCAATAAAAGAAATATATGTGAAGCAAAAGTGTACGTATATGAGAATAATTTATCACAGAATCACAGAATCGACTAGGTTGGAAAAGACCTCTGAGATCATTGAGTCCAACCTTTGGCCTAACACCACCTAGTCAACTAGACCATGGCACTAAGTGCCACATCCAGTCTCTTCTTACATACTCCCCAGGGACAGTGACTCCACCACCTCCCTGGGCATTCCAATTCCCAATCACTTGTTCTGTGAAGAACTACTTCCTAATGTCTAATCTAAACCTCCCCTGGAGCAGCTTAAGACTGTGCCCTCTTGTCCTACTGCTAGTAGCCTGGGAGAACAAACAGACCCCCACCTGGCTACAATTTCATTTCAGAGTTGTAGAGCGTGATAAGGTCTCTCCTGGATCTCTTCTCCAGGCTAAACAATCCCAGCTCCCTCAGCCACTTCTCATAGGACTTGTGCTCCAGACCCTTCACCAGGCTTGTTGCCTATCTCTGGACACACTCCAGCACCTCAACTTCCTTACTAAATTGAAGGGCACAGAACTGGACACAGTAGTCAAGGTGGAGCCTCACCGGTGCTGAGTACGGGGGAAGATCACTGCTCTGGTCCTGCTGGTCACACTATTCCTGATCCAGGCCAGGGTGCCACTGGGCTTCTGTCCACCTGGGCACACTGCTGGATCATGTTCAGCCTGCTGTCAGTCAGTACCTTCAGGTCCCTTTCTGCCTGGCTGCTCTCCAGCCACTCTGTGCCCAGCCTGTAGCACTGCAGGGGGTTGTTGTGGCCAAAGTACAGGACCTGGCACTTGGTCTTGTTGAACCTCATACTGTTGGATTTGGCCCATTTATATAGACATGTAGCTTCACACATGCATATGTGTCAATACAAAGCTGATTTTTTTATGACTTCTAATTTGGATTTCAACTTTCCTCTATTACTTTTACTTTAATGTTCCATATAAGTCTCGTGGCCTTATAATTTCCATTTTTACTGCTGTAATATTCATGGAAACAAATTATTCCAGAAAAATAAGCAAGTTCACCAAATACTTGTCTGCACAATCTCTTCCTTGTTTTTTTTTTAATTATTTTTTCTCCCACTAAAAGGTCTGATTGTATGATGTGCTTTTCTTTCATTATTTGTGAGCACACAAACCGTACATGTAATCACCTGAAACATAACATTCAATGCAATAGTCTTTGTCAGATTTTTAAAAATGTCAGATTTAAAAAAAAATAAATATTTGAATTAAACTAAATAATAATTTATAACTATTTCAATAGAATCTTCACTTGGCCTTGAAGTACAGTTCAGCATAATGAAAGGTGTATAGTGTCTCAAGGAAATTTAATCTGATTCTTTTTCAACACTGAAACTATTTTGTAAAAATTTAACTGGGGTAGTAGAGGTTTCATTTCAGATCAAACCAGGGAAAACACTAAATCTCTTTTTCTCCAGTAAAGGAACAATCCAGAAAGAGGATTCCAAGACATTCAATACCTATAAAAATAGATATATCTATATCTATATATAATAGATACAGGGACATATATATATCTATGTATCTATATCTATATGCACACACATACACATAAATTTCAAAGATCTTGACAGGCCAGTAGCTGAATGACTGTTTGATATTATTAGTGAATTATCATTATTGTAGATAAAATCTTACAAAATACTCAGTAAAAATATTCTCAAGTGAGGTGTTTGCAATTTAACACTTCTACAAGTCACTACGTTAAATGAAAAACTAGTAAATTATTTTAATCATTTGTGGAGGTGTGAACTTCTGAAAATCTGATGCTATTATTCAGAAATATATTTTTAAAGTTATTTGTAATTACAATCTTAAAAAGTACTTATGGCTCAGTTCCTTTTTCAAGGCCAGATATGTTGTGGCAGGTTCAGATCACGAGAGTATTGAAATACCTACACTGAGCTTAATAATAATTAACAAATACCTGATCAATAAAGTTTGATTCAGTTGTGACACAAAAATATCTAATGCTGTTTGAGATACCATGGAGCATAAGCCATCCTGTCTGTCACTCCAGAAGAGTGATATAAGGCAATATCTCAGTTACATGAAGAAACAAGGTTCTGATACCTAAATTTGGAGTTCTTCAGCCTGGGACAGAATCTCACCCTTTACAGCTTGGTAGAATTCACTGCACTATTAGATTTTCAGCACAAAATCCTCAGAGAAATTGTACTGGTCTCTATCAACCATGTCAGCTTTACCAAGTGCTAACACCATATGACTTATTTCAGACTAATTGTCTTATGTGCTGGGATTCATTGCACTATTTCAGATAATAAACTTGTAGACATCTGCTTGTGAGCTAGTCACAACAGTGCCAGTAATTAATTTAAGATAGAACTCAACTTATCAACAGAAGTATCTACATTAATGCCTGTGTCTTAGAACTTCTTGCTTTTATCGTTAGATAGGGTGGCCAACTGATGTCTGACGGATCCCAACTACAGTAATTTTTTACTCTTCAGTGACATATATATAAATGCTTTAGACCTAATTGTTTGATGATCAAGAAGGTAGGTGTCTATTTCAATTGTGGATCTCAATGCTCAATTCACCAGCAATTAATTTTTTAACTGGAATTAGAACCCTAGTTTGAAATTACTGGAAGTTAGGTAAATATGCCCTAAAGCATTGACTACTAAAATCTCTGTTATACATAGAAGCTGGAGGACAAGCACAAAACAAGGAATAATTGGCTATGACTCCCTCAGTCGACCAGAGACAGAATCGATGATGTCTGCAACTGCTAAATAAAAGAACTGGGGGCCTATCTGTCTCTGCTCCTCATGCCAGGTGTCACTAAGTGACTTAAGAAGTTGTATTGCTTACAGACATACCTCTTCAGAACTGAAAAGAGAAAACTGGAGAGGAAACTTAAGTTCTCGACACCTCACTCTATACACTGCCTCTTGTTATCTCATTTCATGACAAGGTTGTGAATTTCCGTAACATTCTCTTTCTCTAAAGGCCTAGCCATCAACTAGACAAGTGTGGACAAAAACTAGTTGATAACTACTTGGCCTCAAAGAGAGAGGTTGGTCTTTGACTCACTTTAATTAAGCAGTGTAGCCAAAGAGCCATTTCTGCTTTTAATCCATTGCTTTTTAGTGTAGACCAAGATATGGTCTACACTAAAGATGGCAGGTTCTAAGAATCTTCTATATGAACCAAGTATCTCCAGGGAAAAAGGCTGAAAATAATCTTCTGCTTTTTTAACAGTCACAGAAGTTTATACTTACAAAATATTCAAATAATTGCACAAAACATGAGATTCTAATTCTTCTTTCTCTTTCAATGATGACTTTACTTGACAACTTTGCTAGTTTCTAAGAAAATTTTCTCAGCAAATTTGACAAGCTAATTTTGAAGAGAATCAAAAGGATGAACAACACAACATTTGATTGTAAATTACAAGAAACAATTTTTTTTTAAAAATCTTCTGCTTAAATTTGAAATTTGGCACTTGCATCCTAATTGTATTGCAAATTTGCTTTCTCATAATTATGAGCTGTTAACTAGCATTTATGCTATGGCAGTTCAAAGTCACTTCTTTAACTTTAATCAGATCTTACTGATTTTACTGACTATTGTTTTCTGATACCACAGTTATGGTCACATTTTTAATCAATATTCTCCACATAAATGGCTTCAGGATCATTAAACTTATTTAATTTATTCATACAACTAAAAGAGATATTGTCTCAGTACTTGCAAAACAGTAGGCTTATTTTCCTGGCATTTCTCAGACCCCCTTTTGCTACACTTGTTTTCTGCTTTTGTTTAAAGCTGATCTTCCATCTGTTCCTACCCAAAACCATGTAATTTCAGGTATTAAACATTACATATTTTATTAATTAATATTATATGACGTGTTTATCTTGGCATACTCTTTAAAGGATGAGAAAATGCATTTCATAGAAAAGGGCTGTGTACTTCAATAGTAGAAGTAATAGCCGCTTTATCAAGTCCTGAAATGATTCAGTAGCCAATAAATGTAAGTGCACATTTCTTTGTTGTCTTGGGTTCTGAAGACCTTCCAGTCACAAAACAAAAAAACCCCAAACACTGGATGAAAATGGAAAGTTGGGACTGTGTCAAAAAGAAGAAACATCATAAAACGAAGTTGACATGAAGAGACTGAGAGAAGGGTAAAGCAAAAATACCAAATCACTGCAGCACTAGGAGGCTGTCTACAGAAAAAAGTGGCCTCTCACCCTTGGCCTTTCGTGAAATGTTGGTACTGACTGGAGGGTTCCTGTGGCTTAGATTATACTTGATGATGTACCAAACTACCAAGTAAATAGTTCCAGGCACTCTGTATCTTCCACAGGTTACTGACATGCAGCAGAGAGAAAGTTGTTCCCCGTTCGGAGGGAACATTCAATCTCAAGAGCAGAGCGACTTTGTCAAAAACTTGACCAGAAATGAATTTCAAATGGGAAGTGCAAACATAAAGGAAGTGGGAGGTTCCTCAGAAATGTTGCGATTAAGAATACTCTGTTTTGTAGATAGAGTTTTAAACAAGAGCTTTACCTTTCAAGGTGATTAATTTCTTTCTATTTTACGAAGTAAAATCTCCCTGGTGTGCAAATAGTTTCAACGTTATTTTTCCTATGGTCTGAGTATGCTGTTCTCTGGTGCACGTTTTCAAAATTATGTGAGGACTAATGTTTGAGTTCATCAAGATTGTGTTCTTTCAAAATTCTATAAATTAAATTCTAGATGACCATCTTATGCTCATTACACAGACAGACTCACAAATTATTTGGTTCAGTATTTACTTTAAGTGGAAATGTTCTCATTTGAGTTTATGTAAAATGTAGCTGGAACAAGTAGTACTACTTTGCTTTTGCAGTGTCCAGAACTCATTTAAGTAAAGAAAGATATATATGTTGACTGAAGAATATACTTTCTGTAAAGTCCAAAGAGAAAATACTCTCCATGCTGGACTGTAAAACAGTTCTTGTTTTTTTCCTCCATACCATTTCTCTGTTCAAAGTGGGCAAATTTTAACTAGAGAAAGAATATGTTCACATTCCTCTCTAAATATTATGTCTATTAAGATTTGATTTTGGAGACATAGTTTAAGTGTTTTCGAACAAAATAAGAAGAACTGCAATATAAATATACAGTATAATTGATGAAACTTCTATCTACTAGGCTATAAGAGCAGACAGAAGTACAACTTCTTTCTGTCACAGTCTAGAAAAGAAACTGGTTTAAGTGTCTAATCCCTGAGTAACATTCAAGGTTATGAACCCAGTAGAACCCCTAATAGCTTTATAGTGTCTTAGGTTAAAATGCATTCTCATCAGCACTCAATATTTCTTACATTAGGTGACTTGTACTTCTTTAAGTTGCATTTTGTATGTCTCATTTTAAGGGACTCAAATTTTTTTCTGAGCGTGAGTTTGCTGTAGAGAAATCAGGAGACAGATGTTGAGAGTTTGGGTCATTGTTCAAATACCAAATCCATTTAATCCCTAATTCTTAGGAACTGGCTGCACAAAAGACATGGTTAAAAGTATCTATCAATAGTATGAGTAATATAATAATTCATAAAGATTTCTCTACACATGCAATGCAATACCACGTGTTTGAGTCTCACATAGTTAACATGTACTGCAAATTCATTTTCAGGAGCTTTCTTTTCCATTCTTACTGATTTAACAATGTGCAAGTGTGTGGTGCCTCTGCATAATTACAGGTATTTGTTTCATTTTTACTAGATGAGGTATAATTAATATGCAAATACTTTTCTTTTTTTTTTTTTTAGAGAGGCATGTTGGTATATCAAAGAGCAATGTGTGAGCTATGGGACAGTGACAGGATTTATGTGTGTACCAAGGGAAGGAAGTTGCAAGCTTCTCTGTCCCTTACTACTAAAAAAATTGTGCAAAGAAGCAGCTTCAGAAACAGCAGAAATTAAAGATGTAAATAAAAATGATATGAGAAGGAAGACATAAACAGTTGCCTTGTAGGGAAACACAGCAGCAAAATCATACAGGAAAGAGCAGGGCAAAAAAATCTAAGGAACAAATATGAGATGGCAAACGAAACAGCAATGGAGTTTGTTCTGAAACTCATTTATATACATCAGAAGTAAAACCAGTGTAACTATTAAGGATGTAAAAGTAAATGGGAGAAAATGGGAGGTGAATTTGAACAATTATATGAGAAATATCTCATGTTCATGATTGTGAGATACTGTCAGCACCAATTTTGCGTTTTCTGAAGCTTTTGGACTCATTTACAATTTCAGTGACATTTCTTTTGGGAATCTACTAATCTATACATATTAAGACCACCAGTATTTGAACAGACACTGGTTTACATCTTTGTTGATAACATGGACAGTGAAATCGAGTGTACCCACAGCAAGTGTGCTGACAACACTAAGCTGTGTGGTGTGGTCAACACACTAGAGGGAAGGAAAGTCACCCAGAGAGTCTTTGACAGGTTTGAGTGGTGGTCTGTGTAAAGTTGAAGTCGAAGTTCAACAAAGCCAAGTTCAAGGTCCTGCACCTGGGCCAGGGAAATATCAAGCACAATTACAGGCTAGGCAAAAAAGTGGATTGAGAGAGAAGACTTGGGGATGCTGGTTGACAAGAAGCTTATCATGACTTGGTAACATATGCTTGATGCCCAGAAGGCCAACAGTATCCTGGGCTGCATCAAAAGAAGGGTGACCAGCTGGTCAAGGGTGGGGGTTCTCCCATTCCACTCTGATCTGGTGAGACCCCACGTGGAGTTCTGCATCCATTTCTGGGGCCCCAACATGACGGACCTGGACTGAGTCCAGAGGAGAACCATGAAGATTATCCAAGGGATAGAACTCCTCTCCTACGAAGAGGGCCTGAACGAGTTGGGGCTGTTCAGCCTGGAGAAGAGAAGGCTCCAGGGAGACCTTGTAACAGCCTTCTAGTACCTAAGGGGGGGTCTACAGGAAAGTTGTACATTATTTAAGTCTTTTTAATAACTATATGTTTCTGTTTTTTACAGAACTACCAAGTAAACTGTGTTTTCTCTCAATTTCTATTCCATTCTCTAGAGTACCAAATTTTCCTTTTCTTGCATTTTAAATCTAGGAGCAGGAACAAAACAATTTACAGGTCTAACCCAAGATTCTCATTTGTAATACTGGTGTTGACCTCAGAAGAAGTAAGAAAAACTTTAATGTGCTACATTTCGTATGATTTGTATTAACTTTACAAAGGCAAGAACTCTCTGGCATAGTTACAAAACAAATAATGCTTAATCACAGTTGTAATGTTCTCACATATCCAGACAGTAGTAGAAGACTAACTATTATTAAAATATTAAAATTTGAGCTGCTGACTCAGAGTTTGGGGACTTTTGGATAGGAATGATATGGCAAATGAGCATTTGAATGTTATTTTCTCTGTCATTTTATTTTGTTCTTGCTGTCTTAAAGATTTTAACACAAAATGGTAGAACATTGTCTTAAGTTGAACATGGTTTTAAAAGCATATACTTCTACGGATCATAGAGTTGTTAGGTTTTGAGTCCAATCTGCTGCTAAATGATTGCTTCACACTTCATTCTTCCGTAAGTGCCTTTCTCCTGAGACAAGTGAAGTTTCATGTCTCCGTTCTGCAAGAAACTCCACTTAGTTGTATTCCTGTGCCCACATAAAGCCGAAGGTCTGATGAAAGTCTTGGTTAAGAAAGTTGCCCTGGAGCTAGAAAAGGGAAATTGAACTGCTCATATGAAAGAATTTGGTTATGAGAGCTTTCTCTCAAGCCACTTGGGCCTGTCAGGGTTAGATATCAGACCTATCAAGGTTTTAGGGGGTTTAATGTCATATAAACCCTGTATATGACTGAAGCTTTCATACCTTTTACTCAGCAACAATCCTTTTTCTACAGATATGAGCATTTTTCGTAAGCAGAAAATATCTTATAGTTGTAAGGCTTCACTACTAAGCATACAGCTCAGGCTGCGTCTAGTGAAAATACAGCTGCTTCACAAGATTACTTTATAAATTATCCAGAAAAAATATTAGTTTGTTGGAAAGACTGGGAAAAACTTATGAGTGTTTAAGCTTCACTATATAGCCAGAATCACTCTCAAACATCCTTTAAAGACAAGACTCCTAGGATATAGCAGGACTAAGAACTCATAGAACCATGAATCCCCTGGCGTCACTTTCCGATGCACTGGGGAAAGAGGGTACCAGTGGATGAGCACAAAACTACCACTAGATCTCCACCAGATCACATTGTTCCTGAGGGAATCAGGAGATCAATATTCAGGTGACCACCTTTCTGAGTAACAAATTCTTGAGGACTCTGGGGGTTCAGCAGTGATCCTGAATACCTTGCTGCACAATATGCCTTGCTTATTGCAATGATTACTGGAAAACACTTCTGATGCCTTGGGTATCAACTGTCTACCTGGACTGTGTAGCTTCTGAGGATTCACTTGCTATTACACTTTGAGTACCTGAAATATGTCCTATGGAACTGGAAAATTATAAAGGCTCCTTCTTTGTTTCCGTATTTGTCAAACCTTTGAATAAGGACTACTTGTTTATTTTGGGTAAAATAAATCCCCAAAAAGATTAAATGAACTACTTAGTTGGGAATATAAAATCCATTGTCATGTCTATCACTACAATAAAAAACAGATGAGTATAGAGAACCAGGCAACCTTTTTTGGTACTTCCACCACACATTTTCCTAGCCTTCAAGTGTCTGCAACACAAAAACTCCTTGACCTAAAAATTGTTTTCGTTTTTCAGTAATCCTCAATGGATTTCTCCTGTATGAACTTGTTCAGTTTCTCTCAAAAAACATAACAACTTTCAGTATCTTGTAACAGGGAATTTTATACTTAGACAGCACATTTTGTAAAGAACCTAGTAATCTTTAACCAGGAACAGGCTGAAGTAAAAAATAAATAGATAAATAAAGGTATTTATTCACAAAAAAAACCACTGTGATGTTTTGCTACACATGACAGCAAAATAGAGGCTTAGGTGAAGAAGTGAATGAAAAACACTGCTAATCTTCTAAAGTAAGATTAAAAAGGAAGAGTTTTTTGCAACATTTCCTGTAACAAACCATTCATAATATCTTTTTTTGTGCACCTTACATCTCAGAGGCAGCAACATTCTGAGGAACAAAGTCTCCCATTCAGAGTCCTTCCATTTGTCTGTATTTATTTAACATTTTTCTCCAAAGTAAGTTTTCTTCTTATATTTCTCAGAGATAGCCTACCCATTCTCCTTAATTGAAATGCATACCGGTTCACTTTCACACTCTCTTAGAAAGGTGAATATTTCTTTCTCATAACAAAGAAACAAATGTGTCATCTCCTTATTTGACTGACCAGTTAACCTCAAGTTATAAAACTCTTTCACTTTGTGACATGACATACTTACATGTTCAATTCTGGCTCTAATGCTGGCTCTTATTTCTCATTCTCAAAGATGAAACCACACATTCTATTGCTGGCCTTCATCTGACACCAGGCACAAGTGTCTGTAATGACTGTACCATTCTTCAAGCTTGCTGCGGCAAAATTTAAAATACATTTTGAGGGAAATTTAATACCTAGATGTACAGACTCTTTACACTCTCTGTTACAAAATCACACTGAGGGACTAAATTCTGCCACTTGGATTGAAATTTTCTCAAGTACCATTAAAAAGGGCTTATGGTAAATGTTTAGATCATCCTGTAGTTGCATGGCTAAATCTCTGGCTGCTGTGTAGCAACTTGGTCTTAAACTGGTCTGTTATTAATTCATTCACACTGATAATGAGAACATCAATGGTTCTTTTTGTATCTCGAGCATCCAAAATTGATCTGACATGTACAATAACATATTCTAGAGCAAGAAGAACCATTTCTTGATGGAGTTATAAAAATATGCCTCTGTTATGTTGTAACTCCATTCCACAAAAACGAACTGAATTTTGCAATTATAATTACAAGTAGTTTTTCCAAGGTCTTTTTTTTACTCTTTTTCTTTTTTTTTCCCCCTTTCTTATATATATTTTTTTATCAGCATCAAGTAGTATTTTCTAGAATCCTTTCCCAATGGATCCTTTAATAGGCAGAGAGTTGAACTTCTTTACAAATCTATCTCCATATATTAGAATTTTCAGTGTTGAATTCTATAGTCTTTTTGAGAATCAGGACCCAAATCTTTCATGAAGTGTCCTGCAATCTTATTGTTGACAATATATTTGGAAAAAAATGTCTAGCTGGTGGAACTGATGAACACAGTCTTTGAAGTCTAATATGAATCAGTACACTTTTGATGCTTACTTCAGGAAAAACATATTTTTTGGACAGTATACTTCTGAACAAGAAATTCTTCAGTTTCTGGCATTCAAAGAGATGTTTGTCTCTACATCTGAATTTTCTTTTTCTATTTTTTTGACAAAATTTGAGAAAATAAATCATAATTTATAGTGTGGTGGTCCTTTGTATGATAAAGAAGGATGTACGCTCTTCTGAGGTGGCGAACAAAGAGGTTTATTTCAAATTCGGCGCTTCCTTTTATACCCTGATACCATGTGACCTTCTAACCAATAGGGTTGTCTGTCCCTGCGCATGTCCCTTGATTCCCTTGCCCCTGGGACGTGCCTCCTACAATAATTTTTTCCTTTTTTTTTTCCATCCTCTTGCTTTCCTTCCCTTTTCACTCTTATTAACCAAATTGGAAAAAGGAAAGAAATAATATACAATACCAAATATGGAAATTGCATAAAGAAAAGTTTTTTCAATGAGAAACATTAAAAAATCATATTAATAGAAATTAATAAAATTTACCAAAAGATTATTTAAAAATTTCAAGATCTTCCATACAGTTCTCTCATTATTAAACAGCTGTATCAAGTGCCTTGCTAGATAGAACTGAAACTAAGAATATAAACTGTTTGAAACAGGGTCTGGATCCACATTGAACTGTATGGCAGTATCAGAACTGTTAGAATACAGTGACATGATGTGTTTTCAAATAATGACAATACCCACAATTATTCTCATGATTTTTTTCATAATCATAAGATTGTGCTGTCCTCCAATGCCGATACATATCATAGAAACCAATGACATTTAACTAGAAAAAATGAAAATAAAATATGAATAAAAGTCTTCCAGAACATGTGTATTTGTTTAGAAAGTGTATCACCTCATCTGTACTCAATGACAACCCAGCAAAAACTAACAAGAGTTCAAGAAGAAGATTCTTTCCTTTAATATTAGACTTTGAACAAGTCCTTAAGAAATTTCTACTAAAATTAAATAGTGCTTACGCTCATAAGTAATAAAATCTTAAATAAGGATTTATCTTGAGCAGTCAAGGTCATATGTGATCATATGTACAGATTTCCAGGGCATTTTAACATGATTGGTATCTGAAAATGCCAAACTTGAGAAATATAAACTAAAATATTATGTAAACAGAAATCATGGTAGCTATTTCAAGTAACACCAACAAGTATACTCAGTAAGGGTCTTAGTAAAAATTATTATTTTAAGTGAGTTTAAGTGGAAGCAACTACCACTTGAATAATGCATGATTCTGGTAATTGTACAGAATCAGCCTTTCATTGTCCAAGGTAATTGAAACATGTGGTATAAAATATGTAAAAAGCAACTGAAACTACTGGCATCTAGAGCAACCTGATGATTTTCAAACTCAAAAGAAATATATAAACCGCTAAATATGAAGCGTAACATTTTTAACATCATACATATAATACTTTATTGGCATATCAAAGAAAAAGATAAAGATCAGAAATTATTATATGGAAATAAGGAAGCCATTTTTAATGCAAATAACACAAGGAACTCATATTCCATAGAAAGAGATTAGTACGTGGTTTAGAAATTTAAAATCCAAATACGTGAGTCACTTTTTATCCCACACACCCTTTTTTGCACCCATGACAAGAGACAACTGAAAACAACTTTCAAAAAATGTTTTCCATTTTCTTATATTGTACAATTATTACACAAACTATTGTACAATAAGCAACAAATTATCAACTTTTCTGATAAGTCCTTTGATATATCTCGCTTGAGTCTGGTCTTCTTTCTTGAGCTTGATCTACATATGTAAAATCTCTGGATAATAAACCTCTTAAGAAAGATCCCAAAAGAGAAACTATTCTTTACATTAGGTCATTGATTTCAGAAACAATCCCTCTGGTCTTACTTGCCTTTTTAAAGTTCTTCTCATAATATTTGTCAGAAGACAATGCTCACTTTCTTCAGAGTTGTGGGTAACATCCAACTCAGGATATTCTATGATTCTATTTATTATATAAATATTCTAATATTCTATATATAAATACATTATATTAATATATTAGAATAGTCTCCACCCTTTACTGGATGCAGAGGGTAGCACAGTGTCAACAGAAGAGGAAAAGGTTGAGATACTTATTTCCTTCTTTGCCTCTGGCTTTAATAGAAAAAACGGTGGTCCTCAGGATACCCAGCTCCCACAGCTAATAGTTAGTGATAGGGTGCTGAATGAACCTCCCATAATCCGGGAGGAAAAGGCTAGTGATCTGCTATGCAAATTAGACACCCACAGGTCTGTGGGCCTGGATGAGATGTGCCCAAGAGTAATGAGGGAGTTGACAAAAGAGTTCACAAAACCACTTTCAATTATCTACCAGTAGTCGTGGTTAATTGGAGAAGTCCCAGTTGACTGGAAATTAACAAACGTAGCACCTGTCTACAAGAAGGCTTGGAAGGGTGATCTGGGGAACTACAGGACTGTCAGACTGACCTTGATGCCGGGGAAGGTCATGGAGCAGATCTTCCATGGCAAATCACATGGCACATGCAAGACAACCAGGGGATCAGGCCCAACCAGTATGAGTTTAGGAAAGGTAGGTCCTTAGGAAAGGTTTGACCAACCTGACAAGGTTCCTCTATGACCAGAAGATCTGCTTAGTTGATGAGGGGAAGGTTGCGTGTTGTCTGTCTAGACTTCAGTAAAGCATTTGACACCATCACTCACAAGATTCTTCCAGAGAAACTGGCTGCTCATGGCTTGGATAGGTGTGCACTCTTTCCTTGGTGAAAAACTGGCTGGATGTCCAGGCCTAGAGAGTGGTAGTGAATGGAACTAAATCCAGTTGGTGACCAGTCACTAGTGGTGTCCCCAAGGCCCAATATTAGGGTTGGTCCTGTGTAACATCTTTATTGATTATTTGGACAAGGGGATTGAGTGCATCCTCCGTCAGTTTGCAGATCACACCAACTTGGGTGGAAGTTTTGATCTGCTGGAGGGTAGGAAGGTTCCGCAGAGGAATCTGGATGGGTTGAGAACAACAGCATGAAGTTCAGTAGGGCAAAAGGCCAGGTACTGCACTTTGGCCACAACAACCCCATCCAGCCCTACAGACAAAGTGTCTTGAAAGCTGCTCAGCAGAGAGGGACCTGGGGATGCTGGTCAACGGGAAGCTGAACATGTGCCAGAAGTGTGCCCAAGTGGCCCAATGGCATCCTGGTCTCCATCAAGAATAGTGTGGTCAGCAGGACAAGGGAAGCGATTGTCCCTCTGTAATTGGCACTGGTTAGGCCACACCTTGTGTCCAGTTCTGGGCCCCCCATGTCAAGAAAGACATTGAGGTGCTGGAGCACATCCAGAGAAGGGCAAAAAAGTTGGTGAAGGGTTAGGAGCACAAGTCCTATGAGGAGCAACTGAGGTAGCTCGGGGGACCTCATTCTCTCTACAGCTGCCTGAAAGGATGTTGTAGCCAGGTGCAGGTCAGCTTCTTCTGTCATGTCTCAAGTGAAAAGATGAGAGGAAATGACCTTAAATTGCGTCAGAGGAGGTTCAGGTTAAATATTAGAAAACAAATTTTCACTCAAAAAGTAGTTAGGCTTCAGAATAAGATACCCAGTGAGGTGGTAGAGTCTCTAGAAGATGTCTGGATGTGACATTTGGGAATATGGTATAGGGGTTGTTATGGTGGTGTTAGGTCAGAAGTTGGACTAGATGATCTTGAAGATCTCTTCCAAACTTGATGGTTCTTTGATTCTGTGACAAATAAAATATGAATAAATATTTTTGATTACATAGCAGAATACAATCCAGG
The DNA here is from genome assembly GCF_003945595.2 of Pipra filicauda. Taxonomy (NCBI): domain Eukaryota; kingdom Metazoa; phylum Chordata; class Aves; order Passeriformes; family Pipridae; genus Pipra; species Pipra filicauda. The sequence goes on along the minus strand of NW_024104343.1, from coordinate 2,563,910 downwards.
CATGCTAGAGAAGCTAAACTGTATTTTGAGTAAATGAAGTTTGCTATGAACTTCTTTGGTTTTTTTTTCCCCCAAAGGGAGTTTTATAATCCTATCTCTCTGAGATGTGAACTAGAAGGGTATCCACATTTACATGTGTGTTCCTCTGTCTGTGTATAACAAAACAAGATTTTCAGCTACTAAAACCTTACAATTAATTGGTTAGCATTTTTGGAATTCAGGCCATCACTTTAAATTTATAAAAACTATTTAAGATATTAATTGCAAGCATTTATTTCTGAAAGAAATCAAAAATTTCTAAAAAAAAGAAGGTAGGCAGTTAGGGATAACATGCACTTATATTAGATATTTTAGTCCACTGTCTATAGAAGAAAGGCAGTCCCCATCAGCTGGTCTTCTCATTAGCTGAATCTCTTTCATTGAGTTTATAGAGAACAAATTGCCAATAGTACGCTTTCTTTATTCAGTGTGTTCCATTTCTGTCTAAGAAGAAACTGATAAGAGAGGCAAAGCATGAGAGAGGAGTGTCCAAGCACAGACAAAATTTCTAGAGCATTTACAATTTCCAGAGCGTTGGTCTCTGAAACAGAAATCCTACAATCTGAACTCCAAACAGTTTACACTTGCAAACTCAAAGAATTATATCCAAGTCTATACAGACTTGAAATCATGCCCCCACGGGCAAAAGAGTTTTACCTGTCATGCCATGAAATGCCCTGCATAGAAACTTTTTTACCTTTCAGTTTTCAGTTGGAGCTGACTATGTCAGTCAAGAAAGCAAACTAGTCAGTCAGAGATTAAATCTGTCCATAAGGTAATCTGTGGAGTTGCGAGATTCTGCTCTTTTGTCTCAGATTTCATTTTATTGCTCCAGTTTTTAAATCTAGCAATAGCCAAATGCAGCTATGGCCAAAACCTAAGATTTGCTCTTTTTGCTCTTTAGACAGATTTCCTGCTGTTAGCTCCTCATTTCATTCTGTAGTTCTGATATATCTGGCTATATACTCTCAAGAGAAAAGTTGACATTAGTTTTGTCCAATTTTTATTTAGACATACTCTCCTCAAATGTGGGTTTAACCTTTTCTATGCCCATCTTCCAACTCCCAGAAATCAGTACTCATTTATGAGAAAAGCATATTAGTATGCATCATTTTATGACAGACATGAGCCAGACCAAATGCAAAGTGGATAAAGGCACCTCATTTAATATTCATTTTCTTTATAGTCAATAGAAATATCCTGGGCATGATGCTTATGACATTCCACAGATGTGCAGAGGGAGTTGATTAGTCTTTCTCTTCCTGACAAATTAAAAACTTTAAAGCAGACTTTTTCTTCTGCTACTCATCACTCATTTCCAGAGAAGAGTCACTTGATCGGCTAGTAAAATGGTTGGGAAAGGTTAACACATCAAAATTGTTAGGGGGTCAATTCAGTTGAGAAGTACTGAAGATCTCTCCATGGCTAAATGTTTTTTTTTGTTTTATTACAACTGAAAGAATAATGCTAGAAAGAAGGGTTAGTCCATTTAAGGTAATACAAGGACTCAAACTATTGCTTAAATTAAGCAGATTGTATTATTCTCTGTCAGTTCTCGGAGGCATCGCACTCATTTCGATTACTTCTTTGGTGATCAGGCACCTAATGTTTTGGGAAGACAGTAAAATTTCAGTGCAATGGTATCTTAATGGGCAGGACTGCAATACACTCTGAATTTCTGTCAAATTTGTAATTTCAATTTTATGTGCTCAGTCCACGAGCACATAACTTTACCTTCTTCAAGTGACTGCATGTATTTTCCAGTAAATATATGGCTATAAATCAGAAAAAGATCCAGAAAAAACAAAGAGACAGACCTGTGGGCTAAAACTGCAGACTTTTTCAAACACATGCGTAAAGTTTCCTCCTCTATTATCTGAACTTCTTCTGTGGGTTTCTATGTAGGAAGGAGTGATCAAATCCATTGATTTCTGAGTACATCCCACTTAAATTTATACTTTAAGTTCATTCTGCAAGTATATGGCAGTTTTAAGACAAGATTACAATAGAACTTTAAAGTGTTGTTGAGCATCAATCATTTGGTGAAAAACAATCAGAACTATTTGGTTATTTTAGCAATATATATCTTGAATCAAGTATTTTAAGCCATTTTACAGTATACCATGTTGTACTTCTGAAAAGGAAGTCTTCTTTATTGGTAGCTATATTTAGTGCTAGAAACTTAATTTCTAAGGAAAAAATCTAGTATGAATTCTTGTAGCAGCTGCCCAGATGTGCCTGTATGGACACGACCCATTCCAGCCGGCTCTAGTACACCCACCACAGGACACAGCTGAGCTGTTCAGCCAAGATGGTGGTGCCTTGGGGAAAATGTATTTAAGAAAGGGAAAAATGCTCCATGGCAGTGAGGAATGAGTTAAAAATGTGATAAATAGCCTTGTGAGAACAAAGGTGAGAGAAGAAAGAAGGGGAGGACGTACTTCAAGTGCCAGAGCAGAGATTCTCCTGGAGCTTGTGGAGGAATGCATGACAAAATGTCTCTGTATTGACCCACAACCCTTTTTGTACTGTTTTATCTCTGAATCTCTCTGAGAAGGAAGAGCAAATGAACAGCTTGGTGGGAGTTTGGCTGTTGATGAAGGCTTACCTAGCACAGTTCTTCATATTTGCCTTTTGACACATTGATATAAAAAAGAATACCTTTTATCTCTTATTCTTCTTTTGCACTTTACCATTAAGTTTTAATTCATATAAACATATTTTTGTATTTTCTTTTATGCTATTTTCATTCATGTTCAAGTAATGATCCTTCCTCAAACTTAATTCTAAATAGAAAACCTTGTAGTCTTAGATAAGTGTAAATTGGAAACATTTACAGTTTTAGAACAGTTCTTGAGGAATCTGAAAACCCTTACATTTATAGGAAATTGACAGCATGACCCTAATTCTAAAACAAAACAATTTTCCAAGCTCTTTTTTATACAACTGTATTTAAAGATATATTCATCTGAACCTAACTGACTGGAATTACTAGAATGGGCTGCCCAGAGAGGTGGTGGATTCACCATCCCTGGAGATTTTTAAACGCAGATTGGACGTGGCACTGAGTGCCATGATCTAGTAAATGGACTGGATTTGGACCAAGGGTTGGACTCGATGATCTCGGAGGTCTTTTCCAACCCAATCGATTCTATGATTCTATGATTCTACTTTATTGCTTTCAAGATAGTAATAATTGCACAAATTATCCCTGAACTGAAAGGTGTACACTCATTACACAAAACAAAATGATTCATACTTTGCTGAACGAGGCCCTCAAAATGCATTTGCAACATCATAATATACCAAAAAAAATCTATCTTATATATAATTTCTATTCTAAAACTGTAGGCAAAAAAAATGGTTATCAGAAGGCAAAAAATAAAATTCTGCCTCCTATTCAGTTGAAACTTGAAGAAGTATAAAGAGGTACAAGGCTGATCAGGGAATGGACAACTTTTCTTGCAAAAAAAAAGGAAGCTGAGCAAGGTAGACTGCAAGCTAATATGAGCTTTTAGGTTGTATAAACACTTTAAAGGAAGGAAACAGGTCTGGGGAAAAGCTTTTTTATTTAGTTATTTTTTTTTTTTTTGGCTACAGAAGACAGGGTCACTGTGAGATCAGTCTAAGTTTAGGAATCTGGAAAATCAGAGAACTCTAACCACCACAGTAGTGAGGCTCTGGAGTAGTTTTTCACCGTAAATAAAATTAAAAATAATATATAAAAACAATTAGCATGTTATCCGAACGGTATATAAGAAGATCTGTATAAAAGAAGATGCCTGTTAAGAGCCAATCTTGGATTGGGTAGTTCAAAGGTTTCTTTCTTTTAAACTCCTTTTGTGTTTATAATTTATTTATTTATTTATTTTTACATTAAGAGTTCTTCATGTACACTGGCACACATTCAGACTTAAAGAATATGACACTGTGGTGGGTTGACGCTGGCTGGATGCCAAACACCCACTAAAACCACTCTATCACTTCCCTTCTCAGCTGGACAGGGGAAAGAAAATATAGCAAAGGTTGATACGTTGAGATAAGAACAGGGAAAGATCACTCACTGAATACTGTCACAGGCCAAACAGACCCACATTGGGGAAATTAGCTGAATTTATTACTAATCAAAATCCAAGCAGGATAATGAGAAGTAAAACAAATCTTAAAAACACCTTCCCAGTATCTACCTCTTCTCCCTCGCAGCAGCTCAGGCAGAAAGGGAATGGGAGTTGTTTCTGCCACTGCTCAGGGAGAGAAGTCTTTCCCCTGATCTAGTGTGCAGTGCCTCCTATGTGAGACAATCTTCCACAAATTTCAACATGAGTCCATCTCATGAGCATGAACTGCTCCAATGTAGGGTCACTTTTCCATGGGGTGCAGTCCTTCAGGCACTGGGTGCTCCAATGTGGGTTGCCCACACATTCACAAGTCCTACCAAGAAGCCTGCTCCAGTGTGGGCTCCTCTCTCCACGGGTCTACCTGTCCCTGCCAGCAGTCTGCTCCAGCACAGTCTTCCCCACAGGTACTGCCTCCTTTGGGCATCTACCTGCCCTGGCATGGGTTGCTCCACAGGTTAAAGATGGATCTTTGCACCTCTGGGCTGCAGGGGAACCTCAACTCCGACGCCTGGAGCACCTTCTCACCCTTGGGTCTTGGGATATCTATATATTTTATTTTAGTTTTGTTCCTTTTCCTTTCCTTCTTCCCTTTCCCTTGTGAAATTGTATATAAGTGTAAATATATTTATATATCTCACTTTGGTTGTCTCTCTCTCGTTTCGGGGTTTTTTTTCTTAGTTTTTTCTCCCTCTTCTCCCTGAGGTTGGGGGGGGGGGAGAACTTCTGGTGGTAAGGTTTGGAGACTTGGCAGGGAGCCAGCTTCAAACCATATCACTGCCAAATTGACATGTCCCTATAATTCCAGTTTTCACATGATGTGTGGTTTCTATTACCACTTCCCTTAAAACAGGTATAAAAACAGGAATAAAAAAATTATTATTGTCATGATTTCACTTACAACTTCTATTAAAATGCCCTTCCATTTCTATGGCACAGTAAGAATATCCTGATTCTCTTATGGTCCCTTTTATCCCCTTCTTTGCCTTTGCTGTTGGGCAGTGTCAGGACACTGCTGCTCTGGGAATTAGTTTAGAAAGGCTGCTTTATTGCTCATCACTGAACACCTTCCCACAGGGACCTTTAGTGTCACCTCAGTAATGCAACTAGCTGCCTCCAGTCCAGTGCTTGGAATGCAACATTTATTTTTACCTTTGATTTCATTTCATATTCTCATGATGTCAAAAGACATTTGCAAAAGCGTGGCTTGAATTCTTGTTTTTGTAATGTTGCATTATTCTGACTGGCATCATTTACAGTTTAGGTGATGGGGAAGAAGCAAAGAGAGAGAGAGTCTGAAAAAAATACTGTTTTGTCTTCAAAAAATCACTGTTTACTTTAAAGTTTAACATGTATTTTAAAGCAATAGTACACAGACTTGTTCTAAACAAAACACAAATTATAATGCCCTAGGCAAAAAGCATATCAGTTCCCTCATTATTGCCCATTGAGAGGAAAGAAAAACTAAGTAAGGAGAGCATAGAGGCATACTTTTCATTTAATTCTGAGTTCAATCTGTATCAATTTTAAACCATTGCATTTAAACAACAGACATGGGAACACAGCATTGAACTGAAACTGGATATTTGTTCCACAATACAGCTAGCCATGAATATTCTTAGACAAGTTTTTGGATCAGTTACAATCAGTTTTTTGATCATGCCAGAAGACAGATATTGGATTTTTTTTTATTATTATTATTATTTGGATACTGATATTTAAACAAATTTCCATTTGAATTAAAGATGACAGAATATTTCTCTTTATCATGCAATATATAAATTAAAGACTCACAAATGGAAGAAACTTCACTGCAGAGAGATGCTAGATCAGTCTTGGCAAATACTTAAAACAGAGATTCATAGAATATTCGGAGTTGGAAGGGACTCACATGGATCATCAAAGTCCAACTCCTAGCCCTGCACAACACAGCCTCAATAATCATACCATATGCCTGAAAGAGTTGGCTGAGTCAAGAGAGGTAAAGGCTTTGTGACTTTACAGTGTTGTTAATTTTGAGTCCCCTCATCCTGCCCTTTGAATTGTTCCTTTGCTGGGTTTGGATTAATTTGATTTCAAAGTACTTTTTTAAAATGGGATTATGTTGTATTGCACAGGATAACCAGTGTCTATACATATATTATTCACTCCCAGTGGTTCATAAAATCAGTGATCAAAGTTACTGACCATTAAAGAAATACTTTCCTGTAACATTGGCTTCATCCTGACATTTCTGATTTTTAAAATATGTGAGAAAGCACTGCACTTTGAGTCTGACTAGGGATTAGATTTTTTTTCCCTTGCTTGGTTTGAAGGCACCTTAATTCAGCCAGAAGTTCAGTAAGACTGTGGCAACTTCACAATCACTTTCCCTATTTCAGTGTCCTTTGTTTCAGAGGGGCAAATCAGCAAATGTTTTCATAACTCTTTCAGACCTGCTCCATTCTACTCTGCATAATAAGATTTAGTGCCTTTCCTTACCTTTTTCTATAGCCCACCCTGTTTCCAGGTACATGATACAGAAAATCATGTAATATCCTGGTTTTATTTTCATTCACAACAGCTGAAATAAGAATTAAGGGGAATTATATTCTTTCACATGTCCAAGTCAAGGTAGAAACAAGTTAAGCATCTCTTTATAGTCAGAAGAATACTCCCAGAGTAAGCTCTTCTGTGGCAATGAACTTGCCATATACAGTATGGAAAAAGTCCTGTCAGAGATGGACTGGTGAGGAAAACAGCTCAAACCCTATGGAAACAGAAGGTTTTACTGTAGTTTAAACATGTCTCAACATGTTTGTGTATTTTCTGCAGTGTCACTGTCTCCCAAACACCCCCTGTGAAGCTATTGTCTCCCATACAAGGTGTCCTGGGAAGGTGTCTCGAGGTGTCCCATTGGTCCTTTGTTTAACCCCTTCCTATTGGCTGTTGACCCTTTACCTGATGGTTTCTTTTGTGTGACCCTGAACTTGTGATTGGTTCCCCTTTGACCCTCCTAAAAGCCTTATAAACCCCTTCCCAACAATAAACTCTCTCTTGCCTCCTCTCCACGCCCGGTGTGCTGTCTCTGTGCCTGCCATGGAGCCACGTGGGTGGTGGGGGGAGGGGAGGGCACCTCTCCACTCCAGGCTCGGGGCCTGAAAAACCCTGACGCTGGAGTTCCCTTTCCCCATCCACCAAGACGTCGGAAATGGTTCTTCAGACGGAGAAGGAACTAGAGCTGGGCTCCCCCACGTCGTGGGTGGGGAAAGGGAAACCCAGACTCTTCTAGTATACCTGATGGTAGAACTCATTTTACTTAAACATCTACTGTATGGAGATTGTATGTGATCTTGATATGTAGCCTCCTCTTACAGTTAGTAAAGAGGAACGGGAAATTCTAGGATGCAGTTTATCTCTTTCAAAAGTAACTACTAAAATAGAACAAATAAAACATGCCTTAGAGTAATCCATTTTTCTGTTTCTTTATTTTTCTCTATTAAAAAAAGTTTTAATTAGTGTCTTAAATGAGGACTTCCGCATGTAAATAATTCCAGGGTTAGAACAGATGAAACTACTTTCATCGCTTTTTTAATATTTTTCTTCATTGAAGCCAGAAGGAAATTGATCACAATTTGTCAAATGCATAAATGTTGCATCTTGTTGTTTCAGCAAGACATAATTCACGTGCCTTTCCATAATGAAATGATGCTTATGTAGTAATGGGGCTTTGTTAAACACATTCTTATTGATAGTTTTGATATTCGACAAAACTAAATCCAATATATTTACCTTTTTTATATTATTGTCCTTAATGCAGCCACTACAACAACATAGCCCTATTCTATAAACCTATTTTGAATTCCATTTGTGGTAACAGAAGTTGAACAGTCTATGAGACTGTCTATTACTCTGTTTTAGTACAGATAAATATGCCCGTCTTTTATATTTAGCCAGAAAAATGTTACTGAGGAGTTATAGCACAATATAAAAAAGAAGAATAATTTAGAGACTTTTTTGTTCCTGTGTGGTAAAGAACACGTCACTTCAGGCTCTGATATACAAAGGTCCAGAAGGTCACTTCTTTCCTCATATATGCAAGTTCTCCATAAAGCTAACATTTTATCTGTATTCTATTAGCTTTTTTTATCAAAGATCTACAGGTGTTTTAATATATTCAACAAAAGATCTATTTAGCAGGCATATTTGCTACAAACAATAAGGGATTTAGGACAAAATTACCAAAAATGTGCTTCAATGTATGTTTGCTTTGATGTATTCAATGCTTAACTGTGTATATGCTGTTTTTTCAAATCATAGAAGTCTTACTTAGCATCTAATGGATGCTAACCTCACATATGCTTGTTGTACACTTTTATTTGCAATATCCAAATTTCATGCAAATTCAGCAATTACCAAAATGTGATTACTCATTTCCATTAAGCCAAACGACCTTGTGACTAAAGTCTAATGCTACAGACTTATTTTGTAAGATTTATTAATGAGCTATTTATAGTACCAGGGGTGTTCTTTGGAGCAGTTTTTCCAGCCTATGAAGCTGGGTCAGCCTGACATTAATGGAATGTTTGTGGTTTACTTGGCAAATAACCTAATGTTTCTGAGCAGCATTATAAAGTTACATATTTATGCAAAATTTCAAGACATCTAAACTCATAATTTTTCTGTGTGATTACTCTCCAGAACACATCAAATAGATTTAGTATACATAGGGAGAACATATTATCTAAGTACTTCATAAAGAACAATACCTGAAACATGCCTGTTTGGAAACATCTCTTCCTCTCAGGCTTATATAAATCTGCTTATTACAGTGGAGTACTTTCTAATTAACTCCTGAGAAGAATCCAAACCTTAAGTAGACATGAAAAGGAAGGCACTAGTAATGAATAACTTACAATCTGTTTAAGCTTTGGCTGTTAACTTTATTGCAAAATTATGGGATATACTCTTTTATGTGAGGTGTACACATGTAAAAAATAAGAAAGATTAGCAGCAAAAATAAAAAAAAGGATTCAGGGCTATCAAGATAATATAAAAATGAGAAATTATTTTTTATTTAAAATATAATTCAGTAAAGTTTAAAACAACTTTATAAATGCAGGTAGCATATATTAGGACTTGGTTGTATATTTTACCAAGTTTCTCTAGATATAACTGATGAGATTTCATACATTTTATGGTGAATAGGATAGAGTAATAAAAACCTTATTTTGATTTTTCTAATAACAGACAGCTTTTCTGCAGTCAATGTAATGTGATTTTATTTGAAATAGAGTATATCTACTGGACATAGAGCTTGTGTCATGTTTCCTCACAATCTGCCGTAATGGCTAATTTTCCGACTAAAAAATCTACAACTATTGTAGTTCATTCCGTTTTATTTAATTTTCTTCTGCTTCAGCTACCAACACTGTTTTTTTACTTATGCTTTCTCTGCTACATTAAAAAACATTCTTGTATCAGATATCTTCCTCAAATATTATGCTGAGGTCACTGTCTCTAATTATTTTAAAATAACTGTATTTCACTGTATTTATTGTTTTGATTCTTATGTGTTTCTCCTCAGAATAATAACTGTCCAATCTACAGGAGAGTGAAAAAACCCTCAGATTTTCCCATTTCCTATTATTGGTGTACATAAAGGGTGGGAATTAAGATCTTGATCAGTTTGAGTGTTTTGGATAAAAGGCTTCATCCTAATCCAAAACGGTCTACAAGTGTAGATCTTGACAGTGATTCAAGGCTGTGAATGTTGCTACTGTTTATTGTACATACTAAGAACGAAGAAGCTTCTGTAATTTTGTGATTCGCTTATATGCAAAACTGTATTTGTATGTATGCATATATACAGACATGGAAGGGAAAGGGTAGTAAGGGGAAACCTGTGCTGTTTATGATGCTCTCTTTGCATGTAAATTCAGAGTAAAACTCCAGAACACTATTTCCATGAACGTTGGATCAGGGTTCTATCTTATCTTTCATGGTTATAGGGAAACCCCATATACTAATAGGGAAATTCACAAAGGACATCTGAAACTGAATATTGCTAATGTTATTCAATGCTGAAATTTAGGAAAAAAAAATAATGTTAGAATTACATTGAGGCAAAAAGTGATTATTGATTTAGAAACCAAAATAAGATGTTAAGCTTCTGCTTTTTCAGTATTTTGTAAGAATACAAATGTAACAAAAATTCCCATTTAAGGTCATAGGGTAAGAAACTTATGCTTTTTCCTTTGGTTCATGTTATACAGAAGGGTGAGGAGGTTGCACAGTCACACTGAGCAATACATTGCTATTAAGATATGAACATTGAACAGGTTTGTGAAATTTTTACTTGTAGGTAATATACAGTTTTATTTTAAAAGCGATCTTTTAATTTGACAAATAACCCCCCTAAAACCCATGAACCCTTGAAAACTAAGTTTATTCTTTTTTTCAGTTCAGTTCTCTTGAACAAATAGAGAACACAACATCCAAGAAGCCACCTGTGTACTCATCAAAATGTGACGTTTCTCAAGTCCAAGGTTGAAGTAGAGTGTATTGTAAGTAAAAAATTCCAAAATTCAACTCTGTGGAAGCACTTTGCCACACTGTATTGATTTTGTTTCTAATCAATAATTATAACGTAAAAATCACAGGTAGTCATCCTGAAGAAGCTTTAAACAGATACAGCAAAAAAACCTTTCACAATTCTCCAACAGTCTTGTACAAGAAGTTTCTTGAAGAACCAATGCTTGAGTAATAAAAAAAACAAACCCAAACAAAAACCCCACAAAGGACAACAGGAATACAGCATTTTAGCATGAATATGTATGTACATTAGACTAAACAATTTTCAGCAACATCACTGGAGAAGAATTTCATACTGATGCCTTAAGCCCCTAATGGTTTTTTTTATTTTTCTAATATTTGTAAGACTGGTAAGAATTGTAGGTTTTAAAAAGCAGAAACCCCTTTGTCCCCTTGTTCCTTTCCCTTGTTTACACATTCCCTAACCCTCTTACCCCATTCTATGCCTTCTATATCAAACCTACCCCTGAATTCAGTAGCAGTGTTTAGTCTTTTGTCAAGGCAAAGGCCTAGACTGTTTGGAGAACAGCGTATCAGGGCCTAAACCACAGAGTACGATCAAAAACTAGGTAACAATGTACCCTTTGTACTCTGATGAAGTTGAAGATGATGAAGTAAGTGGTCCCAAAAAGACCCCAGACCCAATTCTCAGGGGGAGGGCCCGGGGCAGGACCAGAGGAAGGGCCAAAGGGTGGACACATCTGGGATTGGATGGATAATGTTATAAAATGTAACCTCTCGGGCATGGCCTGCGCGCGCGTCTATATCACCTACTGCCTTGGCAAATAAACCCTTTCTTATCTCACCCCTAATTAACTGCTCTGGAGATTTTTTTCAGCACCAAAATACACAGGCAACAATACAAATATAATTTTAAGTTCCACTGAATCATGAATCTATAACAGGAAACGATTCAGGTTTGATTGACTTACTGTCATTTTTCAAATTTCTAATAGCTTTTATGAAAAACAAAGAAAAAGGTGCATGATGGAAAAAAAAGTGAAATATTTTAAAAAGTAATTTTATTTCTCCCCCAAAACTCTAATGCAAAGTAGGTGAAGTTCCAGAGATTAAGAGTTTATTTAGGACTGCCAATAACCAGTGTATTGGTTGTTTTGCAGTAGTATCACTGTTCATTTTCAAAGCATTCAGACATTTTTATTTTCCAATGACCACTTGAATTTCAAAAGAAAAATTTTGAAAAAAGTCACATCTTTCCTCACTGAGAAAAGTGATTTTAAATGTGACTAATTAAAAGCATTTATCATCTTTCTGTTCTCTCCTTTTTTGTCCTTATCTATAATGTAGTCATTTTAGTGATTGATGTCTTCAAATTCGTGTATTTAACTTAGTCATATGACTAAATACTAAGTGGATAAAAATATTTCACCAAATGTTAGAATGTTATCATATAATATATCATATTCATATTCATATTATATATCATATTCATATGATATATCATATTCATTCTTTTAACTCTTATAATGCTTGTCAAGTTTAAATATACTAACCTGTATGGAATATCTACAAGTAGTTTATGTAATATAGTATTTCAATTATGTAAATATTGAAATTAATTTTCTTGGTAAATGTTACAGAAAAGAAGTTGAAATTTGAATTTTGGTCTAAAACCAAAACAAATGTTTGATCTTGACTGAATCTTTTTCTGGGGACCACCTTCACTGAGGAGTGGAAGTCAGGTATGTATTTTAGAATATATTTAAAATGTAAAGAAAATTGAGAAGCAATGTATGTGGACTGGATGCCAGATTTCACAGAAGCAGAGATGCAGAATGTTCTGAGCTCGAAGGGACTCATAAGGATCATTGAGTCCAACTCTTAAATGAATGACCAATACAGGGATCAAAGCAACCATCTTGGTGTTATTAGCACCATGCTGCAACCAACTGAACTAATCTCAGGTCTTATTTAGTGTTATTTTACAGAAGATATGAGAACTGGAATATGATACAACAGAAGATGGAAATTAATACTAAACCGTGAAACCATTTATTTAAAAGGACTCAAGAAGTTTCACAGAGAAAGAAATGGTTGAAGGATGTGTGGTACAACTAAACTCTCTTTACAAAAATTATGGTCGTTCAAATGAACCCTTCCAACTGCGCATTTTAAAACAGATAGAGAGAATTGATCCCTTTCCAAGAGGTAGCTCTTACTACAGGATATTGACAACAAAAAACCACCTTGTTTTCAAAAAGGAAGTAGAAAAGTCCATAGAGAAACAGTTCAAGGAATATTATTAATTACATATAAATAATTTTAAGAAGTTCTTGAGACAAAAGCTGCCTGACCTTGGAGAATGTTCTGAGGACTAACACCACATATTTGTCCTAATCCATGTAGATGTGGTGCTTAGGGACATGGTTTAGTGGAGGCCCTGGCAGTGCTTGGTTTACAGTTGGACTCGATGATCTTAGAGGTCTTTTTCAATCTAAATGATTCTATGATTTTTCCCCAAATATCTACTTTTTAAATCTTGTAATAAACAAGATTTAAACCTACATGGACCTGCTGTTTAATGTGGTTTAACTGTGGTGTTTGCAGTGGTGGCAAAGCAAAATCTTTTACTTGTTTTCCGGCTCGTATTAGTCAGGTAGTGCTGGGAGGATGTAATCAAGGTCTTTCTTTGGGGGAGTGTTTTACTGAATGCTTCAGCCATGACTAATTCAATCTGAATTCAGTCATTCTTTCAAAAGAATCATTCAAGACATTGCACCAAAACAACTGGTATGATTTTAAGTCAGAGTTTAATCAATATATAAAAAAGTTTGTAAAGTTCATTACATTCATTGATTTAGGGTTTTTTTTATTCATATGTTCAATACATGTTTCCATTTTTGAAAATAGATTTTTAAATTATATAATTTTGTTACATTGTATTTATTATGTTAAAAAAAATATATATACATCAAGGCATGGATTAGGGATATCTGTGGAATTTGTAGTACTCCATAATGTGGTCAATTCTATACTCTCATCATTCAGAGATATGTAGTAAAGATATCTTTATTACATAGAAATATTTATTTTAACATGTATAGATTTACAACCTGGAACTAATGAGATTTTAACCTTAGAAAAGTATGAAGCTCTGAATTTTGTGATGCACTATACACAGTAAAGTTTTGATCTGCCTTTCCTTTGTAGTATCTCAGTGTCAGGATTTATTTCATAATGACCATATCCATTCAAATCATATCATTGAGATAATTTTATGCCTTTTAAAGAAGTTTAAATAATCTTCTGTGCAAAACTCTGTATTTCATTCATATAGTATGAGTGATCATAGTTCTACCAAAATTAACATAATATATTTATATATATTATACTAATGACCATTAGCACTATAATTCCAAATGCCTAATTTTGATTGTTTAGTAGACTAGAAAAATATTTAATCAAGTGATTAATATCTCCTTAACAGAGTTTTATTATTCGGTTAAATTCTCAATCTGATCTGAATTATTATCAGGGCCTCTGGCAGTTTATTTGTTTGCAGAATCAGAGGAGTGCCTAAAACACCAGGCACCGAGTAATAATGATACATAGTTGTACTGTGCATTCAAATATCCCAATAAGTTTTTCAAGATATTCTCCCAGATGTGTTTTTGGAGTTGCCCGTTTGTTTGATCAAGCACTCAGTACCTCAAAAAGACATTCCCTCCAGTGTTTATGCCTGTTACCTCCATTCTGCTCTTAGAGAGGAACCAATTCTCACAACTTCTGCTGTGTCAACCTCTGATTGCTTCATGCTCAGAAGGTAAATATAAAAACTGCTTCTCATACAGTTCTACTGCTTCTCCCAATGAGTTGCCCATGTCCATTTTACCCATGACTGTGTTCAAGCAAGTTCTCGTTACCTTCTATTAGTACCTAGTAATAACATCAATACAATTAAAATAGGAACTTTTCCGTGGGATTAATTCCGAACTGTAGAGAAAGAGGAAACTATGACAAAAAATGTATCTATATCTATATACTTTTCTTTGAAAGTGGACTGGCTCTTCCTATTTTATTCATGTTCAGATATTCATTAAATTGAAACGAATGATAATGGAAGTACTCAAAGAGGTATGATGGTAAAAGAAACTAAATTAACTGGAACAAAGGTTGAGGAGTTCTGTTTGTCCAAAACGAAACTAGATTATCTTCAATAAAAAATGTAGTTTTTCTTTTGGAGAAGGAAGCTGACAATACTAAATCCATCAGCAACTCATTAAAAAATTATATAAAAAATAGTCTAATTCATATGATAACATAGAATAAATGGTACAACCAAGTATTTTTGTTTTAAGTGTAAATAAAATATAAGCTTTTTTAAATTAATTTCTAAAAACATTGAAAAATACATGGAATCTGTATATATGCAAAACAAAATACATTGTCTTTATTATATAAATCAAGAAAGTGACACTTTATAGAGTGAAGATCCTCTAAGAGATAGAAAACTTAAAAAACTATTAAGCTTTCCTTGTTCCTGTTTGTATCACATGTTCATGTATACTTATTGCATTTCATTTAGAGAAGATTCATATTAAACACCATTTTGAAATTCCAGTCTCCACCTACCTACTTTTTCTCTACCTCTGACACTAAAAGAAATTTGTAGTAATTCTCTTGTCTAAAGTCACTTCAAGTTAAAACAAAAAAGCAATTATAACAGTATGTCAGAATAATAAAGGGTAAACAACTCTAACCCTTCCAAAAGCAGGACATAAAACCTAAACTCTTAAATTTTAACATAATTCCTGATGACCTTTTATTTGACATTTTTTGTTGGGATGGGTGGGGCTTTTTTGCGGTGGGGTATTTTGTTTTGGGTGGTTTTTAAAATATTTGATTTTATTTATTTTTTATTTTAATGATATTTTCTGTAGAGTTGAGGAAATAACAGCTCAGGAAAAAAGTACTAAAAATTATAAAATTATTTTTGAACTTTCTCAAGCAGTTATATTGTTTCATACAATTTAAAGGACATTAGGGCAGTGCAGAATAAGTCCACATTTCAGAGTTCAGTACTTTAAGTTCAATATTTTCCTACAGAAAATTATTTTAAGGTGTTCAATCAAGAAACTAAGATTTGCTTTCACTCCAACATAAGTTTTATTGGAGATGATAAATTCATTTAATTAGAAATCAAAGAGGATATCTGACAAACTTCTTTGCATCATCCTCTGTCTCTCTCCCCCTATCTCTTTCTCCCTCCACTCCTTTTCAGTCTCTGTAAAGAAATTAAAAATTCCCTGCACAAGACAAACACATTAAACTATATGGGATAAATATGGAAAAATATATTGTTTTTCTTAACAACTAGTAAAAATATTATTCAGTCATTGAAAAGCAGAGAAAAATTATTTCTGTGAAATAGTTTTTCTTTAAATTTTACCACCTGATAATAAGCACAGAAAATTTATACAGTGACCATGATGAACCAAAATACATTTTTTTCCTTTTTTTTCCCATTAATTACTTACTTTTAGTAGTTAGATCTCTATAGTATAACTTGGGAAACCAAATCTTAAAAAATATTTCTTTGTCAATTATTCCTTTAAATTGGTAAACAAATTCTGATAATCATATTCATATACAAAATAAAACAATTTAAGATTATTTAAGAAATGTGTATTTAATAATAAATAAATCTTTAAAACTGAAACTATTCACAAATTTTGTACTAAATCAGTAAAAAGACTTTGTAGATATAAAAAAGAAAGATAATATAATAATCTCAAAATAATTTCTTTTGATATTTTCAACTTAAATACAGGAAATACAGAATTCCAGAAATATCAAAGAAATTTCTGCAACATTTTGAAAATTTATTTTTTGAAGTATATTTTTCCAAATCTTTTTTGATTGATTATTTTTCAAAGAGAGCAATAAAACTTTAAACTGCTCAGTAAAACCTTATAATGTTACTCAAGTGTGTATGCTTATATATATTCATTCACATCATCTAAAAACAAAATTTAAATGTTCAAAACTTAAAATTTTATATAATCAATTTTTTTTCTACAGTATTTCATTGGGATTATAAAATCGAGATGTTCATTCTTGGAATAGATGGAACGTGAAATGGAATTTTATCATTGCTATGCTCAGCCAGGATTCAAATAAATTATTTTTATGTTTCTTATTGAGTACACACCTTTGAACACATTAATAGTCTCGGGAAATGAAAAAAAATACTGATGTATTATCATATAATTCATAGCAATTAATTGAATTAAACAATTGTATGAATAGATTGCTAAACTCATTTATGGGGAGTGCAATGAGAAATACCAAAACTTGTCTGTGGTTATTGACATAAAAAAATTAGTAGTTTTAAAATAACACCATAAAATCTCAATTTTTTCTTCATTAATGCTAAAATCATAAGTATATTTGTTGCCCTACATATTTGCCCAGTCATTGCTTCATATATAACTGATTTAAATACTATATTTTTGTGCATATTTGATGTATTGGACATAGATTTTGTACAACATGAATAATTATATGATTTGAGTTAAAATTAAATTCAAACCTACTTTTTCCAAATATTTTAAAATACCCACTATGCACATAAGAGGAATGATTGCATACGCATCCAATATACAGTCAAACTGTGTAAGTAATTTTACAAGACTGTTAACATTCAACAATCTATCTCACATGTGGTGAAGGATCAACTCAGTAATAATATTGCTATACAGATGTTTAAGTCATGAAAAATAAAGTTACACAGTGAAAATACAAGACCTTTAACACCAAAGTGGTTTGGTTTCACCTAACATTTATCTCCAAATATAGGAAATAGCATGACTCCATTCCAGGGTAGGTGACATGTTTATCTTACCTTATGCCCCCCTATTCCCCAATAGTCTTTGACTTATCATATTGTGACCTTTATAATAGCTTTATAGAGGATCAATCAGGCCAAGACAGAACTGTAATACAAAGAAGTATTCATTATTTTATATTGGCTTAAACTAATAGACATGACAAGTAAAACACAGGTGATTGATTTCCTGACCTTTAAAGTGTTTTATATGTAAAGTGCATAAGTTCCAACCATACAAGATATTTAATGTTAAAAATGAATTTTAATGTTAACTATATTTGTTATATGCTGCCAGTAGAACTGGCATTTCATGACAGCAAGATCTACTGTTTCATCTCTTTGCAATGACTCTTTTCATGAACTTCTCTGATATCTTTCCAGTTCTTTAGAGTATATATTGAATATCCAAAGAATAAAATCTCTTTTAAGAGCTAATCAAGTTCAGGAATTTTTCAGAGTCTAACTTTCCAAACAGCTACGTAAAGTACCAATGTACCCTTGGGGTTGAATATAAAATGACAACACCAAAAATTGTGTGGAAATGGGAAAAATAGATGAAAAATGTATGTTTTCCTGTTTCAGCAAAAATAAGAACCCACTTCAGAAAGAAACTAATGATCTAACTAACGACGAATTCCTTGAATCTTTATTTATTTGTTCACTACAGAAAGTAAATTTTAAGCAGCCAATCATAACATACTAATAGGAGACTTAGCTGATTTTTCTAGAGCCCACTATGGCTTGAAGTATGTAAAATCCCGGAGGTGAATTTCAAGATGAGGAACAAGGGATCTGATATTCAATTACAGTAGAAAGGTACTGACCTTCTGAAAATCAAATGTTTTTATAGCATCTCCTTTCAGAAGTTCTCAAGTTCAGGCCCCTCTTCTATAAGTATCTTTTGTTTGAAGATATCAGTCCTAACAATGGTATCAACCTAAATTTATGGTGAATGGAAACAACTCTTAAACCCACTACTTCAAGTCTATATTTTGGTGTTCTTTGCATGTACTTCTTTTACTCCCTTCTGTATTCTACAAATCTCAACTTTCATGATCTATAGTTCTTTGAAAAGTCTGCACTTAGATCAACATCTAATTATATTGATTCTGCCTAGAGACTAGAATATGCGTCTCATTACCAAGCAAACAACAAATAATTATCCTCATTTGCTCCCTAGGATCTTCATATAGTAAATGAATTTTTGAATTTTTTTTCTACTACTAGTGTGAGTCTGAATGGAATCATGTAGATACATATATTATTTTTAATGCATGTATTTCAAATTTTGTCTTCCCCCCTCCCCCACTAGGTAGTGTCATCAACAATTTATCCTTTTCATATTTTCAGCAAACCAAAAAAGTCTTTCTTTTGCTGAAAATACATCAGGCTTTAAGAACAGCTTAGATGGGTCATTTGAACACATATCTTATAAAATGACAACAGAAAAACATTACATGTTACAATGGACTCTTCTAGCCATGGCTCTTCTTGCTCCTGAACTATAAATTTCTTAGCCACTCAGGTAACTGTGTTTATACAGTGTATGAGATTTTGTTTATCTTTAAAAATAAAAACTGTTGTCATTTATGCAAAAGGAAAAATAAAGCAATCACTCTTAATATTAGGGAGAGTAGAATTAGGTGAAATTCCTCATCTTGCTTATCATTATTTTGTACCAGTATTCTAATTTTTAATAAAGATATATTTCCATGTCAAGAAATAAGGGGCAACCATACTGCATAATTATACAAAATAAACACACAGCAGTTCTGATATTTAGCTGGTGACTAGTACTTCAATAATGAATACCAGAAAATACAACAATTATGTTGATTAAATGCCCATTCCTAGGATTAATTGACATGTTCTCCTCCTGCATAGTGGTAAAAGAATATACAAATAACACACGAAGCCTAAAAGTTCCTGCATTATCCTGCTGGACTATTAGATGTCCAAAAAAAAAAAAAAAACAAACCTCTATAGGAAAGGGGTTGAAATAACCATGGTTTTCCACTTTCTGCATGTCCTGCAACTTTATTCCCCCTTTCCTTTCTCTTTTCTCCCCAGTTTTTCTTGTTTCAAGTGTATTCTAGTAAAAACAAAAAAAAAATAAAATCAATAACGCCTTTCACAGAATCACAGAATAGGAAAGACTGGAAGTAACCACAGTGGGTCATCTGGTGCAATCTCCCTGCTCAAGTAGGATCATCCTAGAGCACATTGCACAGGATTGAGTCCAGACTGTTCTTGAATATCTCCAGTGAGGGAGACTCCACAACCAGGCACAGTGGCCTCCAGATGTGGCCTCTTTTCTTGAAGTCTGTCAGGATTTGATCAGAAGAATTATTATTGTAACTATTATTCCTTTAGAAGTGGAAAAGACATAGGGATTTCTGATTCTAGTAAGCATTTTCTATTCCCTATTTGAAAATTAGATCTCTTAGAATTTCCTGTTACAACTAGTAAGTTGTCCTGTCTGAGCTGTCTTGTCCTCTTTCAAAATATCTGATCTCCCTCAACACATCATCACTCTCCTCATAGCAGTCAAATGCTGTTTTCAGACAAGAATTTTTAGTTGATATAGTTGTATATTACCAGATCTTCTAACAGGATGCTGAGTTAACATAATACTCATCATCATTAACTGAGTATTCTTGTTATCTATAACATTCACATCCTACAAATAAGAGTAACGACAGAGATTTTTGAATGATGGTACTTATGGAAATGACATAGTGGAGGTAGATTTTATTTCAGATTAAGATAAGATCAGAATGCCCAAATGTAAGCATCTAAACAACGCAAGTCTTACAGTTATCCACATTTTCTTTAGCATCTCAGTCTCTGTAAAATTAAATTCTTTAGTCAATTCACATTTGAGTATAGGCTACAAGATAGGATTCTTTGATTTCATATTCTTTAAAGAAATATGATAAAAAGCACTTTAAAAATTACTATCATTAGATCACATAACGTATGACTGGACAGGGCAAATCTTTAGTACGTCTAAGAGCATATAATATCAAAAAGTACATAAGAGGACTACTGTATGAGAAAAAGTTTAAAAAACCCCTCCAAACCATAGAAGCAGAGAACAAAAAAGAATTATAAGGGATCCTATCTGCTGTTAAAAAAACTGTTTTTAGAAAAATATGAATTCTTGTTCATATTCAAACATTCCAGATTACTATAATTTAATTGATACTTCTCCACATATGATGTAATTTCATCAGAGAACAAATAAAATAGTCATGGAAAAACAATTAAGACTCAATGTTTCCTCCCTTGCCATTAATACTCAAAACACAAGTTTAGCCTGACACTGCAGGTCATTATCAAATATAAGATTCAAACTGTACTACTAGGAAATCTTTAATTTAATATGTACTTTCTCATTGTCCATAATAAAAGATTTTGGGCATAAAAACTCCAAGGAATTATTTTTTGTTGTTTGTTTTATATGAAATATTTACAAAAGTCCAGTTTCAAGAAATTATATATATTAATTTTTTAGTCTCGTTCAACACAATGTTTTCTGGAAAGTAAGAACTGACTCAGAAATTCGTTTTTCCACCTCACCAGAAGAAATCTATATCATGCTGTCATGGACTTTAAAAGAAAGACTAATATTTGTAACATATATAGTTATGCCATGTGTAATACCTGACATGAAATATGTGGTGTATCTTAAACTTCTTTTCAACCATTTATACTTACATATGAACATATGTATACATATATATATATATGCACATATATATGTGTGTATATACAAATATGTATATGTATATCTATACACTTATATGTGTATGTGCATGCAAGCTGATGGTGTACTTACACACCTAGTCCCATTTACTACATATACCTTTACATATCTTTCTACAACTCTTATGTTTATCTATTATCAAAGCCTTGTTGCCAAAAAGTAACACACAAAATATTTTCTCAAGATTTTTTGCAACCCAGCTTTTTCAAATTCAGTTGCCTTATTTGATTCTCAGACTTCCTCTTCTTTGCAGTATTATGCTTTTTAGTTGCAATTCTGCAGATCCTAGACTTGGATTTCTCTCTTTAAGAAGTTTGTTATTATTTTTAGTTGAATACCTTTTAGGTAATGGAATGCATATTAAGTAATGGAAAAATGCACTCACTATTGATTACAAATATTACTACCAGGTACACTTGGAGAACAATAATTCTGTGGAAAACTTGGATAATAACCTCAACCAGTGAATTTTTAAAATAATTTTCTCAAAGATATCATGTCAGAATTATCTATTTACTATACCTAAAACGTAAGTTTTCTGTAACAAGAAAACTTAACAAGACTAAGAACACCCTCCTGAGTTTCATAGTGAATAATTAGGATAGATTTTTTGAGGAAAAAAACCTATTATTTATATTTGAAATACAGTTTATGTTGTAACTTTAAAAGTCAGCATGTACCAGTTGTGTCATTTATGACAATCAAGCCATTGGAAATATATATTGAATTTCTTGAAAATCTTTCATCTCCCTTTTCCTGAAACATTAACTACAATAAATAAATAAGCAAGGTAACTATATATAAGCAATCACAGATAAGCTAAAATGAAGGTTTATCTCTGTGTTAACCATATTTCAGTTGAAAAATTTAAGAAACATGAATTAGTAATTCCTGAAAAAATTAAGAACAGGATAACGCAGTAGTCAAATAGAATGATCCACCCAAAATCATGTAAAAGCATGATGTTGATCTGATTAAAAGAGGGAAAAAAAAAATTTAGTGGTTGGCTATGCCTGAGTTCTTCTAGTAGGTTCCATTCACAGTCCACAAAGAAAAATAAACACTTCCAGGCATGATTCATTTTATCCCAAATGAAATGTCCAAGATAAGTCAGATTAGCTGTGTCCTAGAAGAGTCTTTTTTTTTCTGCGCTAATCAGGAAGGGTACACATATAGACTGTCTAGGTTGTCAATGTCTACATATGGATGGTCAAATATATCATCAGATTTCTGTTATACATTTGCACTGTTTTCCATGTAACTACTCAGACCTTATATTCAAGAATTTTTTTTATAGTAGCAACAAGATAGAATTATTTAAATGGAGATGAATGGATCTAAATGAAAACTCCTAATTAAGTTAGCAAAGTTGTTAGCCTGTCTCCTTAGAAAATCTCAACTTAAAAAGTAAAAGAAATCATACAAACACATTCACATACACGCTCAGACCCTGTAAAAACATAAACATGACAATAAGAGATTTAAGCAAAGGAGTATTAATTTAACATAGATTAAGTCTCTCATTTTGCATAAAATGGCATTTTAAATTTACAAAATTGTGCCCAGGACACTATCTTAAGAATATGTCTTATGTTTAGTCACATAATGTAATCGACATTTACAATAAACAAAGTGACGCTGGTTTCAGCAGATACTGTTTAAACTACATTTACTACATTTAAGATCACTTAGTGTGCCATATTTTCTAAAAAATCGAGTTCTTTCATTAGCTGGTTGAGTGTATCTGTGTTTTTCTTTTCTCCTCTGCTGTTAGCAAGGTATTCTCTTTCTCAGAGTCTGTGTCTATCTAGAAATTATTACCATGATATATGAGTGTACTAGAATAATAAGGAGCCATTGATTTAAAGCACATTGTGGATATCAAAATCTTCAAATATTCATTTTTAAAACTGAGTTTATCCTCAACATGACTGAAATTTGCAATCTTTGAAACAGGAGGTATGCAAAACAGTCCTTTAAAAGATTCAGGGGAAGAGGAATATAGCACAAGCTATAGAAAATATTACTTTAATTCAAAGTCTGGTTTAACTTCAGATATTTGAGAACTTCATTATATTTGAAAACTCTGAAGGGGGGAAAAAAGCCTGGGTGCTGCTTTGTTCACCTTTAAACCTTACAAAATTTATCTGTAAATCAAGCTGCAAAGGAAACTGTTTTACCTAAAAGTTGCCATCTACAGTCAGGCACCTGGTCTCTGTTGCCAAGAGGAAGATAATTTAACTGCGCAAGCTGCTAACAATCAAAATCTTTTTTATGAGCATGAAGGAATCACCTTAGTTACACAATCAATAATTTGTTGTTAATATAATTGAAATTTTAAGAGTTTAATCCAAGAATCATTATTAGTTTAGATCAAATTTTTACAGAATGGAAAGAATCATTCTATAGAGAAAAAGTCTCAATCAATGCCTGTGGTTTACAGCTGTAAACCAGTCTCCAGTGTAAGCTTATACTCTGTCCCTTATCATCACACAGTTGTGCATCTCTACCCTGCATCCTGTGTCCCCACTTCTCAGTGCCTGTGCTCTAGAACCAGACAGCTCTTTCTCTGCGTTATTATTAAGTTATCACCATAAAATTCTGGTGACACTGTTCGTAAGTTATTCAAAAGCAAATCAAATAATCTGGTTAGAAATTTACTGTCACAGTTAAACCAAGTGAAACAAAGGCTCAGGCAGGTCAATAAAGGATCAGAGAGCAGGTCCAACAAGCCTGAGTCCTGAGGCTTTGTACAAAACATATGCCCTGTTACGAGCAGTGTCAATACCATATTTTGAGCCATAGGTTATCAAAGCTTAGTGCTATTCATGTACAAATGAACATCCTGCCTTCCACCACCTCTCAATTTTAGATACCCTAGGACATCTGCAAATGGAGATTTGGAGGCCAGCTGATGATAGATATGACACAATCTTCATAAGATTCATGTTCTGGAGAGACAGCTGGAGGCCAGGGAGAGCTTCTCTAAGGCAGATAGGATGGCACAAAGTGCTTATGTTAAACTTGTATACACAGTCAATGAAGAGAGATTTAATGGAAGTGATTTGTGACAGTATGTTCTCTTATGATTATAATGGGCTAATACAGAGCTACCTTAGACTTGGAAACCTAAATTTCTGACAGCAAAATTAAAAAGGAATAAATAGTCATTCATGCTGCAGTGGCAGCAAACATTTCTCAGTTTTCCTTATGTGTTTGCTCAATCACTGTTCCAACACTTCAGGCTAGGAGACTTCTCTGCTTCTGAATTCATGTGCCCATGCTAAACTGGCAAGACTTGCTAACACACCTCAGTACCGTAGTGTACATAAGTCTACTAGTCTGTGATCTGTTCCAGAAATAGCCTTTATACTTGCTGACTACTGTCTGTATAAGCATACTATTTTAAATCTAAATCCCTCACTTTTTTACATATTTCTTTTAAATATAAACGAAATATGTGAACTGCAAAATTTAACTGTCACACCTCTTAATTAATTTTCCTTTTTCCTTTGTGAAACAACTGTTTCAGTCCTCATTCTCTCCTCTTCCTCACTTCTAAGAGCTTCTCTCTTAGAAAATAAAACAAGTTCTTAGACAGGTGGGATAGTTAAACCAAAGCGTGCTATATGGGTTGCAGACAATGACGTTCAAAGAATGTCTATTCTTCAGCTAGTGCAGTTAGCTCAACTGAATTAATCATAAGTTATTCTTTTTGAGTTCAGTAAGGGTAGTGGTCTAGAGAGATGTATCAAAAGTCAGCATGCTTTTTGTCCCTTTGTTGGATTATGGCTCTGAGTTGCTTGAGGATTGTCTTTTAGCCATATTGAGGATGAATTCTGGTTGCTCCAAAGAAGGTTCTGGGTCCATTTTTAAATTGTTGTTATGGAGTCATGAATTGTCATTATCAGGGACACATACAAGCTTAAAAAAAAAGACATCTGACTGCAAGACATATTTTGAGTGCCTTGAAGATTTTCACTGCCACAATTAGTTGCATTTGATATAATAAGACAATTGGCTAGTTGTTGTCCTGCTAAACTTTATAACCTGAAGGGAGCCTGAGAAACTTAACTTATGGAAATTTTACCTTAAAGAGTTTTTATTCTCTGAGGAACTGGTATTATGTCCTGACATTAGTAACACCTCCAGAAAATGAATTAATATGCCCTTATTTATTAAACATCTCATGCTTATCTTGTTTTTTTTTTTTCACCTGATACCTAAAAGACTCACTTCTATACATGCTGACTCACTCTTTCCTGTCTAAAATTGGATTCAGTACATCTAACTCTTGTCTAATTTGGGGTTTATGTATGGAAACTCATTTATGCATATAGTAAAATCTAAACTGTAGGTGGACTCCTTCTAGGATTTTCTGACACTGGTACCTATATTTAAAAGGAATCTCCCATGTCGTCTTGGAGGTTTCCTGAGAATGTAACTTCAGATATTCATATGCCATATCATGTGGTTAAAGGCATAGGAAAAATTATTTACATACTAACCTAGCAGTAGATATTTCTTGGGAAGTCAGAAGAACCAGTTGCACACCTGCTTTAATCTAAAGGAGCTTGAAAACACCTTTTTTTATATTCTAAGAAAGTACCACAACCACATTGCCCTATAGTATGTCTGTGGTGTGATCTATTCTTCAGCCTGAAAGCAAATCATTGTGAAGCTGAAAAATGCAAAAGTTCAGACACTGAGAAAGTATTGTTATGTCAACTGATTGGAAAGGGAGAATGTTTTTTTTGTATCTACTTTTTTAAGGTTCTGGTGGGGGGTTGGATTTCTTTCTTTGCTTGTTTAATTTAGGAATATTCTAATATTTAACACATGTGAACACAAAATAATTAAATGACACAGAAAATAGATATGGTATTCTCTTGAGGCTGACGTGAGCATGATATTGACTTTCCAGAAAGTGCACATTTCAGTGAAAGGAGTGGTTAAAACAGAAAGGAAACGGAGAGAAAGAATTAAAATTCGGCATGATAATAAGGTCTTCAAATACATAGGGACTTTGTCATGGCAACTGGGTGACTTTTCCAAATTGATATCTGAATTTTGAAGGCTTTGTACTTCTAAAAGATTTGCCTCACAGAAAGAAGCAATCAGTAAACCTTGGCTTACATATACCTACTAATTGTATCACATATTGAGGAAGCTGAGGTCTAAAAAAGAAAAGAATTAGTCTATGTTAAGTTAGTCACTGGAAAACAATGTTACTGGGGTACGCAGTTTTTGGTTTGGTTGGTTTTGGTTGTTGATTTTTTTAGGTTTGTTTTTTTTTTAAGCTGTTACATAACAATAAAACTTAGAGAAAAGGGGAATTGAGAACAGAAGTATTGGAGAAGGTAGTCTGTTCAGGAGATTGATGAAAGCCAACTTAATTTCCTTTTTGAAATTTCCTTTCCTTACATCTGCCACATCTTCCTCTTTCACTGTGAATTTATATTTAGTGTAACACAACACTGCTTTTTTCATATTTCAGAATAGGATAAAGATATTTCAAATTTAAAAGTCAAAAAGTCATACACAACAATTTTTAAAAAAATGTACTTTTGAATTAATTTTTTTAAAGTATATACTGGTTTCTGGAGTGCCTCCTTTTTGTGATGTATTTTTTGGCTACTGTAAAAGGGGACACCAGGTTTTCTTGAAAACAATAACAATCCAGTTATCTGGGTCTGATTTGAAACAATAGACTTGTTTGTCAGTTTTAACTTTGAGATACAGGGCATGCAATACTACAGAGACTCGATTCTCTCTTAATAATCACAGTTTATAACACCTGAAGCCCTAAGCACAGGAAAGACATGGACCTGTTGGAGCAGTTCAGAGGAGGGCCAGAAAAACTATTGCAGAGATGGGACACCTTCCATATCAAGACAGGATGAGAGAGTTGGGATTGTTCTTCCTAGAGAAGAGAAGGGTTCATGGAGACCTCATGTGTCCTGTCACTACTTGAAGGGTGTTTATAAGAAAAATAGGTATAAAGATTTCAGCAGGGCCTGTTGTGATAGGACAAGGGGTAATGATTTTAAACTAAAATAGATTCAGACTAGACATAAAGAAAAAATTCTTTACTGTGAGGGTGGTAAAACACTGGCACAAATTGCTCAGAGAGGTAGTCAATGCCCCATCCCTGGAAATATTTAAGGTAGGTCAGATGCGGCTCTGAACAACCTGATCTAGTTGAAGATGTCGCTGCTCATTGAATGGGCTAAATGATCTTTAAAGGTCCCTTCCATACTCAAAACATTCTATGAGTCTATGATCTTATGATTCATCAGATGACAGAAATTTGACTGCTGTCAAACATTCGAACTGCATTAATTACTTTTTTTTCTAGTAATGATCAGCTAAGGCCATTATATAAAAAAAGTTCATATCACCATCTAGTAGAAGAATACACAATTTCAATGAGTTTAAGAGTCTTCTCCATAAAATTTATATCATATAACTGACTCAGGATTTTCTAAATCCAGATAGTGTTAAAAAGCCTGAAAATATTTTTAGAAAATAGGACATAAATTCTGGGCTTAAAACCATAAAATATTAACATTTTAGGTGCTATGATGTACTCCCTCAAATGCAAATGTTAATACTGGTGTAAGCAAGACAGCTGAAGGATGTGAAACAAGGTCTGCACAGAAAGATAATATCCTTTATTAGACAAAATGTTATGAGTGGAAAAAGCCAGGTTTTTTTCATATACTATTTCTTATTCATGTTTAGTGTTTGCCTTTTCAGTATGTTGATCTTGTCTCAGTACAGAGAAAGCTTGTTTCTTTGTTTTGTTTTGGTTGAGGTTTTTTGTCTGTTTTTCTTGATTGATTGTTTGTTTTCCTAAAGATGCTATCTCTTCTCACATGCCATGTTTCATGAAATATGTGAGACATGGTGGTAGAGCTGTCTCATGTTGTAGTTTGAAAGGTTGTAATATGTTGATGGTGTAATATACAGTAATGTTTCAAGATGAAGGATCCAAAATACTGCTTTTAGGTTGCAGAAATCGGCCAGGTTTCATGTCTAGCAATTTATCTGTAGTGTACAGCAAACCTGTGTAAGGTTTCTATCCTGCTCCCTTCTTTGAAGCGCAGAGTTATTGGCAAAGTCCTATACATTAACCACAATGATTTTCATATACTTCCTGACTATTAAGGAGAGATTGAAAATAATTTAAACATATCGTCTAGTTACTACTTTCATTGTGTAACTAAATGAATTATGAATCAGTGTTAATGAAACAGACGGCAGGTTTGCCAAGCTGTCCACCTGAAGGGCCATCCTTTCATTCTGGGTTTAGCTGTACCAGTTTTGTCTTTACCATAAACTCAGGTATCCAGATTTTAATATTATATTTACTCTTTTATAAGTTGCCTTTGGAAAGTGAAAAGAACAAGAGACTAGCAAAAAAGTCATAGAATATGAAATTTACCTGTCCCCAGTGATAGCCTTAATCCGTCATTCATCTGAAGGTTTACTTCCCCTGATATTTCTGCCTACTCAGTTACCACACATGTACCAATTTATTTTATGACCAATTTTCCCTTGATGATTTGGCCTTATTGGCTTTTTTAAGATAATGGAAGTGGTTTTATTCACTTCAACAGACTTTCCACAGAGTAGATTGTGCATGGGCTCATAAAGGACAAGACAGTCATCAGGAATAGTCATCATGGATTCAACAAGTGGAAGTCATACTTGACCAACTTGATAGACCTCTGTGGTGAAATAAGGGGCCTAGTAGATGGGTGAAGAGCAGTGGATATTGTCTACTTGGACTTCAGGAAGACCTTTGACACTGTCTCGTATAAGATCCTTACAGATAAGCATGTTCATGTATGATCAAAGAACGACATGAAGTCTAGTCAGAGACTTGTAACTAACAGTGTACCCCATGGGTCAGTACTGGGTTCAGCCCTGTTTATTATTTTCATTAATGATCCAGATGATTGTGCAGAGAGTAGCCCTCAGAAAGTTTCTTGGTGACACAAAACTGTGAGGAGTGGCTAATATGCCAAATGGTCATGACACTGTCCAAAGGGACCTCAACAGGCTGGAGAAATTAACAGGAAGCTTATGGAGTTCAAAAAGGGGAATTGCAAAGTCCTGCACCTGCAGACGAGGAACAACCTCATGCAATATATATGCTGGGGGCTGCCTAGCTGAAAAACAGTTAGGCAGAAAACACCTTGGAGAAAGGTGAGTGAACACAAACAGGAACCAGCAATATGCCCTTGCCTCAAAGAATGCAAATGGTATCCTGGGCTGCACTAGGCAAATTATTGCCAGCAGGTTGAGGGAAGTGGTTCTTCTCCTTTTTCCAGTACTGGTGAGGCTACACCTGGAACCCTGTGCCCCGTTTTGAGATCCTCAGTACAAGACAGACAATGAACATAGTGTAGAGAGTCCCACAAGGAGCATATGGATGGAGGAGAAAAGGGCAGCTCACATATGAGAAAAGGATAAGAGGACTGGGATAGTTCAGTCTTAAGAAGAGAAGGCTCAGAGAAGTTGTCATTAATGTCTATGAATACCCAGAGGGAGGTTCTAAAGAAGAAGTATCCAAGGTTTTTTAAGGTGTTACCCAGTGACAGAAACAGAGGCAACATGCACAAAATGGAACACAGAAGGTCCCACATGAATATTAGAAACGTGTTTCCTTTGAAGGTCATTGATCATTGGCACAGGGTGCCCAGAAAGACTGTGGATTCTCCCACCTTGGAGATATTCAGAAGCTCTTTAGGCATGGTCCTGGACATCCAGTTCTAGATGGCCTTGCTTGAGCGGGGAGGTTGGATCAGATGACCTCCAGAGGTCCCTTCCAACTCTAACCATTCATTGATTTTGTCGCTGGGATAAATGCAAAATATTGCCATCCACTTTTCATTAGCATGAAAGAGATTATGTAAATTTACTGTAAAATACTGTTATGAGTAATACAAAATGGATTTAAGCCTTGAATGTAGACAAAAAGGAATATGTGTCATTTCATTATTAAAATTTCACCCTTGAAATATATCTGTTCATCACCTTGTGTCAAAATTCTGTCATCTGTGTTCATTGAAATGGACAGTAATTAAATACATGGTATTATCTGTCTTTTCTTTGTGTGTGGAACAATTTTTCTCATGTAAAATTCAGGAAAACGAAATACTAAAGTCACTCACATAGGCAGAAGAAGACTATAATTATATTGCTGGATTTTAACTAATTTTTGTCATTTCAGAGTTTTGCATAAGAAGAAAATAACTGTGTCCTGCTATCAATCCTCATTAGAAGCCTTTCATATGAAATAGATATGATTTCCACTTTTATACAGTATGTAAATTAAATTACTGTGATCCACAACTATACACCATCCCTGGTAGCTGTCTGCATTTTGATCAGCTAGACATTTCTTGTTTATACATTAGTAACCTTTTGGGAAAAGACTCCAGAATTTGCTAAACAATTAAAATTCAAAATAGGTTACAGTAGTACAATACATGAACATAGTACCTGATTTAACATAATGGACTAGGCCTTGAAAAATTCCAGTACCTCATTTTTAGACACAGATTGTAATGAGAAAAGAAACTGACACAATATAAATCAGTATGACATGATTCCTTGAACACAAGGGGAATAGGAGAGGTGAAAAATTAAAATCTCAAGACATTCTCATTAGTCTGAAGACTGAAAAACTGTGACTGTACTGGGCCACTATTACAGAATCAAAGAGGAAAAAAATTCTTTCAGTTTGTCAAGCACTTTGAATAACAAAGTAAAACTAACTTGCAGTGAAATGCAGAGAGATCTTTTATGCTAAGTGAGACACAAACATTCCATCTTAGCAGTTTTCATTTCCATTGACCTGATCTGGAATTGAATCTATGTCCTTGAACAATACATTTGGGAGTTCTGAGTAATATGTAGAGTAAGGTAACTTAGCAATATTCCTCTCTTAGTAGTAAATACTCTTTTTTGCTTGAATTTCCTCTACTAAATAGAACAAAAAGATGAGGAATAATATTAATAAAACATTGTCACTGACAAAAAATAAAGGACACACTTCATTCTTAATGATGGGAGAGTTGTCTTCTCTTGTGGTTCTACAAAATAATTTATTCTCAAGTCTTTTACTAGAACACATTACGTTTTCTAACTAATATTATGCTTATAAAAAAGTTTACTTATACTTTGGTTATTTATAGTAATATTTATTAACTAGTATGAGTAGCTGCATCAGTAGTTTTTTTCCCCATTATCTTTGTTTCTTTAATACTTTAATGGGATGAAATGTAGTGGAAGTGAATATAATTTTGAGATGCATATAATTTCTTATGAGCAGTAATTGATGATTCTTAGGGAGAGGTTATGCAACGCTATTTGAAATTTGTGGTTTTAATGTTGAGATTCATGTTACGTTGCTAAAGAGGTAACAGACCCTCACCAACATTATCCAGTGTTTCTGAGTATGACTATTTTTCTTATTTATTCTTTTGGTTGTTTATACTTTTCAGCTTTTCTTAAGATTTTCAGTTCTGCGCACTAAGAGATTCTAATGAATCATTTTTTCAGTTGCTTAAAGTTGTTTGGCATTTTCTAACACAGATGACTTTATTCTGAATGTAGATTTTTTGTCCGTTTGTTGCAAATGTGAAGTCAAGTAAAATGCTATGGAGTTTGTTGGCAATACATTTTGTCTAGTCCAAATCTCCTAATAAAGTCACCTCTGTACAGTGACATGAGACATAATATGGTAACACTCTTCAGTTTAGGAGCAACATTGAACTTTTTAAACTTAGAGGGAATGAAGCCAAAGCCAAAAGGCTCAGAGACGTAATAAAGGTTTTATGTCTTAACTAGTTGCTAGGTATTAGCTGAATGATCAGATTTATTAATAATAAATTTATTTCATTGGTATTGCAACAAAGTTGTGTTTAAACTGAATTTTGCCAGTTAGAATTTGAATTGACTATGAGCAAAGACTGACTGCAAAACTATTTAAAGCTATTTTTGCAGACTGTTTCTGCCCTATTTGTGAGGGTAAATAATCTTTTTTTTCAAGTGTGGTTTCCAACTTTATGGGGTGGATTAACAATGCACACGGCAAGTGACAGATGAAAGTTGAAATTTTCTCTGCTCTCAATAATGATCTCCCAAATGGTACTTAGGAGAAAAAAGGAGAAGAAAGAAAAAGGTGAGAAGATGAAATTGTTTGGTAAAACCCATAATATACTGTTTACATAATTTTTAATGATAACATAAATTAACATCAAAATAAATGTGTTCAGAATACCTTGGGGTTTTAATTTGGTATTTTAAAACTTCTAAATTATTAGATTAACCACAAGAGATCACCATATAGTCTTAACTTTTAAGATGCGATTTATGTTTAGGAGTACTTATACAGGCCATTCTTTTCTAATTAATAGAACAGCCTGAAACAAATTAAAACTACCACTAACAATGAAAATTAAAAAAATATCCTTAAACTTAATATTCAACTAAATACTAATAGAATATGATTAACGACAGCAAAAATTACTTCTGATCACCCATCTTTTTATACTGTTGCTATTGACTACACCAACTTTCATAAGCATAGTTCCGAATTGTGACAGACAGATAAAAAATAAAAAAATTAAATTGTAAGTTGTTATTAATCTTTGCATGTGATAGTTTGAAATAGGATCTGTAATATTCTGCAATATGAACTAACCTGTATTGACAGTAAAGTACAGAAATAAATGAAGTACAAGCATATATCCTGTTCTGTTAACTGTTTCAGGATAGTAATGGAAGGAAGGAAGGAAGGAACGAAGGAAGAAAGGAAGGAAGGAAGGAGGGAGGTTACCTGTGTTACGTAGAATATTTTTTAACAGTTACCAAAATAAAATGTAAGACTTGACTGACATTATTGCATACTAAGTAGCCTATGCTCCTGTTTAGTTTCTAGCCATTTAATAAATATATGCCTACATATATGCATAGATATTCATGAGCATCACATATATACAATAAAGAAACAATTACTGAATTACTGTCTATATATTAGTTTGAATTCTGAATGTTACCTGTATCTAGTACATTGACCCGTTCCAAAAGCCAGGGCAAAAAGGTTGACAGCATGATATGAGAAATCAACACAAGTTAAAAAGTATGTGCACAGAAAGTCTTGAAAATTTTGTAAAACAAAGCAACTCAATATCAAGCTTTATAGCTTGAAGGTATTGTAACTTCATGTGTCTATAACTGACAAAGCAAAAGCTCCATAGGTAGATTAGGACTGTGTCTCTGAGTTAATAGGCTGAAAAACATAATCTCGGCATATGTATTTCATGCTTCTATCTTGCAACACTGTCTAATGCTTTTTCCTTATGAGAAAAATACACTTTTTTTTTCCTTTATAAGTTTGTTAAATCTTGTTCGCTTGAACTTAGGAACACTTACATCTCATGAACTTATAGAAATACACGGTTCAAAGTACTATTTACGACACCATATTTAAGGCACCCCAGAATTACCTTAGACAGCCAAGAGAGAATTACTGTTGCTGCTCACAGCAGGCTGACAGACTGGATGTAGAGAGAATAATAGAATTTTTTTGTCTATGTTTATGTTCAGTATATAAGACAGCTAGACTGAATAGAAAGAGAAAATGATGTGCCACTAATCCTCAAGAGAAGTGCCAGTTCAGATATAAGCTGTCAGGAAATTGTTCCCTTTACAACAGAGAATTTAGACTTACTCTTCTAATAATCTGTACTCTATGTAGTACTTGCTCAGTATTGTGGCTATTCTGTCTATTGCATTTCATAATTTCTAAAATAGTGGACTCTTGCTGTCCTTCTAGCCATATATATTTAAACTTCAATTTCTATTTCTGTTGTAAACCTAAAAGTCTCTTATCATTAAAGATTACAGTTTCTGAGTAGGATAAGTAGCATGCAGAGATTCAAAAAAGGAGTAACATGCAAGGATATCCTCTAGGCATCATTTCCTCTCTGTTTACAGTGATGTACGCTGGAAATTACATAGCTTTTGTTTCAAGAGCTGAACATCTCTCTAGCTAGCTATTTATCCACCTAACTAGCTATCTGTTTGTCTGTCTATCTATCTATCTATCTATCTATCTATAAATATATTTGTTATACATATACAGACATAAAATTATACATAATTTCTGTTTCTGTCTACTGCATATATGTAGGTACAAAGACATTTAAATATTTGACTCACAAACAATTATACATTATATATTATGTCTTTTTTTCCTGGATTATGTTCATTTAGAGATTGATGCTTTCTAGATAACTTTCTAGGCCACTAAATGGAAACATTTGTGTTTTCTTACATACATCTACCTTGAGTTTCAAGGTAAAGGTTCAAAGGTTCAAATCAAACTTCTTTACAAATGTATGTCTAGGAAGACATAATATCAGTGCTGATCCTCATTGTAGTTTCACATAATAATGAGCTATAGCTCTCTCCTTCTTGCCATGCTACTGAATGTAGCTGTGTACCAAAGTAATTATTTATTATTATCTCAAATTAACATGTATTTATAATATGCACATATTTTATTACAGTTGGTCTTTTGTCTTATTTAACTGCCATGCAGATACTTAGCTAGTAGATTGGAATTCATTTTTCCCAGTATCATGATACATTGATTCACGTTCTGGAACCTTCACATGGGAAATTTATCTGAATTTACTTCTATAATCCAATACCACATTACAATATGTGCATTAAATATTCCCCCCTCCATGAACTTATCTCGTATTTATGAAATAACTAATTTCCCTGTTTTCCATAAAATTTCCCAGTACTGTAAATCCTGTCTTAGAAAACCATGCTGTTTATTTTCAGTAGTGGCAATACAAGGAGGTAATAGAATTAGAAGTGTTAAGGTCTAAGTTTAGCTTGTTGAGTTTACATCTTTCATAATGAACACAAGTATCTAAGTAAAAGTAGAAATTAATAACAGAGTACTGAACCAATGACTGTAGAAGTAAGAGTTGGTCAGATATTTGAAGACCCCACATTAACCAGATGTAAGACCCCCTGTCATGCTACACTGTCTGCCTCAGAAACCGAGTACGCTGGTGTGCTGTCAAATGCTTAGTCTTGAGTGAGTAACTGCAAATCTACATAGAGCTGAATGCCATTTTATAAAACTATTGAGCACTTTTTAAATACACAGAGGGTGTAGACAGAATTAATCCATGGGGTTCAACCCCAGAAGAGGTAGTCTATAATTTTAAGTTGTTTATCTTCTGGCAGGACTAGGGTGTGTGTATTTTTTTACAGACTGTTTTTGCCAGCATTACACTAGCTTAGCCTACTTTTTAGTGATACAGTGCTATGGTAAAAGTTAAATTGCATTATGTCATAGCAGTTTACATTGTCCTACTAAAGACTGGTACAATGTGAAACCAAAAGGACTAATTATACACATTTTCTTCAACTTAAAAGTTTTCAATCAACTAGCTTGGTAAAATATGTAATAATAAAAAATACAGCACAGTGATATGTTTCTAATAAAAAAATATATTTTTAAATAATTGTTTCCTAAATGCATTTGGCACAGTATAATTACAAATTTAATATCACAGGTTTTACACTACCACTATAATAAAGTTACTCATTTTCAGAGCCATTAAGTTAACCACTTTCCAGCTATAGTGAGAAAGCCAAAGTGATCTTATATAAGACAGTAGGTGAAGTACATTGATTTATCATTTTCTATTTTAAGATATATTCTATAGCATTTCCTCAGGTTGTATAAATTGAGTTTTTACTGACAAGAAGCAGCATCCAACTGCTGATCTGGACAATGGGAAATATGATGCCACATGATATTTGTAACAAAATATTTCAGAAACATAGATAAGCTTGACAGTATTTGACCCTTTTTCTATGTTTAGGGATAGATTTTTCCTGCCTAGAATAAAACATCTAATTCACACTGTAAGGTTATATGGAATGTGTGAACATCATCTTCATTCAGGTTATCTGATAGAGGACATTTTACATTCAAAAGATGATAATAAGTAAGGGGGGGAACTGGTTAACAACACACAGAGACAGAAAAACAGTAGACAAAGGCTAATGGAGGCAATGTGTGTCTCCCCCCACCCCCCAAATTTCCCATCATTAATTGATAAGTCATTAAGAAACTGTAGGCAAAGCTTTGGAGGGGACTAACCTGACCTTGATAACTGGTACAAAGAGGAGAAACAGGAGAAACCTGAGGAATAGGGATATCACAGGGCAAAATTGTGCACAATTTATTAAGGAAAGATTAGGGGAAGAAGATTGAGGGGAAACAAATAGGAGGAAATGGGTAAAGAAGGGGCAGGTCAGGTGTAAAATAGGACTGGTCATCATGGTTGTCCAGCAGAACCCTGTACCTGAGCACTTCAGTCTGCCCTGTCTTATTAAATCTTCTTTTAACAGCTTCTCTGAGCAATCTCACTTCCTATCTCAGGTGTGTCAGTGCAGTAAAAGCTCAAATGCCAGCTGCTAGGGGCACTGATAAGAGGAGACTGACAGTAGGTTCCCCCTGGCCTGTGGTGCTAGCTACTGGAATCAGTGGGGTCATTAAGATCCAGCCATTGAGGTGGAAGTGGTGTGTGTCCCAAAAACAGCTATCGAGAGGATAGGCATGAGTGAGGAGAGTGAGTAGTTCAGCAGTGGCAGCCAGACAGGCACTGTGAGCCACAACATGTGTGCCAGGTGCCAGCTGCTGGGGGCTAGTATCTATTCCTGCCCCCAAACCTAGTCTGCATGGGGTGTGCTGGCAAACTCTAAGCTGAGACCAGCTGAGGAGTATAAAACCCCAGGTCTGGGCAGGGTTATCAGGTGGGCAGAGGGTCTATGCTGTTATTCAGGAGGACCCACAGCGTGGGGTACCTGTGGGACAAGTGTTTGAGTGCATGTCTTCAATAAGCACTCAGCAGGACCAGCCAGTGAGTCGGGGACCCATGAGGTAGGTAAGGGGGGCTGGAATCTTGGCAGGAGTGCTAGGCAGGCAGAGGGGTCGTGCTGCTACTCAAATGAGCGTATGCTTGTGAACCTGGGCAGTGTGGTGTGTGTGCTGCACTAGTGACCTTCTGCCTCTGCCAGCCCAAGAGGAGGAGGGGACATGGCTGTGTATGCCTGTGCCTGATGTGAGTCCTGAATGTGGGGGCTGCTGGGGTCAGCGCCTTGTCTGTGGTTGTTTGTGTGACTGTCCATGTCCATGTCCTCTGTGTGTTTGTGTAAAACTCACCACTGGTTGAAATGATAGTGGCAGCCACATCCCTCAGTCTGACTAGAGATCACAGGTGTCTGAGAGGTACAGGAGGAATTCTTGGTCTGGAGTTGCTGGAGGTGGTAGCCACAATCCCTTAGCATTAAGAGTGGCTTGTAGAAGATAATCTGGTATGGGTGCATCCTAGTTAAATTTAGACTACTAACTTTTGCGAGGAAATCCTCTATGACAAAAGACTGGATTCCAGAGGCTATTCCAATCACCTGAATCAATTGAAGTAAGCTTAATTGAAAGGTAGATTAAATATTATGATTACAGTTGTTGCTAGCATTACTAATGATAGAGACTGAGATCCTATTTATGCAAATAGATGCCATGTATTAATTGATCAATTAAAAAATTAATAGTATAAATTTCATATTCATATTTGAATATAAATGTTTGTAAACACATAAATTAATCAGATCCTGAGCTTGAGTTCTTATAGGTTTTATTTGCAAATATATCTCTCTATGGAACTTCATATTCCCCCAATGCCACATATATCCAAAGTAATGACTTAAATGTAATAAAAACAGTAATGATAGAGAGACAAAAAAATCAGAAACATTTAAATTTAAACTCCATGGACATATTTTTTTCAAATGCAACTGGAATATAAATCAGCAAAGAACTTGTCACTGGGATTTCTGAAAAGGCCCAGTGTGGAAAATGTGAACATGTTAACTGCTCATGCAAAAGGCTTTTCCATCATAATCAAGCAAAATAAGCAGACTGCCTGGCTGATATCTCAATGCATTCAGTTTGGTCTCATCCAATTGCTTATTTAACTCCTAGACATGGCAAGGAGTTTAAAAGCAAATTAACATTGTGTCATTTCTGTTTCACGAAACTTGAGTCAAGCAAATTGCCCTCCAGGTGTGTCCTGAATAACGTGTTGTCTGGTTTTCTTCCAAAGGAAATTAGTGATCTACACTGCTTGAGAAAATGATTTACAATGTATTGAAATATTTTCAGACAGATACTGATTTGAACACAGAAACGAGCAGTCACCACTCAGAACAGTTATTGCACTCACTCATATGCAAGAGAATTATAACACCACTCACTATTCAGAGTTGGTACAAAAATGAAAAATATTCTAAACGAAAGCCTCATTTTCCTAATTTTCTTCATATTTTCACAGTTTTTCAGGGTTGAATCATTTGGTTTGTTTTACACACTTTTGTGCCTTACAAACTACGTGAGAGTGATGGATAATTCTGGCATGTTGTAAAGGATTTGGTACCACCAGGAGGGGTACAGCATCTACAGCGGAGAAATTTGAGGAAGTCAGTTTCTCTTTCACTGCTGGTTACACCACCCTGCACTTTTTCCCATGCCGCATTTGCAATGAGGTAAACACCAGTGCCTGGAGCAGAACCTGTGTAAGGCTGATTGCAACATAATAAATAGGATATAATTCCAAGTGTATCATTTCTCAAAGAAAAATATATATCTGGATATGATTAACTGCCCCTTCTGGATGCTGGTATCCCTTCACTGATGATAAAGGGAATTACAATGCTTCACTAAGATTCATTGCTTAACTCTTCCTTAAAAGGTGAAACAAATTCCACCCAATAAAGGGAAAAAAAAAGAATATTTTAGATTCAGGTAAAATCAATCGTACAGGCACCACAAAATATAACTCTACATCTTTCAGAGGAAGTATAGACAGCTTTTCAAGTTACAAATCAGAACTGAAAAATTAATTCACTGGTTATTATATTTATCTTAAGGTTATTTATATAAGTCCATTCGTGAATGTATGAGTAGCATAAAATCAATTACATTGGATGAAGTTTATCTGGACTCATGAAAGGACCTGGGTAGGAAGTTAGGAAAGTGAAAGATGCAAGTGCTGTGTTGGCAGAGAAATATGCCCTTTGAAAACAGCATTTTAATAGCATGACTACATATCAAGAAATCCTCTTTGGAAGGATACACTTTATGATAATCAGTGCAGGTGCATCAGGACACTGTCCTTCATGTATAAACCAGGGATGCTTCCCATGATGGTGTGAATTCAACACCAATGTCTGTCAAATGTCTGTCACCTCAGGAGCTGAAATACTCTTTTCTTCACAAACAGCATACGTGATTTACCTCTGAAACAAGCTAAGGTTTCAGGGTGGGGACATTATTAGAATTTAATTTTCAAGTTTATTACACAAAATGTCACTGTGTATTTAGGAATAGCATTTACAGATAATGAGCATTGCTTATCATTTGTTAAGTAACTTGGTTTGTGAAAGAGCAATGTATCAATTTTTATCAATATGAAAGTGTCTATATCAGTTGCTTATGCAGACCAAAAAGAAAGAGCTAAATTATTCTAACCTCCTCAAATTGAACCTCATGCAACTCAATTAGCCTACTGTAGTAAAGTAGTCAAATCTATTTGCAAAATTTTTAGCCTTGTAGCAATAAATAGTTGAAAAATAGACTGGTAGAGAATTGGTACTTAGTAGAGTCTCATACAGAAATGAAAAGACTTGTGGAGATGAATCTCAT
Organism: Pipra filicauda; assembly: GCF_003945595.2. Lineage (NCBI taxonomy): Eukaryota > Metazoa > Chordata > Aves > Passeriformes > Pipridae > Pipra > Pipra filicauda. The sequence continues at coordinate 2,523,750 of NW_024104343.1, read as the reverse complement.
TATTCCAGATTTGCTCTATACAAAATTATTTGATTACAGTTAACCAAAGAGACAAAAAAGCTCTCTATAGGTTTTAGGCTGTGGAATAGTAAGAGTATATTTCAGAGGAACATAAAATAACAGAAAAGGAATATTAACATTGAAATTGTTAACAGTATCTTAGAAAGGAGATGAGAGTCATGATTTATAATCTCTCTTTTAACTGTCTATGAGTCAGATAATATTGCTTTTCCACATCAAATTATTGCGTAATAAAAATCTTCTGATCAGTTCAAATGGAATTTTCCATTAAATACAATCTGAAAAAAAGATCTTCTAGTTTGCAATCTATGATTGCATATAATTTTTATTAAATTTGTTATCTAATTTTGCATAGGTAGAATGTTTTCTGAACTTTTCAATACTTAACATGACTTTCATATCCTGTGAATTCTGAGTACCATCAGCTAATATGTAACAGATGCGACAAAAAATGACATTGACATACAGTATGTATCAATCTGGTAGAAGGTAATACTAGATATAAATGTTGTAATTTCAATTTGTTAATGGATGTTAGAAGCATCTGCTACCTCCAGCAGCTCTGGGTCTGGGGATTTATTCTGCCCAGCCACTGTGTCCAGCCAGCCCTGAAACCTCTGGATTTCCACCCAAGACAAATGGATGCAGCTGATACTTTTCTACTTGTAGGTTCAATCAGCAGTGAGGCTGAATGTGTATCATACACACACATAGAAGACAGAGACATGGAGGGTCATGCAGAGAGCCACAGACAAGATGCTGCTCATAGCAGCCCCCACACTCAGGACTCACATCAGACACAGGCACACATGAACATGTCCCCTCCTCCTCTTGGGCTGGCAGAGGCAGAAGTTCACTAGTGCAGCACACACACCACACCACACTGCCCAGATTCACAAGCACATGTACATTCATGGATCCCCTGATCACTGGCACAGCATTGCTGCCTGCTTGACACCTCTGTTGACACCACACAAAACATCAGTTGAACAGAAAGATATCAGTTCAAACCACAACAGACAAAAAGTTTCTGCTAAATTCACTGTATTATATCATGTAATGATCTAACACGTGGATCTACTACATGCCTCTGGATGACAGACATCTGTTGAACAAGCAGGATAATTGAGACTGTGGAAGAAGAGTCCTGTATATACAAGCTGCATAGGATCCAGGAACGGGTCAGAATGTGTTCGTCAATCTGGCAGAGAGGGTGGATCGTGATGTGAGACAATTGTCCAGGGGCAAATCCAGGATCTTTCTCATGTCTCTGTTAAGATTAAATATAGCCACTTGATACCACAGCTGCCCCTCTAATACCTCAGGATCTTGATGGAACATAGGATGGAGTAAATTCATTTGCAGATTAAACAATAGCAATTGAGCTATGAGGTATTTCCTGAGGCTCATTGATCACAAGGAATGAAATAAATGCAGCTAGTCCTTATTATCAGGAAACTGTTCTGATGACTTCATTCTTTTCTACACGTTTCTAAATGCTTTATGACAAGGTCAGATTGCAAGTACATGCATATCAGGATGATAAGCATCTTAGAAATGCCTGAAGGTTGTTATTACTACTATAAGATGAGAGTGAAAAAAATAATCTCTAAGGTACCTACCTTTGTGATGGCTGTTACTATTTCATTGGTATGTATAAAGCCTTTCTGGAAAATTAATGTACCATTTACTAAGGAACCAGTTTCCATGAACCATCTCTCTACATTCCATTCAGCATGTAATTAATATTTAAACACCTTTTCCTTTCTCTTTATTTTTGTATTGTTTCTCAATGACAAATATTTCTACAGCTTGAATAAACATTAGCCAGGGTCCTTAAATTAATGTTTGTGTATATTATCTATTTAGTTTACATACCGAATGTATGAATATATCTGTTTCTACCCTTAGGTGCATGCCAAGTACCACATATTACTTTTCCTGCTTTCAGAAACATGATTTATTCGTTGATTGAAGCATAACTGAAAATTATCAGCAGTAGCAGATAAGAACTGAAAGATCATTTTATGATTCTGATATTCTGAAAACAAAAAAAATTAAAAACAAAAAACCACAACAAAACAAAATAAAACAAACAAACAAACAAACAAAAAAACCCCAAACCAAACCAAAACAAAATCTTACACTTTTAGTAAGTTCTTGATACCAAACCATCGAATGTAACAGGAAATCTTTATTACTGTTACTAGCAAAGGCAGTAAACTTTAAATGCTTTACAGGGAAAACTGTACAAAAGAAAAGTAATGTGTTCTACCAAAAAAGGAGGAAATTAAAAAATGTAAATAAGTAAATAAATAAACTCCTGTGCCAGAATGTAGTCTCTTTCCCATTTAAACTTTGACATATTGTAACTCTTTGAAAATAGTTGAGTATGTGGTTTTGTGTATCTGTTTTTATACTGGAACTTGGGATGGGTTCATTCCTTTGAAATTCACCTTATTCTGTATTACATTTAGCTGAAACACCCTGGGGAAATACACTGTTAATAAACAGGCTACAGTAGAGATCATATTTAGGCATCTCTGAACATAGCATTAAAACTGAATTTTGTTCAGCATGTCTCTGGGAGATTGGGTTGGGATCACCATATGTAAGAGACATTGATAGAACTGTTTTCTGTCAATTTTCTTTTCAAATCTATCAGTCTTAAACATTGAAATATTCTGGCAATGAGGTTCATAACTTAATCATACATTGTTTCAAATATTTTTAATATTCCTATGAAAGGGGATTCTCCTGTCCCGTTTTTAATGACAAATTCTGAATAATCATCCCTTATTCATAATCTGTACCATGCCAATCATTATTCTGTAGGCCTTCTCATAGCTCCCCCAAGTCATACCTTCTTCAAACTGAAGAGTTCCCAGGCTGCTTAACCTTTCTTCATATATCCAAAAATGGGAAGAGAGAGAACAGCATGAATATCATTCATGTTTTAAATGAAGATTAGAATTACAACTGACACAAAGCTAGTCACAGTGGGAGGAAAGACCTTATTGCAAAGAACTACACAGAAATCACAACATTCATGGATTCTGGAGGACTGCCCACCTGATTTACTTTTTCTGAGACTTTTGTAATCCAGTTAAATACATTTAAGTTGGGATGATCAGAAAGAAATGCATTATTCAGAATTTGGATTTATAATGTAGTGCAGTTAAATTTTCAACTTGTTCTAATATCTTTGTTAATAATTCTGATACTCTTTTGGTTTGTTTTTTCTCTGCTGAGTGCAAAGTAGGCAATTTTGGAGGATGATCCGCAGATCATATACATCATTTCACATTTACGTGAACTCCAATATCACTTTCCTGAAGGGATAACAGGTAATTTAAAGCATGTTATTCTATAAGAATTCATGTATATTGTACAAAACAACACATTGAGATCCTCAGGATAATGGAAATTCAACACCAGAAATGCCAGAGCTGTGATAATATCATAGTGACTAGTTGAACAGTGTTAGATTTAGTACATTTGTATACCCTAGCTGGGCCACAGAAGTAATACTTGAGCAGGTCAATTGGATCAGGGCCTAAGCCAGCCTCAAAGCCTTGGGTCTAAAGTTAAAAGTTTTTCTGGGTTTTGAGTAGATTTGGAACCTCTAATCAGTAATGTCCTTGACTTACATGAAATTAGCGGCTAAATCTTCTGTAGAGATCTGTAGAGACTGTAGAGGTCACTTCTAATTAGACCTTTTCACCTATAATCCCACAGAACTCTGTTTTCACTTCTGAAAATGAACCAGGAACACTCCTTGTTTTTGGGTTGGCTTCCTTCCTTAGGAAGGAAGAAAAACGGTTTTAAAGTTAGCAAAAGTCCATTTGCTGAATTTTAAAAAGGTGCTCATAATGAAGGGCTTTTAATTTGAGTTTTTATTTATTTTGAGTTATTTATTTATTTATATTTCTTATTTATTTTTCTTGTATAATTTTATTAAATAAGAAGTTTCCTTAGAGCAGTGATGACTCCTTTTTGGTAACTGGCCATAAAAGCAAATTTTTCTGACACTCAGGGCAAATTTATGAAACATCAAGCTTCCCTAAATATCCTGCAGTTTTTTTGGATTTTAATAAAGCAGTTGTAAAAGAAGGGATTTGATCCTGTCCTGCTCTTATCTTTGGCTTTATACTTTGAATGGAGAAAAGTGATCCTAGAGGCCTAGAGAAATGCTTAATTAAGAACAGAGTATTGCAGAGCATGCAAGAAAGTAAAATCTTTATTTATATTTATGCACATAAACACTTATATATAATTATAGAAAGCATTAAGGATATTTTTTGTAATTATATTGAATATAATGCATTTTTAATATGTTTATATTATATACCTATAATTGAGAACATTATTATATTGTAATATTGGATTTTCGTACCAAAAGCCAAAACATTCACGAATTCATCAGCATTTAAATAACGTTCTTTACATGTACATGATCCTGTTTCTTCATCTGAACATATTTTAAAAAAATTCTAAATTCTCAGCCAAGATCCATTTTAAAAGTTAGAGGGCAATATTAGTTCTGTCACAGCATGAACTGCAGGCTTTTGTTTTTACTGAGTGTACTGTAAAAAGCTCTTGGACTTTCAGAGTGTATGCTGCCAATGATTTTCACCCTGAGGATTTAATAGCCCTGTGTGGCATTTATGGTCTTTTTACATCAATTTCTTGATACATAGGGTTTATTCTGTGTATTGCAGACTCAGTGGTAGAGTTTATTGCAGCCATCATTTTACATGTCCTTGAAGTGTTTCAGCTCTTTCCTAAGTATGATAAGAAAATGTGTATTTAATGTATGTATTTAACTCCTGCCATGGGCTTGTTTGACACAGTCAGCTATAAAAGATGTTCTGCAATACTGTATCTGAGCTGTGCAATTGAATTAATTTGTGTCAATGATGATAACAGAAATATATATAATCTATGCAGTCACTTTCTTACTGTTGAGAATAAATTACCTACTAAACCATTAACCATTGAGACAATACATTGATGTGAAATGCTGATTACTAATGAATCTCAACAGGAATGTTGACACATTAGTCCATATTCCCGATGGCTGCAAAGCCACACACTTTCCTGAAACAAATCCAAATATTAACTTCCATCTATCAGTTTTGGTGATTATAATACTCAATTAATGCCCAGTATTTTCTTTAAAATGAAATAGTTAATTATTTTACAGGGTTTTTTTCTTTTTCCAGAATCATAAAAGCAATTATACTGGTTGTCGTTCTTATAAAATAATTACCTGTCAAATTTATTTTGAAAAATAAATAGTTTTAACTCATGTGCTTCTTATATAGTTTTAAAATTTTAACACTTAATTTTAAGCTTGGGGTTTTTTTTTTATAAAAATATTTTCCTAATATATGTTTTTACATGTGAAAGCAAGGTAATGAATTTCCAAATTAAGAGATTTGATCTTGAGAAATTAAGATATTCAAAATATATGACTTCACAATCTCTGCAATTTCCTCAGTTTTCTATAGAGAAACCTTTCTGCAGCCATGCTGGAAGTGTTTTTTCTAAGACTGGAAGATTGAAACACAACAGTATAATTCATTGAATATTGTCACTCAGAGTATTGTCAGTTTGAGACAGCTGATAGGAGATACCCAAAATCTGTACAACAGAGACCTATCCAAACACTATTCCAGATACAATGGGTTTATGTCTGTGAACTGCCTAAGTACAAGGAATGAGAACATTATCAATCTACCATATGGCTGTGTTGCAGAAAGTTGCTGCGCCAAGATGTTTCCAACTCCCTTTATTCTTTTAAGAATCACCACCTGTTAATGTATTTTGAATGTAAGCAAATGTTGTTTATGCTCTTCTCCATTTTCACTCTAGTGAGGAAAAAAACAGAGAAACAGATTTGCAATGATTAATGATGGTGGAATTTGCCTTTCCTGTTTTCTCCTTGAGTAAGAACGTGTATTACTAATCTGGAGAGCTGTTGAAGAGAAAGCAGCAAAGCATAGAAAAAATGCTGTGATCTGTATCTTGAAACAGGTGGTAAAATTTGTTTTTGGGAATATGCATCTTCTCCTTAACCAAAAATCATTTACTGTCATACTATCTGTATTTCCACAACTATTGCTGAATGTAGCATGTATCTTATAGTGTCAAAACTGAGAATAAAATGCCCTTCTTTCAGGTACCTTAGCAGTCTCCTCTCCAAGAGTAACTTCTCACAAATGCTTTAGAACCATGCCTTATGAGCTTTATGAAATACTATTGCAAATTAATTTCTTAAACATCTTCTTAATGATTTTCAATTTGTTGATGAATTGTGTCCTGAAGCATGTAATTCCTGGAGCAAATAATTTCAAAAATTTTTTTATTCTCTCTCCCTAGGTATTTTCACTATCTGTGTGTGGGTGGATGAGCCCAACCAGCAGCTAAGCACCCACTTGGTGACTCGCTCAGACTCCTGCTCCCCAGCAGAATAGAGAGGAGGAATAGAAGAGCAAAAGCTGAAAACCCATGGGTCAAGATTAAGACAGTTTAATAGGTGAAGAAAAGTTGCACAGGCAAGCAAAGCAAAATAAAGATTTAATTTGCGACTTCCCATGAGCAGGGAAATGTTTAGGCACTTGCTGCAAAGCATGGCCTCAGCACTCACAGTGGTTCTTGGGAAGACAAACACTGTAACCACAATCATCCCCCCCTCTCCTCCTCCTTTACTTGAGCTTTTGTTGCGAGCATGCCATCATATGCTGGGGGTTATCCCTTTGGTCAGCTGGGGGCTGCTGCCCTGGCTGTGCCCCCTTGCAATTTCTTGTGCACTCCCAGCCTGCTGACTCAGTGGTGGGGTCAGAGTGAGGAAAAGATAAAACTGTGACACTTATTTAAATCACAGCACCATAATTCTGCCTTAGACAGAGCAAGCTAACCACATTAATGGCTCACTCTTCTTAGAGTCCCATCATACTGCTGACCTAGGTTCCTGCCTAGGAAAATCCGACTTAAAAAAAAAAAAGATATAACCAAAACAAATGTAAATATTTTAAGCTTTTTGTTTATTTTCTTTTATGCATTTTATCTGTCATGAAGTTATTTGCACAGAAAGAAAATCTGGGTCAGCACACCTGTGCCTGTCTTAATACAAAATCCTGTTTCCTTAGAAATATTCCCTGGCAGGTTACTTGTAAATGTATGCATTCATACGCACACATAGACATATAAATATGAATAAATGTACATGTATATATACACAATATATGTATAGTTTTATATAACAAATATTGTTTGCTATTAGTTGGGGGGTTGGGTAATTTTTTTTTCCCATCAGCTATGTCACAAGGAGAACAGAAAGCGATTAAGGACCAAAAAGGCACCTCAAATTTTCCATTATTTTCAATATTTTATACTTTGTAGAGGTAAGAATCTATAAGAACTGAAGAGTTTTGAAATGCACAGACTCTCACAGATTAATCGTTTCTCAACATATTTTTTTCTCCTTGTTTTTTAGAGTTAACTGTACCATGGGCGAAAGGAATTTTTTATTCTGTTTGGTGGTATAAATAAGCATTGCAAAATCACCTGAATTAATCCATGGCATCATTCCTAATTGATTTTTCTGTCTCTTGCAACTGTGTGTAATATCTTTAATTGGGTTACAATTTGTAGCCCACACATTATTTTGCAAGGAGATGCATTGACTTCATCTGATAAACTATGCAGAATATGATGTCATATACATATTGTAAGTTCAGAGACATGGTTCTGCATTCAATGAAATCAGAGTTAATATAGTAGAAATGTATATTCTTCGAGTAAGTTTTAGCAAAAAACTGCAGCAATTTAAAACTACTGTATAGTCTGCTTAAGGTTGTTGCAGTTTTTGGTTGTGTAATTGGCTTTTTGTCTCTCAGTTAAGGGGCTATAAAGCAGTTGTGATCCAGAATATATGTGTACACAGACTACACGCAGGCAGGAGATTTGCACAAAGTGATCTGTACTGATAGAAAATACAGATGATCCATATTTACAACTGAATCTTTATGCTGTTGGTCACAAGAAAACAGCCATGCTGATTACCGTCAGACTTGCAAGTTGTAAAGGGTTTGGTTTAGATGAAGAATGTATGATGCCTTACATTAACCAGTGGTGCTCTCTTTGTGTTTAATTCAACAGTAAAAGAGAGATTGAATTTTCAAGCCTATTTCTACCACACTAGGGAGACGTGATCTCTCTGGAAACTGGCTATTCTTGATGCTTACAGTTCTTAGACATTTCTTCTAGTTTTCTAATTTTTTCCCCAGCTTTTTCTGTTGGTTTTTTTTTCCTTGCCTTTTTTTTTAAGAAGTTGTTGAAGAAGAAGACTTGATGAAAGCAATCCCCCATTTTTTTCAGAGTTTGGACAGTCTAAAATTACAGACTCTTTGATGTTACAAGCAAATCAACAAAATGTTGTTTAGTCTGATATTTAAAATAAATAGATGAGCAAGACTCACAAACCATTTTGCATTAGTCTTACATCCACACACATATACACATATTACTGTGTAGATTAAGAACATTCTGAGGATCATCTCTTTACAATAAAAGTGCACAAACTTTCTGTCACACTAATTGAAATTAACACAAAAGTGCAAGAACATAGATTTATTAGAATATGGGCATGAAATTCAAGCCTAAGTACTAGTGGCAAGTATTTTATATGATCATCTTTACGTTACTACTAAGGGTTTTTTTCATGTTATTCTTTCACCTGAAGTCTATTCTGTCTATGTTCTCTCATAAGGGCTGTCTTTCTCAAAAGCTTCCTTTGTAGACATGTCTTATAGGAAGTAATGCCTTGGGGTCATTAATCTCTTAGTTATAGTTTTAAAGTAAGGCCCATACTACTAAGGTCACAAAAATCTATAAGCTGATAGACGTAAATGGAAGCCCTCACCAGGCTAGGGATGCAAGCAGTCATATGTTTATGTTTATAGTAAGTTGAAATAGCTCCTTGAAATAAATTTAGTTGGACTAAATAAAATTATGTAGCTATAAATAATTAAGAAACAAGTAAAAATTTTCAGTAATCACGAAGTGACGTGTTTGGGCTCTGACTTTATAATTAACATCTTAAAAAGAGTACATGATTAACTATTTTAACGATCTTTTTTTTTAATAATGACCTTATTTGATTATTGGAAATGGCATTTTTTGCATTTTGCATTGGTTCATAATTAATATAATTAGCCTCAGACACTGAAATAATTTCTGTGGCTCATAATTGATTCCCTGTTCATTCCAGTTACGTCTGTAATTTTTTAAAACTTTACCACAGACATCTGTGAGATAATAGCTGTGTGTTCATTCTAAGGCAGTCTCTCCTAAAGTACAAATCTGAGCTGACTCATTGAAATCGCCATATGAATTTACGAAATTATTCTCTTGGAACATAACATTAGGAAATGTCACAGCAAACTAGCTCGTTCACACGTTAACTATGCTTACATTTTAGAGATGGGTGAGGAGGCAGTGCTTAGATCCAAATGGGGTTTATATTACCATTTGGTGTTCATTGATGGCAAATCTTTTGAGCTTCTCTAATCAGATTTTGCTACCATATGGAAAGCATCAGTTTTATCCTGTGGTAATCTGACCTTCTTTCACCAAATCTCTAGTGACTATAAGTAGAAACTGAACAAGTGTCATCTGCTTTTGGATCCAAAATAGAACAGAGTCAGACTGCACAGCAATTGTTACTGCAAATCTGACAGAGAAAAAAGTTTACTTGAATTTCAATCTACAAAATCTAACAGCTCATATTTCCCAGAATAGAACACTAACTATCTTGGCTGTTGGAAGATTTCTTATGAGGAAAAAAATACTAATCTGCACTGATTCCTTTCCAGGGACAAAATCTGGGCTTACATATAGGTGTGAGAGTCTCACCCAAATGCTTGACAGTTTTCCTCCTGTTTTCCCATGTGGGTATTGACAATGTGCCATGTATTGCCATGGTCTGATCAGAAGACATTGTAACACCTAGGGTAATAAGGGAAGGAGTATCAGTTCTTGGCTGCTCTCACATCTCGCAGCTGAAAGTTTAGGCTCAACCAGATACTAATGAACAGGGAACAAATGTACTGCTGTGAAAGATAGCACTAACAGTTTCAGATTTCTGAGTCACAACAGTATTCTATTAAAACTTTGTTTTTCTTTATAAAGGTGGTAGGGAAAATGCTATTTTAGAATTTGTTATAACCCATGCAGAAATAGTGACTGAGAAACTACAAGTATAACGTGAGTTGAATAAAAATTACTTAAAAGTGAATAATAATTAATTCTCTAAGGAATTGATGGCATAGGAAAAGAAGAAGACTAAAGATAACACAATTCAAAAAATCCAGCATTGGCAACACAGGGAACTAAGAGACGAGGTTGTTCAGAGAGAGAGAGACTGTAACGTATGCAGGAATGTGAGAGAATTGGCAGTAATGAAAAAGCTGAGATTATACCCATAATGGGAGACTATACCATTCCATATCTAAGATAGGAAGCATATTAAGAAAGCAATACAGGACCAGAAACTCTTCAAGGACATGGAAATAATTTTTAGATAAATAAAAGAAAAATGGAAATATGGGTAGATTTCTAAGAATATGCCAAAAGGAGAAAAAAAAAATGGGATAAAATCAGGAAGACTAAGGCGCAAAATGAGTTTCCATTAGCAAAAAACAGAAGAGCCCTAGGAAAAGGAAATTTAAAATAAGGAAAAAAAAAAGAACCAAGGATACATAGTAAACATTGAACTAAGTAAAGATCAAGAAAAATGGAACCTTTTTATTTAAAAAAAAAAAACAAATAAACAGGCTAAACCCCCCTTGTTTTAAACACATATATATGAATTTTTATACAGACCAAAATACAGAAAGAATACACTATATATATCTTTTATAAAGTAGAGTGGGCAAATTCAATTTGTGCATCTTGGCTAAATTAATCTTTTTACATAAGCAATTAATTTTATAAAATGTCTAGTCCCCTGGAAAATAATTTTTCAGATTTATGGGATCCAGAGTTGTAATAGGAATAAGCTTAATACCTAAGCTCAAAAAATAAGTTGGAAAAAAAGAAAAAAAAAAGAACCCACAGCATCACAGTTATGTTAGTCTAACTCAAATTTCTGGCAAGATTCTGTAAAAAAAATTATTAAGAAATCAATTTATAAGTACCTCAAAGATAATAAGGTGATAAAAAGGGACAGCATGCATTTGTCAAGAACTGATCATGTCAAACTAATATAATTTATTTCTCTGACAGGCTAACAGGACAAGTGAATAAAGAAGAAGCACTAGGTTTGGTACAGCTTGATTTTATTAGGTTTTTTTAATGCTGCCTTGCTTGACATTCTTATGAGCAAGCTAAGAAAATACAGTTTAGATATAATCACCCATTCAGAACTTACCCTGAAGAAGTAGTTAATAATAGTTTACCTGTATCCAAGGTGGGTTGTTTCAAGTGTCATTCCTCGTGGATCTGCCTGTCCTGGACCTAGCAGTCTTATTTTTAATAACAGTTGGAATGGACAAAATATGTAAATGGATTCACAGAATCATTTAGGTTGGAAAAGACCTCTGAGGTCATCGAGTCCAACCTATAACTGAACATCACCATGTCAATTAGATCACGGCACTGAGTGCTATGTCCAGTCTTTCCTTAAACACTTCCAGGGATGGTGACTCCATCACCTTCCTGGGTAGCCCATTCCAGTATCTAATCACCTTTTCTGTGAAGAAATTCTTCCTAATCTCCAACCTAAACCTCTCCTGGAACAGCTTGAGGATATGCCTTCTCATCCTGTCACCTGCTCCCTGAATGAAGAGATTGACCCCCACCTGGCTACAGCTTCCTTTCAGGTAGTTGTAGAGAGTGATGAGGTCTCCCCTGAGCCTCCTTTTCTCCAGGCTAAACAACCCCATCTTCCTCAGTCGTTCCGTATAGGACTTGTGCTCCAGACCCTTCATCAGCTTCATTTCCCTTCTCCGGACCTGCTCCAGCACCTCAATGTCCTTCCTGGATTGACTACATTATAGTAGAAAAGATGGCAGTCATTGTCAGTGGCAGTTTAACACTATAATGGGATTTTGACAAATTCCTACAAAATTCAACAAATTTAAATTCATATAATTTCAAGTTTCATTTTACTTTTCAGTATGAACAAAACTCATTGTCTCACTGTCTACTATGAGTGAATTTACATTCTGAGAATTTCAGTCAGAGAATACAGAGAAATGCAATGGTTATATCAAAACCTGAGGTGCAAACCAAAAATGGGGGCTAACTGACTAGAATATATCTCTATATATATCTATATATAGATATATAGATATATATATTTTAAAAAGGGCAGACATAGATCTTGACCTTATAATAGATTTGTAACCAACTATGAGTCAGTAACATGAGGCAAAAAAAAAAAAAAAGAACTTTTAATTCTGGAATATCTTAAGGGAGTATTTCATGTGTAAGAGATTATGGTGGTAACAATTCTGCTCTCCAAAGCACAGGGGAAACACCGGCTGGAATCCTTCCACTTAACACCACAGACAGTAATCCACAAAAGAGCATTCAGAGAGAAGACCTTTGATCCTCTGTTAATTGGTTGTGTTGAGTTTTTTTCACAGCAGCAATATATGATGCCACCTTTATGATTTGTATCATGAGTCAATAAATAGATTTAAGAACATCAGTTCTAGTATGACATTTGTAAAAATTTTGGCTAGAAAAATAAGGTACTTTGTCTCTAAGATAGAAACCCCTTCTTGCAATAAGGGTGACTAATTTGTGATTCCATAAACTTATAGTAGGCAGTGAGACAATGTGTTTTGCGCATATTGAAAAGTAAAGCTGCATACAGGACACATGCTGACTTAGAAACACCTTCCGGCTTATGAAGCCAGAGAAAATGAAATATATCTTCTTCTATTTCTTGGTGCTATCATTCATTTTCTCACTTACTAAGTTTCAGATTAAATAGGGGAGTGAGAGTGCTATTGTAGAGCATTATGAAGTTTTAGGGCACAGACATACTTATTTCTCTCCAGCTATCTAAAGGACTGACTGAGCATTTGCATGGTGTTCTTTAAAAGCTAAAATAACTATAATCGATCCATGCATTGAAAGTACTTTGTTATATCTCATTGGCCATGTTGCATTTCTATTCCAGTAAAGAAGTTTATAAATTTTCAAGCAATTCTACTGCATTTTAAGCATTAGTCCATCCTGGGAATTGAAGAGCCACTCAACTTCTAGAGCTCAGCTGACAAGGCAAATACAAGGCATGCAGTCATTTGAATGGCTTATTAAATTTCAATCATAACCAATTAGTAAGGACTGTACTGTACCCCTCCCTCATTGGTAAATACTCATTTATTTCCTTGTCTCATTTACTTTCTTTTATGTCCTTATTAAAAAGCTTTCTTTCCTGCATAAAGCAACATGCCTGCAAAAGCCGATGAAAGGCAACTATGAAATTCTTGTAGATTACACACACTGACATTTAAGGTATTGTAAAATTTTATTCACTAGGGCTCTGGCCTTGCACTGTGTTGTGTAGCAGAAAGGGTAAAAAACCTACACACTTTCCAGTAAGTACAGGAAGGAAGATGCAGGATGGAGAAAAATACTATAGGGAACAAAATCATGCCTGCTCTCTGGAAAACTTAAAGTTTTGTCCTCGTGCACAGCTAGAAAAAGTAAAGGGCATGCATGCTGAGAATTGAAAGAGCAAATGGTAGCCGACATGGAGGAAAAAAAACAGGAAAAAAATTGTAGTTTGTTGTTTAAATTGGTAGTCTGTGTTCCACACTGGAGAAAAAATAGTCGCTCCATTTCTTTGAAGATATCTGCTGCTGCATGCTGAGAATAATCATTGCATTGGTGCTGAAAACAATCCTATAAGAAGGACATGCATTAATTCTGATATCCCTTCTTAACATGATTTGATTCTGGAGCCCACACATGGACTTTGATGTCATTATATTTGCCTTGAGGTCTGGACTCCAAAAACTGCTTCAGATGTAGGCTTCCTCCAAGGCTTGACAGACCCATATAAATAAATGTCTGAGGCATCAAGGTTGTTTGAAATCGTACTAGAGGCCTAAGCATATGCTTATGTCTGAGTAACTGAATCATGGCCAAATCTTTTCTAGGACTCACTTTTCTAGTGCCAACAAGCAAAAAAGCATAGTTTCCTGGAGGAGGCAAATATATAACACAATAGTTCAAGTGTTTGGACAATGCTTTCAAGTATGTAGTGTGATTATTAGGGCAGTCCTGTGCAGGGCTGGGACTCAGTGATCTTCGTGGGTTCCTTCCAACTCAGTATACTATATGATACATTTTGAATCTCATCAGTTTCTCTAGTTTTGTGGCAAATTAAGTTCTTCTACAAAAGGTATTTAGAAAAGTTCTACTAAGGTGGCTGTCTTTTGAAAACATGGGTTATTTAGTACAGAATAGAATATTTCAGGATTATGTAAATTTGCCTATTGTCTTCATTGAGGAAATAATCTGTTTTTATAGGAAGGTATTCCATTAAAGTTTCATTCATGTATAATTATTTTAAAAACAAATTCCCTTCAGTTTAATTTTTTTTTCTGTGCTTCTGATTTTTAGTGTAAATTACTTCACTTTTTGGCAACACTTACACCACAATATCATATGAGTGTTATAAATAGTATGAACAATAGGGAAATTATGACAAATGTAAGCTTACTGTTCAGCTTAACTAATGTAGAATAAACGTCCATCAGCATCTCACTATAGATAATGACTAATGAGATTTTTATCTTATGCTGCAACTTAATTGCATAGAGTTGTTCTCTTCAAAAGCTTACTATTTAATGCCGTTACATAGAAAAAAAATGAAATAAAAAAGATTATATGTCTAAACAGCCTTCAAGTTATCTGCAATGGTTATAACTATAAAGTTTAAAAAAAAAATTAGAAAAGTAAAAAACCCAAGAAGAATCCAAACAAACTAATATTCTACTATATTTTTCTGTAGTAATCGCTGTTTTCATTTAAAAGTATCTTACCCATTCAAGTGTGGTGATACTTTGAGTATACAACAGTATTGTAAGCCACAAAGTATGGTGAATTGCAGAACCTTGGTTTGAATTCAAACATCTATTATCAACTTTATGTAATAAAATTAATCTTATCGCCATTTAATTTCACTTGATTCTCTTGTTTGACTCCCAATTCTACTGTCACCTACTATGTACAAGGTACACTTAAAACCCATGAGATTTAATATTTCACTGTTCATAAGACAGTGGGTCTTACGGGTAATAAAAAAAAAGGGAAAAAATCTGAGGAGATGGGTGTTAGGATCTTTTCAGCTCTCTTCAGCTAATCTTAAACAGTAATCTCTATGTCATGTATACTGAAACAAAGTCAAACATCACCTGCTGATGCATATGAAAAAATCCTGGACTATTTTGCCTTCTCAGGAAGAAACACTCCAGTAATCTAACTGAAGTTATCTGCAGTATTAAGAGCTTATTTCTCATGAACAATATTCATTTGTACATAGAAGGCAAGTGTTCCACAATCTGCATTAATTTTTCAAAGGTGTCTAAGAAAATTAGAAGCCTTCTTCCCTTTTCCAAATGTGGTAATGGAAATTTTTTGCTCCAAAATATTTTTCTATGAGGAAAGATGGAAGAAGAAAATGGATGTTGGTTCCTTAAAGGTATACAATCTTAAACAGCAGAACCTCAGAACAATCTTGAAGAACAGCTTGTCTGTTTGATGCTGAAAAACCTCAGAATTATTTACTACTCAGTGACTTTTTTATCTATAAGCAGCAAAGTATTTATTTATTAAATGTTAGGGGCAAGCCACCTCGTGCTGGACAAACTTGCTTGAATTGAAAGTGCAAAAGCAAGCCATTTTATACACTTTAGATACTTGGTTACATCAGCTAACATACATATTAATAAATAGGCTAGTCTCTCGGTGGAGTCTTTCTAGACATGCGCAGTCTTCTACTGTGGGGGTCTTCTCCTCAAGCCTTCATCCCTCTGGTGGTTGTCATGGACCTCTTCAGATTAGGTGACCTGAATTCTTCAAACTTGCAAAATCCTGGCTCTGGGCCTTCTATATCTATCTTATTCAAACATCTAGTTTACCTAATTTATTACCTTGTGTATACTACTCCTGTTCTTTCTATCATAAGTGAGTAGAACACTTTCTATCCCGTGAGTAGAACAGAACATGATATTAACCAGTGCTCCTAAAATGTTCTTCTAGCAAAACAGGTAGAGCAAGGAAAAGGTATACCAGCCAAATCATTAACTCTTTTTTTTGTGCCTTTTTGCCATCACTGTACCACTTCGTTCTTGCAATGCCCTTCTCTTCCTCTGAAATTCCTGAAAGGCCCTAGTGTATGATCTGGTTGGGAAGAGGGAGGAAAGCGAAATAGATAGCATCACACAAAATAACAATTAAAAACTCCTTCAGTAATGGCTTCAGCCTATGAAAAAGGTATGATTTTTTTAATGGTACATCAGCAGGACATGGCATGGTAGTTTCCGCAGCAGTTTGTGTGGAAGGGCGAGCAGGAAGGGCACTGAAACTCAGCCAGCTTGATCAGAGAGCAATGGTATCAACCTGGCAAAGACCGTGTCCTGTTTAAACTCTGTATCTACCATGACTTGATGCCACTTCCCAGGCAGAACTCTGATAAGAACACACTGCCATCCAGGCATTGGGCTGCAGGGTGTGCCCTGCTTGTACGCCAGTACTGGATGGCAATAGTGAACAACTCAGTGGAAGTTGTGCCCAGGAAGAAGAACTCCTCCACTTAGTGACAGAGTAGAAGAAAAGGCTGAGGAATATCAGCGAGAGAGAGAGCAAGCCTACAGGAATTGCACCCTGCGTTCCCTGAGACAGGCAGAGAGCATATGTTATATGGAGGATTCCCTATCCTCTCTCCATCCAGCAGAATGCATTGACTTAAGGACAGGTGACAAGCAATGGTGACAAGTTTTTGGCTGGCACAGCAGGCACATCTCCTCTGTTACTACCCCACCTTCCCAGGTGCCCTGATATAGTAGGCATGAGGCTCTGCAAGTGGAACTGGAACAATGAAGGAAATGTCACTGAGGTTAAGTCTGCCTATGCCCCGCAACAAAACTGCTTCTATAAAGAAAAAAAGATGAGTAATGGTCCTAGGACATACTCTTCTGAGGGGAAAAAGAGGTCCAATTAACCAACCAGACCTATTTCTTAGGGAATTCTGCTGCCTCCCTGGGTAGATCCTGAGGCTCTTAATCAGCTATTCTGCCAGGGACCTTTCAGATTTCGCAGGCTGATTAGCATTAGCTAGAGTGCTAAAAGTCCCAATCATTTCTTCATAATCATTATGTAACCCACGGCATGAGCAATACACAGTTCTGAGTAAATAAACACATCACTTAAGCTACTGAGTATGACTTACACCTTCAGCAGTTGACCAGTAGAATATCCATTATCTTTTACCACAACATCTCAAAAAGATTATTGCACATTTTTGCTAGGAATATTTGCAAATATACCTCAAAATATTTTTTAAAACTACACTTTTTTCAGTGAAGCAATGTCACAGAATTTGGAAATTATTTTGTAATATAAGGAGAAAAATTATACGTAAGTAATCAATGTTTTGGTTTTGTTTTCTAAAAGAGAACAAATTAGTTCAAAAGGTAATTTAAACTAATAACTAATTGAATAAATAACTTCAGGAAAAAGCTTTTTAATTACAACTTCTATGCCAGATACAATCCATATTATCATATGAATTGTAAATCATAGATTTTATTCATAATTTTCATATGATAAAGATTCCTTCTTTTTAGTCTCATTATTAATTCATTATTCAATGGGTGTATTCATTTATTGACTCATTCCCCAGTTCAGATTAAAGTTTCAGAAAGGTCCTACCATTTCAAACACAGTTCTTACCCTTTTTCACAATATTTCACAATTTTTTCAGTATTCTTTTTTTTATTTGGAATTATAGATAAAACATTGAATAAAATGAATTGTGGTAAAATAAGAAGCAATTACTTAGACTGAATTCTCTGATCTGTGATGTAAGGATGAAGAAATGTCACATGCTTAAATTGATAGTTAAATGCTGAGCTTATGTTAGTAAAAACTGAATTGATCAATTTGGCCCCATGACTCTACTTAGAGGAGATTAATGTTCTTATCACATGTTATCCTTGAACTTTCCTATGAAAGAAAAAATACCTTACCAATATGAAGGAAAGCAAGGACATAGAGGAATGTCATGAAAGAAAAAAATGAAATAGAGAAAATAAAACAGATGTTTGGAATCTTCACCTTCTTCACTTAATCCACATACTTAATTTTCCCTTGTATGTGAATTACTTGAAATTTCCCCTGCTAGCCAAAAATGTTGTAATATTAATATTTAGTCAATACATAGACTCTTAGTAAGATACTATCTCTCTCATATATACAGAAACAAATCCAAAACCATAGATTGATGTTGATTTCATTATTTTAGAGATATTTTTATTTGTGGGTAATTTTTGTGCTGCATTGGCTCATTGTATAGCTGGAAGCCATCAGAAAACTTCAAACTCCATGTTATACATCTAGAAGACAAAATATTCTGTTATTTAGTTTTAGCCATAGGATTTCATTGTGAAAATATCATTGGTGTGTGAATGGCCGTTTTATTCAAACTCTGGGAAACATTTGGGAAGCTGTCAAAAAGATGGATAAACAAAATTAAATTAAGTTTTTACATGGATACTAAATGACTAAGCAAGGAAGAATGCTCTACTCTCCCTAATAGTATTGAGCAATTCGAAAGTCTGGGGTACTATACAGTGAGTGCAGTGGAGTGAATCATCAGGTTTTCTGAGGTCATCCTAAATCACTGCTCTTTTTTCCACTGCTGAAGATACTGGAGGGGAAAGACCAATAGCCTGTAGGGCACGTAGTAGGGTACTTCTTATGTCCTTAAGCCATAGGCGTCCTCAGAAAACACTAAGCAAGCAAAAGCCATTATCTTGGTGGATTGGCTAATCCTGAAAAACCTGATGAGAAAATTATCAGGAGTAACCAGCATGGATTCACCAAAGGAAAGACATGCTTGACCAACTGAAAAAAACTAAAAGCCTTTGACTCTGTGTCTCATAGGATCCTCAACAGGCAAGTTGATGTAGGGGCTAGATGGGCAGACAGTGAGCTGGACTGAAAACTGGCTTAGTAGTTGGGCTCAGAGGGCACAAATTCTAGTTGGAGGCCACTACCTAGCAGTATAGCCCATGAGTTCATCTTCACAGAATCACAGAATAAGCCAAGATGGAAGGGACCCACAAGGATCATTGAGTCCAACTCCTAGCCCTGCACAAGACCATTACCAAAAATCACACCATGTGCCTGAGAGCATGCTTATTAATGAGCCAGGTGATGGTGCAGAACTCACTTCCAGTAAGTCTGTTGATGACATAAAAATGGGAGAACTGGCCAATACTATAGAAGTTTGTGCTGCCACCCAGAGCAACATCAAAAGGCTGGAGAAATGGGCTGATGGGAATCTGATAAAATCACCAAGAGGAAATGCAAAGCCCTGCACCTAGAAAGGAATAATGCTATACATCAATGTATACTGGGTGTTTCCCAGCTGGAAGCCTGCATTATGGAAAAGACCCTGTAGGTTCTAGCAAACCCCAAGTTGAACAGGAGCCAGCAGCTGCTGCAAAGAATGTAAATGGTATCCTGGACTGCATTAGGCAATGTGTTGTCAGCATGTCACGCATTTTTAGAAATGTCTCACTTATCTTCCACGGCATATGATATGATCTACTTCTTAGAATGGATACTTTTTCTGGTGGAGTGCCAAGTCAGTAGACATTACCAATACTCTTTCTCTCTTTTTTTTCCCCCCTTCATATTTAGTGGAAATTTCTTGGGTTTTCTGGTTTACATGGTGATAGGGTTTTCTTGTAGGATGTTCACGGAAATGCATTGTGGGCTGGAGTACAGAAATGAGCATCTGTGAACATTCCTGGATTTTTATGACATTACATATCGACTGTGATTGCAAGAAACAGAATTAGAAGAGGATTAAAATAAGTGGAAACCCCAGTTCTTCATTCATTTTACTCTCTGTTGAAATGCCAAACCTTAAGGCAGTATACCAATGGTTTATGAAGGTGGATTAAAGAGAAGCAATATGTCCACATTTTCAGAAGGCCTTACACACTTGAACTTGTGCTGGGATGCATTTATTTTTCCCTGATTGAAAAATATATGATTACTGGGGGACCATTTAAGGATAAAACTACTTGCTGAAAGAACACGTTCTACATTCTAGAAATATCTTCTTTGATTCTAACTGATTATTGTGGATACTATCTCTGAAAAACAAACAAAGAAACAAAAAGCAGGATCACACCACAAAAGAAAAAAAAAAAGTCAGCAGCTTTTTCTTCAGTGGAATCTGGAGGTTTTCCATGTCAAATATTTATTCTTTGCATGTTTAAGTCAGAGATAACTATTTCTGAGAGGAGAGTAGCAGTATCTGAAGACAAGAATGAGTTTCAGCTAAGGATAGAATTTCTCCTACTTATGTGGTCACTGCTAAAGCTCATAAAGAACATATGCAACTTACTTCTAAACTTGTATAAATAGGTGAGAGAGGGAGGGACAGATACAGCTGTCTGATTTGAAAAACTAAATCAACTAAATTGGTTCCAGTTTGCCCCCAATTTTTCTCTTTTTTCTCCCTGATATAACAGAAATATTCTTTTGATTACATTAAAATTTCTGTTTTGATATATTTATTAAAAAAGTATGACTATAATTTATTTAAAATATTTCAACATGGACATGAATTCATCTCTATTTAATAATAATAGAACAGAGTATTCAAACTATCCATTTTAGGGGGATACAAATTTGAAACTTATTGATGAATGTGAGATGAGCCCTCACATTCTCATATTCTAGAGAATGAATTAATACCTCCCACTTACAGAATTACCCAGTTCAGCTTCTGGCAGTCATCATACCTTAATGCGTCTTTACTCTTCATATTAAATAAAATAATTAAAAAAAAAGATTAAAAAAAGAAAAAACAGCAGGAAGAAAGTTCAGAGAGACGAGACTGATATACTTCACAAAACAAATAATTGAAAGTTCAAATACACTGGATATCTGTAGTGAAAAATTAGAAATAGAAGAGCAAAAATAAAGAAAAATTTATTTACTGGATATATCAATGTCTTGTAATCTCTGTCCTGTAAGTTATATCTCTTCTTTCATTTCACTTGAGAGTCTGCTTTTTTTCCCACTCAGTCTGAGGTTTTCATCTTTAACACCTGGAGGTCTGAGAGGACTTTGAATCTTTACCCCAAATTTAAGCTCTTCTTTCTTAAATAAAAATAAAATAAAATTTTAAAAAATAGAACCTAGAATACCACTTTTTTTTTTAAAAAAGAGGATTAAATGGATGTTTTTTACTTTGTTTTCACAGAAAATAAGGAAAAAAACCCCTCCTTTGTTTCCAATTGCAATACAAAGATATATTGTAAATCTAAACAAAATTCATATATCTGAGAGTAGTGTCCCTGTAAATTCCTTAAAATTGCCTCCTATGTGATAGCAGCATGTTGCATATGTGTAAAATGATGCTCCATTTTGAAGCTGTTTGGCCTATCAGCATCAGAGAAGCATTTGAAAGCAATAAAAAACACTGAAAACCTCTGTGGTATCTTTTTGATATCTCTAGCATGAGCTAGATAGAAATGTTTTCTGTACTGCAATAGGCAAGATGTTGTTGTAATAATAAGCTAGAAGTCAAACACTAACTGAAATAGTGCTCTGCTTTCCTTGATTTGGAGCAGTTAGAGAGGAGAAATTAGGAAAAGAGCTTTATTGAAAATCTAAGTCAATTGACATCTCCAGCAATTTTGCAACTCTATAAATAAAGAGGAGTCAGAAGAATATTTTATACAGTATATGTCACCAGTGGGCAGTGACAACTGGAATGTATTGGAAAGGTAACATTAATACTATAACATTAAAATTTTACACCAAACTATGAATCTATCTATCATAGATAATTCAGGGAGAAACAAAAGGGAAAGATGTTATGGGTGGCAATTATGATTTCCCAAGCACAAAAGTTTACCCATTCTAAACCAAAAGTTGCACTCTAGCTTTGATAAAATGTATTAATGTGAAACCAGAGATAAGTAACATGAGAAAGAAAGAATGTCAAGCAAGCAAAGTCCACACAAAAGCTCACAAACACTAAGAAATGACAGATACTCACTCAATCACCCCTAACATAATAATACTAATTATTTAGAAATAAAATACAAACATCGTGAAACACAACATAAGGATGAGAATTTATTAAGTTATTATGACACATTTGCAAAGACCAGCAATCTTGTAACATAGCAGTACAATTAGCTTAGAGGAATTTTTCACTAGAACAAAGACCAACATTACAAGAAGAAGATGAATGTGTTACTGACCATAAAGTAAATCAAACATTATCATTTTTAAGGTGGACATATGTGGTGGGGGAAAAATGTGTTTTTCCCCCTGGAGTTAAAAAAAAATGGTAACCCCCGAGGGGGTGGTGTCACTTGATGTTGACCCAATCAGCACCCCTGCAAAATTTAAACATATCACACCAGACCGGAAAAGAAGGGAGATGATGTAGTTGGAGGAGAAGTGGCCATGTTTTAGGCCATGAGGGGAGAAGGGGCAGGAGCCCCGCTGGGGGCCACGGCCTCCCAGCCCCCCAGACGGGGTTGCAGAAACTCGGAAACAGTGTTAAACTGGACCAAGTTCTGTAGCTAAAAAGCTGGGGAAGTTTCTCCACTGTGAGTGGGCAGCAGAAGACAGAAGAAGCGGCGGCAGAGGCAGCGCTGAGTGGAAGGCTGTGGCTGAAAGCCAAGAAGATAAGAAACAAGCAGCA
This sequence comes from Pipra filicauda, assembly GCF_003945595.2. Taxonomy (NCBI): domain Eukaryota; kingdom Metazoa; phylum Chordata; class Aves; order Passeriformes; family Pipridae; genus Pipra; species Pipra filicauda. The sequence goes on along the minus strand of NW_024104343.1, from coordinate 2,500,736 downwards.
AAGACGGCATGCAGCTAAGCAGAGAGACACAGATGTCTGATGGAGAGAGAGAGGATTAAGCTCAACAAAGACAGTTTTGGGGGAAGAACTGAATCAGCTCCTCCCAAAAACCCATTTGAGACCCCTTCCTAGGAGGAGGGGGTGGACTCCTACTTGAGGGGAGTCTTGGAATGCAGCAGCATCGGACAAAGAGGAGTTGAGAAGCTCAAGACGTCCTGGAAGCTGGACTGGGATGGCTGGACGGAATGCGAGGGAAGTGGCCTTGCCCCCCCGCTGTTGCTGCCAGGCTGGCAGACTGAGACAGAGCACAGGAGCTCTGGTAGAACGCTTGGAGCAAAAGACTGAACTAAAAGCTGCCCTAAATGTTCTGACTCAGGGGGTAAATCCCCTGAGGAACGGACTGTCACGAAGCCCCCTGCACTTCGTGATATGACGTGGTGAAGTGAGCTTTTGTCCCGACAATCGCAGTCCACAGGAGAGAGACCTTTGCTCAGAGCCAAAGGGCTGAGGGGTGAGAGGAGACCCCCTTGTGTGTAATGGAGAGAGAGATCCAGCAACAAATCCAGCTACAACTGCTGCGTTTCAGGAGAGAGACACTGATGCCCTGAACGTGGACAGGATCTTTCCTTCTTCCCTTCTGGACTTTTATTGGAGGGAAAAGAGATTTGATCCAATGTAAATACTGCTTTATCGTACGAGAGATAGTTAGGATTGTGTATATAATGTATTATAATATTTATTTGTGTAATAATTGTAATATAATTCCCTTCCCCCCATATTGAGTCTTGTGTTGTGTCTGGAAAACCCCTCTCACACTGGGTTAAGTTGTGGGAGGGGGTGGCTTGGACTCGAAAATTGGAATTTTTGGGGGTTTCAAACCACGACAACATCCAAGGGAAAAATTAGGTTTGTGAGTCACCAGTGATAGATAGAATGGGACGGCAAGGTAGGAGACGGGAAGAAAAAATTAAAAAAGTAAAAAATCAGAACAGGCAATTATGAGTTTCATTTCACTATGAATTACACATATGAGCAAATGTATGTGTACGACATATTGTGTCAGTATTGGATGATTTTTATATTAAAACAATTTTTTTAAAATGAAAAGTCTTATCCCCTGTGCCTAATCAAAAGTACATTCACTGCAAAATCCAGGTAACATCACACCTGAAAAACTCTCTGAATATATCTTTCAAAATCTGAGAAATACAACAGTCTAGAAGATTAGTGGAGAAGGCTAAATGTCTCCCATTTCATCGCCACAAGTAGGTCCTCTATGTAAGGTTAGAATGATAATATTCCTCTGGAAATCACTGTGTATCAAAGGACTAGAATGCATATAGTCATTGGCCATTGTAGGAAAAATTTTCATAATTGACACATTTTTGACAGACTTGTCAGCTTGTAAACAAATCCCCAAAAATTGTTAGTTTGTTAATATTCATTTCTGCTTTTGAAGGGGAGATATTCAAGAGGTGATGGCTGATGCCAAATATGTTTATTTTTTATGCTTCATACATCACCAGGGTTATGCTAGCTGCCCTTAGAAAAACAGAGGATATATCTGTGCACATTCAACAGCCCCATTGGGAAACACTGTTTCTCAAACTGACGTTTGGGCTGTGTTCAGTACACAAGGTGTTTTACCAAAAAAAAGCAACACATTTCTGATGTCATATAAGTTATCGAGGTCTGCACAGATGACATTTCGATTTAAGGAAAAAAAACAGTGGAAGAGCATTACCAGAGCAACATTTGAATGAAACAAAGAAACAAACCAACCGCAATGCAACAGAAACAAAAATGTAAAAGAAAGCTGAAATAACATAAAAGGAAAAGAAAATATCAGACTAAACAGATTAAATCAGTAAACTGCAGCTGCCAAAAAAGTCTGATTCAAAAAACAGAGGAGAAATATAAGGATGCTTTGGGTTGTGAACTATGCAAAGAAATTTGTGAAGGAGCAAGATTCAGGATGGGAACAGTTTCAGGAGTGGAAAAAGTCATACAGCAATTGACAGGACTTTATTATATGGACTTTACCGTTATTATATGGTTTCAAATATGTGTATTGCATCGTATCCACACTACACAGTGCACAGCCCGGGCAGGCCTGGGCTTGCCGTGAGTTTTGCCTGCTCCCTGCTTCCCCCCTTCTACCTCTGATAGGCTGAAGAAGCTACAGAGAGGAGACTTACCATTCGCCCTTTCCTTCCCCGGTTCCTCCCCGGCTCCTCCCCGGTTCCACCCTCTTCTCCCGAGCTCTTAATCTCATTTGTTCCCCTGGTTGTCTGTCTCATGCTCCACCCCATGTTCTAGCCCTTTCCCCACCTGAACTTATAAAACCCCTGCACACCTCAATAAAGTATTCCATTTGTACCTCTACCTGGACTCTGGACCCATCCTTGCTGTGTTATGGCCCCATTCCTCTCCCCACTCAGACCGTGGCAGAAATTTGTGTTCAATACAATTGTCCTAGAGAGAAAAAATAAGAGTGTTATGGCATCAGAGGCAATCATAGTTTTTACAAATAATCTGTAAACAAAATATATTTAAAGGCTTCTAACAGTGTTTTCGTATGAAAGTTTTTCCAAAACTGTTCTTCCCACTGATATATCCAAGAAAATAAATAGTACAATCAAAATTAGTGTTATGTCGAAGGTTGAAATTGACATTAATCTTTCACACTATGCATCTAGTAGCATAAAAAATTCCATAATAAATCGAACATTGCTAATTATTTCAGATACTAGACTGACATTACATTTAATAATTTAATTTCATTTAATAATTGTATGTAATTAAGTTCAATACAAAATAATTATTCTTGTTAATTTATTATGACTGGCTTTACCCAGAACTAGCACGTTGGGAATCATGTCCTTCACAAAGTTTTCTAATGAGCTTTTGGGAACTAAGTAAGGTAAGTACAGGTTATGCAAGGGTGATCAGCTGGTATGTAGGCACCCAATGAAATGGGCCTTTATTTGTCTCTTTGACACTGAATGATTAATGAACAAGAGGATGTCTGAGCTTACTGTACTGCTTGCTTCTACTGCAGAATCATTTTTATTAATTTCATTGCTTTGGAAAACAGCTGACATTCAATCTGGCTGAGAGAACTAAGATATTTCTGAACTGACTTCAACAATCTTTCTTTTTGACAGCTGGCTCGGAATGAATGAAGCCACACAATGAGTGATCAGCCACACGTTTGAAATAGGAGCTGTACACCTTAAACAGATATTGAACTTGAGCTATATGTTAACATTTTGCATAATTTTAGAGACACTTCTCAAATCTTGATTGAATTCTGGATTTTGTACTATGAATTACATTGAAGGACATATATTTATAAACTTTTCTTGTTGATAATAGAAGCTTTTCAAGTATTTTCATGTGAATTTTCTTGAGAACGTCCTTTCCTCTCGACTGTGCATTTTAACATTACCTTCCTTATGATGAGTTACCTCAGGAGTTCAAGTTTTATAATTTTGGGGAACTGAATGAATTGCGTTTTCTCTGCACTGTTTATATTACTGAGGCCCCCACTCCTGCCATTATCAATTATTTTAGTAATTTCTGCAGAACATGGATTCTGAACTGATTCTAAGAAGCCACGGACTATAACTATTATACTTTTTTTTAGTTAAATAAGCCAATTTCAAATAGAATTTTATTAGCCTAGAGTGAGCCATGTCTGCAGTGCAAAATATTCTTGATCTGCAGACTGAAAAGGTTTTAAAACTACTTGTCTTTCCCATGTCAATCGTTCCACATGACCAAGCAACAAAGGAGAAATTAAACTTTATATTTCCAGAACTATACCTTACTGCTGGAACAACCTGGGTGTCATTATGTTTTCTTATTAGTTTGAAATTTTTATTTAATATTTTAAGATGTCTCTTAGATTATCTTATTTTTAAAAGACATTGTTAAAATCATACTCAGAAGAGGGGAAAAATAGAAGATTTTATTCTTATTGTTACACTTTGTAGCTATATCTGACATAAGCCAGTTATTCTTAAGCAATTAGCATAAAATTAGTGAGAGCTGTTTAAATTCTGTAATTGCCAACAAAAGAACATCACTGTCATGGGTGATGCAATACAAAACCCAGTGAAATCTTGAGTATTCTTGTCAGCATCCAAACACTTACTGTGTTGCAAAAGTTGCTTCTTATACCTATAAAGTCACAATCATGACTTTTTGCTAGATAATCTCCTCCAATTTTATTATTTTAGTTAACATAAATGGATTTATGAATGTGTCTTTTGTTCCCACTAGTTCTCATATTTCAATTGGAAAAAAAATTTAAAAAGAAATTGTAGTCATTTCTAGTTAAGACTGCTGTGGAACAGTATGTATCTGTTTTATTTGCTGTAAGTTTACTTTGTGGATTCTGTAAATATTAGTAAAAAGGAGACAAGAAAAGACATGACCACTTTTTTGTCTGACAGATTCTTTGTGGATTGTGTGGAATTCCAGAAGAGAGTAGAAATATTTCCTCCTCTGAAGGCATCTGAGTGTGCTCTGCCAGGAAGAAAGATTTCATTGAGGAAGTGTAGACATCTGTGATACAGAACTAATAATGAAGCCTCCTTATGCAGTCAAAGGAAAGAAATAAGTCAGAATATCTTAAGGTAGACATCAAAATAGTTTTATGATTTGCTCTGTTAAGAACTGAGTCTTTCCATTGACTGAATGTAGAGTTTACAGTAATTAATTGAGGTAGGTACAAGACTTTATAGATATATATACTACTCGTTGATGTGACTAACAGGCTAAGAGATATCTAAAAATAGAAGAAAAAAGTGCATTGTAAAATCTAATGTGACAAAATTATTTTCTCAGAAACCAAGAGGCAATTGTGTAGAGTTTGTTGTTTGAAGAACCCCCGTATTTCTATTAGAGAAAAAGACTGCAGGAAAAGTTCCCACAGATAAAGATTTAATGAGTATAAGGAAAACTGATTATCGATCCCTTTCTTTTCTTAATCTGTTTCACTCAAAGGATTTTTTTTTAATATAATAAAACAGAGCATTAAATATAGAAAATACTTTAGAAAATTTAAAGACACTTTAAAAAACTATTCAGTGTAATAGACTTGCAGCATAAGCTCTTCTTTTTTTAACTAATATGTGTAAGATTTTCATCATCAATTTTTTTTTTCCCCTGAGAATATTGAAAGCCTAATATGTTACTACATGATTTGTGGCCTTTGAAGAACATCAGTTGCTTCAGGTGACAGGTGGAACCTTGATAGCTTTCAAATATATATCTAACCTTTTCCAGTTTGTAAATCCACATCAAGTATATGCTTTGTTTGTATACTTTGTCTGAAGTGGTTTGACATGAGTTTGAAAGAGCAATAGCAATAAAGGATTCCCTCTCTAGTTTCAAAATAATGATAAATAATGATAAATAATGATACCCTAAGAGACATCAAACTAGAGTACCCAGTGTTTCAATAATGGCCTGTTGGTTAAACTAGAGAGCAGGATTTTTATTCCAGGTGGCATGAAACATGGATAGACAAGATGTTGAAAGACAGGATTAGAATTTCAAATTAATTCCACAAATTGGAGAAAAGAGGGATAAAATTGAGACACCTTCATTTTCATAACCTTAGACAGAATAATTATCTATTCAAATACTAGACTATTTATTAGGTAGTTAGAAAAGGTAAACGTTCTAAGGCATCTATTAGGAAGTATGAACAGTGTTTTATCATGTAAAACATAGGGAGTAAAACTTCCAACATTTTAAGCATTACATTTTATGAGAGATATAAAGAGAAGACAATCCTCCCCCCCAGAAAAGCACAGGAATGATCTAGTAAATATGAAGTACAAAAAACCATGGAAAGAAGTGGTGTAATTTTCCCTAGAAAACTAAGAAAGGACATGCTAAAACATATTCATGTACTTAGAAAGCTGATATGGAGAGGAAGTGAATAATCTCTTCCTCAAGTGTAGGATTTAGGGAAAGGAGACAGAAACTGAAATTGCTGGAAGAAAGAGTTTGGTTGGACACAAACACTTTAGTGTTAAAAGTAGTGATATTCCACCTTTACATGCAGCTGGAACAGCTTGAGATTATAGAAACAGGCTTGATTAATTGCGTGGTTTTTTGATGTACGTGTGACCTATAATTAATAACTAGACTTTTTACTGAGTAGATAAATTGTTCTAGTGGCCAAAGCTTTGTCATCAACAACTATTTTATTCTGGAAAATCTTTCAATTATTTTTTGTTTGCTTATTTGCTTTTACTGGAGAATGTATTTTCAATACTATAAATAGTAATTAAAAATTATTGGCAATTTTTAATGTTTCATTTCTGTCTGCCAAAATTCAAATAAGGGAGTCTCATTTTTTCATTGTGATGTTTATGTATTTCCTAAAACTTTGAAAACATTCAGACTTGTAAATTTGGCACCTGAATGTTTACATACTAAAATCACTTGTAACAAATAGCAAAGTTCTCCAAAACTGCTGAGGGCAGACAATCCCAAAAGACAATTATTCAGTCAACCTATTTTCATGTCCAGATGCTAAATTTAGTCTGAATGTACCTGTTGATATTGTGGAGTTTTCCTCAGTGGAAGTCTTTAAAAACAGTTTGAAGAAACTTCCATCAACAGTGATGAATGGTTTGGTGTTTGAAATCTGAGTTCATCTTTTGGTTTCTCTACTTAGTCAATTTTTTATGAAGTTGTGTAATACATGAGGGAAAGATGAAACGGAAGAGTCTATATGTGAGATATTGAGTGTATAGAAAACCTTTTTTTATATAATAAGTTGCAAAAAGACTAGCAATGATTATAGGAACCTCTTTTGTGATGAAGGTTCCAGAAGAAAGTGTAAAGTATTTGTGCTCAGAGCAAGGCTTGGATGATAACATTTTCACGAGTAGGAGAGAGAAAGAGCCAATCTGATTGAAGAAAGAGAGAATAAGAAGCTCAGACAGTTGTGTCAAATTCCTCCTTACAAATTAAGTCTACTAATTTTTTGAAAAAGACAAAAAAGACAAAAATGTTGAGAAACATTGTTACCAGATCATAAGTATCAAATGTCATCTGATAGCTGGGAGATATGATACATCAAGCAAAAGAGGTGATCAGAGACTCTCCTTCTGAATGTAAAGGTGAATGTCCTAAATGCAATAATAGCTGATGTAGAGACCATATTCAACATCTTTTTAATTTATAATCCTATTTTTTTCAATTTTATATTGAAAGGAATTGTGTCTTATTATTTTCACATTCATTCCCATACATGTTCTTACTCTCTTTTTTTTCTGTGTTAACTGTTTTCCCTCCTAAACTTTTTTCTTAACTTTCACCTGCTTCACTTATTTTTTGTCTCTCATATACAGAATATGCAATCCTGTGATTTTGGTGTTCTTCAGCTCTCATTTTTGCTTTTAATATTTTTTTTCTTTAACCTTTGTCTAAATATTCTTCTGAAATCTGTTTCTCGTCATCATCATCCTTTATTTGTCAGACTCAGTTGATCAGTGCTATGCTTTTTGTGTTCTTACTTACACTCCACAGCATTCTTTGTCCTTTATGCTTTCCACTCACCCCTCTGTTTCAACCATTCTTGTTACTCAAATGTTTGTTCTTATGTCATTACCTCATTTGTTGATTGCATTCCAGGATTTTGTTTCTTTTGCTATCTTGTCTGATTTCCCTCAAATATTTGAGATATTTTCCAAAGCTTTCATGGCAAGTTAAGACCACAGAACTTTATGTCTATATATACTTAAAAAGAAACAACATGACACTTTCAGCTAAATCATCTACTTCCCACAGGTAAGAATATTTTGCATATTCTCAGGCATCTCTGTTTTCTTATTTTTCTACTATACTGACTGATGCATTGATTGGGTTGAGATTATACATTCTTTGGTAGAGGTATCATAAAAGATCATAATCTGTCCTGTGTTCACTCATAGATGCTATTTTTGCTCCAGCCCAGATAGCTATCACAGTAGGACAGAAACTAAATCAAGTGGAGGCATGAGCACCTGCTAGTTAGTCTAGTGCAGCTGCTTAGAACTGTGTCTCTCAAAAGCTTTAATTATAAAGAATACTAAAAACATAAGTGACTCAGAAAATCACTAGAGCTTACTTGGTATGTCTGATTCAGAAAATTCTTGGCATAGAAAATGTGAAATCTAACCTGTGTTTTAATTTTAGAATACAATTTGGGTTCAGAACAGAAAAACCCATCCCAAAAATCAGTCTCAGAGTGAATACTACTGTGAATCCTCCACAACTATTCACAGCCAACAAAGAAAGGAATAAAACTGAAGTATTTTTTTAGATTACTGAACTTTAATTTTTCACACCTCCTTCACATACATCTGGGGTGGCTTGAAGAGTTAGTAATAGACTTGATTAATTGCTTGGCTTTTTGATGAAGGAATTCATACTATATAATTAGAGATTTCACTGAAGTGGGTACATTATTTCAAATCTTACATAGATAGGGGAGGCTTTCACTTTAAAGATTTGTCACTAAGAACCATTTCCCTCTGGAAGATTATTTTTAATGGGACCAACATTTTCTAATATAATGCTTTACAGTTCAAAGTAACAAGTCATTTTTGATGATTCAGTTTTATGCCCCCAAGTTGAGACATCTTAGACAGTCCCGATTTTCTGATCTGTTAAGACACTATCTGTGAAGATTTCCTAGATAGAGCACCAAACGCTGAACACTAAAATCACATAGGTGAAAATAATGGATATCTTCTGCAAGGTCAGTAAGAAATAAGGTGGATTTGGTACTTTCACCAAAACACAGAATGTTTAAGTTTGGAAGATACTTCCGGAGGTCATCTGGTCCAACTCCTCTGCTAAAGTGGGGCCACTTAGAGCTGGATGCCTAGGACAATGTCTAAACAGGTTTTGAATATTTCCAAGGTGGGAGATTTCACAGTCTCTCTGGGCACCCTGTGCCATTGATCAGTCACCCTCAGTTTTTCCTGACATTCAGACAGAGCCTCCTGTGTTTCTGTCTGTGCCCATTGTCCCTGGTCCTGTCACTGGGTACCACTGAAAAGGGCCTGTCTCTGTCTCCTTTGCACCATCCCTGAATGTATTTTTATGCATTGGTAAATACTTGCTGAGCTTTCTCTCCTCCGGGTTAAACAGTCTCAGTATTGTCAGCCTTTATACATATGTGAGCTGCTCCAGACCCTTAAACCATCTTTGTGGTCCTTCTTTGGACTCTCTTCAGTACGTCCATATCTTTCTTGTACTGAGGAACCCAGGACTGGACACAGCAGTTTCACCAGTGCTTAGTGCTTAGTCCTTGGCCTGCTGGTAACACTTTACCTAATGCAGCCCAATATAATATTAGTCTTGGTATTAATCTCAGCAGAGCGGGTGGACATTTCTTGAAGGAACTATGGCCTTCCTTTGGAAGGACCCATGTCAAAGCAGGAAGATACTGTGAGAAGGAGAGACAGAGACAACTGGCCACAGTTCAGTTATGAACTGACCACAGCCCTCCATTCTCCATGCTCCCTGCAGCACTTTGTGGGGGCAGAAGGAAAAGAAAATGGGAATGAAAGGGTGAAGTTGACCTTGGGGAAAAAAAAGAGGTGGAAGAAAAGTGTTTGTTTAATTTGGTTTTGTTTCTCAACATTTTAAATGGTAATACATTAAACAATTTTCTACGATGGAGTTTGTTTTGCCAGTTATAGTAATTGCTATGGAAACTCCCCACCTTTATCTCAATCCATGAGGGTTTTCACTGTATTTTATTCTTTGAGTGGAAGTGAAAGAGCAATTGATGAGCTTCTGGCAACCATGGAAGGTCAACACAGTACATCTCTATGCAACAATTAGTCCCATTTTGTCCTAGGAAAAATTAATTCATTAAATCATCTACATAATTGTTCATTTAAAAATATTTGACTTTCATATATTCCAAGTATTTAGGTTAGGGAATCTAAAGACTTTATTGGATGACTAAGTAGCAGATAGGTGAGACTATTTTTCAACATTGTACAAGGCAAGTTAGCCCTAAATCACAGTAATGACATATTTCCATTTGCACTGTGTTCAACCACAAATACTTGTTCCTTGGTATTTTTTGCTAGATACCTTTAATCAGTTATGATGAATCCCAACGTCAAAATGTGTCCCTAGGAACATCCACAAGAGGTTTCCTGATGTTGACATTACGTTTGGTAGGTCAAACTCCAGACCTATCATTTGCATTTTATTTCTCTTCCTAGGCAGCATTCTCACTGGAGGATTCGTGACTCATGCACCTCGAGCACTTTGTTTAGTTTTGAGCCGCCCACTACAAGAAAGACACTGAGCTGCTGGAACATGTCCAGAAAATGGGAATGAAGGTGGTGAAGGGCCTGGGGTACAAGACTTGTGAGGAGTAGATAGACTGGTTATTAGGAAAAGGAGGACTTCGAGGATGGTGAAGAGTCTGGAGGGGAAGCCTTATGAGGAGCCGCTGAAGTCACTTGGTTTGTTCAGCCTGGAGCAGACTGAGGGGAGACCTCACGGCAGTCTACAACATCCTCATGAGGGGAAGCAGAGGGGCAAGTACCAATCTCTTCACTCTCTTGACCGGTGACAAGACTTGAGGAAATGGCATGAAGCTGAGTCATGGTAGGTTTATGTTGGATATTAGGAAAAGGTTTTTCACCCAAAAGGTGATTTAGTACTGGAATAGGCTCCACAGGGAAATGGTCACAGCACCAAGTCTGCCAGAGTTCAAGAAGTGTTTGGACAATGCTTTCAGGAACATGACGTGATTCTTGGGGTGTCCTGTGCAGGGCCAGGAGTTGGATCCTAATAGGTCCCTTCCAACTCAGTATATTCTATGATTCTATGAAACATTTCTTCTTCTAAAGAGTTATCAAATATTTGAACAGGTTGCCCAGAGAAGTGGTGGAATCACCATTCCTGGAGGTTTTTAAAACACATGTAGACGTGGCACTTAAGGATATGGTTTAGAGGTGGACTTGGCAGTGTTAGGTTTATAGTTGGACTCAATGATCTTGAAGATCTTTTCCATCCTAAATGATTCTGATTCTTCCGTGTTCAATGACACTTTGGTGTTAAAAGGCAACTCTTCTCTAGTACATATTCTCTGAAGTATGCAGAAGAATGAACACTTTTTAAATTCAGACCATGACACACACTGTATAGTATCATATTAATTGATTCTATTAAGAAATTAAACTCTAGGAAAAGTAAGAAAGCTAGAAGTGATTTTGTTGCTGATTGACAAATTCTGAACAAATTACAGCTTGCAGTTTTCCTTCAAAGACAGGAAAAATGCACACATTCATTTCGCTTTTATATATTGTTGCAACTCTTCACGATCCTTAATTTAGCTTCTATTTTGATATAAAATCTTATTGATTTAGCAAGTGCTGTGTTTGAATGACAATGTTTCCATAGAGATTGTAGGGTAGGAAGGTATATTTCTGAAATGCCACACATCTAACATCAATGATAGGATGGCTCTGGGTAGACAGCACAAATGCAAAGCCACATAGAATAGGTTGGACACCAGTGTCCTTACTAGAAAACTTATAAAGATAAAACTCTTTTCTCTAATTGCCATTACCTCTTTACTAACTAATAAGATGGATGCAATGAAAAAAAGAAAGGAAAAAAAGGAAAGAAAAAAAAGAAGCACGCTAGATGCGTGACTTTTAGATCTTTGCACTCCAAGTAAATATTGGCTTCACTTGTCTTAAGCATTTAATATCTCAAAAAACCCCACAGTATTATTTACTTGATACCTTATTTTTCCAATCATCAAGCCAGAACTCACTTCTGCTATGTGCTGAGTATTCTGGCAAGGTTGAGAAAAAATTCCAGTAGTTTCTGCTGACATTTAGCATGACTTGCAGTTAAAAACAATATTCCTTTTGTTTCAAGGGGCATGTTCAGAGGTGGTAGCTGTGGCACTTATTAGATTGTTGTAAACACCCAGCTCTGTTACAATTATTTCAGTCAAAAGCAAAATGGCTGTTTCCTGACATAATTGTCTGAATCCATTAAAAAAGCCCTTTATTCTTATATTTTCAGTGGGGTGGGGTGCTTGCTTGTTTATTTATTATTGCTGTTTTTTTCCCAGAAAACCTAGCTTAAAGAAAAACCTAGTTTAAAGAAAAACCCATGGAGGGAAAGGGAGAGGGAGAGGGTGAGGGAGAGGGAGAGGGAGGGGAGAGGGGGAGGGTGTGAGGGGAGGGGAGAGGGGAAGAGAGGGGGAGGGGGGAAGGAAGGGAAGGGAGGGCAGGGGAGGGGAGGGGAGGGGAGGAGAAGGGAGGAGAGGAGAGGCAAATATATCCTGGGCTGCATCAAAAGCAGCATGACCAGCAGGTAAAGGGAGAGGATTCTCACTCTCTGCTCTCCTGAAACCCCACCTAGAATGCTGCATTCAGCTCTGGGACCCCCAATACAAGAAGTATGTGAACCTGCTGGCAAGAATCCAGAGGAGGGCCAGTAACTTGTTCAGAGATACATATCTGTGAAAGAGAAAACATCTCTACTTACTGTAACCTTCTGGTTTTATCCCATCTTTTACAATATACAGACTTCCAGCCTATATAGGTAAAGAAAACAGATTATAAGTTTGTCAGAAATTCTCAATTTCAGGAGACAGTAAGTAGACACTATTTTCCCTCTCAGTTATTCTACAATAAACCTCCTTTAACGATAACTTTATTTTATTGAAACATATGTTTATACCTGCATTATAGCAAGAGAATATTGTGTTTTGTTAGATTTCTAAGCACAGGTCACATTGGTGCCCTTTACTTAGCCATACATATTTAAACATACACAATCCTGACTTTCTCTCATCTTTCTTGTTCCTTACATGCATTGGATTGGACCAACTCCTGTGAAATGGGATGTGTCAGTGCACTGCCAGGAACACTCATTCTTTTATTTCTTTCTCCTAAGAGACATTGTTCCTTGTAATGAAAGGGAGAATGGGAACTGAAGACTAATAAGACTTTATGAAAAGATTTTTTTTTAAAGCTTCTAATACAGGTAAACTTAATAAACCTAATAAAATACTACTTTTTGCTTGCTATGCTTTTATCTAATCTTATGAGATATTTTTATCACTTTGATGGGTGTAAGGTACTGTACTTAGTGATTAGAGCTGTTTCACAATGACATTTGGAATATATTGTAATCAGCAAAATGATCCTTCTAGTTTGTAGTCTTCCTTTGAAGGCCTGTCACAGCACAAGGACATTTTGTCTATTCCATCTTAATACTATTTTCTCCTGGCTTTCATCTCTTCTGTAAACCACAAAACATAATAGTAAATGGCTTAACCAAATGGACATAAATGTTACTACCATTATTTTCCCTTTGAGGGGCAAACTATCCCAGCAAGGCTGCTGAATGAAGCACAGTGATGTAACAACATGCATAACTGCAGACAGAATAGGCAACTGTGAAAAGGATATGGGAAAAACATGATGACAAGTATCAGGATAATAAGGGGAATAGAATATGAAAGGTTGGTTGGCAATCTGTTCTGATCAGAGCTGTACCATGTTTTAACTGTCAGCAGCAAAACTTGAACTGAATAGACTTCAAAGGAAGTGAAACCCCACAAAGGACATAAAGAATTATCCAAAGGTTGCAATGTTATTTTTTTTTCTGGGGAAGATTATGTTGAGCAACTTTATTGTTTGTTTTGGGGTTTTTTTGCTTGTTTGGTTGGTTAGTTTTTGTTTGTCTGGGGTTTTAATAATTAAAAAATAAAGCCCAAGAGAAAAAATATTTCCATTACAGAGGAGGAAAATGAACCCATGCTCATAGTGAATAGTTACACTAATACACAGTAAACTGTGAATTCACCTTTAAATTATGAGTACCCTAGTAATTCCCTTGGAAGTTAATCTAATGCTTGTGAAGTAAAAGACCTATTGTTTGATGCTTTGTTTAACAAGAACATTAATTAAAACTAGTTCAATAATGATATTTTGCATAGCTATATAATGAACTACTATACAATTATAGGTAATGTACATTCAACAAAAGCACTGTTTTATATTGGATTTTTTGTGAAATAAACTTCTTTCCTGTGGAAAAGAATAATGTAGGGTTTTGGTTTTTTACTTCCTTTCTGGAGGGGTCCATTATTGTTTCACTAGTACTGTGTTACATATTTAAGCTCTTTGACAAAATGTAGCTATGCATGTTTTTAAGGAAAAAATAAAACCAAAACTTAACAACTGGTCAATAATATGCAGCATTGTAGAACGTCAAAGAACATTAAAAAAGAATATTATTTTCAGCTGCTGAAACTGCAAAGGAAATGTACTTTAATTTGAGACTTTACTTTCATGAGCATGCTTAAGTCATAGGCCTTTCAAAAATCTGTCTTTGACATTTCAGCTAAAGAAAGCAAAATTGTAAAGGGCAGGCAAGGTCTTCCAATGCCAGACTCCAAATATGTATAGAAATTGCTGTTGTGTGTACAGACTTTAAACTGTTTTCTAATTCCAATTGAATTCAGTAAATTCAATTTTCTTAAGCTGGATTTCTCTGATCCTACCCCAAAATTGAATTCACAGAGCTAGTGGAAGAAATTATTAGGTTGGTCTGCTCCTTTTGTCCAACAGCTTAGGCTGTGTCCAGGGTACACTACAAGATGTTTTCCAGAGGTACAGGGCAATATAAGCCAATTTTTGCCTTTGATTCAGCTGAAAAGTTCTTTTAAGTTTTGGGTTTCTCAACCTGCACCAAATTGTCTCCCTACTATAATAAAGGACATTTTAAACTATTGTTTCTTTGTGACAGAACTTCTTCACTCCATATATTATAAGCACTGAAATACTAATTTATCGAGAGAGGAAGCACATAGAGATATTCTTTAGCTTGAAGATTCAGATCCTCACCTAAAAGAGGGAGGAAAAAAGTGCTAACTCTCTCTGCAAATTGTATCTGTTGATCCACAAAAATGTGAAAAACTGTCAATATAAATCATAGTAGTGTCTTGATTTCCCAGTATTCTCTATTTTGTACCCTCATCAAAAGTCCATACAGTCAACATCAATACCTGGTTTTGATGAGAAATGCAATCTTAAAACAGGATGAAGATTTGTTCCAAATTTGTCTGCAGGTAAGTTTCTATATTCCAACTAAGTAAGATCAACATCACACTTTTTCAGAAAGTACTATGCTATTTCTTTTCCTGTTCTCCCATAACTAACCTTGAATAACCAATATGGGTTATATGCAAAATTTCATGTGGAGAATTATAGTGTAACTCTTGGGGATGGTCCTGTGCAGGGCTAAGAGTTGGACTCGATGATCTTTGTGGGTCCCTTCCAACTTGGCGTATGCTGTGATTCTCTGATTCTGTGAATTCTTTACTTATTAAAAAAAGTATTAACTTTTTAAAACTATTTAACTGAAAGATCAGTTACTCTTTCAACCTCACCATTAAGAGATATTCAATAAAATCAGTAGTCCTTACCCGTACTGAGTGGTGATCATATTTAACAGTATGATTTTTAGAATGCATAGTAATGCAATGTTGTTTCATGGTCTGGACTAGTCAGTCATACACAGTCCTTCAACTGCAATAAATTAGTCCAGTAAAAATAGTTAACTTACTT
Source organism: Pipra filicauda (assembly GCF_003945595.2). Taxonomy (NCBI): domain Eukaryota; kingdom Metazoa; phylum Chordata; class Aves; order Passeriformes; family Pipridae; genus Pipra; species Pipra filicauda. The sequence goes on along the minus strand of NW_024104343.1, from coordinate 2,485,095 downwards.
AAAATTGGTATAATTTTGGATTTAAAGTACAGGTTTGGAATCCATAATTCATTCTCCACCTTTAAATGAATAATTCAATTTCAAATATGCTTGTCTTTTTATTGCATTTACTATCAGACTTATGGTATAACTAAGTTCTCTTACAGGGTCAATGTTACATTTCCAGTCTACTTCAAACACTGAGCATACCCAGAGACTTATAGCTGATGTTGGTTGCAAATATATCTGTTTTAAATACATAACATCCTCTGAATGTTTAAAAATAGTAAGACAGTTTTTGTGAATTAAATCAGTTATTATAGTAACACTTTTGTACATGTGCATTTGTAACTACCTGTTCTTAACGTATGAAATATACTTAAAACAAACCCAGAGAAGTAATTAAAGACAAGACATACACTTAAGTATTCTTATCTCTATGTTATTCCTTACTTTTTTTGATTCTTAATTGTCATAGCTGTAGTTTAAGATACTGACTGGTATATTAATTATTATGTGTTACTGGAATATGGTGATTTAGAAGTTAGTTGTTTTAAAATTTCAGATGTCCCTTGTATATTTTTAGGTCCAAAACGGCCATCACCCAATATATGGTTAGTTAAATACATTTCACAGCTGCATTTGGAACTTGAACTAGAACTGCACTATGAAAATCCAACTTACAGGCATTTATTTTTTGTGTCCTTACATAGAATTACCATAACAAATTCTACGATTTCTATTACTCCTGGTGAAAAATGGCAATAACAAAAGACAATGGCAAATAGACTGATTAGCACTGAGTAAAAATCCCTAAACCTGTGTATGAATACATGGTCATTCCAGAGAAACATTCCCTCTAAAATATTAGAGGGAATTTGTCATTGCTCTGGTCAATATATGTTTCAGGATGGAGCTGGGAATAGTTGCAGCAGATAAACTATTGAGCTGATTAGGAACTTTCAGTTATAAATTTCTGGCTTTTAAAGATAAAACATGTCTCTTTGTGCATGCCTACCCAGTCTCTGCTTGTTACAGCTGAAGGGAATGAAAAGATTTTGCTCTTTGTGATATTTATTCCTGTATCCACTAAATGCAATGGTGGTTGTTATCATTGACTTCGTTAGCATAGAGATTCAGCTCTGCAGATCCATAGAAATCTAAGAGTGTTCCCAGCCATGCCATTTTGCACAAACTCATCCAGCTTCTGATCCCCAGTTCTGTTTCCCTTTTGAACCCCCAAACTGTTTTTTTTTAGTCAATTGTAAGAATACAATGGTTTTGAGTCTAAGCCTTCCTTCCTGCTAACCAGGAAGGAAGGAAGGAAGTATTCCATCCTATTCCTTTACGTAATCAAACATATAAGTAGATGGAGAGAGAAGCCTCTTCTGGCAAGGTTTGGAGACAGCAGACTCCCGCAGCCGGTCTCACTCCTGTGGGGGAGCTGAGGCTTGGCTGGGCCTACGGGGTCTGTTGTTTCTGCTGATCTGGAGTCTGGTAGCGTGGTGGCAGAGGCATTGAGTGCGACTATGCTATTTCAAGGAAAATATTAAGGTTTTCTTTGGCTAGTTTTTTACTGAGTGTGTATACCTGGTTTTTTTCAGGGGTTTTTTGTTGTTTTGTCCCTTTTCCCTTTCCCTTTTCTGTTTTTGGGTGTTGGGAGTTTTTTTCTTATGTGTATATAGTTGTTGTAATTGTATATATAAATGTAATATAAGTGTAAATATATTTCAGTTCTCTTGTTGTTTATTTTTTTCCCTTGGTTTTGGAGGGGGGAGCTCTTGTGGTGAGGTTTGGAGACTTGGCAGGGAGCCAGCTCCAAACCACCACAAAGCTATAATACCACATCACTCAGAGTAACTTTTCTCCTACACATTTCCTTCCAAACCTCTGCATAAAAGTTTACCTGATCTATCATCTTCTCTCTGCATATAAACCAATTTTATCTGTATGTTCTCTGTGTTTAAGAAGTCTTATGTGTACACGGAAATTAAGGTACTAAACAGGCAATCAGAATTTTCTGGCATGCAGTTTTCTAGTCTGCATCTAGAAAGGCTCACAGATGATTATAGTAACAAATATTCTAGTCTCAATTAAAAGTAATATATTAAAGACATTCTTCTTGGTTATAGATGTAATAATATATGTGTGTACTATCTGAAGAAGTCCAAACGACTTACTGCTCATAATAGTTACAATTATCGTGAGGATATACTACAACTAAAATGAACAGGAAATGACACAAACTAGGAAACATTGAGTTTTTAGCATCTATTGTTATAGCTAGGGAAAAACTGGTTCTGATCAAGCAGCTATTCAACAAAGACAACTGTTGAAGTCGCTGTGGGAGTTTCATATTCTAAAAGACTTTAATATGATCCCTTTGAATTTACCTTTATTTCTTAACATTTCTTTTGCTGGGGTTATCCTTCTGGCTTCAGGTGCTTCTATAACATTCAACATATTCAAATTGCAAGCATTAAGACCAGGAAATAAACAGTGAGATGCCCCATATAAAAATTCACCACATTCATACCATACAGTACATATATCACATACATCACTCAAAAGATCACTTCTTCCTATCAAGAGCAGCGATGCAATGGGCCTTCCTCACAACAGACTTAAGGTGCCTGCTACAGTGTTTGTTCATCTCAGCTTCCACAGAATAAAAAGATTTCCAGTGGTCTGTATTGCAGCTGATGATGGGTTCAAAATCCAGTGGCAGCATTTTTCAGTTCTTTGTGCGATGAGTATTAGTGTTAGCATACTGAAAAAGAATTTACCTTGTATCATTTTTTGATGTTTATATTTAAATAATCTTCTAGAATGTTGGGGCTCTGTATGTGAACCACCTTAAGAAACTGCATCTTAGTTTCTCTTTTTTCTGGGTAAGTATAATGCCCAAAAATGGAATGAGGCATCCTGTGGAGCTTGTGAAAGGGATTCCCATGATGAAAGTTGGCGGAAACTGAGTGTCAAGATACTCAGTCTACACCAAATGGTGGCACATCAGAAATGTTCACTAAAAGGATATTAAATCTTTAAGTTGTCTAATAGTACCAGTAGTGATTGTGGCACTGCTGGTACTTGTCTCTGTATTGAAAGCTTTATCTTAATTGTTATATTAAGATGGGTGAAGTGATACTAATAACTGATATTCTTTTCCTTTTACTAAATGTGTATAAAGTTTATCTTTACAGAATGTCATGATCATAATTTAATTATCCCCTGTGAGAAGATGGGATGCGGTTTTATGTACCATTAATAACTAAAAAATGTCTTTAATAGAATTGTTATTGTCCAAATCACAGTCTGATATTCCTGTACTCTGGTAATGCAAGGAAATAAAGTTCTTCCCCATCAGCCATCCAGTATAAAAGGACATAGGCAATGAGTTGAGTTCGGGTGTACCAAGATTATTTTCCTCCCTCTTCTCATTGTCTGTTTACTTGGTCCAAAAAGAGAGCATTTCAGTTTGTGGTTTTCCCACTTTCTCACACTATGTTCTGTTATCTAACAGTCTACAAAGATTGAAGGTACTTTAAACAAGGTAACTGATTAATCTATGCCATTCAGTCTTTCAGTAGAAATACTAACTTAACAAAAAGTACTTCAGATAATGGAAAAAAGTCTATTAATCATAAAAAAAAGGTATAATAATAGGGATAAAACTCTGCTTCTGTTGGTAGATCAGTTTTGAATGTTTGAAAGGCACATACATACACATGTACTTGGATTTGAGTTGTAGCCAATCCATGCAGTCTGTAAGCTGCTGTCAATTTACTGCATCAACATCCATCACATAAAGTTATTACATATGTATCTATCATTTGGTGTATTAGAAATAAAGTCATTGTAATAGAATTTTGTCATAAAATCAATACCTTGGAAAATAAATTTCTTGGGTTCACCTCAACATTTACAGTGTTTGGTAGCAGGACATCATTATCTTTTGACAATGTTCTATAGTGGTGGCAATATCTCTTAATTTAAGACCAAGTACACTATATGTCCTTTAATTCTTTTATTATTTATAGATTTTTGCATTAAAGCTACTATAAGATTCAATGAAACACAAGATATTATTTCAAACCTGACTCCACACATTTGCATTAAATTGTGTCATGCTTTGACTTATCTATACTGTATTGAAAATGTAACACTGCAAAAATGCAATAGCATGTATTTATTAAATGTATACCAAGTCTGCTGCCTGTCTTCAGATGAGACGTTGAATGGGTGTGGGAGTTAGTGACATGAGAAGTTCTTTTTTTTTTGATCTAGTCAAGCATCAATAGAACTTCTTTGGATACTGAACTTTTCTTATTGGTCACTGACATATCTGAGACAGCACTGTATATCTGTGAATATTTGTCATGGCCAGAGTTTGTAGATAAAACCTATAGTTTATGTTTGGATGGATTTTATTCCCTCTATACTGGCTTTTTAATTGTGTAAAACAATGGAAATGAAGAACATGACTATAAACTAAAGGCCATTTGATATTTTTTCTCACAATATCAGTTATCATTAATACTCATTTCTGTTGACTACTGATAAAACAAGTGACAAAACACTGCTGACTTACAGATCAACTTGGGAAAAGCTCCAGTGATGTGTCAGTGCTGGGTTTGTCTCTGCCTTAGAAGAGAGATGATAGATAATTCAGTAACATGACCTAAACCCAGCTCTTCTCACACATTTGCTTCAACTTCTGAGTGCACTACTGTTGGAGGATGAAAACGAAGAATGGAAGAAAAGCATCAAACTCAAGGTTCCTCCTGAAGATGAAACCACTTTATAAATGGATAGAGATTGTAATGGACAATTTGAGTTTATGCGTTTTGGGTTTTATGTCATGTTTCCTAATTTTCTGTATAATTCCCTATGTACTGTGCTTTAAGTCCTGGAAAATTCCCTTGTCCCTCGTGCCCTGAACCCTTCCCTCTCATTGGCTGAATTTTGCTGCATTGCAGTACCCTTCCCTATATGGTTGTGCCATCCCCCTGTTTTGCATGCTCCGCCCTTGCTCCTCCCCAGTTACACTCTCCTTCTAGCGAGTTCTCAGCTTACCGTATAGAAGCTGAGAACCATTTTAATAAAGAGGCCATTTCACCTTGGACCCTCGAAGTGTGCCGACCCTTTCTTCCCGTGAAAAGCCACACATTACCACCAACCTTAGAATGGAAAAGAAGAGATAGGAAAAAATCCAAGGTGTAAATGTTTTTTTCGATGATTTTGTGTGTCTCAGGAAGACTCTTACTGTCCCTTTTCTATGAAACCTGGGCAAAAAGGAGAGAAATTCTGGAATTGCAGGACCCCATTCACTAAGGTAGATGATGTTTTATTAATATTTTATTGAATGGTTTGTTTCTTTGTTTGTTCGTTTGTTTCTCATTATGGTTTCACTTTGTTTTGTATTGTTACTAAGTCTAGAAAGTCCTGATTTGGAAAGCAAGAAAATGTAGCTGTACTCAAACAGTTAAATAAGCTGCTCCGCTTTCCCTCCCCACCCCTCCAGTGAGAAAGGGGCAAAGGCATTGTGGAGTTGAGATAATTTACTGAAAGCAAACAACAATGGAAGAAGAAATGGACAGGGACAGCAACATCAACAACATTAATAGAAAAGTATATCATAGAGAAGGTGCTTTATGCACAAAAATTTTTCACCGTCTTGACTCAGTTCCACGCCATCACCGATACAAAAACAAGATGGTGTATTTTCTCTGAAGCTCACAGCAACACGCAATTATTCCTGAGACAAAGACAAGATGGCAGATTCTCTCTGCAGCCGGTGTTCCCCATCCCCAAGCCCAAGACAGTGAAAAACAATTATGGACAACCCTCCAAAAAGCTGGATCATCGCTGCCCGATTTCCAGACTGATTTAACTCCGCATAGTGCAATCCACTCCAGACTGCTCCACTCTGCTTGGCTGTGCTTGGCTCCTCTCGAATAGGTTCGCTACCGCTCTTTCCTGCAGCTGCTTCTGGCATGGGCGCCACAGTGCATGTGTTTGCCACTTGGAGTTGCATTCTTCCTGAGGTACAGGAAGGAACAGGCAGGAGTGAGAGAGTCTGCATCGCTGGTCTCTGCAACTTCCCCAAGAAACAAACAGAAAAAAATGGCATCCTTCCAGCATGCATTCATTTTTTTTTCCCTCTTGAAGTTAGTTCCCCAGAAATGGGGGTGGTGTAGAGTAGCAAACCTAGCCATGTCCACACCTGTGAGAAAACCCAGGACAATGTAGAAAAAAAAAAGGACTATTTTATGGTGTCTTAAAGACAATTTTTTTTCTAAGAAGTCTTTACCAAAACTTTTACTGACAGCAGTGGGTACCAGTTTGCATACTGTCAGTATAAAATATTAATGAAACTGATAAAAAAATCATTTATGGTCATGAATACACTGTGTAATGTAACACAGTGTGGGAAATCCCCTGACCAGCTCTCAGTCAGTTTAAGCAGTATCTGAAGTGACACACTGTCAAATAAGAAGATGCTAGCTGAGATCCTGAAACAGCATTGAAGTGTCAGCCTTATACAGCACCATAAGAAATTATCTCAAAAGTAGGAGGAATTGGCTTGCTGCAGCTCTACTAAAATGACTACACTGATTACTGGTCTACCGCTAATTCTTTCTCTGATATACTGGGAAAATTCTGCATGACTTACAGCATAGGCAGCCCTAGGATTTATCGTAAGGCCAGCATATGTTAGAAAAAAAAATGATACCATTGTGAAACATTATACTTCTATTTCAGAATCCAGCACAATTCCTTAACAACATGGTAAAATAGTTAACATCACATGGTGATAACAGATAAAGTTGCTGAAAAAAAATTACCTCACAACCCTCAGTTTTTGGTCTCTTGATAATGCTTAAACTTAGAAGAAATAAACTAATCACATAATTGCTCTCACACTATGCAGTTGTTCCCATATAAAGTAGTTGGCACTCATCTAACTAATCAGGTATGATTAAAACTGCAGTATTTGTGAATACTTAAAAACAGAAATTTTCCTATAAATCTTAGGAAATGAAATGCAATATGACTATAGCAAAGAAAATACTATGTAATAAACAAACATTCGTGACAAGCAACAAGTCTGAAAGTTAATGTTTGGATTCCAGGATAGAGTGGTGGAAAAAAGGGATTCATTTAAAATTCAGAGCTCTGGGCAGATTAAAGACCTGTAAAATAAAGAAAGTGGCCAGGAGAACTGAAATAGGTATATATCTGGGTTTGGACCATAAAAAATCAGAAAAAAATGTAAAAATATGTATTTTAAACATCTCCTTCCTGCTCAATATAAAGAGTCTGTTTAATTTTTGAACTCCTTTTTTTCAGTTTTGGATACTTTCTGCACAAGTGTAAATGAACTTGAAAGTGAAAAATATTGAAGGTAAACAAAAAAACCCTGACATTCTTGTAAGGTAAATGAAATAGGGTTTCTGAAATCTTTGTATAGAATTTTGGAAATAAAAATATATCAGAATATTTTGAAATCCTGAATGTCAATATCGCTAATATTTTGACTAAATATATTAATTGAATTCTAATCAAGTGTGGTAACACTTTTGATCCTTAATTCATTCCACATAGGATACTGAAGAAAATGTAAGTTTCCTAATAACAATACAAAGATCAAAACACTACTGGTAGTTCTAATACCTATTCTACAGATTTTACAAGGGTATATTAACAGCCTGATCTCTGTTTTTTGGTCCATTTCATGTTTTCATCATGTTGTTTTACAGAAATTGTAAAAAAAAATCTGTTTAAGCAAAGCATACAATTGTGCAAGTTAACATCTGACTAATCCTCCTGCACACCCTCATAGCTCCCATCTTCAAATCTTATTTCACCTTGAGGTGTGTAAGTTAACCAAGATATCTTTGAAGGTAACAGTATTTCTAAAGAGGTAGTATTTCCCAGAAAAATGGATTTTAACCATTGTGGTTTCTAAATACATGGCATACATTTATTTTACTTAAATATCTGCATAAATTGTAGCAAAACCACCACCGTGTTCCAGAAGTAACTTAAAAGCACCAGTACATTTAGTTACCTGGGTGTTTATTAATAATAGCTATCCAGTGGACCTGTGTTAAGGTTCATTCAGCATCAAAACATCGAGATCTTACCAATTAATATGCACCTAAGCATATGCAAACATTCAGAATATCCAGGAAATTCAGGTGAAAAATAGCAAAAGAAGAGAAGAAATACAGACGTAAAATCTGAACTGTTATAAATAATGAATGGCTTACTCACTTCTGTGTCTGATATATAACAGGCAAGTTAATTGTCTTTTGTTTTTTTATTTACCTCAGTGCGACCATAGATAAGCAAACAGTACAAAACAGCGTAGAAGTATTTCTTTTCTTTTTTTTCCAGAGAGGAAAAAACTGTGGCATAGTATTATTAGTTTGCTCTTAATTGGCATAAAGTGCTAACTGATAAAATGAATGATCATTTTCCATCTAAAATCATAACTTTATATTTTTCAAATGTACTGTCTCAATTGTCCTGACTTCAGACAAAATGTGAAACTTTTCAGTTTACCAACAGCTGGGTTGAATCAGTTCTGTTTAAAAGAATTATCAAATTTAAGGTCCTAATTACCCCTGTGAAAAGATTATAATAAAACATAAGGATGGAATTAATCTGCTGGAATTCAACCAGAAGGTTAATCTGGAGGCTAGATAATGCTAAACCTCCAAACTTCATCTTTCAACCCTTCAAATAATTTAATAATCAACTCACAGTTATGACATTAAAAAAACATTTAAAAATGTCTTTGATGTCTGTTAGACTATACGTAGTTTGTAAAGCAGTGAACTGTTTTTTTAAAAATTTTCTTACAGACTTGAGTTGCTAGAAAATGTTTCATATAATTAAGCTATTTAAAATATTTCATAGCTATTCATGTTTCTTTATGGTGAAAGAGAGGTCTTCTAAAGTGCTTCAGTGATAAATGTTCACTCTGGGATTGCTATTCTCTGGAAAACTCCAACTCCCACAGACGTAGAGGCAAAGTTTGCCAAAATGAGTTCATTTTTCAAATTAATTCAAACAACTTATGTTTCCGAAGCTGTCTTAGAAAACCACAGGGAAAAATTTATAGAGTGAGCAACTTCTGAGGAGAGAGGGAGGCAGTTTGTTATCTAGTGAAATTTCTTGTGTAGCAGGACCAACACACTTTCCAGAAGCAGTCCTTTTCCAAAGGCAGTAAACGTCTTTTTCTAAGGAAGGAGCAAACAATGATCACTAACCCTTCTCCTTCTTATTGTGTGTTTGTTACTTTGGAAGACCCTTTACATTTTTGACAAGTGGATCCCACCTATTCCAGAGAGGGATCCATGATTGTAAAAGCCAATCCCTGTTATCAACACCAGTCCAACAAACTGATGTTAACTCACAGGATCTGTTCGTTCCTTCTCAAGCCTTTCCATTTCCCTAGCAGTATCAAAGGAAAAAAATGCATGGTCCCTATGCCCTTGACCATTTCCCCCATGTGTCAGATAGAGAGAACATAGGAAAGCATCCTACTTTATCCCAGAATTATAAACACTGGATTTGAAACTTTATTGTCTGAAAATTCAATGCATTTCGTATCTTGTATAAAAAGTAGAACAAATCATAAGATCTGGAACCAGAAAAGTAATTCTTCAATTTTCAGCAATTATAGTCTTCTTGTCTGATATTATTTCAGATCTCATTCCTTTCTTATGACTCTCACTCCCACCTGTGATACTTCATAGCCTCCTAGTCAGGCCCACAGCTTGAATCCCACTCAGAATAAAAAGGGCCTAAAATAAAGTTTGAAGTTCTGTGTCAGTATTCCAGTGAGAAAGCTATTATGTAAAAAACAGGTCTGTCTGTCACTACCAACAAAGGTGCTGTAGAAACAAGCTTGACGGTTTCTGTATCTGCATATTAGGCACAGTTGAAAAGTAGTTGTTGCGACTTGATCATGTGTTTATTTAAAGATTGGTTCTATTCAGATTTAATTTTTAGGACTCATTGCAGGTTTAAGTGGATTAGATCTTAGCCCAGCTCTTCCTGTGTGTCACTATTTTCCAAGCTGGAGTGTTTCACCTTCTAAATACAATTTAATTTATTTGCATCTAAATACATGACTTCCCTTTCTGCTGGTGACTTCCCTGTCTGGTATTGAACCAGATATTGTTTGATTATGTTCAACTTGTCAAATGATCCAGATAACTTTGTAGAGTAATAAATCCTCTTTATTATTTACTACTGTCTCAATTTTCAAGCCATCTAAAAATTCATCAGTAATGATTTTATGATTTTCTTTTGGTCATTCACTCATAGCATGAACCCAAGAGCTGAACTGAATGAGACTTTACAGAAAAGAAGAGCTTAATTTTGGGACATTTGTAGTTGCTCACACAGAGTATTAATTAAGCTTTCCATAGTTTGTGTTTATCTTAAAGTAGAAAGCAAGCATGTGTGCATGAGAAAGAGAAAAATAAAGCAGAATAATAAAGTATATTTTTTTAGTTGTTTAAGAATTAAGTACCTCATTTTTGAGTTTATTTGATTTTTAAATGAAAAACATAAGGGATTGGAATTGATACAGATGTTTTGAACATTATTTCACAGTTCACTTGTATTACATATACTGTCAACCTAAAAAAGACACTTAGAACTTAAAAATCACACATGCTTCTTCTTCAACAAATAGAAAATACAAAAATTATGTATTCCATTAGTAAGCCAGAAGGCAAATACAAACTTGCCTCTACTTTAGTGAACTAGATTTTATACAGAAAAACAGATATTTCCCTCCTCCAAACTCATGAGTTCATAGATAAGCAGCTAACTGTTAAAAAGAATGAAACGTTAAAAAGAATGATACATTAAAAATATTTCCTCAGAATCATAATGATTTAATTGAATTATAATTTCTGTAAAGCATATCACTTTTTTTTTTCTTATAATTGCAATGAATAGATATTAAAAGTTAAGATGCTAGATTCTAATGACTGAAATATGGCCTTAGACATAACAGGATAGGGAATGAGACAGGAAAAAAACCAAATGTACATTTTGTCAGAGACTTTTTAAATATTTTAAATGAATTCAAGTGCATATTGAATTACATTCCAGTACATATAAAGCTATGAAAAAGTGATGACAATCCTGAGACTTTCATCATACCCAAATTATTTTTAAATTATCAAAAATAAAACAGTAGAATTTTACCACCAGGTGGATAATTATGGGAAATAAAGATCTCTGTACTTTCTTACTTTTGTACTACCTACTGTAGTTGATAGGAATTAGTTTGACTTTCTACCCAGTTATGTCTAAGGCCGTATTTCAGTCACCTGAATGCTCATACATTGAAAAAGGATGAAAGCAATAGTTCTTTAAGTTTCTTTTTTAGGCTACCAAATCAACAGATTCATAAAACCTGAAATACAAGTTCCTCCAGTATATTTATGCTAAAATTTCCAACTATATTGTTACATGAATAAGCTTTCAACTTCGAGAGCAGTCCATATAAGAACTTAGTAATCTAAACAGAGCATGGCAACATTTCAACAAAACTTTAGGAATATTCAATAACACTTCTTTTAAAGGAGACTTCCTAGTCATCTGAAGTTGCATTTGAGGTTTCTTCTGTACCAAAGATCTAAGATGAAATGCTTAAAATAAAGTAAGACAAGTTCATTTCTAAACTAATTCATTCAAGACAGGCTGTCAATACTCTAAATTTAGTCAGATAACAGTACTTTGTACAGAAATGGCTATGCTTTAAAATGTACAATGTTCTTTTCACTTGCAGTCTCACAATTGCTCTGCAAATGCCAATTCAACACTAATATTCGTGGTATTTAGCTGGGAATTGCTAGGATGTCAGCAGCTCCATCAGTCTCGTTCGAACATTTAAACTATTCGAAAGGTAATTAAGGTTTTCCTCAATAGTCTGTAGCTTTAGTTAAACCGTAAAATTTGTGTCAACTGATTTTTTTTTTCCCAATTCAACTTTCTCTCATTTTTTCTCTCTATCTATATAGTCAGTGATCTCACCTCTGCAAAGTGCCTCACTGAGATCTGACTTATTGCATGTGGACATGAGATGCCCCTGAAAAAATTCTGCTAATGAAGTTATAGAATGAAACTAGACTAGAGTTCGCTCTGAAACATCCTGGGCAAGTAGCATTCACCAATTTTACCTGCAGACTAGTTTGATTTATACACAGTAAATCTGAGGCATTCAAAATGTATTTGGTTTACTGCACATGGAAACTTTTACAGTGATTGCAAAAGAGATTTGGTGCAGCCTAGAAATGCCATTCTTCTCATTAAAAAAAGTCTAAAAAAAATTTGGACATTTAAATAAAATCAAGGTTTTGTCATGTGTGACCCTGAAGGGTTTTATTGATCCTTAAAACTATGAACTGTTTCCATGTCATATGCATGAATTTAAATGCTGACTTTGGTGATTGTAGGGGCAATACTGAAAGCTCAAAAAAAAAAAAATCACTAAACATCAAGTGAAGAAAAAAACAAGACATAACCCTTATATGACCCAAAAGGAAAGTTAAAAGTTATGGAATTAACATCTAAGATAAATGCAATAAATAAATTATTAAAAATACCAAAGAAAACCAAACCAACCAACCAAAAAAAAAAAAAAAAAACAGAAGGAAGAAAGTAGACTTCATTATAGTCCAATGACCTACACTGTGTTAAAATAGCAATTTCTTATGGAGAACAAGGAGTGTTGATGGAAAAAGAAATTTGTTTGAGTTTTGGTAGAAGTTAAGGAATTTTTGAGACCTGAAACTTTTTTATCAGTTAAACTACATTCCCCCTGCCTCATTTTGAGTGCAACCTGCGTGAAACTAAACAATTTATGAACAAATTTAAGAACAAAGATTCACCATAAAATATGACTGAATACCAGTAGATATTAATGGATCCTAGATAATAGGACTATTAGAAGACAGTAATAGGACAGGGTTACACTTGGAAAAATTAGATGAAAAGACTAGGAAAAATGGCAAGGAGATCCTTCCAAAATTCTTTCACTTATGCACAGAACTTCCAATGACTCTTCAGCCACAAAAACTGAAACAGTTTTCCCCATCCAAATGTGTTTTAGAAGACAAGACTAGCGTATTCTGTCTCAATCTTGTGACCACAACTGCTATCAACCTGTTCATGAGCTGTAATGACCTGCAGTGACCATGGTCTTGGCTTCCTAAGTGAATCTCAAATGTTTCATCTGAGTTTTTCACTAACTCTAGATAGTGTTTTTGCTGTCCTTTCGGACAGTACCCATGGTTTAGCCATCAGCAGGCAATTTCAACTTGCAGATTCCAGACCCTTCCTTTCCCTGCTAAGCATTTGTGTTTTTTCACCCCTTTCTTCTAATCATCCCAGACAACCAGGTCTCCGTTGCCTTGGAGAGTAAATTCTCTGTATGTCTCAAAAAGCTCATTTCATTACAGATGATGTCACGGTGGCAATTCTTCATTGTTCTAAACTAACATAGGAATTTTTTAAACTGAGTTTGCTATATACCTGCATTATGTTACTGTCAAATGTATCTATAAAATCTAAAGTAATATCAAAAAGGTAAAATGAATGTCTCTCCCTCACTAAGACTGTGTACCCTGTGTGAAATCTAAGACTGCAGCAATCTAGTATACTAGTTATAAATCCCCGAAAAGCATGGTATATGATGAAAAATTTTGACAAGTCTAACTATAACTGCACAAACACATCACTAACATGAGAAAAATTGATGTTTTTCCAGTAACAAAACGTGTTATTACACTTGTAAATTTACATTCTCTATCTCTATAGGAAGTAATATAATAAATTATAGTATAATTATTACATGTTGAAAATTTTAGGGATTATGATCATATATTGATATCTTATGCCAACAAAGGTGAATGTATATGAAGACAGAGCAATAAAACTTCAAAATTATTATCTTCAGGGATTTTTTAAATTAACTAGAGCAGAAAGGGTTAACTTTTCCTGAAAATTAATAACATTGGAAAAATTATGAAAAAAAAAGACCAAAAAAACCCCCAAAACAAACCCACCAACAAAACATTTAATTTCTCTTAGAACAATTCTCTATATGAAAAAACATTAACTTCCCAGTTTATTTAAGAAAATAAGTGGTATGTGATCAGTAAGTTTGTGTACAAGCCTTCTGCTGAGGACTTAAGTAATCTAATGGATTGTCAAGGTTTTGAATTGCCATATCTGTTAAGAATAATTTTCCTTCTTCTTAAATTCAAACATGAAAGCATGTAGTGTACTTGGCATCCTAATTATTTTCCCTCTTAATGCTTTAGTCCATGAAGTTACAGAATTAATCTTTTGATACAGTTCGTAACTCTTTCTTTCTCTATAGCAAAACTGTTTTCTCCAGCACTATTTGCTAAGGCAATTTCCTAAAAGAGAAACAGATTTGTACAAGAGCTAAGGTTGTACATTTGGAAAATTTTTCTTTTGTGTTTTCCTAGTAAGGTTAACCTCTTCCAAATTAAAGCAGTCACGATATTTGTAACATGAAATCCCCATTACTATTTTAATTATTTTTTCCCCCTATTGAATATATGACACATTTATACAGATTCTTAAGTCTGGATGCAGCTTCTTCAAACACCTATGTATTGAAGCAGTTAAGTCTGCAAAAGAGAGAAAAATTGGTTTGGTCATCCTCTCCAATTAAAAGATTGTATTCATGTTAGTGATATTCTCCTGTGGATAAGAAAAGAATGAAGCCATATTTGTGTCTGCACTAGAGTTTTGGCTTCATGGCTTCTGTGATGTGGTAATCTATTTTCTATCCCAAATGCTGTAATTAATTCAAAGAAAAGTCTGGTATTTTGTGTCTGGGGCCCAAGTCCACCAGATCTTTTCAGTGCAACTTCTCCCTTTTCCCTTCCACCATTTTTTTTCTCTTTTAAGTGGAAACATCAAAACACACTGAATGACTGAAGGCTTATTAGCTCTCAACACCACTGTATGTCTGGAATACTAAAATAATACGCAAGCTCAGGGTAAGACTTTACACAGAGAGAACGTCACTCTGTTGTTGAGAAAGGTTTGAAGATCTGAGAGAAAAGGAAGCTCCTGGGTCCTGAAGGACAAGTGTTTTGCTCCAGAACTAACAGACCAACATCTTTTAGGGGCTTTCTGGGTTAGATGCTCTTCATCAAATCCCCGTGCTAAAAGTTTTCTGCCCTCTATCACCTCAGATGCTTCACCGTGGATGAATTAACTCCCTGCTATAGGAGTATTCCTGGCAAATTGCAGGGTCTTTCAGAGTGTGTTTGTGCTGCCAGACACCCACTCCCAGGTTCTCCAAGCCTGGTCATGATCAAAAGATTTCGGAGACAAAGCTGTTTCCTTCTGTCTCCAAACAGCCTCTCTCACCTCAAAGTGTAGCAGCTATTTCAAGACAAACAAGCAGCTTTAATCCTTCCTGTCCAACTTCCAATCTTTTAACAACATATATTGGACTTAGAAACCAAACTGGAAACAGGCATATTAAATACTTCTACCATCTGTCACAATCACAATGCAGTTGCAAAAGATTTGCATATCTTGCGCTGCCATAACAGTGGTAATAAATGCCTTAGATTTTAGTAGTAAAAAGAAAAATTATCAATATACCATGGACTGAGTGGCACCTTTTTTTCCCTAATTTTTTACAGACTCTATTTGCATTCAATAGTACTATGTTAGGGAAAAAGATATTACCTATGCATGAACAAATTTTTTTTCGATATTTGAGTTTTCAAACTTGGAAGTATTCTGTTTAATTCAGTGGATTAGATTTAATGAATTAGCATTGCCATAGATGAAAGAGGAAGAAAGAAAAATATAGAGTTTGAAGTATGTCTTGAGTGCAAACCATCATAAGTAATAGTATGGTTTTCACAGTAACTGTGCTAAGTCAGGACCCTGTTCAAAATTTTATATTTATGGATAGGAAGCAAAGGTTGTAAGACTGCTTGTCCCAGAGACAGAAAAACAAACAAGAAGAAAATGAATTGATATCCTGATTTCTGCACTAGGGAATTCATACAGATAGGTTAGTTTTCTCATCGACTACCAGAGCACATTGAATAAGCGTTACACAGTCAGAAAGGTATTCTTTCTGTCACTGTCCAAATGACTTCTAGATAGTTCACTGTATCTCCAGCTACAATCTCACTTTGGCATGTACAAGATCGTATTAATATCTGAATGAAATATATTGCTGGTATCAATGCTACATTTTCCACAGCTTACAGAGACATTATGAAATGTTCGGTACAGTATGCACATGTGATTGTTCCACCTTTTAAGTTTTCACACCTTATTAACAAATACAAACAAGATAATTGTTCAAGAGTGTAGAATGCCTGTCAACAGAACCACATTTCCAAATTAAAATTTACCTCAATTGTTTACAATAATAAACAATGCTGCCCATCTCTTGACATACGACCTTCAATGTTTGAGCAACTTGCTTAGATCATGCTAGCATTTTTCTCATGAATAAATGTGTAACAATATTGTAACTTTCAAAGCTGAATTATTCCTTTGTTAGGGGAATAGTTGTCCTCTGCTTTCAGAAGTCCCGAAAACTTAAAAAATAGTTTCTACTTCTTCTTCTATATAGGATGCACAACTAAGAGCAGTATCCATTCTTATTTATCAAGATAACGATTAACTACATCTTGACCTCATTCATCCAGAAATCTTCCAGTAATAAGGGTAAATACAGTGTATTCTCACAGGAGTGAGAAGATTTTGCCAAATAGAAACATAAATCACCCCTTTGAAAAGAAGTGAAAATAAAAACATAAATGGTATTATTCATTAAGTATTATAATTTAAAGATATATTGTTGGTTTATGCTTTTGGCTTTTTTCTGAGATATTCACAAATTATTCCCTTCTTATTATCTGTTGCTAAATACTGAAAAACATATGAAAATGAGAAGAAAAAAGATTCCACTGTATTATAGAACAGTATCGGAATGCCAGTGAATTGATAGACATGTAACAACAAGAACAGCATCAGTTCTTTAGGAAATTTATCTATATAATAAAAAATATACTGTTTGCAGTAGCCTTGTTTTATATGGACAGGACACACAGAGGTGATGACCTTTTCAAGCTATAATCTCCATTTTTTGCTAAATTATCATATTTTAAGGTATCTTTTTTAATGCTATAAGAGAACAAAATGGACAGAGGAATTTCTTCAGTTATTTATTTTCTATCATTTTAATGTGAATGATTTAAGTATATTTAATCTTTTTTTTTTCTGTAAAGCACATGTACTATGCAGCCTCTAAGGAAAACTTCCAGACATAGTTTTTTTTGCTCTAGCTTATTTAGCATTCACAGATTTTAAGTTAAATATGATAAACATATTACAGGAGTCTTGCTTTGTATGTGGATGCAGTAGCGTCTCTCCTCACACAGAGCTGACTGAAACTTGTTGTGAAATTTATTCCCCCTCCCCAGTCCCCTCCCCGCCCCGCCAAGAGCTGTTCCTTGTGGATTTAGGCAACTCTGTGCTCTTAAACTCTTTAAAAATAAAAATATTATATATGAACTCCAGAATGTATGGTCTCCTCTTGCTCTCTATTTCATTCCCTCTGCATCTTCTCTTAGAATTCAACTATGTACAATGCAATGAAATAATAAAATCACAGAATCTCACAATGGCCTGGGTTGGAAGGGACCTGGAAGATCATCTTGTTCCAACCCCGCTGCCATGAGCAGAGACATTTTTCACTAGAGCAGGTTACTCAAAGCTCTGTCCAACCTTTGGATTTTGAACACTTCCAGTGTTGGAGCACCTGCAACTTCTCTGGGCAACCTGTTCCAGTGCCTCAACCCCTTCACAGTAAAGAATTTCTTGCTGGTATGTAATTTAAAACTACCGTCTTTGAGTTTAAAGCCAATCCCCCTTGTCCTACCACTATATGCTGTTGTAAAAAGCCCTTCTCCAGCTCTTTTGTAGCCCCCTCTAGGTACTGGAAAGCTGCTATAGGGTCTTGCCAGAGGCCCTTCTCTTCTCTAGGCTGCACAATTCCAACTGTCTCAGCCATATGTGGTATCCTTGATTTTTGTAATTTTTTAGCTTGTACATAAGATGTCTGTAGAAATGAAATAAAACTTCCCTCCCTCCTCCTACTTTTGTTACCTATTTATGTCTTTATCTACTTTCAATATTAACTGTCATTATTTTTATTATTAACATCATGATGCACCTGACTGTTCCACCAAAAAGGTGGAAGTTCTTTGAGATAGGATGAGTACAGACATATAGGAAGACTGTCGTTCCTGTTTCGGCAGCAGTAATTTTTGGAGTAGCCAAGATGGGGCATGGCTAAGACCTGGAGGTTATTCTATACCACCTCACATCATTTTCCAGGGGAAAGTGAAGGACTCATTTCCAGGTCAGAGTAGCATGACAGAGGGAGCGGTCAGGTATTGTCAAGGGTATTGCCTGTGCGGTGAGCAATAATATTTCTTTTCTACACTCTGTCATTAGTATTGTTGTTTCTCATTTTCTTATGTCATTGCTGTTTTAAATAAATTGTTCTTTTCTCAACCTGTGATCTCTAACTTTTGTGCCTCCAATTGTCCTCTCCAGCCCACCACAGGGGAAAGATTAGGTGGAGGGCTGAGGAGGCAAGGGGCAGTGAGCAAGCAGCGCTTGGTTTGGAATGCTTCAGTGGGAACACAAAATTGGAGAATACCATTCTTAAACCATGAAAACTGTGAATCCAACTTCTGTGAAGTTATTTGGCATAAGTTATTAGTTTGAGTAATCAATATGACTAGGCAAATTCAATACTGAGATTCTACAAACATTTTCTGCGTATTTTCTTTTGCCTCTCTTATTTCTAATTTCCATCAATTCTTTCAGAAAATAAATGGTGTGTTATACATTTAAATCACTCCTCAATGTGAATATTTCATGACAAATTTATTAGTCTCTAATAGATTTGAGGAACTTGAATAGTTGCCAGTCTGAAGAACTTGAATTAATGAGTTGCAATATTGAGCAGACAAATTCTAATGTTAAATACATAGGTTTTTTTAATTCACAAAGAATATTTTTTTGCTATCAGACAGTGGTTATGGTGCAATATTTGCGAAATCAATATATTTGTATATAAAGATTTAATTGATTCAATATTTCCCTATTATTCTCTTGAAAAAGAAAATGAGAAGCTTCTAATAAATGTTTTGAAATTTTTTAACTAAGATTTCAAAGTAAACTTATCCCAAGACAAAAATAATTCACATAAAACTTTGCACGATCTTTAATTTCTATGGCAGCTACTTTCAGTTATTAGATTTTAGACTGCGTAGTGCCCAGGGAAGTGGTGGATTCTCCATTCCTGGAGGTTTTTAAGATGAGACTGAATGTGGCACTTAGTGCCATGGTCTAGTAACCACGGTGGTAGTGGATCAAGGGTTGGACTTGATGATCTTAGAGGTCCTTTCCAACCTGGCTGATTCTATGATTCTATGATTCTTATATAATGTCTGCACATCACTATTTTTTTTTAACATGCATTCTAAGGGAAAGAAGAACTGAAGCCAGAACTGGGAACTATATGAACCTATATGTTCATATACAGAAACTACTATATGTAGTTTAGAAATACCTGTGGAAGTGTCTGGTTTCCAACCAAGGGGTCTTGACAATGCATTTCTTGACAATGTATTTCACAGGAATAACATTCAAATTAATTCACGGACTCAGTGCAAACGATAAAAGTCCACTAGGATAATTAACCACCAGCATGCTTTTTTGCTTTCTATTTCTTAGTCCTTTTTTTTTTCTTCAGGGAAGGAGGTAGAGGAATCAGAAATGAAGTAGTGAAGTTGAGCATGGGAAGAAGGGAAGGTGGGGGAAGATATTTTTAGTTTTTATCTTTGTTTCTCACTATCCAAATTTATTTTAATTGGCAATAAATTAAATTACCTTTTTGACAGGTTGAGTCTGTTTTGTCCATGATGGTAGTTCATAAGAGTTTTCCCTGTTTTTATCTCAGTCCTCTCTCATCTTATTTTCTCTCTCTGTTCTGTTGAAGATTGGGAGTGGGAGAGCAGCTGGGCATCTGGCAGCTGGTGAGGTCAACCTACAACAGCAATGAAACAATAGATTTTTTTTATTCCAAATTTTCCTTTGATGCTTTTTAAAAATCATTAAAATAGAAATGGGCAAATCTACCAGCTCTGATTGTGAGGAGAGGAGAGAAAAATAAAAATGAAGAGCAAAGATGATAGAAATTATTGAGATTCTCAGTCTGCTAACAGTCCAGGTAAAAATGAGAGATAACTGAAGTTAAAATGTAGATTTTTCTTTTTGATGATTTTAATTCCTTTAATACTCATTACCCCCCACTTTTCCTCAGAAGAGCTATTTCTATAATGCTGCCTGAATGTAATAAACTTTAGAGCAGAATTATTTGTTCTGCTTAACGGCATTATTACACTTCGCCATGAATGAACTCACAGTATAGGCAGAGTATCTCAAAGGCAAGACAGAAAAAAATCCCTCTCTGTTTTTTTTCAAGACAAAATTCTTAGTGAAACCAGAGAAAGAAATCTAGACTCAGTTTGAGAGGAATAATCCTTTGACTAAGCAATGAGCACCAT
Source organism: Pipra filicauda (assembly GCF_003945595.2). NCBI lineage: Eukaryota > Metazoa > Chordata > Aves > Passeriformes > Pipridae > Pipra > Pipra filicauda. The sequence continues at coordinate 2,464,423 of NW_024104343.1, read as the reverse complement.
TTTGCAGTGTTACAAAAGGAAAGTGGAAGAAAATAAGAGACGGAGCAGTACTGTTTAACACACCCCAATCTGAAGGCACAAATGCTTGATTTCTGCTCATACCACTCCATTATGCCATGGAAAGGCAGGCTTGGCTCACTGGAAAAGGAGATTTTCAATAAAGTTATGGAATTCTGCTGTGGTGCTTAGAGCTGCCAAGTTTACATGAGCAAGACAAGATGGAAAGTTGACCAAGGCAACTGACAAGGATACCAGTATGGTTGTTTCCTGAGTAGATGTTACCATAAGAATCTCACCAGATTTAAGCACCAAAGTAAGCTACCACTATTGGTAGAAACACAGAAGAGGCAGGCTTGGCTGCCTTTCTATTAATGGAAGTTTCTTGCATCTTTTTTCATGGTAAAATTTTATACTTTCAGATATGAAGACATTCTGGAAAGACAGAGGAGTGCCAAGAATCAAGTGAGTGAGTGATTTGAAGAAAATATGAGAGACATGAAGCAGGAATCCTAGTAGGAAAAAAATAGTAAACTAAATTTTTTGTTACCTGGGCACATATACATACTGCAAAAAAGTTGACTTTGCTCTAATTAATACTGAGATTATTGCATAAATGTGGTGGGCTGCATGCATGCAAATACAATTAAATCTTTAGTGAAATCAAAGGCATTTTAGATTATTTTCTTTTTCCTGTCTGTACTAAATCATATGTATATACATATGTAGCTTAAATATTCTCATTAATCTACTATGTTCTGCATGCTGCAATCTAAATTTCTACAGGTAGCAGCAGCACAGAAATTCAGAGACTGGTATAGTCCCCTATAGTACATGCTACATCTGGGCCACACTGGGATATGCATAGTTTTGTAGAATACTTAACAGTGGGAGATTATTTTCTTGAACGGTAATTGCAAATATAAAGCAAAGATGCTGGTAAACCTAACTTACTGGTGTAGGGATTTTAGTTTTTCACCAAAAAATTGTCATTTGAAAGAGTATCTGTGAATAGGACAGTCTGCTGAATAGGGCTGAAGAAAATTGAAAAGGATCATATCTTCACAATATGTTATGTTGTCATAAAAATTATATTAGTAATGTGCCTGACAGATTGATGTTTTACAGATGAATGCTGTTTTTAACTAGAGCAGGCTAAACAGATGCCCCATGAAATCTATCTTTTCCTTTTGAAGGCTCCTATGTGGTTTTTTTTCCTTTTTTGAAAACCCTATAATTCTTACTAGCAGTACTAAAATGCTTTGTTTCCATACCTTCACAGGTAAAGCTTTTTAAACTGTTGCCTTTTGCATATTTAGAAGAGTTGAAGTCCCCAAAGCAGAAAGAAATTGAGAAAAAAATTTGACAATAGACTATGATCTTTTTAAATGACAACATTTCAATCCAAAGAATCAGCAATTTAAATGCTATTTCTGCAGTAATTCATCACATTATTTTATAGGAATTTAGAATTTTTTATTGTGCAAAAAATTACTTTGGATTTTTCTCTACAAAAATTTTTTTTTTTGGTTTCTTTGTACTGCATCTATTCCAGAAAAAAACTCTTTCTAAAAACTTATTTTAAACTGTGAAAATATTACCTTAGCATGAGCTAAATTATCATTCCAGTTAACCCCTGCTCTGAGTTTCCCATCAGAAATCTAAAAATTGCAGTGGTGGGGGCATAAAAGTAGAAAATGAGGCAACATCTTCATTTGCCATATCTTATCAATACATATAACAATGAACTGCATGAGAAATGTACTTCTCTGCTGTGAAAAAAAAAGATTAATGACAATAAATATAGCTTTATAAAGCTAAAACATTTCCTCATAGGCATAATTAAACTGTTGCTTACACTCAAACTTGTGTGAATTCAGTTAATACTGTTCAGGTATTATTGATAATTTTTTAAACTTTTACTATTTTTATAGGTAATGACAATCCATCTTTTTACAACTTAAATGAGATCTGAAATATGACTTCTTTTTATGTAAATTCTCTGTTTTACGATGTCATAATATTAAAATGACATAGCCTACCTTGTATTAGGAAAAAGAGACAAGCCTGTGGCTATCTTTACACTAGTGCAAACTTTACCTTGATCCACTTTGACTAAAATGGTTAAAAGTATATGCACTCAAGTTTAGTTATTACATATACACAAATTTGAGCAAACACAATACCTTAAATCTCAGTATCACAAAGACTTCCTAAAAGTACTGAAAATCCTGTCCTTGCTTCAAAGAAGTCCCAAGATATTAAAAAACACATACATTTCTGTCATGGTTTAACCCCAGATAGTAACTAATCACCACACAGCCACTCACTCCGTCCCTCTGGGTGGGGAAGAGAATCAGAAAAGTGAGAAGACTCATGGGTTAAGATATAGACAGTTTGATAGGTAAAGCAAAAGCTACATGTGCAAGGCAAGCAAAGCAAGGAAGTAATTCACCACTTCTCATGGACAGACAGGTGTTCAGCCATCTTCAGGAAAGAAGGGCTCTATCACAAGTAACAGTGGCAGGGGAAGACAAATACCATCACTTTGAACATTCCCTGCTTTGTCCTTCTTCCCCTAACTTTAAATGCATCATACCATATGTTATGGGATATCCCTTTGGTCAGTTGGGGGTCAGCTGTCCTGACTGTGCCCCCTCCCAACTTCTTGTGGACCTCCTGACTCCTCACTAGTAGGGGTGTGGTGAGAGGCAGAAAAGGCCTTGGCACTATGTGAGCACTACACAGAAACAAAGAAAATATCCTTATGTTATAATAGAATCATAAAATATGCTGAGTTGGAAGGGACCCATCAGGATCATTGAGGCCAAGTCCTGGCCCTGCACAGGACACCCCAAGAATCCTGAAAATCCCACGTGCCTGAAAGTATTGTCCAAATGCTTCTTGAACTCAGATAGATTTAGTCCTGTGACCAATTCCCTGGGGAGCCTGTTCCAGTGCTCAACCACCCTCTGGATGAAAAAGCTTTTCCTGATACCTAACCTAAACCACCCCAAACTCAACTTCATGATGTTTCCTCAAGTCCTGTCACCCCGTTGGCAGCACAAATCCAAACCACAGCTCCATAGTAGCTACTGTGAACAAAATTAACTCTATCACAGTCAAAATCAGCACAATTTCTTTATCAGTGGTATAGATCTGGCAACTTTATACAGCTTAGGCTACGCAAAAGGTTCAGTAAATTATCCATCCGCAAAAAACCAGCTAAAAGTATGGGGTCCCAGGAGCATCTCTACCAGCCCAATCAAGCTCAGCCCAGTTCAGCTCAGCCTCGGTCTTCAGCAGCTTCCTGTTTAATATATAGGCTTCTACCCACTTTCCCAAGACTGGCATCTGTTTTGTGAGATTTTTATGTGATTTTGGTTTTTTCCTTACAACCTTAAGACATTGCTCTGAAAGAAGGAGAGTAAGGTCTGAATGTGAGATTCTGCTGTTTTTTTCTTGTTAACTTATGATAAAGATGATTACAGTTGTGGGTTCTTTTAAGCAATCATGAATGATGCATTTATGAGTAATACAAATACGTGTTAGAAAAAAATGACATTGATTTTACTGCAAAGTTACTGGTTTCACTGGCATACATTAATTCCTTTCCTACAAAAATAACTAGATAATATTTTCTATTTAAACAATTGATAGCATTTCTGTGTTGTAAAGAATACAGTGCAATTAAGTGTCATGCAAAACACAACGTACTATGTAATATCAGACAGAAATACAGTGTTACACATTTCATTTCACTGTGAAAATTATTAGGGTAAAATATACATTATTAATTCTACCAAAAAAAAAAATTATTCTTTTTTCCTCTCAGAAAATGGTTAGAAAAATAGTCTTAAAATGTGGTTGCACACAACAGCTTCCTATATTAAACATGAACAAAAAGTTGTTAATAGAAATATAAACAGTATTAGGAATAGCATCACCATATTCAGTTCTTGGGAAAAAACTGAGCCCAAGGTTCAGCATGTATAGCAGCAAACTGGTATGATGATAAACCTGTCTGATTTCTGAAAGTAAATTGCAACCTTGGTAGCTGTTATTTAGTACAGGAAAGCATTATTCTTTTTATTTCTATTTGCATATTAGGATTTTGGTTGTGAGTGTTTCTGTTTGTTGATTTCTTTGTTGCAACTTTTTTCTTCCCTTCACCTCACTGTCTCTGCACAACTAACCATAAGTGTTTCTCTGCTATCTGTGTTTTTGTCACTCCTTGGCAGTTCACAGGTTTTCTTTTTTCTTTTCTTCCTCTTCTCATTTCTGTTCCTTTCTTCAACTATTTCCTATGTTAGCTAAAAAACATGAGCAAGGCTTTTAATTAGTTAGAATTACTGTTAATGATGTAAAGATTGTAGTTAATATTTACCATTCCCATAAGAAGGCCATAGCACAATTAAGGAATAGCATGTGTTCCTTTTTTCTAGTTTAACATTGTTCTTCCAAGTTACGATAGATGCGGAATACTAATAAAGTACAGCCAGTCCAGTGAAAGGCATCGGAGGGTCACCAGTCTGAGCACCACACACCTGACTTAGCTTTTCAGTTGTCAGATGAAACAGGCTGCTCATGAATATTTGGGTACCTGCAAGTATCATTTTTTTCAGCTCTGGACTATGTATGGGTTTTTGCTAGCAGAATTTATATGCAAAAGGTGTGTTGTATAACTTTCCAGTGGAACTTAGGCAGGAATTGAGCATAAATGGAGCATAAGTTATTCATGAATAGAAATTGTAAGATTGTTGACAAAAGTAGATCTATTCATTTTACAGTTGTTGTCATCCATATGTATGCATTTCAGTCTAAATGCATTTATACTTTACTTTATTTCTTAAAATATTTTCATAAGAATGAGATATCTGAACTTTTTGGTACTAACAGAGGCTTGGAGCATAAGGAAATTCAGCTTAAATTAGAAATTTATTTCTAAGACTGTTAATTATCATATTCAGAATACAGAAAGAGAAAGAAAAGAAAGAAAGAAAGAAAGAAAGAAAGAAAGAAAGAAAGAAAGAAAGAAAAATAAATAAAGAAAGGAAGACTCTGCCAATTCTCATTACGTGTCTAAGATGACACTTATCTTCTTATTTTTTCATAGATGTATTTGAGAAATTCTTAATGACTATGTAAAAAATTATGTTGAGACACTTCAATAAATATGTTATCACAGCATTACATATGAGCAAGTTATTACGTCTGTGTATTACGCTGCCTTATTAGAAAAACTAGGTGTTAGGCAATGAGGACAAGAACACAAGAGGGTCCAAATCTGATATCGGAGCTAGTAATCCACAAAATTTGAAAGGAATATTCCAGGTTTTGTTCTGAGCCAACTATAAATGTCTGTTGTTATTACTGTTATTATCACACATCATTATTTATTCTTATTGATTGTCTGGCAACATTATTAATATGTCTGTCTAGCTGCACACTTTAGTGCAGACGTCATCAACTTTTGCCTGAAACCTTTACAGAACCAAATGTATGTGCAAAACAAGCATTTTGACTCGTACAACTCACTAGCACATTTCAACATAATCACATGGTAATTTCCATCAAATCACTTCATACTGAGAAATAACTCTTTCTTGTTAGCATGTGACATTAAAGAGCCCTGGATCCTAGGCTAAATGTTGTAAGTTATGCACAAACAAAAATAGAACTGTGGTCAAGGTAAATTCAAATTATGTTCAGAATAGTTATGCTGGCTATATCACCTTCAATTTTCAGTAAGTGAGAGATTCTGAGAGTAAAGTATAAAAAAAGATAACACAGAAACAAGTAGAAGTACAAAAATTGTAGATCCATCTGCATATTCCACAGAATATTCTGAGTTGGAAGGGACCCACAAATATAATCTTAAGTGAATGGCCTGTATAGGGATCTTTTTCATTCTCTGTTCTTTCAGGTATAGCTTCTGGTCTGTCTGAACAAAAAGGCAAAAGAGATAATTTTTTCTGAACCCCTGGGATGGAAGCAACACAGAAACATTTTCTCTTCATCTGAGAAAAACCCTTCCCTTCATCTGAAATAAACATGTATCAAATTTCAGACATTCTTGAAAAAGGAAGGAAGTTTTCTTTCATTTTCTCTTTCAACTGTAAATCCCCCTTTTTGACATATTTAGAAACAGGACAAAACCTAGTAGTAAATGGAAAAGGGTGGAAAAGTACGCATGTGTATTTAGTGTATCTGTATAATGACTGGATAGTGATTATATCTCTAAGTAATTTGCAGTAAGATGCAAGACATGACAGAAGGAGAACCAGCATACTCTGCTGTTTGAGGTTGTGTGGTACTCAGGGTGTTAAGAGGACTGTCAGTAGCTCAACATCTAAAAGGAAGGCCAAGTCTTACAACATCTTCCCTAGCAACAGCCTTCAGCCAGATAAAGACAGAAATGCGTCCAACTTCTTCAGAAACAGCCTCATATAAGGTTTAAACTGATGGACAGGAAGATGATTTATGCACACAAGTAAGAAATTCACTTGTTCATACAAAATACAGAGGTTTGTGTTAGCATCTTATTATGGTTACAAGTCAGGGGATGGAGCTAAAGTGATGAATATTCATTCCATCATGACATCGGAAGGGGCCACTCTCCCAGCTGGCATGAGGAGTTGGAAAGAGGACTTTGCTGCAGGTCAAAGCTGTTCCAGGAGTCCCAATTGCTGCCAGTAACTGCTTCTCCTCATTGGGACTGTAGCAAAGCTGGGAGTAGCTGCTTCGTTGTTTCTTCTTGCCACCCTGGACCACGGCAAGCTGTTAAGGACTGTGATAACTGCTTCCACTGACAGTCAGCATTTTCTGTAAGCATCACTCAGCTCAGACAAAATAGTTTTCTGGGTTTTGCTTTTCCTTATCTTTCCATTGTGTTCTGGCTGCAGGGAGGGCGTAGGACCACGAAAACTACTTTACCATATTGTTTTCTTTGTTCTCCTGAGCTGAATGGTTCAGCGCAGGAGCCCCCACTATTTTGTCTCTTGTTTTTGCCCTGGGCCTGGGGTGTTATCTCTGGAGTTTTGTTGATAATGGCACTCATTCTGTAGGAGGAACAGGCGAAGATGGCTTTTCCCAGACTTTCACTCCTTTCTGTTCCTTTGGATCTGCTAACACAGCTTTCGAGAATATAGGATTCCCTCTAGATACTCAGAATAGTGTAATCTTGGTGCTGGTTCTGTTATGATGCCTCCTTAAGGGCTGTCCATACTACGATATATCTACTGCATCTGCCCTGCCTAGAGACAGGTCAAAGATTCCTGAGGTAATTGTCCAGAGACCCACCCCAGGGGTGGATAATTCTGAGCACCATGGAATGTGGGAGGACATGGGCCAGTTTTTGGAGCACTTCTCCAGTGATCTTGAAGTTCACCCCTGAACAACTTCAGGACCCTGTTAAAGTGATAAGATTTGTGAAGGGAAAATGCTGTGGCAGCTCCAGAGAGGGACAGCTTACTGCAACATGCTAGGGCCTGGCCACTGGCTACCAAATGCTGCTCAGTATGGTACAGCACCATACTGAGGAAATGAAAGGCAATAAAAAAACAGACACCACGGCAACTCAGGTTGAAGTCAAGCCAGAAGGGCAACCTAAGCCACTAGAAGTCGCCCCTGTCCAAAAGAGGAAATACAAGACCAAATCAGTTCGCCTGATGGATGACGATGGGGAGGCGGGACCCTCACCATTGTTGGACTCAGAACCAGAAATAACCACCAAATCCCTGTTGTTCAATAATCTATGCAATCTGCGAAAAGACATCACCCACAAACAGGTAAGCCCATATGGATGTGACTGACACGAATCTGGGATCTTGTGGGCTAAGGCACACAGTTTGATGGTACAGAAGCAAGCTTTTTAGGATACCTGTCCCAGGATGTGGCATTGATCAGGGATTTGTAAGGAAATCAGAACCTCTCAACCTCTGGATGTGACTTCTAAACACAAAGAGTGTACTTAATGTTAAAGAGCAACATAAACTAACAAACCTACGAAATCCTTTTACAGGAGACCTGGATGTCTATTAAACCCAACTATTTGGCAAGGTGTGTGAGACCAATTACATGCATAGATTAGTATATTTGTAATTTTTTAATATAGGATCCAGAATTTATCATTAATTCAATTTCCTTGAATCAGAAGATACTGGATTTTGGCATGGGAAACAAAGGCACTGCACAAAAACATCTAAGTTCTGACATCTAACTGAAAGCTTAATCAAGGAGCCCTGTCATTTTGGTTTCTCTCTTGTCACTGGGCAGAAATACTTTTGAGAGTTGGTTCAGCATACCTAAGATCTAGATATAAGATACCTACTTCTTTTCACTAATGCAAAAGAATTTAGAATAATGGTGCTCAACTTATTTGCACATTTATTTGCCATAAATGCACCCTCTCAGGTGGGGTAAATCTTCACTATAATTGAATTTTGAGGTGCAAATCAGAACCAAAATTGCATAACCAAGACTAAGGTTTAAGTATTTACTTCTCACAGTGTACACAGTGTATACTAGTTTGGACTAGTATTTAAAACTTTACAGAAATCAATAAAAGCAGTAATACTCAGGTTACACTTGAAATACAGATATTTGTAAAGAAAATTATACCTGTTTTTCTAATTCTTGTTTAAATTGATCAGCAATACATTGTGTTTAACTCAGAAGATGAAATACATTCAGCATAATTCAGGAATAAACGTTTACACAAAATGCTCTCAGTCAAATTAAAAAACCAGTATAATAGGCAGGATGAACTGGCAAAACCAGCTTTTTACATGAACCATGAGAAAATGCATGGTTACTTTTAAAATGAATAGACTTTCATGCTTTGAGGTATGCACCCGAAATGAGAAAAAATTTCTGCATGGCGAGATTTTTCCATTACAGGTTTCCTTGTATTTTCTTCCAAGACATCCTTGGTCAGATAGATGAGCAACATGTTTACACTGTGCACTACATCGACTATTACTCTGATATGATATGATTCTATGTGGATGTGAATAAATACATCTTAGAGACTTTTCACTTTTACAACATGCAACACTGGAAAAAAAAAAGGTGAGTTCCTTTCCACAAAATACATAAGCTCCAAGTACTGTTATGAATTCAGATAAGTATATAGAAAATAATACAAAAGTGCTTTGCTGAATAAATGCCTCAGGGCAAACTGCTACTATTACTGATGTTGCTACTCTAGTAATTGTTAAAGACCTTACAAAAAGAATTTGCAAGCTTCAGGACCAAAAACAGCTAAACCAATGTACTTATACTTCTGCAAGTTTTAGGCAAAGTGCTTGCCAAAATTTGAAAGCTCTAAGTCAGGGAATTAAGGAAGTGAGGCGATGAGACCAACTATTAAATCCTTTGAAATGTTGCTGTCTTGGGAGACATCTTTGTGAGGACACAGTGGAGAGAAATACTGAATAATAAGGATTTGTGCTGGCTAAATAGTGAACAATTGGGCATGTATGCTACCATGATCTGCTGTGTCACTGAGAGAAGAGATTCTGAATCCTGCAGGCTGTTAAGAACTCTTCATTACAGTCATTATCTTTGTAGAGATTTTGCATAGCATCCAGTAGTTAATTTCTTTTTCCTTAGTAAATAGTTTTAAATTAGCCACATAGCATATACCCTTGTGCATAGTTCACCTTTGGGCTTAGTAAATGCAATAAATGTATAAGTTTCTAGACCAAGTTGTTTTTGAGATAAGCAGAGGAAACAGAGTTAGAAAAGATGAACTCCTCTTACACAGACTTTGTGTGTCTAAGTACAAGTTTCTGAGCAGCAGGCAGGTATTAGAAGGGAAAATTCTGTGCCTTATCTATCATAGAAGATTAGGCTGGATGAGCATAACCTCAAACTAAAATGAGGATCTTTCTGTTTGCTAGACCAGTGAATATTATCCTTCTAGCAAGACTTGAAACTTGTATCTGAACTGGGTACCAAACCTCAAGGTAATGTGTTTAAATGTTATAAAGAATTCTGCGTTTACGGGGGGGGAAGAAAAAAGAAAAAAAAAATTCTTGCATTAAAACTACCTTAGTGGTTTTTTCTCTATTGAACCAGCTTTTACCTGATCAAAACTGGGTAGTACAGTACACAATGAAAAGATGTAAAAGACTACTCACTGGAAATAACATCTTAATTTTATCACTATTATATAATATCATCTTCACCAGTATCTGGGATGCCATTCAAATTAGTACTCTTTAGGGGTTTTTTTGGAGAGGAAGATCACCTCAGATCAATGATGATGACGAAGATAGAGTTACTGAGGAAATTCATTTAGATTAGTTATCTAAGAATGAGATTTAGAGCAAAAAAAATAGTTCTCCGTATATAGTTAAAAATTGTAGTAGGTGATTATAAAAACAATAATTACATCATCTATATATTCATTCACCCATATGACCAGTCTGTTAATGGGGTTGTGGTTTTCCCCTTTTCTGATCTGTTGTTTTCTGGGTTGGTAGGACCTAAGTAACTGTACACAGCTCCTGGAATAAAGAGCATGTCTTGTCCACTCAGCAATGAACATTCTGGCCAATATATCAGTGTTGACAGTCTCTCAAGAATACATGTGTGGACCTTTATCTAAAGCATAGTTAACTAAAAGTTATAGGTAGGAAAGCTTTAGGATATTTTACTTCAATTACACAGGTGTTCTGCCAGAGGTAAGGAATGGATCACATTCTCATAGAAAAGGAGTAATGAGGCATAAAAATAAACAATGTCCTGATGACACCTTGTCCTAAATAATCCATGTGCCTGGTTGCAGAGGTTGAGATAGACAATGACTGCTCTTCTGCATCGCTGGAGGAGGTTATCAGTGGATGGTGTGGGTGAGGAGGTGATGTCAGTTGTGTCCCACATGTGATGCTGAGAATAGATGAACTGAGATGGTAACTGAGCCATTCTATCCACTGGCATGAAGCAAACAACTAAAAAGTAAGAAAAGTGTGCTTTTGAGAGGCAATGCCTTTCCAGGCAAAGGCCAGTCTTCACCAAAAGGGTTGTGAAGCACTAGAAGTGTTAAAAAAACTACCCAGTCTGACCATTCATGAGACTCTGTCAGTCACACTCCCAAGGCCAGAGACTGTCACTGCTGGGCCTGAAGTCCTTTCACAGGGGCCGGCTCCAGTGAGCTGACGGTGCCCGGCTTGACTCCCCATACACCCCACTCACACAGTCAGACCAGGTTTCCAGACCACTTAAACTCCAGGTTTCCCATGACAGAGTCTCAGATATCTTGTTCCATTAAGCCATTTATTCATGTCACAGTAACACAGAAACAGCCCAAGCTGGTACCTCCAAGGAGGATCCCTAACCAAGGAACCCCTGGGCTTTTACACCCTCATAGTCTATCTGTGCACAAGTCTTGCTCTTCCTCCCAACTCTTCAGCTTCTCCCCTCCTCTCCATGTCCCTCCACCCCACTGGCATCACTGGTCTTCATCTCTGTTGTATCCAAACAGTTATCGATTCCCAGCTCCTGCTGTACCCTTTGTTATCCCACAGGTTGGCAGCTCATGGTTCCCATCAAGAGCTCAATCTACATTTCAATCTGCAGCTCAATCTGCGCCTTGCAGGCTGAGCTACCTGGACCAGATGTATTCCTCAACAACAGGTTGCCCAGGGAAGTGCTTGAGTCACCAATTCTTAGAGGTATTTAAAAGACCTGGAAATATGGTACTCAGGGACTTGGTTTAGTGGTGAACTTGACAGTGTTGGGTTAATAAATAGACTTTATGATCTTAAGGGTCTTTTCCAACCTAAATGATTCCATGATTCTATGGCATGTCCAACACTTAGGTCCAGAATTGAAATCTACCTTTAAATCAGGTTGCTTCTTTATAAAGACTATTTTATACATAAGATGCTTTTAAAGTATGGGCACTTCATGTTTTTTCAATTGACTCAGGTTTTACATTGACAATGGCTAATACATTAGGCCATCCTAGTAAGTGAGTTTTCTCTGCTTTCAAGTTTCACATTTTCACCAGGACATCAGTAAGTGTTGAAGACTGATCAATCAATATTTCTACTTCTACCTGGTAAACTGAGTGATTATGTACATGTTTTGTTATCACAGCCTAAAAACTGCATCTGAAAGTTTTCTTTGATAGAATTAGTTGGCTAACATTAGGGCAACTAAATAATGCAAGATAAACATGGCTGCAAAAAACCAAGGAAATAAATCCCCTCTGATGTGACTTATTTTCTCTCCTCATTTATAATTTTAAGATCTCTATTGGCATAATTTTTGGACAAGCAGCTGATTTTCACTTTATTTTTCATGCTGTAGATGTTTAGAACCTGATCATTGTGACTGTTATTATTTCTGTATTATTATTTATTATTATTATCACAATTTAACTACTTAAAAAACATTTTGGTTTTGCGATTTCAAAATAGCTTGTAGGCAATGTCACTCTGCTACTGACTCATTGACAACTTACATCTTCATACTTTGCCTTGTGACATCTCTTACAGTAAAAATATACTAATTCTAGTTTCATGCACAAGATCAGCAATCGGGTACAGTCTCCAGGAAAAAGAGTTCAGATAGTCAACTAGTCAAATACTGCCATCAGCACAAAGTTTAATTGTAGAAAAGGTGTTCTGTGGCTACCATGTTTAAGCCATCTTCTTAAAAGAGTGACAATTTTGTTCTGTTTTGCAGATTATTTTATATAGTGTACATTTACAGGGAAACTTCCTTTTTACCATCTTCACCTAATCCCACTCTTTGTCAAATACTGTCACAAAACTTAACCTTTTGTTATGAGTAACAGTGAATCACTTCTTCAAAACTGAATTTCAGTTCTCAAAATCAAAATCTGGCTGAGGAGATATAGCTGTCACACTTCTGTTATACATTCAGCCTCATAGCAGCTGAAATAAACAGCTTCGTAACTGCTACTCCATTTTCATGTTAAGTTTGACAATTCACTCGTATATGAGAAAGTCTACAGGACATTTTGCACATTCACTCCAAATGTTTTCAGTAAATCAATACGCCATAAAATATCTGAAGTAGTTCTAAGCTTACTCTACTAGTCATTAACTTAATCAACTGCTGTTCAGACACGACACAGATAGTATATAACACCAAATCTGTTCACTTAGATTGTCGATATTTGGCCTTATTTTTGTATCTTAATAGGACACTGGTCTGATTACGAGTAGATTTATTTATATTGGTTAGTAAATAAAGTTGTTTTCCCCTTAACAAGAGAGTCAGTGGAATCACAGGTGACATTTTCATTATTTCATTTTCTAATTCCAAAAGCAACTGATGAAACCTTAATGAGGTGGATGTTTTCAAACTGTCATTAATCTCTGCCTAAAGATCTTTAATAGGATTATTAGTTTGAGAAAACAACAACCCAACAGAACAACTGAAACCCTCCAAACTAACCAAATAAACACCCACTCCCTCAAATAGACAATCAATTATCAATGTGTGGGCTTCCTTCATGAATTATATGAGGCACCCCTACTCTTTTCTAAACAAAATTTGAAGGACCTGGAGTAAATATTCCTTTAACAGAATAAATAAACGGATCTAAAGTGACTGGATATCAGTTGGGAGGAAAGTCTGTGTTCGCCTATGTTTTATGTAGCTGTTTTAAAGGGAATGTCAATTAGGAATCGCACTGTAAAAGTGACATTTCATGCATTTCTGCAGCAATATATACGGTGACAATAAAATTTCCAAGATGTAAAACTTGAACTGTTTTGTGGAACTTGATGAAAGTCTGGTGTCAGGTTGGGCGAGCCAGAGAGATAGATGAAGACTGCTATGCATTGTAAGTTTACATATGAGCATATTCCCTTACTGCATTTCCTATGTTCTGATGAATAGCTCTAAATATTTGCATAATGTATGTTGTGTTGCTTTTGATGCATTGAAAATACACAGTAGACACTGGTTTTAAACTTGCATGTAATGAGTTCGCTACAGGGTTGAATTTGTTTGTTTATTTATTTTATTTACTTATTGTTTCTTTAAAAAAAATGACGTCAAAAGCTGATTGCTTCCAGCTATTGAATTTATAAAATATCACTTGTAGAAATGAACTTGAACAAGTGCTAAATTTTAAATCAAGATTGTGCATGTAAAATCTGTAAATATGAAAGTATAAAAGATGGTGATATCCTTTAAAAAAACTATTTTAAAAAACTGCAAGAATTTTTTTTCTTTACATGCCCATATCCATTTAAAAAGTTTCCTGATGGAGGTTTCTGTTGAGGATCTTATTCATTTGCTTACTTATATTTCTGAAGGTGCACATTTTTCTGCATCAACTTTAAAAATTAATACAGCTGTACATAAGAAAAAATCAATGCTACATGTCAGCATACATATATTATGCCTGAGTTTATTGCAGAATGAAAGATATCCTGTACAGGTTTGTGCACTATTTGAAATCTGAAATCTTTCAAATACTTTGTAATCCAGACTACATTACCGTATGCAATATTTATGCTGTGTTGAAATATGTCTTAGTTTTTTGTTTTTGGTTGGTTTTTTTTTTTAGGCTAGCCAGCGAGTGTGACATTCTATTTAAAATCTGGGCCGTATTGACTTTTAGTTCTATTTGAGTTGTGATTATTTGTGGAAACTCACAAGGTTTTTTAGTCAAAATTGAGTAGACATTATGTTCTTTATAAAATTAACAAGCTGCACAATTTTTTGTTTGATCCACGTAGTAGTAAAACTGGATTTTGAATGTAAGTAAATCCATATGGTCATTTTTACAAGGCTAGACTTTGGTTACAAATATGACTTTAATATGCAATAAATTTTTATTTTCTTATAGTGGATTGTCTGGGGGAAGGTTGCAACCTTTTTTCTGTTGAAATCTGATATTTATTCCTAGAAGCATTATTTTTACCACATCCTCATAACTGTAAGATTAAGTGTTTTCAACTTCCTTTCACAATTTTGTACTTTCATTTCTTTTTTTTTTTTACTTCCCTCCATTTTCCTGAAAGTGGTTAAATTTCCATTCATGGTCTTTCAACTGTTGTCTGAGATCCTGGGGATCCGCTACCTGGACAAACAAAACCAAACTACAAAACCTCAAGGAAACAAACAAAACTCCCCATCTTTTATTACTCTTCCCTACATGTATTATTACCAACTCCGACTCAAAGTCACGCACTAGCCCAAATTCAAGAAAATGCTATATAATGAAGCAAAATCAAAAATAAAATCATCAATATTAACTCTTATGCAATCATGTCAGATCACTTTACCGTCTAGTGGCAAGAGATGCACCCTAGGTTGGGCTCTGTAGGTGTTTCAGTACAGCTGGATGATGGATATCAGCAGCAGTCAGGTCCTATGTAACAGGCAGTACTGCAATACCACACCACCAGCATCTAGGCAAAGGCTTTGGTTTGCTCACCTCAGATGACACAAATATTTGAATTTTGTAGTTTGCAACATTCTTCTTTCAACCTGACAGGAACTTGTATTTTATCTAGTAATAGAATTAGTATGTCAGTGCTGTGACACCTAACCTCTACTTCTGGTGTACAAAGTGTGATGACATTTTGTTCATTTGAATATGCAATAAATGCCACTGAGTCCAATGATTGTCAGTCAAGCGAATTACGAATGTTTACATGGTAAGCCATGAAAGAATTCTTTAAAAATTATTCTTTTAGATTTCCAAGTCAAAAATGTTTGACTTCAGATCCTCAAACATACAAATGTTTTTTGTATGTTTGTATACAATTACATAAAAATTGTAATTTTTCCATATCATGGACATACAAAATATTAGCTAGCTGCAGGGCACTGGAATATTTACTGAAATCCCTGGTTAGCAAGCATGTTCTTGGATGGCTTTGGAGTTCTGTTAACATGTAGACTAAGGAAAGGGAAGAAAAATGGAAATCAGAGGGATCAAACCTTTAAGTCTGATGTAAGCCCGAATATCTATTGGATCTAATCAGCAGAGTAAGCCAATATGGTCACTGGAGCTTGTGTCTCATCAGCTCAGCAGCATGGGATGCACTAGAGAGAAAGTGGCAGCTGCTGCAGCGTGCCTGACCTCCATATTTCCAGAGCAGAAGGTCTTTCTTAAAAGACAAGAAAAAACTTTAGTATCTCATGAGGCATAGAATACTGCCAAAGCTATATACAGGTGAAATAATGAAAAACTGAGAAAGCAAGAAAATCCCCAAACTTTTCTGAAGTTTCAGAAAGGTTTATTTTCACTCAAAAATCAAAACTCTTTCTTACAATACTTACAAATACAACTGTGAAACTGCTCTTGGGAGCTAACCTATTCCTCCCCTCTTGTAAAGGTCCTCTATTTGTGTTTCATAAAATGAAACATGGTCTTCCCTTCACTGCTTTTTAATAAATTCCTTTTTAATAAATTGCCTGAAGATGTTCTGTGTCTGGTCTGCTGACCTGCCCCTCACCTCCTGACATAGCAAATGGATTTAGCAACACCACTGAAGAATATTTTCAATCTGAAATAATGCTCAGGCTACTACTGTCTGATCCAAATCCCACAGGGTACCATGCAATTCTTAGTTCCTCTTGGGTGAGCAGAACCTTCCGTCTTTCACTGTGAACAGCTCATTTAACACATTAGAAGGTATCATCTTGCCTTGTAAAGTTCAGGGGGAAAAAAAATCCCAAGAAAAATATTGAGGCGTTATTATAGCTTGAGGGTGTCTTACCTGTACAGAAGAGACCATTGGGCTATTCATCTTGATCAGAAAAAGAGATGGTTCCAGGAAAAGACACAGAGAACAACTTTATCTTCTCCCTATAACAGTATGAAAACAAGACAGGTATGATCTTGCAGCTCAGTCTGTAGCTCAGGAACAGAGAATGTTGTCCCTGGCTGTGTTACAGGCTTCCCCTGGGATCTTTTGCAGTCATTTCTGTCCAGACTGGTTACATACTTAAATCTTTACCCGTGAAGAAACATCTGTGAATCTGTGCTGCAGATTCTCAGGATCTGAGTTTCCTAATGTAAAATGTGAATAACAAAGTCTGTCTATTCTCTCCCACATTATAGTTTTCATCAGTATTAAAAGAAGATGCTTCTGTGACTGAGATCCATGTAAATCTGCGTGTTGTGTGTTTGCATAGAGAGATAATTCCGTGGGGGAGAGAGGAAGAAACAAACAACTAATGTATTTGCATCAACTGGACAGGATGCTTTATCCTTGTCTTATCTTTCAATTTTTAAAGTGTGCATTCATTTAATTGTAATGTAAAATCTATTTTAACTTCTCAGGCTTTGCAAAGCCTAAGCATTTTGAGTTTATCACACCAACCTGAAGAGTTTTGACTTTTCT
The DNA here is from genome assembly GCF_003945595.2 of Pipra filicauda. Classification (NCBI taxonomy): domain Eukaryota; kingdom Metazoa; phylum Chordata; class Aves; order Passeriformes; family Pipridae; genus Pipra; species Pipra filicauda. The sequence continues at coordinate 2,447,075 of NW_024104343.1, read as the reverse complement.
TCTTTTTCTTTTTTGTTTTCCATTTTTCTTTTTCCATTTTTCTTTTTGTTTTTCCTCTTTTTCTTTTTTTTCTTTTTCATTTTTCCTTTTCTTTTTTTTTTTTTTTTTTTTAAACCTGCCATACTGTGTCTTGATGAAATGGAGTTTGTTTTATCCATAGCAGCGTGTATGGTGCTATGTTTTAGTCTGGTGGCCAAAACAGTGTTGACAACACACTGAAGTTTTAGCTGATGCTGAACAACACTTGCGCAGTGTTGTCAAGGTTTTCTGTTTGTCATTATACCCCCCTTCAGGCAAGAGGTTGGGAAAGGACACAGCTGGACTAGCTGACCCAAACTGACCAAGGAGATATTCTATAGTATAAAACATCACTCTCAGCAGTAAAACTAAGAGGGATCCTTTCCAAGGTAGCCATTGCTTTGACACTGCCTGGCTATAGGTCTGCTGGTGAGAGGTGGAGAGTCATTGTCTTTGCACCACCTGTTTTGATTGTGGGTAGTTTTTCCCTTCACTTGCTAAAATAACTTTATCATGACCCACGAGCTTTTCTTGCTTTTGCCCCTCCAATTCTCTTCCCCACACCACTGTCAAGAAAGTGAACAATCAGCTAGTGGGTGCTTAGTTGCTGGCCAGGGTCAAACCATCACACTTGGTGTTTGCCATTCAACAGCCTGACTCAAAGTTGTTTCCAATTCTCACAAGGATTTTCAGTTTCAGGACTCATGGAATTATCTTTATGTATATCACAAAAATCTGACAGGAAAATATTTAACTGTGGGTGGTGGTGGGGTTTTTTTTTATAGTGTGGTATAAGTAATTTACAGTGGCTTACCTCAGGTCTAAATCACTGTAACATTGATTCCAATCTGGTGAACTAATTCTGCCCAGGACCATTTTTTTTAATTACTATTGGAACATGAACATCAATTTTACGTGAATGTTTTCCAGAAAATATTTAAAATAAACAAATAATTAAATCAGTGCATGCAAATCTTGTCCCTCTAAATCCTTTAACAATACCTACTATTTACTTTCTTAGAATGCATGTCTGAAGAAATTATGTTTAAAGTATGAATGAGTAAATATTGCTAAACATTTTGTAGAGCTATGTTATTATTAGCATTCAGATCTGATGCTTAAAAATACATTCCTATTAGCATTCAGACCCGATCAACTTGTTAATCAAGACTGTAGGAAGCAAAAAAAAGGCCCAACAAGATAATACTCATCATATGACATTTAAGTGACTTTTTTTTGGTTTAGCATATCCAAGATGACTGAGAAGTAAAATCAATACAATGGGCCTATAGGTTCCATTGCTGAAAGTATGCATTAATTTGAAAACCTGAATTAAGATTTTAATATGGAACAACAGATAAAACACAGTCAGTTTTACTGAGATGAAATTTGTCTCATCTTCAGTATGAATGACTTAAGTTTGGGAAGGGTGTAAACTACAGTTATTCACATGTCTTTCTGAAAGAAATCAAGTTCCATCAAGCAAGGAGTTGAGATATAAACTACTCATAACAAAGTTCTCAAATTTTAATTGAGATTCTTAGAATTTCTTTCAGTGTAATTTCTGTGTATTTGCATCTATACTGTTCCTGCTAGTTTAGACTGTTAAAGTTTATTCAGCCACACCTGTGTGAACTGTTTCTTTAATGAAATATAGAGCTTTGAAAAAGTCAGAAGGGAGTTATTAAAGTAGAATTAAAAGATAGATTTCACGTTTGCAAGTCAGAGGATTCATCTGCCAGACTTTTCTTTTTCTCTCTCTACAGACTTTTAGCTTTTAATCCTTCAGAAAGATTATTTGATCAGAATCATATCAAAAAATGTAAGCATTTATTCTAACAACATGCTTGGAAAATGTATTAAAGCTCTTATCAAGCTGGTTAACTTATGGGAAAAATCCTTCTTCAATCCAATAAGGAATGAGTTTCATCACAGTTTAGTTCTATAATGAAGGCTGAAGAGAGCACAGAAAAATTACCAGGAGTCTTATGAGAAAATAAGGTAGCTGGCTTGAAAAAATTTTAGGAAAAATAAATTTTAAATTTCCAATAACACAGAAAAAGTTTTAAGCTTTAAAACTAGTAGGTTAATGATACTCAACTACCTACAAAAGCAATGAATTTTAAAATATAAGCAGCAAGAACAAAAAAACTTAAAAAGATCAAAAATGATCAGTGCTGTGATGAAAACACATGTAACATTAGAGGAGACAAAAATATATATAGTAAGCAATAAAATTAAAATAGGTTAGAAAGCAATCTAGGTTTAGTTTTTCTTTGTTTGAGTGGTTTTCTATGAAGACAAAATGTGAAAATATGTAGGGAAGATAGTCTAGACATGTCATTGGATAACAAGTTGCTGTGCCACACTACCATACTAAAACAGATCAATGATCTAGCTACTCCAAAATACCATCTCAAACACTGATGTGGACTGCAAACTGCAGAGATAGGATGCAATACAGCAAGGAACAATTAAGAAAAACGCCATTGCTGTTCATATCATCAGTTTGGTGATTTCTCCCATGACATGCAAATCTTTATATCCTCTTAAATTTTTAAATGTACATAAATGTAACTGGGAAATGTTTGAAAAGGGACAGTGGATATGTATACCATTTGCTAATACAGGCTAAAATGCTAGAATCTTGGATACAGTAATTTATAGCTTAAGGGACATTTTTAAGTCACTCATAATATAAAGGAGTAAGACTCATAAGTGATAGACCTATAGCCCGAAATTTAAACATGGCCTTAAATTTTAAGAAGTACTTTTACATTTTTGTAGTTGTGACAGGTTAAAATCACATAAAGACCATTTTTTCTTCTCTTTGAGGTGCTAAATGTTTTTGAATATAAAACTTTCAAAAATAGTTTTAGCAAAAATAGTATTGTCTTTGGAAAAATTTGAAAAGGAATCAATTTGTCTGTCAACTGAAAAGACAAAAACAATGTAAGAAAACGTAAAGATACAGGATGTCAAAACACATTTTATGATTTACCTGAAGGCAGATAAACATGCAAAAAATAAGTCACATGTATTGGAAAGTAAACCCTGTCATTAACATGTACTGAAGCTAGAAGCATTACACCCTAGTAAAATGCTTGTCCTATACCTCTGATACTCTTTTTTTTTATAAAGTTCAAGAAATAAATTGCTTCTTTGATATCAATATATACATAAGTCTCTAAAGAAATGAATTAAATCACTGACCAGTCTAAGGTTTTAATATCAAACTTTTACATCTCTAATTGGGTTTTCCAATTTAAAGTTCTGCGTGGAGACCAGGGGAATAAGAAAATGTATCCCTGTTACAAGAGAAAAGAAATAATGTACCTAGTAGACTGGAGAAACTGGGAACCTTAAAAAAGTAACTCTCTTAAGAGAGCCAAGATCAGTGTCTGCATATGTCATTTGCCATAGTATTGACTGTCTTTATTGCAAATTTTCTCAGTGTTTCACTGATGAGCTGGTACATAGCAAGGTCCATGCCAGACTGCCTCCTTTCTCTTCACTCCATTTGGGACTTAACTCCAGAAAGTAATAGCTAAATGTGCCATTAACCTGCAAGTAACGGCTGTTGATTAAAATCTGTTTTGTATGAGGGAATAGGATAAAGAATGTTTTTTGTTCCAAATTCAGCTTCAATAATATTAGTTCTTATTTAAGACCATTTTTATGTAGGCTTCTGGGTCTGTCTTCTACTCCAGTACCAAATCAGGCAGCTATCGCTGTCATGCTTCTGAAAAGAGTTCCTGCCATATATTAAATATATTTTTTTATGATATGAAGATTAAATACCAGTGAATGGACTAAAATAGGATTGACCTGAAAATATGAAACAAACTTTTTAAGACAGAAATTATTCTTTTTTTTTCCCTAATAACAAAAATCTGAAAGTTCACAGGGAGAAGAACTTTACAACATACTGGCTTTGAATTGTATTTCAAACTAAAGTTTTGTGGTTTTTTAAGCTGACATTTCTGAGCTAAATGCTTGTGGTAATCATTTTACAAATTATGTCATGTCTCTGCAACACTAACATAATATAAATGAAAGAAGTGATAAAGCTGATCTTTATCCAGTCATTATGCAAATTTACAATCAAAATAGGAATTTTAATGTTTAAATATTAAATAAGTTGTTTAAAAAATAAAACATTTCTTCTGATTATTTTTAAATTAGTTAGCAGTCTTTTCTTTTTGAATTCTAAAGATATTAAGATATTAGTACCACATGTGATGTCACTTTCAACCAGGTGATTCTGAGTAGCAATTGCCTCAGAAACATCCATTATAATTTGCATTATACTTAGTTTCTTCACTATAAGCAGTATTTCTCATACTTAAAGTTATGGAAAATCAAGTTAAGGAGAGAAACAAAGATACTTCTGAATCTGGTGTGAACTCAAAGTTCAGATACAAATTTCGAAAAAGTTCAGGCTAGTATTCAGGTAAATCATGGTTCTGTGAAGGAGTTTATGTTTTGCAAACTTCAAATATCACTATTACAGGTAAATAACATAAATTCCACAGTGGAATGAGACCATAATTATCAGTAAGACATTCCTGCGAGGTTTATTAAGGAAATTTCCCTGTCCAACCATCCAGGAGCCACTGACAGTCACACTCCCACCACCTGAGGTGGGACTGAGGCCCCTTGGCAGCTTCACAGCCCACTCTCACACAATCAGACCAGGTTTCCTTACCTGCTCGACCCCAGGCTTCCCACAGCAGAGTCTCAGATGCTCAGATCCTCAAAATAATTTAATCCTGGTGCAGTAATGAACCAACAGAAAAACCAGCCCGAGCTGGGTGCCCCATGCCCTTTTTCTGCAGAAAGTTGATACTTTCTGGCCTCTTGCCCGGGGCTCCCACCACCCAGAGCTCAGCCTGCAGCTCTGCAGCTCCACACTGAGCTACCTGCACTATATGTATTCCTCAACAGGTTTTTGTTCAGTCTGAAGTGGTATCAGAATACAGTCTTTTTCAAGTTAATATTTGATCTGGAGGTAAAATAAGATGGTATCAAATTTTATATGGAAAACCCCTCAGAACTAAGAAAGTTTAAATTTCCGGTGGTGTCCTTTGAGTCAGATCTAGTAGCAGCTTTCAGAGATCTCTAATGCCATTTGAGATTCCCTAGATTATCCCAAGTAGCCTCCTACTGACAGTCTAGAAGGGAATATGGATCGTGCATAGGTTTTATGTCGTATTTGTCAACTTACAGATATCTTGGATACCCCAGGGCTTCTCAGAGGTCACTAAGTGTTTTTGCATCTGGGGAACTAAGATGGTCTGTATTGCTTTTCTCTCTCTAGTCAGTTTTGAAAGAGGAAGTAAAACACATTTGAGCAATAAGCAGCTGTAGCAATCTAGAAGGCTTTTACCACCACTCTTTTTCCTTTCAGTTCAGACTTTACTTAATATACCTATGTTAAAAATCTTGTTTAAGGGGAAAGAGGAAAACATAACTTCTGTATAAAAAAAAAATACTTCATTGTTAGTCTAGTGGTTATTTTAACAATCTAATACAGGAAGTATTACTAGTTCAGGTCAAATTATTACAGAAGAGGAAATAATGCTTCTCTACAGAAAAAAAGTCTCAGTGATAGCAATGATACAGTTAAAACAGTTATAGACACAGCTTTCATGCTTTTTTCTGGTGTTATCCCTTCCCCTGCTCCTCTGAGTCTTAGGATCGATTTCATTCTAGTGCTGGTGTAGGGTGAATTGTCAGCAGCAGGAATCTTTCACCAGGAAAAATATTGTTAATGTTAATGTTGAGGTTTTATTCTTCCTCTCTCTAGGATTAACTCAGAATAATTTTAATATGTTTGCCAAAATGATTTTGTAACTTTCTCTTTCTTCATTGGTCTACAACTGCATCTAATATCTGAATATAATATCTGTGATAGCTTTTAGGTATGTTAGATACTCATTCTTTCTTCTTTGTTACCCCTAAAATCAATTTTGTCCCACTCCAGACATGCAGTTCTGTAACTGTACATGGTGAGCTATTTACAGTATGAGGTCTGCATTGCCTTTCTGTATTCCAGCCTTTATCATCCCATTCCTGTGTTTTTCTGTGGTGCATCCCCACTTCTCAAAGATTCTGCTATCAGACCAGGTCTGGATTTTTTACATCGTTATCTTAGATCCATAAACATCTCATTCTGCATAGAAAAAAAACCCTATTTGTCATTACTATATCTATAAAACTTTGATTGCACCATATAATGATAAGAAAAAAAATGAGCCACACCCACCTGATCAGAAGAATAATTGTTCTTACAGCAAAACCCAATAAAACAAAGCTGCAGGCAGGTCAAGAAAAGTTCAGAAAAAGGAATCCTGACAAACTGCAGTCCTAAGACCTTGCAAGCTTATTGCAAAGCCTGTGGCCTTTACCAGTTCTGGATATATTGTATCATAGGTTACAGGATTACAGTACTTGCAGAGAAGGAAGTATTATCTCATATGTTGCATTAATATCAAATGCATGAAATTTAATCTAGTACAAATAAAATTCAAATTTTAATTTCTTTCCTTTTAAAATATAGGAATGAATTTGTCATTTATGAATGGACCTGAAACCATCCTTAAAGAGAAATATATATCCAGACTACGGAACTTAAAACACCTGAGCTGTTTTCTGAATCTGGAAAGTGGAAAAACAAGTGAGACTGCTGCTATCCCAGGCTGAGTCTACCACCAGAACAAGGGAGACCTTGAAATGGCTACTACAGATGCCTTCTAGCTTTCTTTGTTTGGTTGGTTTGGTTGATTGATTGGTTGGCTTCCTCAGATGTATGTATCTGGCAGGTTGTGAATCCAGTCTGTATAGCTTATTTGAATCTAAGCATGGTAATATTTTTTAAGTTTATATAGATTAAGTTAAGTAATGATGCCATAGTATGAGGTTAGAATATGGCTCAAAGTAATGGTTTTCTTATTTCTGATGTATATAAAAAGCTTTCACATAAAAAATCTATATTGTAGTTTGTTTTTTTTTTTTCTCCTAATGTATGTCATTTAATGGGAAATTTTGTGGTGTTTTTTCAATGTATTTTTTGATGCCTTAAGCAACAAACAGAAAATGGTACTGTGTTAAGACTACTGAATCTGGTATGGTGGATGTTGGACAACTCAGGAGCAATTTCTTTATTGAATTTCCCCTGAATTGTCTCAGGGTAAATGGCTTAGTGGATGTGGGATAAATCTATCGAAGCTCACTGCTATGAAAGGACAGCAGGCATGGGTTTGTGTTATTCTTGTCTACCTTTTTAATCCTCTTGTCACAAGTAAGCAACAAAAGAAGTGCGTATTGAGCATTCCATTAACAGAAGGAATTCTGGCAAAACCTTGTATAAACGTATCAGAAGACAGATGACGTTGTATCTCCAAATTTTTCCAGTTCTACCTATAATACAAAGACTGAAGTAGACTTCAGAAAAGGCTTACCATCATTACATTTTAGCTCTGTTTAAGTTAATATATAAAGGCAGACCAGGGATTAATCCCTGGGCCTGAAATCATCTGGAAAATAGATGTTATAAACCCGTATTGACCGAATAGATTTTTCTTGGAGAGATTTAGCTGGAGCAAACCAAGCCTGAGATACGGATCAAAATAACAATTGAGCAGAGTGAACAACAGCACTTCATGTACTGCATGACTGTATGCCATGGATTGTTTTTTGTCCCTAAGTCTGAGTAGCATGGCATGAGTTATAGACACCGACCTAACTCTCCCACCCTCCCAAACAGGCTTGCCATAATGCATTGCCTATTGCAAAGAGTCCTTAGCACATGTGAATGACCAAATCATGGTCAACCACTGTTGTAGAGTGGTGGCTGACATAAACTTAATGATGGGATGTGCTTTCCTAACACTACAACACTGTGAGCTTAACAATTGTGTGCATATACCCATGATATATGCTTTTTAAGTTTCCTGGCATCAGTATAGCCTTGCAGATTTTATGCTCAAGATTTCTCCTTCCCCCTCTTTCATTTAGTAATATAGATATTCAGAGAGCCATGCAATATTTACCTGATTGCTTTTTGTTGAATTTTTTGTAGCTTGGCCTAAAGCGTTCACGGTATCCTTACAAAAAATACAAAATGACATACTGCTGCATATGACAGTCAAATTTTTTTTTATTGACCTAGTAGACTGTAAGACTGAGCATCTGGATGCATATTAAATCAGAAAATATGGTGAGAATCTGCCTTCTAGAAGCGATCACAGCTCAACCCTATGCCCTAAACAGAGCCCAAGTTTACAGATAAACAATACAGAAAGTAATCGTGCTTTAGACTCACACATGACTCACAGAATTACAAGCTTTCTGTATTTAATCTTTGCTTAACATAGAAAAGTTTTCAACAGTGTGATTATAACTGCAACATCAAGCAACCATGAGCAGAATATTCATTTGCTTGAAATGGATGACTGATGATGCCGTTGTGGCCTCTCCCCTTTCATAGATGTTTGTCTGCATCGTAAAGGCACCATGTGGCTTTTCAGACATCTGGTAACAGCTGATCATATTCAGGACAAGGACAGCAGGACTTCTGTTTGTCCAGATTGCAACACAGCACTAATACAATGAGGAATCTTTAATTTTACTTGACTGTATTGAGTATTATAAGCTTCTTCCTTTCAGAGGCATTCAAGTATTAAATGAAAACCAGAGCCCATTTATGAATACATTGTTCCAATTCTGTATATGCTGTAAAATTAAAGAGCTATTACACCAGTAACTGATTACCAAGAATGACTGCAGCCAACTGTAAGGGAACACGCAAAACTGTATTCACCATTTGTTAAGTAATTTAAAAAATAATAATAAAATAAAATAAGTGTCAAAACAAGTCTAAGGGTGAATAGAAGGACAAATTTCCATGGATTTTGTTGATAGATTTTGTTTACTGCTCTGGGGCACATTCTTACAAAATGTACTATACAGAAAAAAAGAATTAAACCAAGCTAGAATGGCTCAGGGGCCTCCCAGGGCTTTTAAAGCAATGTTTTAAAATTATGCCTGGAAAGGGTAGCTTGGGATTCAGCATACACCTGTAGGCTGTGGCAAATTTAGGCCTAATAGCTCTAAAACAATGTAAGCAAGCTAGTGCAGATAATGAATCTGCCTTCTGAACATGTGTTAGCAACAGATTTTCTAATGTATAGATAACGGAAATATATATGTAAGGTTAATAAAAAGAATAAAATTAAGAGACTGAATATAACTATTACCAACATATCCGATGACATTAAGTACCATCTGTCTGTTCAAGAGCAAAATATTTTCTGGTTGTTGTATTGCTTATGCATGGAGAGTTAGGGCTAAAACTTTCATAGCATTTAAAGAAATAAGACGCTGCTCCTCCACTCGTCCCAAGTACTTTTCTCACAAACCTAAAACAAATTGCAGTGTTTTAATAAACTGGGACTCTCTAACCACTGTAAGAACCTCTGTTTTAGTGCCCAGTCTTAAATAAATTTAAAATTCTATTATTGACTTCTACATATTCGACTACAAAATGGAGATGTAAGTATTGCATGTGATATATATGTATAAAAAAATAGAAAACTAGTTTTGTTAGTTACAAAATCACAAGGCTGAATTTCAAATGAGGTATGTTTTCACTAAGTACTAAACTGTATTTGTGTGAAAACGAGTCATCCTCTGAATTCTAAGTAACTTTGGGAGTTAATCCTCTCAGATTCAAGTTTAAACAGTTCTAACCTTTTTCTATTAGTACAGAGAATTCTGCTGAAACAGTTTGGGTCTGGGTTTTGTTGTGTTATTTTGTTGGGTTTTTTTTAATTTACCCATAGGTATAGAAAATTACACTTATTGAGTGCGCAGGTGATTCAGGGACTAGTCCAGTCCTCAGTTCAGCCAATGAAAGTTTTGCCATAGCTTTTAGTAGTGCAGGATCAGGGATATTTCATTTAGTGTGCAATGGGAATCCATACAGGCTCCAGCTGTGAAAGTCATTGTGCTGGATCACAGTATCCTTTAGGTCCCCTTAAATTCTTTGAATAAAATGTACATTCATCTTTTGAGGACCCCTGGTGGTCTAGTGGTTAGGATGCAGTGCTCTCACTGCCATGACCCGGGTGCGATTCCCGGTCAGGGAACTCATCTGGGCAGATGGAGCTCGTCAGCCCTGTAAGGCCATCCATCTAAGAGAAGGTCACTCTAAAAACAAACCTACGTCCTGAGGACCTCGCTGCCACCGTCCAAGTTCGCTCGGCCCCAGCAGTTGAACCTTATGATTAAAGGGTGGGCTCAGTTCAGTGCACACTGTGTCTCACCTAAAAAACCACTGCGCAGGCTCGAAGGGTAATGACCTTTCCCAAATCTTCGCTCGCAAAGACTGGCCATGAATGAATGAACATTCATCTTTGCTGACCAGCAATTCTACATAAGACATTAAGAGTAGAATTGGATCTCAGTTAAAAAAGACACTGCTGAAATAAACTTTTCTCTATTTCTGATGGTTTTAACTAAAAGAAAGAAAGCCTTTGCTGCCTGCTCTTAAAATTACTTTTAGCCATATGATGCTGTATTCAATTGTCAGACTGTTCATGGAAAAACTGAAACTTATTGAAATACCTAAACTGCATATATCACTAGGGTAAAATAACCACCTGTTGTACAATGGCATTCTGTTTTAACTACAGTGAGCTAAGGATATCAGCAGGGTAAAAGCTGTAAGAAGATGTACCATTTTCCATTAATCGCGTGGAATTGCCAAAAAGATTAGACAGCTTTTTGGGCATACAAGCCCTACCTGCAAACCTTGCCTTGTCCTTGTTATAAAGAATAATTCATCCTAAAGGGTTTCAAAAATACATATAGAGATACAAAGACATTATCTCAGTGTCTAAGAGGTTACTACATTTTTTTATCCTTTTGAGACCCCCAGTATCCTTGTTCTTTTTCACATGCTGCATAGACATTAATATCAATAATGTATTCTGTCCAAGTCCTTGTCTGCTTGATACTAATTTTTTTTCTTAAAGGTAATTGAGCTAAATAAAAAAAGAATAAAAAGGATTAGTCCACTATCAAAGAAATATCTTAGGAATATTTTAGAAAATATTTTTGGAATGTTACACATTAATAATGTCCAGAGGTTGTTAGCTTCCTTTTTGAAAATAACTCCTACTACCTCAAATAAATCTAAATCATAAGAATAAATACGGAAAAGTAAACAGTAATATTTCTCAGGCTTTTAATGTCTCCTCTTGCCCAGTCTCAACAATATCAATCTAACTGTAAAGTTTTAACATGAGATGAAAACCAGAGACTCTTTTGCAGATATGAAGAAATATTTTCCAGAAATAAAATTACAACTCATTTTATTTTCTCCATGGTAGTAAAGTATTCTTTTTGCTATACTGTATTTTGAGTATGAAATACAGAAATTTATAGGAGATGATCCTTGACCTTCAATTTTTTTGTTTTTATTTTATTTAATTTTAAGTAGACATGAGAAGCAAGAGATTAGAAAGGAATCAAGTAATACAACGAAGTCTCTCATCTGAGTTCATAAAGCCACAACAACTGTGACAAGGTACTACATATTGCATTGTAATGTACCTATATTGTCTCCAACTCCAGGAATGGACCTTTAAATAGTTACTATCTCACTGTCCAATAAAAAACTGTGTGTATAATGTGCATATAAACCCCATATATATATATATGGGGAAACAAGGTTATATGTGATTTTATTTAAGCTCATTTACCCTGAATTTGGGATTAGGATAGAATAAGAAATGTTTTGAAATGCACTATATATTTTGCATGTGTCTCATAAATTAATGGAGAGCTATTTAAGAGTGGTTTATACACCTTAAATATTTTAGTGAAACAGGTTTTCCTTTTTTATCCTCCATCTGTTAAGCTAGGTTATAGGAGCCACAGTTTCTGTTAACCCAGATGCCCACAGCTCAGAAGGACCCGTAAAGTTTCCGATAATGTGCTAAAACAGTGACTATTTGCACTAAAAATCAAGTCTTTAATGCAAGTACAATTGTATTGCTTCATAAATATATAGCATACATAAATGCATTTACTGTATTGATGGAGTAAAATCTGGTTTTTTTGCATCATAACTAAACATACATTAATAATTTTATATGGGAGCATATATGTATTTATAAATCTGTGTGTACGTGTGTATGTATCTCTATGTGTTTGTAAACTTCTGTAAACATATGTATATATATGTAAGAAGTTTATAAACATCTAGATTCCTACACCTATACATACATAATACATTTCAAATATTTAAATATTCTAGACCTACACTGAACATGATCTTTCAAAATAGCCTAGATTGCTCTGTGGTTCATATAAAAATAGTTGTCGTTCTTGATCTATTATGTACTGAAGCAGTGTCCATAACTTGCACCCTCAAAAAAACAACAGTATTGGCACCCTTGTTAGTAGTCTTATAAAAAAAAAAAACTTGTTCAAAAAGAATTACAAACTGAATCTAGCCTGCGTAACCTTAGGCCACTGAGACATGAGCCTGGGGCACTTACCTGTCATGTATCCCTTTACACCTCTAAATCTCCACAGTATCAGACCATCTGCGCCCGTAATCAGATGGTCAGACTTTAGAGCAATACACCTTGTTTGTAAAGGGCAATTCTAATTTACAACCAATTCTATTTTGGGAGGTACTTTGGGAGCAAACCTCTGATGCTTTCAGATCAGCCATCTGTCTCCACTGTTGCCAAGTTACCTCTAGGTTATGCTCTTTCCCCTCCTTAGCATATTATCCTGTCTATTGCACATTCACATAGAGGGAATATCAAGAGAAAGAGCATTTTTGCAGTTATGACAAGCAAAAATAGTCCTACAGTATATGTTTAGGTACTCTTCTGAGCAGATATGATTTTAACAATGGGATGAGGCAGCTTTAGGAACTTTCAGCTGTGGTATTTGCTATTTCTTGTAGCCCCAATTTTCAAGGGGGAAGGGAAGAGGCGGTGTTACAAGTACAGACCTTTTGCACAGTCTAAAAGCATCTACACTACCCACTTAGACCTGCACTGTGGCATTCCTGAGGCTGGATCACCCCTATGAGTCGCTGGGCTACTCTGTCTAAACATATCACATTACCTGCAAGCAGCTCTCCAGAATAAATCATCTTTCTGCCTTTGCAAGTTGCTGCTACATTCACCTCTTGAAGAATGGTCTACCAGAGAAGTTTCATGCCAGTTTTACCCACCTGCAAAGTTCCTTATCCTAAAGATAAACTCTGTTTACAGCAAGCTAATTGGTGCACAAAAGTGTAGTCATTAGGCAAATCCAGCACTTTGGAACACACATGTGCTTCCTTAAAGATGTTCACCTGTAAAGTGCCCAAGCCCAGGTGCAACCTGTTTGCTGTCCGTGCTGCCTTTATGTGTGCTGATATAATGCAGAGGTGCAGCAAATTTTGAACAGATAGCACAGGCTAAATTAGTTTCTGGAAGAAGATGAAGTGGGATCAAGAATTCAGCAAAACTCTAAATAGCATGACATATCACTGCTCTAAGCATATACCCCATCCATAAGTGATAGCATCCACAAGCACAGGAATATCTGCTGCACTAGAAAGGATGTTAGCACTGACATTTCTGGAAAAAAAAAACCAACAAACAGGAACGCAGAAGTAAATATAGAGATTTAGGGAAAAGATGGCTAGATTAAGTATTTTGGTTTTGTAAAGAGGCATGAAATAATTTTTGCTGCCTTCCTTCAGCAGATTGATAGACCATGACTGTTGTAAAAGGAGCTCCAACATAGTTCACACAGCTGTGATGAAAGTCTATAGAGAAATACAGTTAGCAAATTTCCTGTTTGCTAAATTCACATTTGTATCAGCTGCATAAGGTAACAACCTTAGGAAAAAAAATTTGAAAAATACCTTTAAGAACAGCTACAGTGGGTAGATTTAGCAGTCTGAATACTATTGATAGAATGTTGTAAAAATAGAAGTTGGCATAGTCATGTCAGCTCTGGGAATATCTAACACTTTGTTTAAACAGGCATTAAATCTCTGTAGACAAATTCTGTGAAATGGTACTGGGGCAATATAAAATTTGCTTTGAATAAAACATTACGCGTGTTTTTGAGGAAATAACTAAATATTTATAGATATATTATTATTCACTATATACTTGAAATATTCAGATGAGCTTGGTTTTACTTCACGTAATCCCTACATCATCCATCAGTTTAAAATGCTGTCTTCTTTACTATAGTGTCAAGGTGTGCTGAAAAGAGTAACATCTGGATTGCTCTGTTAGCATCAGTCTTACATCATTGTCTTGAGAAATCTGCCTAGTCCTGGTATGACTCATGAATTCACGCCCTTTATATCAACATTGCCACTTGGATTATGGGTGTGACTTTCTGTGGTGGTCCACTATCCTCCCCCCCAGCGATGTTGTTATAGAAATATAACTACCAGTGAAGACAAAATTATTGTTGATAGACCTTACTTTTGGATAAGGAAATAGATGTTCATTCTAGGAACAACTGCACATCTAGATGAAACTACAGGATTTGCTACCCCCCTCCTAGGTTACAGCTACTACCTTCGTAGAACCTCATGTGTATTAATATTGCTCTAATATTTCTGTCTAAACAAAATGGATTCACAAAGAGCCATCATTTAAATGCTTCAGTTCTGTGGATAGTTAACTGAGACACACTTCCAGTGTTGAGAGATGTCACCAACCATCATTTCTCAACCAGACTTAATATAGAACTGCTAAAATGTTCCCAAAGCTTAGTAAAAATCAGCCAAGTGAATTCAAAACTTGTATTTTAAATGCTTGAGCTGACCTGACCAGCCAAGGAATACTTCTTCATTATTATCATCATCTGAAGTTGAAATACCTCTTACTTTCCATGACAAAGTTTCAATTTCTTTAACAAGAGTTAATGAAGGGGATATATTTTCAGAATAAGAGTAGAGAAAATCAGTTTGTTGTTGTTGTTTTGGTTTTGGTTTTGAGAAATATAGATGCAATTCATGTCTCATGCTATTTTTGAGTGCCACAATTTAATCCTCTGAGGGGAATGGGGAGTCAATAACTAAGCGATCCCAGGTATGGGGTAGAAAACTGGAATACTTTATTGAACACGTGAGCACAATTTAAGGGCCTTGGAGGTTGGACATGTTAGTGAGGAGGACGAGCTATGTTAATTAGAGAATTACAGAAGTTTTTACTACAGTTACCCAATAGGTTAATATTTCCCTCAACCAAGATTATATGGGGAGGAAGAGGATTAAAGGGTTTAGACATGGTCTGATACAATCATCTCAAGGTCCTTTCTCATTTTTCTGCAGGAGCCAGGTTAATCCATAAATTTGAACTTAAACAGGTCTTGTGAGGAGGGTCCAGTCCTTCAGGTCATGGTATTCTTCTCAGCCCCTGTTTTCCAAGGTTTATGGCACAAACCCATCAAGCTCCTTTCTGCAGATATTATATTTTGGGATCCAATAGAAGTGTCTTTCTTTTTGGTATCGGTGAACTAGTTGAGTCAGAAAGGAGACTTCTCTAACCTTTGTCACTTCTAGCGTCACATTCTGTCTAAATCTTCCTGAAGTACTTAGACACTTAGATTAATTTTCTACCATTTTCAGGAAGCTCAAATTGGAAGTGCCAAAATATTTTGATACTAGTTGTTCTTTGGCTTAAAAGGATTTTGAGTTAAAATTACTACTGGCATTTTGGCTTTAAAAGGATTTTGGCTTAAAATTGCTACTGGTAAAGTAGAAAACATCTGAAAATCTGCTTTCATGTGATTTTCTCTACAATTTCAGTAGTCGGAGGTTTGGAAATTAAGGCACTTCAGATAAATTTCATATCAGTATTTAACGTGTAATATTTTTATAACCTTGAAAATAATGTTTTCTGTTTGTTTCTTTCTTTTTTTAAATTTGCTCTTTATTTCAAATGCTCTACTATACAAGAGCACACTGACCAATATGCATTGCACCTTCAAGTACCATAAATAAGTTAGTAATCCATATGCAAAAGGTGATACAAAATGCCAGGTATTATAATCTTCTATGATAAATAATGACTGTACAAGTGTTTGTCCCTGAATCATAAGCTCTTGCTGTCATATTCTATATTGAAAAAGTTGGAAAGTTTCAGTTTATGAGAAGCAATGGCATATGTATGAGAACATATATCCTTTATCTTTTGAATTACTAATTAGGATTTTTTTTCCCATGATATGCAATTTTGCCAAACCTTAGGTTTCTTAGGCAATGAGTCATCACCCTGAAATATTTAGATCAGTTCTAGCTTCAGATACCTAAAATATTGAATGGAGGAATATAATTTGCCTTCATTTAGGCGAACCTTTATTAACATAATTATCAAGTTTTTTCCTCTAACACTAGAACATAAGTTCTTTATGATTTTTAAGAGACTGCTGAGATACATTACTTTTGTGAAGCTGTAAATACACACACAAAAAAAACTACTTCATCCTGAATGCTGACCAGGCTGGGATCTGAAACATAAAGAGCCCACTGTAGACCTCCTCTCTTGCTTCCTGAGTAAAACCAATTCATCCACATGCATTAGATCAAGCAAATAAAAAAAACAGTCAACTTTACATGGTGGGCACTAAACTCAGACTTACAGGCATCTCTCTGATTAAAGCAGGAGGAGCTAACAGCCTTAGCAGGCATAGGCTGAATTGCTCATTGACTTAAGCCAACAATGTGAGAAGCTGAATGCTTTATCTTGCTAACAGCTATAGGTCGGTTTGTTGCTTGCATCTATAGCTTTCGTCATTTTTAGCAACTTTCTTCTATTCCCTGGAAAAGCCCAGATTTTATTTCTCTTGCACACTATGCATACTAGTTTAGTAATACAGACTGAGCCCCTCCTGAACACATGCAACCCGCAATTTTCTGAGTTTTGTAGCTTAGCTGTGTTCCACAGAGCTTTCTAAGAGATAGTAAAAACGGCTATTCCGGAGAGCAGGGCAAGCATGCTGCCAAAATTAAAATTGTTTCCCCAAGGTATGGACAAGCTACAGCTTTCTGCCAAATGACTGTATGATTAACACAAAGCAAGCAATGTATTTTTTCTCTAGACTCATTCTGAAATTTATCCTTTTCTGTCTGTCAAAGCACAAACCCAAACAGCTGAAAATAGCGTAAGACAGACATGCAAAAAATGCATAAGAAAAAAAGACTTCAATGTTTGGCCAAATTTTATAAAGTACTAAAAATAAAGATTTGCAAAATCTCAATATAATAAATATCAAATCTCAAATAATGTGGGTATGGACAGTTCCGTCATCCATTTTCTTCCCATGAAAATTTGAATTTTAGTGGGATCATTTTCTTTTACATTTTCTTTCTCTAAAATATTAGAACATTCCTTTAGGGAAAGGGGAAAGGCAAGGAAGAAATAGAAAATTGAAAAATATGTTATTTTTTTGCATTATTACACATAATAGAAAGAAGGCAGCATATTATGACAAATTTTAATCTCATCATAGCCATGTTCTCATGCAGATGTGTCCATCCTTGCAAGATAATCTGTACAATCAAAATTTTGAAAAAAGGAAATAAATGTCCCTGAAAATCTGTATATAATATTTATTATAGAAGCATGAAATCACAGATTGGTTTCACTTAGAAGGGACCTTAAAGATCATCTAGTTCCAACCCTCCTGCTATGGGCAGTGACACCTGTCACTTGACCAGGTTGCTCAGAGCCCCATTCAGCCTGACCTTGAATGCTTCCAGGTATGGGGCATCCACAATTTCTTTGGGCAACCTGTTCCAGTGCCCCTTCGCCCTCACAGTAAAGAATTTCTTCCGAATACCTAATTTAAATCTATAATTTTTCAGATTAGAGCCATTCTCCCTTGTCCTGTCACTTTATGCTCTTGTAAGTACTCTCTCCATCTCTCCTGTAGGCTGCACTCAGGTACTGGAAGGCCACAATTAGGTCACCTTGAAGCCTTCTCTTTTCCATGTTGAACAAACTCATTTCTCTCAGCCTTTCCTCATAGGAGAGGTGCTTCAACCCTCTAATCATCTTGATGGCTGTCCTCTGGACTCACTCCAACAGGTTGATGTCCTTTTTGTGCTGGGGACCCCGGAGCTGGACACAGTACTCAAGGTTTATGCTTAAGCTGAATTTTCTTTGTATACTTCATCTAATACTAACTAAATATTGCAAAGAAAATGTGACTCATTTTCATGAAAGAATGACTGTTTCATTTGAAATGATTAATTAAAAAGTTAACAAGCCTTGATTTAGGGGAATAAATCTCTAATTCATTAAAAAAAAAAAAAAACAACCAAAAATGGAGAAATAAAAAGAGATAACAAAAAGAAATAAAAAAGAAACTAAAAAAAAAAGAAAAAGAAACTCCTACCGTTACCAAGGAAGTAAGAAAATAAAACGTTTAGAGTTTGTAAAAAATATGCTTTCATCCATTCTTTTCTGATTTATTTCCCATAAGCTGTGTTCAGGTATAATACAATTTTTGCTATTTTTTTAATAAATCAGATCTATCAGTTCATGTCAACTCTGATTTACCAAAACTCACAAACTCTTCAGGTGTGAACCTAATGACTATGTTATTATCAGTAAAATAAATAGAACTGGGACACAGATTTAAACCCTGGACATTTCTTCACTCTTTAATAGTGAGCTCTAGCCTCTGGCGTTGTTTCGGCTTGTGTGAACTAGCACTCTTCCAGGTAATGTTTAGGCCACTGATGGTTCCCAGCAGGCAGGATAGAAAAAGTCACTATATTCTGGAGTTGTGATGTGCCAGTAGTCCTTAATGCTGGGGAATGAACCTATTTTATTTGATAATATAAACTTATTCTTTGAAACTCTGGATACTCGCAGTAACCCTGTCTCTAGTACTTTACCACCCTGGACATAAATCTAAAAGCAAACTAGTTTTTATTTCTAACCCTACCAGAAATACTGTGGAGATCATAATTTTTACTGAACATTCATGTCCTTATGGGTCCTTAGCTTTCCTATGTGCAGTTTTCCTGGTACTTAAGGAACAAAGAGCCAAGAAGAAGTCATAAACATAACATTTACCATAATCCACTCATACCTTTTCCACACAGGAGCCTCAGGTAGTCTCTGTTTATGAGTGCCTAGTAGTAAACTACCCATCTAATTGCACAGTGGTGCCCTAATGTAACTCTAGGGCCTCCAGGAAAACCATGTGAGGCAGCTGTGGCCTTCAATCATGCCCAGATTCTTGGTTCTCACCTTGTGGTTTGATTTTAAAGCAAGTCTCAGAGCTGAGAGCTGACAGAGTGTTCTCTTGGAAGAATCAATTGGATCTATCCAAAGTTCTCAGTATTTAATAGGGTATATAAAAAAACTCTAAAATCGATCATTAAAGCTTACCAAAATAATTAATTTGTCAATTACTACTGACAACATCAAAAGAACGAAAAGTGGGGTTGTGGTACGTTTGAAAGGTGATATTTAGTGGATATAATAATAACTGAAAATCCCTACTTAAAGGGCAATAACTTTCCTTCATGTCCTTATTTTTGACTAATTTTCAGACACATTACCATCTGACATTCCTTGAACAAAAGAAGGCAATTTAGGCAAGAGTAGTCTGTTCTGAAATAGTTGCAAATGTGTAATATTTGGAAATTAGTAATGACAACATCTATGACTTAACATCGATTGTCAATCTCATGGCTGGGCTTCGCGAACGAAGATTTAGGAAGTCTCTATCCACGTTTGTTACAGGCACGCTGGTGGCTAATGAGGTCAATACGAGATAGACATGTCCGATTGCAAAAGGCACAGCAGAAAGACTCCTTAGGTGGTATATTCTGCAATACACGGTTCTCTCTGTGTTGTCTTTTCTCCTCGAGAGTGATCCTGCGTGTGTTCTCAAAGGAGACAGCTGCGTTATAGATGGTGTGTCTCCAGGCCTCCTGATTGGAGGCCAGAGTAGACTAGTTATGTTGATCAAATCTATAAATCAATTGTATATTTAAAGAAGTCTTACTTTAGAGTATGGAAATAGAAGTGTAATATGCACGGTACAGTATTTTTCTCTTTGATTGCAGTATTTTTAATCTATATCTTTGGAAAAAAAATATCTTTAACATCAGTCAGGACTATAACTTTACAAGCTGTAAAAAAACCCCCACATCATAGTCAATTTATTCCTAGAAGACTCACCATAAAAACCAAACAAGGCTTTTTTTTAATGGTTTCCTTCCTGTCTTGCTGCCAGCTGACTCTACAGGTATCACATATATTGTTTTCATTTCTTTATATTGTAACCCCCTGAGAGTTTATAAAACATTTGCATGTTTCTTGTGATTTGGCAAACTCAGTAAATGGTACAAATATATTAAGTTTGCACATCCCTAGTAGAACTATTAGGGAATAAGAAACAATGACCCCTAAAAGTCAGAATTCAACAGGGATGTAAAGTACATTGATCATAGTAAAAGAAATCTGTCAGAAGAAAATAATACAGTACCCAACTCTTTCAAGTCTCAAGGTAGCTGTCTAGGCAGTTGAAACAACTATAGCTACTTTTTAGAATTCTTTTTTAAATATGTATTTAAACACACTTTGTGACAGAACTTTTTTTCTAATGAACAGTATGAGTTGCAACAAAGTTTTTTCCAAATATTTACTAGTGACTAGACAAATCCATCTCATTTGTGAAATGAACTTTGGAATTATCCTAGCCTCTACATAGGGAATATAGATTTAGGAAAATATTCTCATAATATATAGGCCTGAAGTTGCATAAAATTAGGTGAAATGGACCTGGTCTATAACAGCACTTTTTCTTTTTCCACATGAGGCTGAAGAGATAAAAATCAACACTGACAACTTCTTTTCATTTTTTCCCTAATGTGTAGCAGAGTAAATAGCCATTGCCATGGCATAAAATCAGATCACTCCCTACAGTATATATAGATTCTTTAATTACGTGTTGCTTTGTTCTGTGCTTATTTCTACATGGAAGAATTTACTATATCTGAAAAAAAACATTTAAAATTTATCACAACATTTTCTCCCCTGTAGTACTCTTCTATTAAAAAATAATACTGACAAGATTTTCATATAACCCTGTGACCAATAATTCTTTCTGTATTCTTAGACCTTTAAAGGTATCTATCTAGAAGAAAACAACTGTGGGTATGTAAGGGATTATTAGATGGCTGAATCTCAGTCTGTAAAGTCTAATCTTAGATTTTTATATCCAGAGTAGCACTGATTTTCAGAAGAGCTAAATTTCAAACAGTCCCTAATGAATTTGGTGGATAATATTTTATAATGATGAAGCACCACTTAAACCAATCAAATATGACATTATTGTGTTAAATCCATAGAGAATTACTGTCTCTACACACACACACACAGCTCCCCCACAAAAAAACCAACAACCAAAACAAACCCATCAAGCAATTAAACAAATAGAATCTGTGGTATTGAACTGAGTTATATACTTAATAAATAGTCTGGAGTTATTTTGCACTGTATACATTAATATCTCTCAAATTTCTGTCCATCACTGCTGATATATGCCCATATCTCTTTAAGTACATTAAATTGGTCATCAGTAGTAACTTTAAGAACTTATTCAGATCCAGGTGTTTAATTATCATTTTGGCTTATAAGATTTTGTGAAACTCTCAGATAAAAATACTCAACCTGTCAGCTTACAGATAAATAGTTATTTATTGCCTTTTTCAAATCACTTCAGGAAGGAGTAAACATCATTATATGCTTTGACAAACAGGTAGAATGACTGGCTGAATAACAAGCAACAAGTTCAAATTCAGCGTCTTCCAAAACAAAGGTAGTACTCAATCTAGAAGATGACAACAATGTTATTCCCATCTGCCTAGAAGGAGTTGTTATTTATATGCAAATTAAAATTTGACCCAGTAATTCTGGTCGAGAAGCAAGTTGGATAGAAAGTATAAAGTTTGGTATATTTACTATTTTTGTCCAGCCCTCTTCCTGGGATCATATTATCTGAGTCCCACCAGATACATCTGTGTTGTTGAACAAGAGAGTCAGGAAGCAACCTTGACCCCCTAAGTCCATGATTCTTGTTGCCAAGTCACTGTGTAAGTCTATTTGGGACTGCTCCAACTTACATTCCTTAAGGTACTATCTCAACATTGTCAAAGAATAGTTTGCCTCCAAAACTTCTCCAAAGGCAGTGGGGTGGACACTATGCCATGTTTATTATGCTCCAACCTCTGCGCTGATCTGGCACTCCTTCAGAAAACAGTCTCTGCAGCCTCAGTCCTCCAATGTTCTTTCATGTGTATCCCAGGGCATGTAGCACACACTGTCAATTTCCTTCTGCCACTGTTAAGGAAACAGCATAACCCGGTTTTTTTTTTAATTGCAGACATACAGAGGCGATGAAATAGCGTAAGCAGCTAGGAGATAGGAAACTCCCATTAGATTCAGAGCACCTAGGACAAAAAGATAAGGCCAATCCATTTTAGGAAGAACTTGATCAATGTGTCAGACTTTAGACTCTGGTCTTTAACAGCATATACATAGCCACAGGCTCCAAAATTAAAACTGCTGATCACAGTGATACTAATAAAGATACAAAGGAAAACTTAACTCCCTTACTAGGATGAATAACAAAAGATATAATATCAGGTTTTATCAAATATCAGTAATCCTGCATTACTCATTTAGTTACCAAATTTATAATGAGCAATTATACTTTGAAAGTACTGCTGCTTAACAAAAGCTTAGTAAAAACTATCTCATGTAGATATCTTGTTATATACTTTATATGGGAAAGGACACTTCCTCCCTTTTTAATGACTTTTTACTATAAAAAATATTTTTCAAGATAAAAGAACAGTAATATTTTTACCACCTTCCAGCCCAATGTTTAAATAATCAGTTTTTGGATCTCCTCTCAACATCAGCATGAAGGTCCTATCTCCCCATTTAACTGGATTTGAAATTTTACACTGACTTCCTAAATGCCTTGTCATCTAGTCTGTAAGATATTGGACTGTTGTAGCCCTAAATGAATAATCAATTACAATAATGAATTACTTGGAAGTTGAAGAGTGGGGTCCAAAAAATTTAGTGTATTTGCTGTATTACCATATCTGATACTGTATTGGACAATGAAAAACTTGGTCTTTACTCTTCATGTTTCTGCAGTGGTGTCTATATTGTCTATATTCTGCCATTTAGTTTGTTGGGGTTTTTTTGTCTACTTGTCAAACCCTCAGGGTGAAATATTTAACAGACTTATGCAAGCACATCTGTAAACTCCTTCGAAAATTTATATATCATGAGAGACTAACATAAAGCAGCCTGTATCTTATCATGGGGGAGGACACATAAAATTGATGTTATAGTGGGTACCTGCTATAGGCCATCTGACCAGGAAGAATGAGTGGATCAGGCCCTCTGCCTTACATTCAAGGACAATAAGATACATCAACCACCTGGATATCTGTAGGAGTGACAGCACAGCAGGGCATAAGCGATCCAGGAGTTTTCTGCAGTGCATTGATGATAATGTCCTCCTCTTCAAAGGTCTGCTTGGAAGAGTCCCGTGAGATAAGCTTCTGGAGGGAAGAAAGGCCCAAGAAAGTTGATTAATATTCAGGGATCCCTCACTCCATGCTTAAGAGTGGTTCATCACAACAAATACGAAGTCAGGTAAAAAATGGCAGAAGACCTGTTTCAATGAACAAGGAGTTCCTGGCCAAACTTAAACACAAAAAGAAAGTATACTGAGTGTGGAAGCAAAGACAGGCAACTTGGGAGGAATACAGAAACATTGTTTGATATTCTAGGGATGAATTAGGAAAGCTAAAGCCCAAATGGAATTCAGTGTTCAGAGGCATTATAACAAGAAGGGTTTCTCTAAGTGCATAGGTAGCAAGAAGACAGCTGGGGAAAATGCAGGCTCATTGCTCAACAAGATGGGGGAGCTGGTTACACAGAACACGAAAAAGGCTGAGGTACTGCATGTTGTCTTTGCCTCAGCCTTTGCTAGTCATACTGGTCTTTGGAACACAAGGTCCCAGAAGGAAAATTTGGAGTAAAGACATACCTTTGCTGTAGTAGGATAAGGTTAGATGATACTTAAGCATAAAGAACGTCCATAAGTCCTGAACCATGATCAGATGTACTCATGAGAACAGAGGGATGTCTGATGCCACTACAATATATTTTGAACAAACTTGTTGACTAGGAGAGGTGCCTGAGAAATGGAGGAAAGTATATCAGTCTTACCTTCAAAAATGACAAGAAGGAGGACTCAGGGAACCACAGACCAATCAAATTGACCTTGATTGCTAGGAAAATTATGGAAACTGTTTACAGATACATGAAGGACTTGAAACTGACCAGTTGTCAGTATGGATGCATGAAGGGAAAACCATACTTGACAAACTTGATAAATTTTTATGATGAAATGACTAGGTTGGTAGTGTTGCGACTTCTGGAAGACTTTTAACACTGTGTCCCATAAGATCCTCATAGAGAAACTGCTGAAATATGGCCTGGATGAATAGAGTAAGATAGACTGAGAACTGGCTGAATGACTGGGCCCAGAGAGTGGTGATCAGTTGCATAAAATCTGATTGGAGACCATTAAGTAGCAGGGGACCCCAGGGGTCAATACTGGGTTCAGTTTGTCATCTTCATAAATAATCAGGATGATAGGGCAGAGTGTATCCTCATCAATTTTGAGGATGATAGCAAACTGGGAGGAGTGGTTCATATGCCTTCATGTCTTGCTGCCACCAAGAAGAAACTTGAAAAGCTGGAGAAGTGTTCTGGTGGAAATCTCATGAAGATCAACACAGGAATTGTAAAGCCCTGCAGTTGTGGAGGAACAACCTCAATGCTGGGGCTACCCAGTTGGAAAGCAGCACTTGTGAGTCCTTGTAGACCCATAGTTGGATGGAGCCAGAAATGTGCCATTGCATCAAAGAGGGCTAATGGTATCCCAGACTGCAATAGGACTGTCGCCCGTAGGTTAAAGGGAATGATCCTGCCTCTCTATTCAGCGCTGATGAAACCACATCTGGTGTACTGTGTCCAGTTCTGGGCTTCCCAGTACAAGAGAGATATAGACATACTGAAGAGAGTCAAAAGAAGGGCCACAAAGGTGATAAAGTGACTGAAGCAGCTCACATATGAGGAAAGACTGAGGTGGCTGGGCCTGTTCAGGCCAGAGAAGAGAAGGCTCAAGGGGAGAGCTTATCAATGTACATGAATACCTGCACAGAGTGGGCAAAGAAGATGGAGCCAGGCTCTTTTCAGCAGTGTCCAGTGACAGGACCAGAGACAATGAGCACAGACTGAAACAGCATGCTCCATCTGAATATCAGGAAACACTGTGAGGGTGACTGATCACTGACACAGGTTGTCCAAAGAGGCTGTGGAATCTCTGTGGAATACCCATGGATATTCAAAATCTCTTTGGACAGTGCTAGGTGGTACTGCTTGAGCAGGGGTGTTGGACAAGATGACTTACAGAGTTACTCCTCTAAAATCAACCATTCTGTGATTCTTTAAATCCCAGCCTTAAGCACAGAGCATATAATCTATTTTGTTTACTCATCATATTAGAGAATGAATATCTTTCAAGGAACCCACATTTTGAATG
Organism: Pipra filicauda; assembly: GCF_003945595.2. Lineage (NCBI taxonomy): Eukaryota > Metazoa > Chordata > Aves > Passeriformes > Pipridae > Pipra > Pipra filicauda. The sequence goes on along the minus strand of NW_024104343.1, from coordinate 2,421,356 downwards.
GTTATACCTTTACAGTTTCACCTGCCTTGAAAAAAAATTGTTTTACTCAGTGTCAGATCTCTTTTAACCATATAGCAGAGCAGAAGATTGTTGATAAACATCAGCACTCCAAAAATTTGCGCGGTGTTGAAGTCACGATCTACAGTTATGCATAAATATTTTTTCTCTACTCTGCCAAGATGCATATTTCACTGTTTGCATCCACTAACATTAATCTGAATTGCATAAATAATTTGCATAGAGTGATGCTTAGGAAAGTCAAATCTTAGCAGAGTGGGACACCAGATTACTATAATGCTATCACACTAATTAAATGTGAGCACTTCATTTAGCGTTGCCTATAGTCTCAGTGTTGGTACAGATATGAACTCTACAATATGCTAGGCAATCCTTGATCAAGATTCTTTAACAGGGCACTGAATGATCTCTGTTACAAAGTCTGCAGAAGTAACCCAAATTTCCAGGAATGTCATATGTTACAAAATCAGAGATGCTTAAATAAAAAAAAAGTTTTGAGGTACCAGATGGAGTGTGGAGAATAAATGTGACCGGTCTAGTATTTGCTTGGTTGCCTCTCTGAAAATCCTTGGTCAGTAACACTGCAATTAGCTTTAAACTGGTGAAGGGTGAGGGGAGGAAGGGATATAAAGGAAAACCCTCTTTTCTTTTTATATTTATTTATATATTTTTATATGCTAACTTCAGATGGCAATGTTCTTAGCATCAAGTTTAAGAGTATGTTTTCACTAGTGATGATAAATGTGTGAAGTACTTAATGACTGTTCTGAACTTTACAATTGAAAGAGACATTCCTTTTCCTGCATTTGACACAGAAAGCCTCTTATCCCCTTTGAAGAAAGAAACAGCTGGATCTTTCCTGGCTTGCAACGATGTGCTGAACAGTTTTACTGGCTATTAAATCTTCTACATCAGCTCACTGAGTCATAAAACATTTGATAGGAGGTAGATCTCAACTTTTTCTTTTCTTTATTTTTCTCTTTCTTACCTTCTTATGACACATTTTTTATGAAGCCTCATCATTTCTTTTTCTCCAGGTGATATGAATTAATAATTTATGTCATTTCTTTTTCTCACTATTTCTAAAAAAAAAAATTAAATATACAGATTGATTTTTTTCATTTAACTTATAATGTCAGAAACATAAAATACTAAAAACTCCATAAGAATACAAGGAATACAAAGAGAGATGAAAGTTGAATAACCATCACTATTCATGGCATAGTGTCGTGGCTTAACCCCATCTGGTAAATAATCTACCATTTCCAGGAAAGCAGGGTGCTGTCATATGTAATGGTGACTTTGGAGGACAAATGCCATCACTCCAAAAGCCCCCCTCTTCCTTCTTTTTCCTCCTGCTTTAAATGCTGAGCATGATGGAATATGGTCTGTGATATCCCTTTGGTCAGTTGGTGTTAGCTGCCCTGGCTGTGGCCCCTCTCAACTTCCTGTACACACCCAGTCTCCTCAGTGGCAGGGCAGTACAAGAAGGAAAAAGGGCCTTGACTCTGTGCCAGCACTGCTCAGCAATGTCTGAAACATCCCAGAATTGTCAACACTATTTTCAGCACAAATCCAAAACACAGTCCCGTAGCAACTACTATGAAGAATACTAATTCTATTAGAGACAAAACCTGCACACATAGTAGGAGATGGATCAAAGCTGATTATTGTTCTCCATCCCAAAATTCTTGGAGTATTGACAATCATTAAAAAACACTTTCAATTTTTTATTTTCAATGGAATTATTTTTTTTTTATTATTTTTAGAGAGAACCCATTCTCGGGTTTAAAAAACCTTGTAAGATGGGTGTCTCTTTTGTTTTGTTTGAGTTTTTCCAGCCAATTCATGTAACTTTACTATTTTTTCTTTTTTTGGTTACTGAAAATTTGGGAAGACAAAGCAGGAAAGCAAATTTTTTTATATAATTATTACTTCTTTTTGCAGGGTTTCTAAATGCATTTAGAGGAAAAGTGATATAAATGGTGAATTCAGCTGTCAAAGCAGCTAGGTTTGCCTGACTGAAAACTAATTCCATTAAGTTTTCTTACTCTTTTTATGTGCATCTGCCACTAAGAAAATATATTTATAAATTTTTAATTGTTTGTTTTATAGATGAAAAAAATATAATAGGAAGAAATAAACCAAGAATTAATTAGAATAAATGCCTGTTGGGCACACAGGAATCAATGAGAGGGTGTGTCATATATTCCTACATTGGAACAATATTGAAAGCAAATCCAGATTCAGAATATCCATGTCATTCTTAGATACTGATTTTCGAATGTGCATGTTTATTATTGCTGAAACAATCTAAAAAAAAAATATATATTATTTGAACAATTAGAGGAGTCAAACTGAAAAGAAGAGCCCAAATTACCAATTTTTAGAGGCATTAGCAAATAATATTTAAGATAACATTTAAGATATAGAAACAGGTCTGGATTTCTTAATTCAAAATAATTATAGATTAGAAAATAAAAGCTATAATGAAATTAATTTTTTTTAGTTTTCCTAGCTACTCATCATGCAATTTAGAAATTGTCTTAAAATACAACAGTAATTTATTCTTAAAGGCATGTAAGGACTGAAAACTAGAGTTCGTTTGGAATTTGGGTTAAAGTACTTCAATATTTAACTCAAGAAAATAACCTTTTTCTTATTTTTACTATTTTTTTTCCTTCACTCTCAGTTCTTCCTTTGTATGTACACACTCACACACCCACACATGTGCACATTTATCCAGAGTCAAGGTTTAGCTACAGCCTATAATTCAGTGCATTTATTTTGAATGCTGTGGATCGATTTCCACAAAAACTGATCAAAATAATGACATATAGTTTTCCTCTTCGGTATTCATTCCTTTTAAAATCACTGAAATCTTATTTTCCATTATGGCAACTGCTAACTTTAGAGTTAGAGTTAACCTTTTCGCCTACTTAGTTTAAACACATTTCTGTCCTAAGAAATACATACATCACATTTTTGTGCCACTACTTCTTTAGCAAACATCTAGAGAAAGAAAAAACACCTAGAGAAAGAAAAATTGTTAAACATGCCTTTAAAATATTATGATGAAATATAATAATGATGAAAAAGTTATCTAAAACCAGAAAGATCAGGGTTTAATAAAGTGTTGAATTTGGCTAATAGTTCCGTGGGAAATATAGAATTTAAAACCAAGGCTCATGAAAATATTTTGGAGTTAAACTCAAAGACCCTTATGGGTCCCTTCAAAATTGAGATTTCTATTCTATTCTGATCTATTCTATTCTATGTATAGAGACAAAATATTTTGTAATTATTGAAGTGGAAATGACTTGTGACAAAGTTGGAAGAAGTTATATCAAATTTCTAGGTACACAGTTTCAAAGTTAATTATTCATAACCTATTAAGTGGAACTAGGGACTACTTGGAAATGTTATTGCAGGTAATAAAGAAAATTCATGATTACAAAAGGAAAATAGGTTAGTTTGCTAAAAATTACATCTTAACTGAGAGGCTACTGGTATTTATCATTTATCTAGACTTATCATTTGACTACAAATTTATCCAAAAAAGTGCATATTTCATGTGTATGTGAAATTTGTGATAATAATGTTTGTTACACTGTTGATATTTCAGATTTGTCCCCCAAAAATCCAAACTTTAATTCAAAGTAGGTAGCAAATCTGCATATAGAAAATCCAACAAAAAACAAAATGTGAGCTGTCTTTATTGCTAGAATGATAATTAATTCCAAAATTAAGCAAGCATTCTCACTCTTGCCATTCTATAAGACAAAAACAAGATGAATGTCAGTTCTTCTGACATGACCTTGAGAAAGAAGTCAAACAAATAATTCTTTAATGGGTCTTTTATCTTTAAATTGTCTAATTTGCATATTAATTAATTAAGTATAGATAGCACCTCTCACCCACAATTAATTTATGATATCATGTTCCATTAGTTTAAGGTAGTTTTACTGGTATTTACACTAAAGTGGCATTAAATTATAACAGCCTTCAACAAGCACACTTTAAAAAATTCTAATGCCTAAACAACTATCCTTATGAAATAACTTCTGCATTCCAAGTATTAAACCAACCTTTTCGTCTACTTAGTTTAAATGCATTTCTGTCCTAAGAAATATATACATCACATTTTTGTCCCGCTACTTCTTTAGCAAAAAATCCAAACACTTTCTATGCCAAGAATAAAATCACTTGCCATTGTATTTGTCACCATTTAAAACATTTTTTCTCCAAGTTACAAATCAAAATTCTTTCCTTATTTTTGAGTTTACTTTCTTTACTCTTAGGATACCAGTACACACAAAAGGTTATATATGGTATGTGTATATATGGTATGTGTATGTATGATATGTGCATCTTAGATATGGCATTTCCAAGCTGCATAATTTTTCTTGTCATTGGAGTGGTACACAGTGGAAAAAAGAAAACTGTCATCTTCTACATTACCAATACCATTATTTCATATAAAAATTCTTCCTGAAGACTTTTTTGGAGTACTTCTAATTTGAAACAACATGATTTTTCTTGGTGGAATTCAGTAAGACTACGAACTTGTGTTATGGTTGAAGATGCAGAAATAAGGTCATTAGCATATAGATGCAATAAATTTTCTATCAGGGGTAAATCAGCTTTCCGATACCTGTTTTACCCTGTTAAAACATTCTCTCCAGGATCCAGATTACTCAGTATTCTTGACACTTAATCAAGGTTGGCCAGCATACAGCAAGCAAGCCTAAGTGAAATATGTATCCCAGCAATATTTCAGCTTAACACTATCTCCTACTACCTTTAGCTTTTCAATCTCTCAGCTTTTCCAGTTATAGGCCATATTTGATCATTTCAGCATATTTCCATATCATATTCTTTTTTAAAAAATGCTTTCATAGTAAATTAAATAAAATACAGCATTAGGTCCAACCAGAATATCAAAGATGGAGCACAACCTGTTAAGAAATAGCAACTAAAAAAAAACAAAGTGAAAGAAGAGGGCGGAAATTTTCATTGTTCTATCAATAGTTTGGTCTGAAATATCAAACATGGACAGATGAGTCCATCATTATTCATAAGTATTTTGCCTTAATGTCTCAATACTCCACATGATAAATTCCTCTATATCAAAGTTTTAATGTTTCAAAAAATGTTTATACTCCAAAATATGTCTATAGAAGAAAAAAATATTACCCAAATTTTTTTGCTATTTTTCAAAGCTAATAAAAATTATGACCAAAATTATTCTAGATAAAATTTTAGACAGAAAAAATAAATGAAAACTTATATCTGCTCAATAAGTCAAGAAGAGAGCTTAAAAACCTGAAGTTAAAAGAAAATTACACCTAAAGTTATAATTTCATTTAATTTCTTCCAAAGATAAAGAAGGTGCTTCTTCAACAAAACCACTTTTTGTTTTCAGTTTTGCTCTCCAGTTCAAGTGCATTAGATCTATAGGATCCAGAACTTGACTTCCACTGAAAGAGTTTGATTTTATCTTAAATGTATCTTGCTTAAAATAAGTTAAAGGTGGGGCTCAGTGTAAATATTTAAGTTTACTTATCTCATTGCATTAATTCTTTCCAATACAGAGATCTAGTGTAAGGCTTTTCAAAAGCCTCATTTTTCAGCAAGCAGAAAGAGGGTTCAGGTTAGGAAACAGGCATTTAAAATTCATGACATAAAAAGAAGTGCAGAAATGTTTATGTTGTTATATAGCCCACATTACTAATTTCTATTTTAACGTGTTCTTTTAAGAATGTATGTCTTCATACTCTGTAATCAGTATTTACTTGTGTGAAATCTTAGATTATTTTCAGCTTTGAATTTATGAATGCTGAGGTTACATATTTTGTATTTTCATATGTTTTGATCCAGTCACCTTGCTAAGATGGTCTTTCTAAAAAAAGAAAAAAGAGAGAAAAAAAATCCTTTCAACATACAGTACTTGATTTCTGTAAATAGTAGGTAACAAAACAAAACAAAACAAAACAAAACCAAAAAAACCAACCAAACAAAAAAACCCAACAAAACCAAAAAAACTGAACCAAACCAAAAAAAACCACAAAACAAAACAAAAAACCCCCACCAACCAAATAACAAACAGACCCGTTTGTACCACACAACTACAGCCAAATCTTTCTGAATCATTCATAAATGCCAGCGCTTTGTTATTAGGAATCAATATTGTGGCTGCAAACAGCAGTTGGTATCTTTAGACATAGTTGTGTGTTAGCTTTGCAACAAATCATGCTGAAAATACTTTAATAAGGCTATGTGTAACTTATGGTTTAATTTTGGAAGATTAAGGGGAAAAAACATAACTCTGCCACTCATAAACAGTATTCCAGATGTTATACCACTGATGTTTCAAGTATTTTCATGTAAATTTATATTTAGATTTTTAACAACAGCAAAAATCTTCACAGATGGCATAGGTCTCTTATTTCCATCACCTTGTTTAAGACAAGATCTTGATTCTATACATAAAAGCTTAATTACTCTAGAAAGCACATGCATATTTGCATGCAATTGAAAATATACCCGCAAGTATTGGTGTGCTGAAGTGCAGAGCATCATATTTCTCAAAAGTCTTACAGTTAGTCCATTCAGGGAACAGATCTCTCATCCGTGTCTCTGTTGGGTTAGCACCAAAGTTTTGTCTTTTAGATCTTCCATCATTTAATGGAATGTGTCACCCAGACTTACATAATTAGGATTCCTGGACAAATCACAATTCCTAGAGTCTAAGGCAGTAGCCAGAAGAACTAAATTGATAAGCAAACACATCATCTAGAATAGGAGAGTCTGCAGTGAAAAGAATGGGAGACATTTTTGCAATCCAGCCCACCTTCTCTGCCCCCCTACAGGAGGACTAAGATGATGTATTCTGGGCAACTTTCTCCTAGGTCAGAATCCCAAGGCAACTCAGGGGGGCTAGAGAGCAGAGTTACATAGGACCTGCAGAAAACCTGAACTGGCAGTAAGAGGTGGCAAGAGTAATCTAAGGCATCTACAAGAGCAATTAAAATATATTATATTTCTGTGTAATGTAGTAGAGAATTTTTTTCAACTAAGATGACTAGAAAGATAAATAACAGGATTTATGATGCAGAAGCAATCTTCATTCCCTCTGAGCTGCAAAAAGAATACAGCTAAGAATAACATTGGTAGTATTAGTGTGGAAAACACTTAGCTCATGTCAACATGAAAACATAGGCAATCATTTGAAATTAAACAGAAAATTTTGACTCACTGCCCAAAAATGCCGATTAGTAGCCACTTGTGCTTAACAGCTTAACAGCGTTGATTTGCAGACAAGTTTTCATAGACATTTGTAAAGTTGGCCTGGGGAAAAAAAAACTCAAACCAACTGAACTGATGATACGGGATTCTCTGTGTAAACAATGCTCAAAACAATTACCTGCAAAAATTATTCACTTCAAACTTTCTTTGCATTTTTTTCAGAAGATTATTGATTCTACATTTCTTTTAAGGTGAAAATATTGAAAGCCAAAAGGGATTTCTCTTTATCATTGCTCAGTCAAGACAAACTTTTTATCTCAGGACACTTATGTGATCTTGGGAATTTTATTAATTGCTATGCGCACTTATATTTTCAACCATAGAATAGGAAATATGATCACCATTCTCAAGGATTCTAATATTGCAAAGCTTTAAAAGTGCTATATAAGCACTGAAAATTCTTACACTAATACCCCATGTGTGATTAGTGCAAAACTGCATGAAAAAGAGGCTCTGTATTTTATTTTTAGACAGCAGTGTTCTACAAGTCTTTAAATTTTGTGATGTTTATTTCTCTTTTACAATTATGATAATAAATACATTTAGTTAGAAAATGTTAACATTCTGAATAATTTGCTGTAAAGAAATAAATGTTACCTTCTTCTACTAGAACTACAAGTAGTATTATTAATATCAGTGCTTAAAGATATGTAAGGACATGCTTTGGCTTATGAGGGATGTTGATTTGCTTGGGATTTTATATTAACATTCTATGTTTCATTGTTTGATTCTGTCACTTCTTTTTCTGTCTATTAGTATGTCTAATTGCCCTACTTATTACATATTGATATTATTGATCAGTTAACTACATTAGATAATATAACTTGATGACATGTTCCACAAATACTTACAATTACTTGTTTCACAGAATGCACTGTCTACACCCTCTTATGGGCTTTTTAACTTTCTCTAGAAACAAACAAACAAACAAACAAACAAACAAAACAAACAAAAAAACCAAAACCCACACCTTTTTTGTCCCAGAAGAGATAAATTAAACAAAGATGTGAAGATGCAGAAACTGGATTTGAACATTGTACTTACATTTGTGTACATCTGATATAGGTACTGTTGTTTCCGCGAAGATCAAGTCATAGAGAAGATCCTATAGGGTCTTGTTCCTCTCTTTTTAATGCAAACATTTATAAGGGTACATCAAAATAGTTTAAATACTTTTAGGTTTTTTTACGCAGAAAATAACAAAAAAGTGTTACAGATATAGACATCTAATTGTACAAGACGGATTTTAAATTACGATGTAGTCTTTTCTTACTAGCTAAGAAAATACTACTTTCTACTGTATCTTTGTTTTCTTTCATAAATCAGGATTTTTATAGAGAGTGATTTCTGACAGGAGTGTGAAGTACGTAAATTCATGCTTCGAATGTTCTTGCCAGTTTACATTATATTTCAGTTAAGAAAAATAAAAATGCACAGATCTAGGAAGTTTTGTTGACAGAAAAATATTTGAAGTAAGTCTTCATAATTTTTTTTGCTAGGAAAAAAGTATGTTATTATTAACTCAAATAGAATATTCACTCTTAGACTTCAATTTTGTTACCTGAGGTAGAATCCCTTGCAAAATAATGTCTTCTTATGAAAAATACATGTTGGAAAAATGCATATCTTACAAAAATTTTTACTTATTTCTTCAGCTGGGGTTGGAAGATAACAGGGTCTATCATTTTCTAGTGACTGTGGAGCTTTGCCCCAATACAGACCAACAGTTTTGCTGATCATCTCTGTATGACAAGAAATAAACAGTTATTTTCAAAGCTTTTGTTCAGATGTTATTTCCAAGGTACTAACAGCAAGAGGTGATTCAGTTCTAGCACGGACAAATAAATAAGCAAGTAAATAAATAAACAGAAATCTAATATTCACTGATTATTGACAATATCCTTTCCTCTAGGTGTGCAGCTCTGTATATGTTTTCCTTACATAAATTATTATGCATAGTTATTGGAAGCATGGGCATAGTGGATGAGATGTTTCATCTCTCCAACCATCTTGCTCCCCAAAAGTAGATAAGAACAGATATGCAGGGAATGAAAAAAGGAAGTAGTTCAAGCAAATCCTAAAGTTCATCTGGAGTAAGAAACATAGACACTTCTGTGTTGATGGGTTCTTCAAAATCTTATTTAGTCACCAATGAACATACTTCCATAATTTTGTAAGTCAGGAAAGAGTGGAAAGAATATTGCTGACCAAAAAAAAAAAAAGAGCCACCCTAAAAACACATCTTGAACATGAACTGTATGGACAGAAGAAAAACCTCCACGTGACTTTTCCTCCCCAAGATCAGCTTTTCCCATCTTATTCTCCAAAGACAGCTTAAGTAACTCTACGAGGGAGGAATAAATTGGGAAAAGTCACAGATTCTGAAATGTGTAAAACTCTCTCACCTGTTTGTCAATGCCATTAAGCAGAATATAATACATTTAGAGTGCTTAATGGAGCATACAATCAAGATACTTGAAATCTTTCATATAGCAAACTCTCCCTAATCAAGTAAAGTTGCATATATTATTTTCATGACTCAGTTCTATGGCAAAATGAAAAATATTTTATTGCAATTGATTGACCTTGTCCTAGAGTGTCACAAAGAATAGATCTTCATTTGCAGGCTATGGGTAAAGAACGTTCTCATGAACGATCAAGAAATCAAAAGAAAGCAATGAAAAGAGAAGGAGGCAAAGGATTGGTAGTTTATAATGATACTCGAGAAATTTAAGCATTAAGAGTGCATAAATGAATAACGAGGATCAAGTATCACAGAGCATTTTCAATAAGAATAGTACTACATAAAAACTAAGAAGGAAAAAAGCTGGTTCTGTTAAGAGAAGTTGACAACTGTATATCAAAAGAAAGGAAAGCAGCATAATCCAATCACTTTTCCTTTAGTCTAACAAAATCAGAAGTGCACATGTTAAATTCAGTGTTCCTTTTTTTTGTAAGAATAGAATGACAATACATGCATATCACTGCATAATTTTCATTATTTTGCATGATAATAAGAATAATATTAATATTTGACTTTCCTTGGGAAAGAAATGGCTCAAAATTTAAATATTAGCACAAACAGTATGAAAATAAACTACAGACTTGATAAAAAATCATCAGTAATACTTCGTGTCTGAAAAGATGCATCTGTAAGAAAGATGTTGTATTAGTTCTCCTGATGATAACTGCCTAGTTATCTGAGATCACATTTTTCTAATATTTTAGTGTAATTTTTGAAACCACAATGCATATTTAGGGTAGCTTTCACATTTAGATAATTAGGTGGCTAGCTCCCTGATTCCCTTAGACCTTTATTTCTGTGGTGTTCCTCAAAACAGTCTGTTATTCAATATTCTTTGAAAACTGGAGGTATGAAATTACAAAGTTTTTGAATGGGTTTCCAGATTTGTCTTCCCTAGCTGATATGATTTGAAGGTTGGGAAAGCCTCAGTTTTATTTGAAAAGAAAGATAAATTATTTAGAATGTCATAGTCCTGCTTCCATCTGGTATATCAAAGGAAGGTACGAGGAAAACAGTGAGTGCCCTTATCCAGAAAGAGAATGAGTTTGGAAATATCAAAATATGGTGAATTCCTTCTGACACAAATAAATTTACTTAATATAATAATGAACTCCAGGATTTTCAATTACTTTTGAGAATGTATACCAAGAAAAAAAAAGATATTAATGAAAGTGTAATCTGGTTTCAGAGATAAAAATGTCTGACACATTTAGACTATAATACTTTGGGAAGTATGCAAAATGTATACTTTTGTAACTTTTGTACAGAAATTAATTTTATCATATTGGTTCAAACTGATTGAAATAGTGTAAATCACCACTATAACTGTACAGACATCATTTTGATAGAAAACAAGAAGAGAAACTGAAAATAAAGTTTACTATTTTTGTCAATATATTTAAATAACTTCTGATGTAAAGATAACACATTGCCTTACTTACCCCAAAAAATTGAAGTTCTTAAAAATATAAACTCTAAGATAAAGTTTATTGAATACATTTATGCAGATAACAATTTTCCAATAAACAAATTACTACATTTCAATTCTTTCTGCTAAGATGACAAATTGAGAGTGCATTCAACTAACAACAGATTTCCGTTGTGCAAGTTATACCAAAAAAAGTTGATGGCAACTTTTTTTCCTTTCCTATTACATAGGCTTTATTGTCCTTCCTATGTTTTCCTTTTGGAATACAGTAAAACTTGCTTATGTGTTTTTCTGCACTCTTGTTTTATTAGCTGTGTTTTATAATGATGTAATTTCTCTTCAGTCAGTTTGAAAATCTAGAATTAATAGGATTGAATGTAAAAATGCTCACCATTATATGTGTACTGTTAATTAAAATATGAAAAATTAATGATATCGGAAGTCAAACAGTCATTCGGTAGATAAGAAGTTGACTGGATGGATGCAGACAGAGTTGTGATCAATGCCTCTATGTCCAGGCGGGGATTGGTGATGAGTAGTGTCTCTCAAGTCACTGTCTTGGAACTGGTGTCCTTCAATATTTTCATCAATGACACAGACAGTGGGATCAAGTGCACCCTCAGCAAATTTACAGATGACATGGAGCTGAGTTGTGCAGTTGACCCAACAGAAGAATGGGATGCCATCCAGAGGGACCTGGACAAACTTGAAAGTGAGCCCACAAGAACCTCATAAGGTTCAACAAGCCCAAGTGTGGAGTGCTTCACTTGGTTTGGGGCAGATATGAGTACAGACTGGGAGAAGAAGTCACTGATAGCAGTCCTGTGGAAAAGGATTTGGAGGTTCTTGTGGATGAAAATCTGAACATGAGCCGAAAGTCAATAGTGCATGCTCACAGTCCAGAAGGCCAAGCACAACCTGGTCTGCATGAAAAGACACATGGACAGCAGGTTGAAGGAGGTGATTCTCCCTCTCTAATCTGCACTTATGAGAGCCCACCTTGACTACTGCTTCTAGGTCTGAGTTTTCCAGCACAAGAAAGATGTGGACTTTTAGAGTGGGCCCCAAAGACTACCCGAGGGCTGTAGCACCACTCCTATGAAGACAGACTGAGAAAGCTGGGGCTGTTCATCCTGGAGAAGGTCTCCAGATAAAGTCTCCAGGGAGACCTTATTTTGACCTTACAGTACCTTAAGGGGGCTTATAAAAAGAACAGAGAGGGACTTTTTATGTGGACAGAGAATGACTAGAGAAGGGGGCAATGGATTTAAGCTGAAAGAGGGCAGGTTTAGAGTAAATATTAGGAAGAAATTCTTTATTGTGAGGGTGGTGGTGAGGCACTGGAACAGGTTGCCCAGAGAGGCTGTGGCTGCCCCATCCATGGAAGTGTTCAAGGCCAGGATGGATGAGGCCCTGAGCAACCTGATCTAGTGAATGATATCCCTGCCCATGGAAGAAGGACTGGAAATAGATGATCTTTAAGGTCTGTTCCAACCCAAATCATTCTATGATTCTATGATTCTATTAAACAGAAAATAAATCAGTAAATGTTAGATTATTCAAACCTTTGGCATACTGATATAGACAAGACTTGAGTTTTATTGCTAGAAAAATATCTATGATTACCTGTATACAGTACCAAGGTTACAGTGAACAAGGTGAAGATGATGGACTGTGTTGTTAAAGAAATAGTATATAAATCCAGAAAGGTGGTATGTTTGTATAGTGCAGTATTTATATGTCACATCGAGTAGTGTATGTAATGCTGAAATTATAATGCAAGAAATACAGTAGCTATGCTTGAAAGTGACAGGTATTAAAGATTTATAAGAGGTTGAAGAAACTGATTCCGGTTTGATAGACAAAATGTCCTAAACTGAGTTATTAAAATTCTGAAGTGCAATGATGAAAAAGATCCAGATATCTTTTGAATAACACTGAAAATGCATCTGTATGTTAATATATATAACTACACATATGACTGTAAATGTTATGATTTTACTATCTACCAACTACAAACAACCTCATCTCTTTTATGCTGTTTCAATCTCAGTTCAGTCTTAAAAACTTTGTTCAACTATTGATCCACATTGGCCCAAAATGAGAACTAATCAATTTAGATGGCTTGTCTGTCAGAAGTCTTGCATTTTATGCTTTTTTTTTTGTTGCTTCTATCAATACATTTCCTTAGTGATACCTTATAAGGAACCAGAAAAGCAATCTATGTAATTATCGATTCCTTAATAGAATTTAGCAACCTTACCTTAACTTTATTTGTATGGTTAAAAAGATAATGGTATCAGATTAATACAAAATATATAATTAACATACAATATATAATAGCATATAAATAATATTTAATTAGATCATAATTTCAAAATAGCATTAGAAATATATATATACACATATACAAGTACTATGAAAAGCTTTATTAACACTGAAATAAATCATAATCTGCATGAGAGGCTCAGATAAAATATTTTATTTTAGAAAATTTATTTATTATGTGAGTGACATTCTCTTTGTTTTTACAATAAGTCAGTTCATTGAGTGAAAATGGATTCACAAAATGTTGCTTTTGCATAACTGTTTGAAACAGTTATTAGAGCTTATAGTAAGGTAGTGCTTATTTAATAAGAAGCTGCATAAGTTTCAATTTCAGAGTTCCTTTATTTAAATTATCTCTTTAGACTTTTAGGACCTTGGGATTTCTTATTTAATGCTGAGCATTTTAGAACTGTCTTAGAACAATATGCATAGTTACAGTACTATGTAATTAAATGATAAATTACTTTTTTTTTAGTCAGGTATGGAATATGCAATGCTTTTTTTAGAAAGTTTTGTGTATTTCTAAATACAAAATGAGAAATTCAGCAAATAAAAGGTGAAAAGCAAAAAATAGGCTTTCTCCCATAACAGGAAAAAGGAGCAGATCCTCTCCCTTCTCATTATTTTTCACTGATGTGACGCAAAGAGCTTAACCAATAACTTGAGGGGTAATACAATGCAGAAGGAATACTTGAATATACAGTTGTTGAATCAATCAAAGCCTCACCTCCCACCACTAATAAGATTATTTTCTGGAATGAATATTTTTTTTCTTCATTTTAAAGGGAAGTAACCCACTTCATTGCAGTCACCTTGCTCTTCTCTCATAGCACAGAGTGTAGTTGGGTGAAGTCAAGGGCTGACAGAAACATATTCCTTGGTGAGTCCCATCTGGGAATTTGGGACCAGTGAAAATGACAGTTTTCCAGACCTTGGAGAGCTTCTGTTCTTCCAAATGATCTAAGTTTTAGGAAATGAAAGTGTGTACTTGTCTCATACTACCTTCAATCTCCCTTTAGGGATAAAAGTTACAGAATAACAGAATGGTTGAGGTTGGAAGGGACCTCTGGAGGTCATCTGGTTCAACCTGTTCAAGCAGAAGCACCTAGAACTGGGTGTCCAAGAACATGTCTAAACTCCTTCTAACTATCTTAAAGGTAGGAGATTCCGCAGCCACTCTGGACAACCTGTGTCAGTGATCAGTTACCCTCCCAGTAAAAGTGTTTCCTGATGTTCAGACAGAACATCCTCTGTTTCAGTCTGTACCCATTGCCTTTGGTCCTGTCACTGAGCAGCATTGAAAAGAGCCTAGTTCTGTCTTCTTTGCAGCCTCCCTACAGGTATTTATGCACATTGGTAAGATCCTTCCTGAACCTTCTTTTCCAAGGTGAACAGGCCCATCCACTTCTCAGTGTGAGCTGCACCAGTCCCTTCATCATCTTTGTGGCCCTTCTTTGGACTCTCTCCAGTATGTCCATGCCTCTAGGGAGCACAGGACTGAACACTGTGAGGGAACACTTCAGGATGGAACAGTTCCGGGTGTGGAGAGAAGTGTGTAGCAATTGGCGGGACTTTGTCGTGTGGACTTTGCTGTTATTATGTGGTTTCGTTGTGTTCACACTGCACAGTGCACAGCCTGGACAAGCCCAGGCTTGCCACGGGTTTGCCCCCACTCCTCCCCCTTTTGCCGGTGTCCCTTATGCTGGTTTGTCCCTCTACTTGTCGGTCTCATGCTCCACCTTATGTTTTGGCCCGTTTGGCTCCCAAGCAGATAAAAGGAGAGTGGGCACGCCTGAATGAACAACTCTGCTTGCACCCTTCCTCGTGTCCTGACCCCCCTTCGGACCGCGACAGAACACAGGACTCCAGATGTGGCCTCACCAGTGCTGAGTAAAGAGGAAGGATCAATCTCTGTTTATTTTTTGGGATGGACCATTTGATCTTGGAATAGGTGGTCCTTGAATATTAAGCAACTTTTATGGGCCTCTCTTCCTGTAGTCAGTTGTAGTTGGTCTCCCACTGTCATGGTTTGAAAGCTCCCAAAAATCCAATTTCCAAGCGCCCCACAATTTGTTTCAGTGTAAGAGAAGTTTTCAGATGGGCACAATTCAGCATGGGGGAATTATATCAAAGTTTATTACTAACAGAATAAAAACTATAGAAACTAAAAAGCAAATAAATACACAGTATTAATACAATTTCTACCACCCCTGGGGCCCTCCCACATCAATTCAGAAGAAGAACCTTCAGGACAATAGCTAAAGTCTCTGTCTCATTGGGGTATGGGAGAAGGGGTCTTCTACACTCCCACCAGCTGCTCAGCCTCTGCCAAGGTCTCCTCCTGGACTGTAAGGGAACACTTGCTTCACCAAGTCTGCATCATGAGCTACAGGGAGTCAGCTTTTGAGTCCTTTCCTCCTGCTTTGTGAATGTTCCTTCCAGGGAGTAACATTCAGGAATTTCTCCACTTCAGGTCCACTCTTCTCCCCAGGTTGCAGGATTTTCCGGGTTTTTGCTCAGTCTTATACCTCAAATAGCTTTCATCAAAGTCCTTACCCAGCCTGCTTGGTTCCGCTTCTCTCTATCTCAGCTGCAGCATCAGCTTGACTTGCCACGTGGCAAGGGGAGGCATCCCTTGCATTCCTCATCCTTCAGGTTTTGGCTGCCCTTGTCCAAACCCCATGTAGGGCACCTCCAAGCCCTCGGCCCATCTCTCTTCTACTTCAGTCTCTACTCAGGTTGCTCTCTCCCCTCCGCCTTTGTGGGGGAGGTAGTAATGAGACTGCTTGAAGTTTCTCTCTCCTCTGCCTGGAATTCTTTCTGCTCTGCTTCACCAGGATTGCTGCTGCTGACTCCCTCGTTGATGGGGGGAAACGGCGAGGAACTGACACAGCTCTGGCCAAAACGTCGGAGCCGCGGGGTACCTAGGGGCACCCTGAAATCGGGACTCCCCTCGGCTACCTCATGGCTCCAGTTTTCTCTGCCAACAACTTCTGGTCTGTTGTAATATGCTAATTTCACAGGAGCGAATTGCGGCTTCTGATTGGCTCTACACCAAGAACAGTACCTCTGGGGTTAACCACTTTCCAGCCCCAGGGGAGGCTAGACGAGTGAAACCATGACACCCGCCAAACCCTAACAGACCACAGCGAAAACCCTCTAAAGGAAAAAATAATGCGGAAAATCAAAAGCTATAGCAAAAAAATATATATTTTATATATATCATAGATATATACAGTTAAAATACTATGTACATATGAACACAGGAACCCCAAACAGCTCCAAAAAAGGGAGAAGGAGAAGGGAAAGGGAAAAGGGAAAAAGGGACAAAAAGGGACAAAACCAAAACAGATATGCACAATCGAAACCCAGGAACTAGCAAAATAAAGAACTAGCAAAATGAAATCTCACCATTTCCCTTGAGAAAAGTAGGATCACACTAGACACGACCAGCACTCTCCACCTCCCTCGTGGCAAACAACAAGCCTGAGCAGGCCTCAACTCCCAGATAAGCGAGACCAACTGCAGGGACCTGGTGTCTCCCAAGTTCGCCAGAGAGAAGAGAGGAAGAGGTCTCTCTCTCCGTCTTATTTATACCTCTATTTACATAAAGGTATAGGATGGAATACTTCCTTAGTTTTGACCTCAATTACCAAGGAAGGCCTAAAAATCAAACTACTACACTTGCTCCCCAAGCCTTGTCCCTTAGGACTCTTCCAAACAGACCTTCGAGCAGGTCAAAGTCTCCCATCCTGAATCCATGGTTGTGAGCTTACTCTTAACCCTTCTTCCTGCCCTCAGGACCATCTCATATTTACTACACCCTAGGCTGCTTTCAACCTAGACATCCCCAACAAGCCTTTCGTGTTTGAGAGTATGAGGTCCATCAGAACACCTCTTTTTTGGCTCCTCCACTTGAATGATGATCAGTGATCTCCGGAAAGCTCCTGGACTGCTACTCCTCTGCTATTTTGGAATACAGTAGAAGGATTTTTTTGTTTGTTTTGTTAAAAAAAATCCTGATACGTTTCTGAAGGATGCCACTTTTTTCACCTTTACAAACACTTATAGGTGAGAAAATGCTTTCCATCCATTTAGCACCTTTTTTCCTAGATCCATACCTTTGTCTGCTTACTGACTGTTGTCATCAGAGTCACCGGAATAGAGTAAAGGGCTTTTCCCCTTTATTGCATAACCTACAAAAAGGTTTCAGGTTGGAAAAGACTCCCCACAAAAAGAAGACATTTTGTCTTCTTTTTGTCAGGAGGTACATCAGGAGACACTACTGTTAAGTTACTTTAAGTCTTATTATTGCAATAAATTTATCCTCAACTTCCCAAGTGAGTGTTTTATTCCCAAATATTCCTCCCAGTCCTCTTTTATTTAGAGAACAGCAGAAGTAAATGAGTAAGTCAACTGAAGATCCTAAACTGACAGACTTAGTCATTGATGCTAACCTTTATAAACCCTATAGACTCCTCTTTAAATAACTGCTCCTTAAGGAGACATAACCCAAAGTTATGATCCCTTTTAGAAGAGAATATTTACCACAGACATTGGAACAAGAGACTGTTTTCTTCTAGTGTTTGGGTTGGTCTCATGCAGTACTGTTAACTTAGAGTGATAGAAAAATAAACACATTCATCAATTTTATTATCAAATGTATCATCCTTGGTTGCTAAAGATAGGCTTTTAAATATGTAAATAGAAAGGAGATTAATTACCAAAATTCCCTCTGGCTCTGACTGGCTGAGTTGTTTGGGGGATGTTGGATTTGTTTGGGTTTGGGGGTTTTTTGGCTGGGGGTTGTGGGTTAATTTTATCATAGCCTTTTGTATATACAGAATATATAGAATTATGTGCCTATGTATATAGACATCATGTGTCTAGCTTTCAGGCACTCCTGTTTAAAAGTCTTGTGCATCACTTCATTGAGTCCATCCTTCATTCATTTGCTTATAGACTCACAGTTTTTTGCACTTGTCAAATATAATTACTAGGTGTGGTGTGTTGACCTTGGTTGGACACCAGATGCCCACCCAGCTGCTCTATCACTCCCCTTCCCAGCTGGAGAGGGGAGAGAGTAAGATGGAAAACAACTCGTGGGTTGGGATAAGGCAGTTTATTTAAAGTAAAAGCAAAGTGAAAGCTTGTGCATGCAAAAGCAAAGCAAAAGACAGCAGGGTTTATTCTCTACTTCCCATCAGCAGTGATGGTCGGCCACCTCCGAGCAGCAGGACTTGAACATGCATAATGGTATCTTAGCAGGCAGCCATTGGAGACAATGAATGCCTTCCTTCCTACTCCTTCCTTAGCTTTTATATCTGAGCTGATGTCATATGGTCTGGAATATCCCTTTGGTCAATTTGGGTCAGCTGGCCTTCTTGTGTCTCCTCCCAGGATCTTGCCCTCAATTGAGGAAGGAATGTTACAGTGTTGGTGCTGTGCTCAGCAGCAGATAAAATATCGAAGCGTTATCAACGCCCTTCAAGCTGCCCATGCAAAGCACAGCACTGTGAGGGTTACTATGGGGAAATGAACACCATCTCAGACAGATCCAATGCGTAAGGCTATAAACATTTTCAGAGTTCACTTTCAAAATTTTAAGATATAGTTAGATGTATCAAGCAATAATTAATCTTTAAAGTCAGCAAAAGGGATTTCATTCATGTTGGTATCCACTTCTAAAGAGGTAAATTACTGCTATTTCTCCGTAGTTCATTGAAGGGAACCATAGTTCCTCCATACAGAAACTTTACATATTTGCCAATAATTTAGTTTTTAATAGGACTGTCAAGTTAGTTCATATAAATTTATTCATGAGATGGAAACATAAACCTCTGAAACTATATCTTAAATTCAAAATATTTTCCCCAGAGAACCTGTGGTAATACATAACTGGTGTTCTTCCTTCTACACAAATAAACTAAGCTCTCAGTTATATGATTCCATCAACCATTTCATATATTTTATTTAACAGCAGCTTAATTTGAGTCAGTGGGTGTTTTCATCCTAAACCCTCCTTTAAATGTAGAGGGAGAGATGACGTTTCTCCATCAGGGAAACACAACGATGCTCGAGGATTTTATTGTCTTTCTGTGAATACCTGCAGATACTTCTGAGGTGATCTAAAGGTTCTTACATTCATCCCTTTTCCACAGAGATTTTGTTTCAGATTATCTCATGCTCTTTTATTCTTTCTTTCTGTGTAGATAGAGGAGTGGCTAGATCAGATGAGAAAGCTACCTGAATCTTTACACTATGTTTGAACATGAGAAATAATTTCTGCCATACACATGTTATGAGTAAAACACTTATTTGCATTCCTCTACTTTTATACAACCTTTTACCAATATAAAATCTATGTCTTACTAAGCACTGGTTTAGATACTTCTTTTAGAGCATTCTTTTCTATGGCAATGAGACTTTATTAGAGAAGGTATAAAAAGCATGGCGTTGCAATAACAATATGTGTTTTGGTAAACCATTTCTATGTGTTATTTTCTAAACCTGGAAACATAGTATATAGCCTGGTTTTGATGTAATTTGTATTGAAAGAACTCTGTTAACTTCAACAGGAGTAATTTCAGGTTTATATTAGATAAAACAATCAATCAATTAGAATAATTATTACAGTGCCTCATATGCAATGTGGTTCTCTGGGGGTGGCTTTTTCTTTTTTGTGGCAGACTAAAATAGTCCTGCAATTTTTTATGCACAGTTCTTTATGAAGGAAAAAAGCAATTGTTGAGTCTTCCTCCCAACCACACCCACCCATTCTCTCTTAATTTTCTATTGTCCACATAAACTTGCCTTAAACTAATGGTGCAGAATAGTTGGTGGAGGAGGCAGAGTCAACGCATCTTCAGCAACTGCTCTTTTTCAAGTATAATCAGAGGACAAAAATAAAAAAAAGTTTTAGGTAACTCATTTTTATACTTAACGACATTTCTTCCAAAGAGCTTCGCTTTTTACAACCAGGCAGAAAATCCCCTGAGGTGGCAGGTTGAATGAAGTATATATTTAGTTGAATGCAGACTGAAGCACTTGCTTTCCCAGTATTTCCCATTGGTACTGCAAGGACAGAGGAGAAGGAATACATCAAACTGTGCACTTAACATAATGTAGAAATCCAAGTAAATGCAGGGAATGCCATGGAGGTTAGAGATACAAAAAATCTGAGAAATTCAGCATCAACCTAGGGTGTAAATTTAACCTCTCTTAGATCAAACCATCTCAAGGTATTATTTATGAAATTTGATACTCTACTTGGCATAACGTAATTATATGAATGCTGTTTGTTTGCTGGTTTAGCTGCCAGACTTACATAGGTTCCCTTACTTAAGATAATTTTGATAGCTATAATAAGGTTAGTGAAAGAAGTTGGGGTTTTCTCAATAATACATTGTATGTTTCTGCTTAAGTTTCAAGACTACTTTAAATTGATCAATTGCATTAAAAAGAGATCTGAAATGCCTGCAGTGTGAAGTTCTCCTAATCAATACGCTGGTGGTGAAGGGGTGGGGCAAGTTAGTCTCTCCATGAGCATCTCAGTGCAGAACAAGCTGTGCATGAGCCAGCAGGGTGCCCTTGTGGCCTAGAAGACCAATGGTATCCTGGTCTGTATTAGGAAGAGCAGTGCCAGTAGGTCAATGGAGGTGATCCTACCTTTCTATTCAGCTCTAGTGAGGCTACATCTGCCATGCCCAGTTCTGGGCTCCTCACTACAACAAACACACAAAGCTCCTG